>NW_027526233.1:99322032-99966532 GCF_048455015.1 Haemaphysalis longicornis | reverse complement strand
CTGATGTTCGGAATCAGGTCTTCACGAAGCAGCATAAAGCTAAACAGTACTTTGACAGAAGGAAAGGTGCGCAGCAGACCCGCATAAAGGTGGGAGATGTCGTGAAAATAAAATTCCGTAAGCAAGGATTTCTGAAGTATAGTCTACCGTTGACAGATGGGGCAAACCCCAGTATCCAGACAGACTCTGATCTGTCAGAGCTTCCTTCCAGTGCAAGGTCTGGATCCGTTGTTCCTCAGGAAACGGTAGAATGTCAGGAAGAAAATAGTGAGCAAACAGATCCAAATAGCCATGTAGACAATACAAGGGAAAATGAGGGGGCGTCTGGGTCGTCAGATAATTCAAGTTCATCGTCTACGCGTCCACGCCGTAAGACTAAGCAGCCTCAGTGGCTTCGCGACTATGTGCGGTAGGGGGTATACGTACGGTTCATGCTTTGCGTCATGTTGAACGTGTCATGTCTGTGTTGAAATCGTACATCATCATTGAAAATGTTTTTTGGACGGGTTTTTTTGGGGGGACTTATAGAACTGTCGTGAGCGACTGATAGCCTGTTGTGTGAGTCAAGTGAAAGGAAGATGCAGACATTCTTCAAAGCACGGGAGAATGATGTGGAGTGTGCATTTAAGATGCTGTATGTATTTCGCAGAGTGTGCGAACTTCTTTTGCACGGGAAGATGATGTGGTGTAGTGGCGCCCTCTAGTGGAGCGCCCGCTCACTGTGTGCGCTTGGTTGTAATAATTGTAACTAGATGTCGTTGCTGTGGACGCACGTGACGGGTCACGTGCGTAGGCGTCTCGGTGCCGTAGGCGTCTCGGTGCGTCTCGGTGCCGTAGGCGTCTCAGTGCCGACTTGTCCACCGTTCATCCTATCTATGCCAGGAGAAAGTATTCAACATCCCAGCTTGCATTAGATAGGCACCCAGATGTCAGTGCAGCATTTGCCAGCCGGCACTACCATGCAAGAGTGCCATGCCATTCTTTCAGAATGTACTGTTGGAGAACGTGGACGGTCGGTGGCTGATTGCACAGGGCGATACTTTGAAAGGATTCACTTGGGGAAAAATTGGGTTTAACCCAATCCTCCTGAAACATGTCCGGGGTCTAATACTAGGGGAAATCCTTGTTTTACCTGAAAACAAAACAACTCTCTGTATAGAGATTTGGTATCTAGTGTTACGATTAATCTGAAAGATAAAGTGATTGGAGGCTGTGTAGTTATCTTTTGTGAAAGGGAAATCTCCGAATGAGATTGACTGCGAATTATCAACAATCCGTGGCCAAACCGCTTCGCCACGAAGCTGTAATCGCTGGTTATTTTTTTCGGCTCAGTTTCGGATCGGGTTCAGTGAACTCATAAATAACGGTTCCGCTTAGGTTCAGTTTCGGAAAAAATACCGGCTCGGTTCCGGATTTTGGTATGGTTCGGTTACAGTTCAACATCCTGCTTTAAACACAAAACAAAATATAGGTACAACTGTACACTTTACCCTACTTATAATATTTAGTGTTTATTAGGGCACTGCACAATCCACAACAATGGTGCGGCTTCTTTACTCGCCCAGTGGGAATCGCCTGCTCTTCTCAAAGCCCATTGCGGATTTGTCTGCAGCAAACCACCTCGGCTATGGGAATTTGCTCTCTATTCGCTCAAATGTATCTCTACAAAGCAGTAAAATGCGAGAAATCTCATAAGACATATTTGGCTGATAGCACGACGTCGCGCCAAACAAAATCCCCTTGATGCAATCCACAGCCCGTCGGGCTAAAATCTAATTAGTCAATATAATGTGCCAATCTTTCAAACTCATACACAGGCTTGTACTCACTGCAAAAAATCTATCAAAAATGAAGAAAACACATAATATATTTGTAAATTAACTACGCGAATAATATAACACGCATTTACGTTGCCTTGTAGACAAAAGTACCACCGGCGTGCAGCTGGCTGCAACCGAGTCTCCAAAACAAAGACACATATAAATGCGGAGTGGTTAAAAGCAGGCAAATCCGATATAGCTGGTCTTGCCAACTGAACACTGCTTCAACTAGTATTGCTTCGGTGTTTTGCAGTGGCGCACACACTAATACGAACCATTTGGCAGCTGACCTCCTCGCAGTGTAGGGTGCTTAACAGCGTTTGTACAGGGTATCTAGAAGAGGTTTCCCGCTTAAGGCTCCCTTCATTAAACTTTTTATAATGGCAGAACACAGCCACTGTCATCGAAAATCGAGAAGGAGCATCGGCTGCCGAACATGTCAGTTTTGCCTTCATAGCGTTCCAAGATGCCGACACACCGTTTCTCAGTAGGCCACCGTTGGTATCACAGTGCATGCTACTTCATCCTCCTTAAAATATCTGTTTAAGGCCGGTACAAATTATCAGCCGTGAAGTTAGATAGGTAACAGAGCTTTATTTTGGCAGAAGATCAAAGACCGATCGAATTAGACAAGTCACTGGCGAAAGAATACGTTTGTTCAGTAAGGGGTGGACCACTGTAAAATAAAACACCCATGCCAGGTTACGGGAATTAGATGAAAACCATATGTTATGAAGTAATCATTTGTCGATGAGGTAAAGGCTAATTTATTTGGCGCCAGGTGGGTGAAAGTTGCGAGAATTTGAGCAATACATCGAGAAAAATGAGTCTCTCGAGACACGTTTGAGGTATTCTTTATAATAGACCCACTGAATAAACCTCTACGCAGGAAGTGGCCAGACACACTTTTGATGATGTGCGGATTATATGCCGGATTCCCAACTAATTATTACAGAGGACTTCATCGGTGCGGTTGAAGGGTGGAGATATATATGTATTGTTCAGAAGCCTGTATCTTGTAACCTAATTTTCTAGGCGATTTTGTATCGGAGCAGTTGTGTGAAAGGTGAATCTGGAGGATGGGAAGGTGGCGGGGGTCTAAAATAGGAAATGAACAATGCTCCTCTATAACATGCATGGTTGCCCAAGAGGATGGCCTCCTGACGAGGAACGCAATACATTCAGACATTCACTAGTTTGTATAGAGACAATTCTATTTGCGTAAGAATTCAATAAACAAAAGGGTAGAGAAAAACCGGTCACCGCCATTCTTGTAAGGACTAGTATGAGTCAGTAAGGATGTGTATATGAGCGTTGGGGACACTGCCGACAGAAGGAAGATATTATTTTGGAAGATAGCAGGGCCAACGTAATATTAGAGGAGGTTACGAGTTTCAGGGCCCTCGGCGAAGGCTGCTGGAGATGGCATCCTCACTAATGTACAGCAGGTGGCGTTGCTGCCATTCTATAGAACATGAGGTCTACCGCTCTGTGGTTTATTGTATATTTTACTTTGAGTGTATTGAGGGCATTCCTAAAAGGTTTCGTGTTGTTTAGAATTTCACCCTGTACACAGAAATGTTTCAAGTGTTGCTTCCCTACACCTGAAAAGATGAAGCCTAGCTGGTGAGCCGAGTATTCAACATTTTACTTGTCGAAATGGAGTACACAGCCATATTTACAGTAGTGTGATCCGTTATAGTGTTTGTGGTTGTTAGGTGCATGTCCAAGTGCCCACGGACATTTGTACGTGCATTGTGAGTGCCTAATTGTGTGCACAATGGTGCTCACTTGGTATATAAATAAAGTGATACTTTTATACAGAATATTAATTACACTAAACGCGTAGTTCACACTTAACCTAAGTGTTTGGTACTTTCAGAACCTGCGATTTCCATCGTGCAGTTTTCCCGTCCTGAAATTTAAATCCCAGCCCTTTTTTCTTTTCTTTTTATAGACAACTGGAAATAATTTTCCACGGTGGCTTAGACCTGAAGCACATTCCACAGCAGTAGCAAACAAGCCGCCCTTCTAGTTGTTCTTAAAAATGCCAAAAAAACATGAAGCGTGGATTTATGCGCCATTCCTTGAAACATGGAGCCTCCCTCCCTGTGGCACCATCCGGGACGTAACCCAGAATTAGTGCTAGGCGTTTAGAAGCAGGATGGACAACCGTACGTGCATTGTCGCGAATCAGACAAGTATGAGGAGCTGAAATACTCTCTATGCATTTTAAATAATATTATGTTTCCTGCCGTTTCCGGCATATTTTTTTGTAGAATATTGGCCATAGGAAGGTTGCAGTCAGCGAAGCGGCTATGTAAAATTCTTGTTCGACCTTCTGTAATGGCATGGCGTAGCACGGTGGTTAAACACTCAGCTTCTTTTCCGCACACACCAGCTTGACTCTTCTGCAAACCCGAATACGCGTATTTGTTCCCGCAATATTTCATTCAGTTTTCAAAATTACACAGATACAAATTATACCGCGAAAATAACCGGTAAAGTGCAAATGCCCTGTGTCAAAATCGGCGCGTCTGTTTGGCAAGACAAATGGACCACAAGAAAAGCTCCAAAACGTAAGGAAGCCCTGCGACGGCAAGGTGACCTGGTGTTGCCGCCGCATCGCAGTTGTATAGCTGGAAGATAGACCGGCGGCATTTCTTTGGAGAACTAAAGCCCGTTAAAGCAGCATTGTTGATTGACAGCCATTGCGTGTAATTGTTCGTATGAACAACCGCGGGTTAACCAACCACGAGCTGCATTTCTATGACTAGCCGCCAATAGACCTCGAGAACACAGGGTTCAAGCTGGGAACGGCACGGAGTCAAGGTGGCCTCAGGTCAACGAGAAAGAGATGGTTGTGCAGGGGGGATTGGTGAAATGTCCCCAGTCCGGACATCTGGACGGCCAGTAATCGGACTTTTGGAAGTAGGACATTTTGTCGGCAATGTTGAAAAATGTATTGTGTCTTTGTATTGGGGAGGTTTTAAAACCCTGTGTACCAAGAATGTGAATAGGAGACGCATTATAAATATCCTTATTTTCATGATGTCGAAGGGTCGTGAAAGTTTCTGCAGATGGGAGCGAGTTCGTCCCCGCTCCCCGAACTGGTCAAACTAGGAGACGGGGAAGATGGTCATTCCTGCTTTGCGACCCTAAACCGTTGCGATGGGCGAAGACAGCCGGACAAGCCAGACTTCGGAGCAGACAAAGCGACAAGGTGCATTGATAAAAATAACGAGCTCTTTTAAAAAAAACTTCCGAAGGTAAGCGCTGACGCATGTGACCGTTTTTCTTTAAATATCCTTCAGTCCAGCGTGTCTCAATAGTGCAATTGCTGTGCCCTGAACCATTGCCGCTTTGAATGGTAAACCGTTACAGGCTAAATATTGAGGGAGTTCTGGGGTGATATCAATAAATTTGGTCGTTTTAGATTTCTGAATTACCTAGCATTTTGTTTCATTACACCATAACTAGGGTTCATAGCTTTTATTCGGAGAAAAATGTGGTTGATCCTTCCTTATTAGGAATCGGAAAAACACCAAAGTAAAAGGGGTCTACACAGGAGCAGTTGAATAATAAAGGAATTTCCTTGTTGTCCGAATGATTCGCGAGCCTTACGCCGCCAAGTGAAGTCACACCGACTCGCAAGAAACAAAAAAAAAAAAAAAACGCTGGGCAGAATGCCTCAATTCACGCGCGTGCCCCCGAACACGAAGGCACCGGCATCGAGGCGCCAACTGTCGGCGCTCATTATCGTCATGATGCGCTACTTCACTTCGCCTCTTCTAGACAGCGCGTACCAGGTGTGATTGAGTCATAGGGAAGGGCATAAGGTGCATTCGTAGAAAATGCTCACGTCTCGGTTTGTAGCGCAGTGGGAAGAGCGCCACGTACCTCCTGTGGCGGACAGAGCGTCGTGGGATTGAAACCGAGCGCCGCCACGTCAATCGCACTTTTTTTGGAGACGTTATTTCCGTGACGGATATCCCGTCACGAAATTACTTGTGTAGCCGGGCAGCAAACACTTTCGTGTTAAAATAGAAAACTCAATAGGTTTGTCACCGAGATCTGAACTCTCAAGCGCTTACGAGGCCTTTTCTTTCTGTCCACTTTGATTGGGTATACCGTAAGACACGTTCTGAAAATACGACTTAACATTATCGAAGGAAATGTGGAGTTACTTTGCAGCACCGCATTTATTCCTGTAAATATTTTAATTGATCCTGCTTTGTTTAGGTTTCAAACTAGGAAACTGACCATGGCAATGTTCAACTCAAGATCACGGTCTAGCGAGGTTAGCTTAGCTGTGTTACGGAGGAGCTCTCGCAGAGTACGGAGAATATTCTTGGATTAAGCGAAATAACAAGAACAAGAAAGACTTCATTGATCTCGCTGGCAGGCATGTTCTGTGCTACAGTGGACCCCAAGAGCAGACATAATACAGTGTGGGATTTATATTCCACAGAGAAAAATGAGCAAACGCGGAAGAGTTTTACAGCGTGAGCTAGAGTCCCACCTATTGTGTTCAAGTTAAACAAACGATACTGGTCAAAGATAGTCAATGGCAATACGCCAACAGCCAGCTAATATGCTGAAGCGATAGAGAGCTTCTACGAGAACGCCGGATCACCCATTGAAAAGGCAACCACGCCATTCACGATATTGATGGAAGACTATAACGCAAAGGTTGGTAAGAAGAATATTGGAAAATATCCGAGGGGACGTCATAATAGAAAATTGCAACAGCCAAGAAGATACACTGATGTGAGTTTCAGAAGAAAATCCCCTGAGTTGAACATTTTATGTTACAAATGAAATAATAGGAAGGCGATATTGAGGAGTCCCAATGAGGTAATAAAAATAAAATTTCCTTCATTTTAGGATATAATCTAGGTGTTTCGGAAGACGTGAGGTGCTAAGTAAGATTTAGAGTAGTGATCATAGAATAATCGAATGCAAGATTACACAATCTTAAAACAAAAAGGGGGAACTCATAAAAACTAAGAAACCGCATGGAGTCAGTAAGCGCCAGATCTCACGAGTTTAAAATGAACATTCAGAAGACGTTTGCGCTTCTAGATGAGCAGAACGAGGTCCGTGTTGACTGGGTAAATGACAACCTAACATCGCCAACCAGTAAAAAAGCTGCAGCTTTGGGAGAATTAACGTGTGGGTAACAAACTGAAAAACTAACAATAAGAAAGAACTATTTGCTAGACGTAAGAACGCAAAATTGTCAAGTACGACACATGAGACTGAATATCTGAGCTGTCTAAAGTGAATAAGTGCAGTAAAAGAAACGATGTACGCGCATATAATATAGTACTCGTTGAGAAAACGCTGTAAATAGCGGGAAGCTTGAAAGCTGCTAAGAGAAACCCAGCCTTCGGCAAAGACAGGATGTATGCACTCAGAGACGAGCATGGTAACATTACAGACGACTTGGACGAGATAATAAAAGTAACAGAAGGATTGTACACCAGGGGCTGTGTGACAGCAATTTTAGACAAGGGGAAACTACTGAGAGTACAAGCCCAACATGCGACGTGTGACTAGTAACCAAAGAGGAGGTAGGAAGTACTCTCAAAGGCACGAATATAGGAAGAGCTACAGGTGAGGACGGCATAACCGTAGCTCTTTTCAACGAGAGCCGATGTATTGAACTGGAAACTCTCCGCTATTGTCGGGCTTATTGACGGCTCAAAAAGTGCCCATAGCCTGAAAACAACGTCAACATTATTCTGATTCTTAAGAAAGCAGATCCCAAGCACCTCGAAAATTTGAGACACACCAGCCTACTCTAAACTGCTTACAAGCTCTTAACCAAAGTTTGATTCAGCCGCAATAATGACAGTCGGGATTCTTAATAACCCAGATTGTAGGCTGGGTTTAGGGAAATGGTCATCAATGATTGGAATGATTCATGTCATCAGTCAAGTGATAGAAACATACGCAGTGTACACGATACCGCTTTACATGGCAGTTATATATTACGGTAAATAGTCTCATTCCATACTAACGCCAGCCATTTTAGGAGCACTTAAGACGAGGAAATTGACTACACCCATAAGTATTCCAGGAGACATACATAAGGGATGCAAGATGGGTGTACCCCCAAAAGGAAAATAAAAAATTTATCATCCGCAAAGTGTTTAGACCAGAAGATACAATCGCTGTAATTCCATTCACGACATGTCTGGAGGGGTATTTAGAATGCCACACTGGGAAACAAGGGATTAAGGATAAATGAGGACTACTTCAGCCATCTGATGCTTGCGGACGATATGGTCTTGATGAGTGAGACTGCCGAAATCATGCAAATATTCCTTGAGGAACTACAACGAAAAAACACAGCTGTTTGACTATACATAATTGCGGGCGAAACGAAAGTGATGAGGAGTAAGAAAGCCGAAAAGTCCCCTTCAGCTTAGGAAACAAAACGCTCGAAGTAAAATACTTTTAAGACATTGGACAGATGGTTAGAGCTCACTCCAACCACGTGAGCGAAAGTTGGTTTAAAATAGGTATGGGTTGGGGAGCACTCGCCAAGCACGAAAAAGCTATAAAAAGTAAGCAACCTTAGTCACTCCGAATAATAATGTATCATGCCAGTGATAACATATGGAGCTGGAAATTTTTGCCGTAATGTACAATTACAAAGCAAACGTTGCTCGGCTAAACGGGCTATGGTACGGATAATGTGGGAAACAACACTCAATGACATGAAAAGATCTACCTGGATCAGAGAACCAAGTAGAATTGACGATATCATAGTTCAAATAAACTGAAAGAAATATACTTGGGCTGGCCGTGTAGTCAGACAATCCGAAAGCTTGGGGACATTTAGGTTAATGGAATGGTTATTAGGCGATGATTCTTCAAGACGCGGAAAGCCAATAACACGATGTAGTTATGAAATAGGAAATTTGGTGGTAAACAATGAAACCGATTTTCACAGGGCACGGGCGGTTGGTGGTCAAAGAGCGAGGCATTCGCCCTGCAGTGGAGCTGGGGTGACTAATATGATGATGGTGATAATAATTGTCTTCTGTGGGGTTGGACTCCCATCAGAGGAAGCGGACTAAGTGAGAACCTTTTCAGCGGTATTTTGAGCCCTTCCGTAATCTCCGACGGATTGGCACACTTGCCTATGTAGTGATCACCGAAGGTGATGCCGGCAGATCTCGACTATGCACGGGGCCCGAAGAAATCAACTTAGGTCACCCAAAGCCATGCTATGCAAGATGGCCGACTGTTTGTTACGAATTCTGCTTTATATTAGTACCGGGTCGATGAACTCTTAGAGAGGAGAAAACCATGAACCATGCATTTGGTTTGTTTGTAAATGTGTTTAGTTTTGCTGCCCGGACGCGCCCGTTTGTGTTATCTGTAAGTGAAGCGAAAACTGTGTTAAATTGTTTCTTTTTATGACCCACGGGTTATCAGATTTGATAGCGAGAGTGTTTTGCCCTCCCGTCACTAGAGTAAAATAATCGTGTTTGATCTCCTGAGTTCTCGATACATTCGATGCTTAGGGAAGGCACTGCGGCATTCCATTCGCCTACGCCCTCCTGTGGACGTCACGTTGTTGACTGCTTCGTCGCCGCTGTTTAATTATTATCTTGAGTTCTTCAAAGAGCACAAGTTCGCTTTAGTAGAGTTTTGTTCCCTGAGGAAAGCAGAGTCGTCCTTGGCTACGTGACACAAGGTACAAGTGAGCTTGGCCACTGTCAATGCCAGCTCGATTGACTTTGTATAGTTTTAGTTATTAAAATCTCGAGATGCGTCATTTCAAACACTAACTTGCATTCATAGCGGTTTTGTACCCTTTATATAACATATTAAAACATTATTCACTCATATGAAAACCTCGACATGGGGTACTTCGAACACCATCCTGCATTCAGAGGGGTCCTGCACGCCTATTGTAACATTCAAAAACGTTACCCACTCATCTTTCCTTGTAATACAATTGTAGAGAAAACTCGTTTCACAACTCTTTTCCTTTCAATTTTTCTCTCGCACAGCTAACCCCAGATAGCCAAAGAAGATTATCCGGTCTTTCGAATTTTATGGATAATAAGAAAAGGCTACCTAAGCCTTGATTCCTATGTCAAAAAAGCGCATGGCAAGCCTGATATTATTCCAGCAAATGTATATTTATCGGGGATTTTCGATACATACGTGCAAAGCATAGTGTCCAGTATGGTTCGGTGAACGGGAAAAATGTACCCTTTGAAAAGCAGGTCACCTGACGCAGACGTATCAGGGAAATAGCGCGCATTCGAAAAAAGGGAATACCGATGTTGTAAACAATACCGAGAAAACCTAGGGCAGCTATGACGATGATGAACCTGACGATGATGTTCCTGACAAGTCCGCATCCCCTGGTGCCTGTAAAATGGCGTCTATAGATAAAACAATCATGCATGACCCCTTTCCGGCATCCGATATTGCTTCCGCCGCAGACTACATGTACAATTATCTCCTCCAGTATCAAAGTTTGTTACCCCGGCGGGAGTCGAGCCAATCCCCATCAAATCCAAACGTCGCCAGTTGGGTTAGGAATCGAAATGGCGTCGTCCTGGAATGCCACAGTTGCTCGGTCGTGGACACGTTTGTCCGGAAAATGTAGCCTTTGGCTTTATTTCGCCGGAAATATTCGCTGTTCTTATAGATTATTCTTATTGTACAACTGGTGGTCCTTGGGAAAATTCCGGGATATCCCACCACTCTGAATTTTCAAGAGTGCGAAAACCCGGTCGGCTACTCTGTAGCCATTTTTTGTTTGGAGGGCAAGATTGATGCAATGTCAGTGCATTATCCTATTGTATAGAATAATATTAAAAATGCGTCCGCGAACAACGCCGTAAGAGATAAATACACAACCAAAAAATATTTTTAGCAACAAATATTGAAAACTTACCCATTACAACTAAACAGGTTTATAGCACTTGCACTTTGAAGATGGGAGGAGTCCCGCAACAGAGAACATACTCACACCCCATGGGCGCAACACACAACCAACCTGACGCAAGATCTGGAAAAAGATTTATTTGTGCCAAGTTTTGGTTCAGAGTGAAAAGCTAAAAACCGAAAGAAGCAGACATTTCGACATTCTGACACCCACAAAGCTGGTCAGACGGACGAAAGTTTGTTTTGGAATGTTTTGGTCTACCCGGCTGAGGCAAAAATTTAAGAGAGAAATTTTGAATGTTACTGTACTATAATATTTCGTGTTGTTTAATTCATAAAAGCTGTCTTGTAAGTCGGAGCGTAGCGGTATTTTCGTATAGAGAAAAGTGCAACCTGAGCAGCAATGCGTACGCATTAATATTACTCATTTTGTGTGTGGAAATTCATAACAATTCATAGCAATTGCATGTCAAGAACCGCTAGCCGAATGAAGCTACCCCACTTCTGTATCTCTGCCTCCTAAAGCATTGCGGTGTGCAAAGTTCATAAGACTAAACCACACTTCACCCTTGTGCAGCAAATATCTCGTTATGGCGCCATGTTCGAATACCGATGTTTACATCAGAAACTTTTGCTAACTAGTCTGTGTCCTTCACCTTCTGTGCCACAGCCTTAGACAAAGGGCTTTGTAGAATGCAGGCCACGCAGCTACAGCAATTCGAGCAAGCCACGTTTACCGCGAAAATCGTTAGCCATTGCTGGTTTAAAAGTATTGAGAAAATACACATAACACTAAAAAAAGTTGGTGTTGTGGGACAAAAATTAGGAGATAGAATGCTGTAAAGGCGGGCCAGCAAAACGGCATTATTGGCTTTTTCGGGAACATCTGAAAGTGTGTCTCGCCCTCTTGGAAACACAAAATGAAGACTTTTAAGCGACCCAGTAAACTATGATATCAAGAACAAGTTTGTAATGTCTTGAATGATATTAAAAATGTTCATAGCAGCATTTATAAGGGTATTCATTTTTTTAGGTTTATGTAGAGCACAAAAATTCATTAAACCAAACTCTGTGTTGACGAATACTGTTTAATCCTTCCCAAAATTGCCTAAGATAACGATATCAATATATCACTTCATAGGCACACTTTCGCAGGAGCAGTATAGCTCTAAAATTAAATTTTGAAGTTTCTTTATGACGGTTTGAGTATTCCTATATTCTTCATTGGCCTCCGAACTTTCATTCCCAGCCGCAATTTTTAAACAAAAATGTGTCCGGAATCAATTTTCAATAAAATAGGTATAACGGTTCGGGTTCGTTAAGTTCCTTGGGTTGCACCCTTTCATGTACCGACCCTCAATAAAACAGCGTGGATTGGCAAGGATTGCGCAAGAGTGGGGAGTTTCGACGCCCGGCAGCGATCGCGTAATGGACGGTGGTAGAGGCAGGGTCACGTTGAAAGCGACGCACCTTCCCACTTTCCATGTGAGACCCCATCTGCTGTGCTGTACTCCGCAATCCTCTCATCAGCTCTAACGCAATGCCCTTAACTGACGCCGCAATCTTTCCATCCGGCACAGAGGCCTTGCTACTGCCGCAACGCACTGTTTTTCCCTGTCTGGTTGTGTGCACAAGACGGCATACTGTTTTGAGGTACTTCCTTGCTTGGGGAGAGCCTCCTGCTATGCACGTAGCGAAGGCGCGCGTATATAATGAAGTTAGACAAGTTACTGTTAAACAGTAAGCCGCTCTTGATACATACCACAATTGAAATTGCGCTCAGCTCCGGTACAGCTTGTGGCCCGTACTTTGCCTCGGTAATCTTGATAATTGCATCTTTCAAGCCGTGCTATTGTTTCATAGTGTTTTTACGTAACGCCCAAAGTACCCTCTTTAGAATAAGGGCTCGCTGCCAGCATCTGTTTATTGCTATTTAAAATCCCTTAAAATCAATCTAGGCTGACAGGTAGATTAGTGCCCAGTTTGATCACCGCAGTGACCTTTCCCAGAGATCAACATAAGGTACATTACTGTGGTTGTCCCTGGACAACAATGCCGTCGCTGCCTAGCGAAACACACTACTTCATTTTGGCGCCGCCAATGCACAGAGGCACTGGTCGGCACTTTCCTATTCCGATTTTTTTTGGAAAACGTCTTTACATGACCTTATACTCATCCATTCCACTGAAAGGGGCGACTTTTAATAATGATGTTTCTTGCTTTTTTTTTGGGGGGGGGGGGGAGGTTGTAATTCATTAAAGTTCAAGAGCAGTCAGAGCAAAGAAACGGAGTCAGTGCATAGGATACTAAAAAATAACTGTTTAACAAACGACGGCCTCCTGCCATTAAAAATGATTAATCTTTCTGCACCGTTCCTATAATGAAAAGTAGTAAAATAAGCACAAACCTGTGGTTTCTAAGAGTTGAAGCTCTCGAAGACTTTCATTATGACAATAAGCATTGCGCAAAACCGTAACACTTGGCTGTCCTTAACATCTGTCGCTATACCTATTACAGTTTTTTTAGTAGGTTTTCTGCGCGAAAGTGTATCTGTGGCGCCGTTAGGCCTTGTTGTAACAGGTTGAAATTGTGTTAAGTATTTCAACATTACAAGTTGTTGATAACAACTACTACAATTGCTGCCACGTGCTAGGAGAATAGCAACAACAGCGATTTCAAAAGTAAATTATTGAAATTAGTGCAAGTGCAGGAACTATTTTACATTGAAATTGTTCCCCTAGGGCAGTCATTTGCATACCATTTGTAAACACTTAGACTGGATGTAATTCCTGCTTTAATGGCAACTTGTTTTAAGGAATGACAATAATCTAGATGCTTGAGATGGTTCCAGGTACACCATTGAAGCGGTTGCAAAGTCCTTTGTTTTGAAGCACGCATGCACGGGAAGAAAACGCATTTGAAGAAGGTGTTGCCAAATGATGAAATGGAGCTGACTGATCTTGCTGAAGAGTCCTAACATGTGAAAGTCAGTGGTAGCTTCTCAGTCGCGTACAACAGAACTCCCTAACTATCTTGCCGTGTCACGTGCCACGCCCTGTGGGAAATTTTATTGACTTGGCCTTTGCTTCGCAGCTCTCCTCCCCCTTACCGGGTTCGTGCCATGAAGGCCTTTTTTAGAGACATTTTTAGGTTCGGGTGCCTCCCGCACAAACACAAGCGGGATCATGCATACAAGAGCTATATCTACTAAGTTAGGTTTTAAAGCGTAAAGGGATTTTTTTAAAATAAATCAAACGCACAAAGGCATTCAAAATATTGCTCAGTCATCAGTCATCCCGGCGCTGCCTCCACTGTTGGGACTGGGCCCACTCACCACAGCCACCACTGTTGCAACTAGCCATCCGAGCGCAGCCACCGGTGTAGTGGCGTTGCCTTGCTCTGTCCACTATCGACGCGGCGTACAGCAGACCGATGAAAATCTGGAGCTTGCGAAGTGTTGAAGTAGCATTTATATACAGTATGTACAAGGGTAAGCAAACGTTAAATGGCTCGCACAAAGGCAACAGCACCTACCCACTCGGTGCCTGCGAAGAGACTGGGGCCGAGGAATGTCGCGGGGGAGAGCCGGCGATACTCAAACAGGGTGGGTTGTATACCCCCGGAAGGTCGTTTGAGCCTTCCGGGGGTATTGGTCCAATTTGAATTGGTCCAATCAGGGCTCTCCCTTGGCTGTAGTTTGAAATCCGACGAATCGTTGCGAAGCGGTGATTAAGCCGCGCCGCCACGATGGGGAAAGGCAAGGCTAAGCCCATGCCGTCTTCATGACATCGTCTCCAGGCCAGTAGCGACAAGCCCGTTGCGGGCCATTCACCCGATGCAGGATCTGGACGAGCCCCCGCGACGTAAAAGGAGAGGCCACTTTGCGGAGCTCCGAGTCTGGCCCGTCAGACGCGGGCGGTTTATTCTGGTTTGCACGAGCCGTGTATCGGCCCCGCTG
This sequence comes from Haemaphysalis longicornis, assembly GCF_048455015.1. Classification (NCBI taxonomy): domain Eukaryota; kingdom Metazoa; phylum Arthropoda; class Arachnida; order Ixodida; family Ixodidae; genus Haemaphysalis; species Haemaphysalis longicornis. Next base: position 99,951,832 of record NW_027526233.1, on the reverse strand, counting down.
TCGGCGTGTCGGCCCGTGCAACGCATTTGGGCCGGCCGCTCTGCAACAACAGGGAGCACAAGTACGCCCCAATAAACTTGTTTTTCCTTCAAGACAATAGCGTCACCTTGGCCTACGTGACGTGGCAATATTCACCCGTGTAAACCTCTGTGTAAATGCCTTTGTTAGTATTCCCCGCTGCCGACATCTCGTGCAAATGCCTTTGTTTCAAGGAAGCAAATGTCGTAGGCACAAAAGGTTTTAGATGCTCCCTTGCGTAATGCCGTACCATTTTTTCCAGTGCTTTTTTTTAGTCTACCGTACAAGTTGGGCATTTGTCTGAGGCCTGTTTATTGTTGGTGTGCGCATTTTGTAATCGGTGGTTCCAGAGGTGAAAGCAGCAGAGTATTTCTAATTCAACGATGATTATTTAGTGTAAGTTTACAGGTGCACGTTTCCACCCTTTCAATACCACAGTGTAACACCAGTAAATACACCTGATCTGAAGCGTGAGGCATGGCATACTCACCACTGGGTTGGAGCCGACTAAGACGCGAGCCTGACCCCACGTGTCACGAAATGAAGTAGACATTTTGGCAAGCTAGGTTTGGGGGAACCACACACTACTGAGCCAGTTCGAGAAAGACCTTTGTGTACACTAGAATTTCTCAAAGAACCAATTACGAGAGGCCAAGCATGAGCGCTTTATCTTTGCACTCGGTATTTGTCCCTCTTCGCAATTTTCGCATGTCGAACGGATGGGGCGCTGCCCATTACTAAGCAGTCTAGACACACAACATTCCATTCCCACCTTCAATAGGCCTAATGACCGTTCAGTTCCTCTTTTCGGGTATTGAACAATACGTAAAAGCGTGTGGGCTTTTTTGAACACCATTGATGGTTAAAACCTTAGAATAGCGGTTTGTGAAAATAATTTCGACAAACAGTAAAATATTGTACAAAACCATTTAGAGCTACTGCGCAAGGAAAATACATTTTTATATAGCAGCCTCCTGTAAACTGAAACTGCTAAAAAACCGAAAACCGCAAATACAAATGTAGTGTAAAGATAAATATTATTTAAGATACTTCCTTTCAGTGTAGTTATTACAAGGGCTAGTTTTGTTTATTAATATTGGAACAATTCCAAATTGTCCAAACTTTCCCATCGGGCTCCACATATCCAATGTTTTGTGTGTGATCGATAAGTGGAAATAGTAGATTATTTCGCAGTAGTTTATCGGGAAGGGCAGAGCTGGTATTATGTCAGTTCACCTTGCGCGGCCTGGAATAAGTTATATTTTCACACCAGAAATGAATGCACTTTTAGAGAATTGTGTTTAAATACGTTCAGCTGACGACAGTTTCTTCTAGTGTATCAGGACATTCAAACCATGAATGCACTTACAGTTTGGATAGCCTTACATATGTGATATGCCAAGAACACCTGAGGAATATGTTGTTCTCAGTTCTAGTTTATAAATTTACCTTCTCGCTCTGAAATGGCTGCCTAATGATTGGTCTATTTTCCAAGCGGTGCACTGAAGAATCGGTAGTAGTTTTTTCCCACCCGCAACAATAAAAAAGCCTAAAGTGCCCGAATAATTTCTTTTCTGGATATTTCTTATCGGGTACATGAATTTATAATTATTGCAGTGTTTTACTATAAAAATCCAGGTCATAAATTTAGCCGCAATAAAAAATAATAGCGCGCCACCTTTTCATTTGGAGAAACTCAGGTATCGGTTGCACCTCAGATATCGCGTCTTGAATTTCGGGGTCAACGATTCCACACGGCCAATATAGGTTGAACTAAAACGCAACAACCGTAATGTATGAAGACCAGGTTACGAACCGGAGGAAACTTGGAACTGTTGACTAGAAAAATAAAGTACATATATGTTCCCCTGTAACGTAACACCTTAAAAGAGAAATCCGGGATAGAGACGTTTAGCATACCATAGAGAGCAAATTTACATTAACACTGATGGTGGTGAGGTCGGCTACTTAAAATAAAAGGCAAGTACGAGTGTAAAAAGTATGTTATGACATTCTTTGGGAAATAGCGCAACGACAACGGTACAAATCCATATAGAGGCCAACGTTTCTGTGCAATTAATTCCTGGTATGTTTGCGCACAATGTAAATAATCATGTTAGGGGGTGGGAACCTTGTCTTTAATTTGAATCGATATGGTTTCTCGAACACCGGGCATTGTTCACGTGTCTTGTGCTTTAGGCAAAGCAAGTGTTGGCTTCTTTGCACGACGCAGCGATAACCATTGTGAGGTAAGCTAAGGCAGTTCTTGGAGGTGATTATTGTCAGTTTTTATTGTTTTTCTATAGGTTCTCTGTATATAGTTAATAAGGAGAGTGCAGCACAAAAAGTATCATTATTTGTGCAGTTCTCATCTGGGTCCCTTCAAGGCAGATGGTGATGATGCTCGGAGTTGTTCCCGCTTGGCGAGCGCTGCTTTGTGGTTTAGTGATGCGGCAGTGATGACGACGAGGACCAGTTAAGGCGGAAACAACAACTTTTGTATGTGCAGTGTTTATATTGTAAGCATCTATTTACAGAAAGAATATTGAGCCCTTGGTTGGTCTGTGCAGCAAAGGCCCCACCGTCGAAGATGAGCGCGTGACCTAAGTAAAACAGCCAAAACCTCCCTCATCTTCAAGCGAGTAAATCTTGCATGCTATTAAATGTCTCCCCCTCTCGTTCTCTGCGTTCCCCACGGCTGCGACCGTTCGGGGATTTGGAGCTTCAACCCTCTAGAGTTGGCTCTTTTCGGCCAGTGCGTGCAATAACGTGCTTTCTTAAACCATGACAGCTGCTACGCTCTTCGCTGTCCGAGACGCACCCTTACCACAGTTTCAACCGACTTGGGAACAGAGAACACGGAATACTTGGTTGTGGGAGGGGGGAATTCTTTATAACGGATGCAGCTGTTCCGTGGATTGGCCGGGGATGCGAAGTAGCTGCCGCAGTCAGGGAGACCTCACACTTAAACTCATGGAACGAGAACACATTGACATTGTCTTGCCGAGGCGCGTCTGGCCACGACAATTGTCTCACTTCTTCTTGATGCTTTGTTTTTGTTCAATTAAATTAGGGGCCCGCGTATGCTTCAATAAACCTGATTCCTTACACCTACAGGGCCTCAAGCTTGTCTACGTGACAATGTTCAGCCTACGTTTGGCTCATCTACTTCCTCTAAACGCAGCGCTGATTCAGAATCAGTCACTGCAAAGTTCACGTTTCAACGTAAAGCCATGTTTTATTTCTACTTTACTGGTGTGAATGTCCACTTTATGTACACGGCCAACAGCTGAAGCTGACCAAAACATACAGCAAAGTAGTCTGCAAAGCGCCTACCTGCTGATAACACCACAATTTGTTACTTAAATAGAACAATTCTAAACATCTCCAGCCAACTATATACGAACATGCGAAGCGTTACATCTAGGAAAATCATTGAACCTCAGTTTCATCAAGCATAATATTCTCCGGGAAGCCATGAATAGCACGGTACATAATCTCTATTGCATACCGATTTGGGTCACCGAAGGGGAAGAGGGTCTGCTATGTGGAAACAGATTGCGGGACGATAGGCGTGTTCTTTTCTTACGTGCGCTCATCTCTGTAGCCCTGAAGTTTGATTTGCCGCTTGAAATACTAACGTGTCCACTGCGATTGTATATCAGATGTAGTTTTATGAAAAGGAGGCTGAAACGAAAAATGTAGACCTGCATCTGATTGCTTTGACACACACTGCCGCGACGTCAACGTCTTTGCAAGCCCAACCCAAAGAGCAGTTTATGACTCCAGTTTCCAGAGTGTTTATTAGTGCCCCAACCATCACTGGCAAGTGGAAGCAGATTTTCGGAGATTTGCGGGGGGTGCTGTTTAGGAATTCTGGAGTGAAAAACTAGAGCACGAGTTTTCTGCCATACCAGTAACGGTAAAACCTTGTGGTTCTGAAACGTTATTGAGGTTGCATAAAGAGAACTGTTGCCACCTTTTAGAAACACTATAATCTTCACAACGTGCTGCCTCTGGCTTTAGTAGTCCCTTTGCCAGCATGGCTGCTTAAACATTAGGTTCTGCTGTCAAGCGTTCTGCGTTCAAGTTATTCCAAGCCGATCAAGCGCCAGCTGCCGCAACACAGTGAGCGCCGAACGTCGTCCAGAAAAGCGCGGGGGCTTGGCCACATGTGGAGCTCCCAAAAATACCTGGAACAAATACCCAGAACACGTGAGCGGGCTCCACGCAAGTATTACTCGCCATCGCAACGTCCACCTTGGAGTACACTCTACGCAGATGTTATGGCGTGATATCTCATGTGCGGTTCTCCTGGACATCTCACGTGTGTTACCGACTGAAATGGGGAGCACATACACGAAGTTCTCTCTACAGAAGTCAACTTGGCGTAGCTAACGCGGTTCACTTTGGGAGAGATGCGAAAACCTGCGGAAAAAACGTTCAAGGCATGCTAGCCACGGAAAAAACACAGTGGCATCTTTTAAAATCTATGTCAGGTGGACACATGGGTCTCCGATGCAGGAAGAGGGGCCGCCAGCTGTGCTGTTTCTCCAGCCTTGCCCCATTAGTTCAAGTTGGTATATTTATTTGTTTTGATGGGGAGTCATGGTCATGCTTTATTGATGGGTGGAAATTTCTGCTAGTAGCACAAGATACATTGCAACAAAAATAGATACAAACGAGTTCATAAAATTATCAAATTGGTTTTTTGCAATCGAGCTGTTCAAGCTTTTTGTTCCGCCGTCAAGCGTTAGCAGATAAAAGCGCAAAAAAAAGAAACCTTGGGCGCGTGCTCGTGCGCTTCATCGGAGCTACTGACACTGGGCAGGCTTATGCGTGCTATTGAGTCAGCTTTACATTGGGCCAGCTTTACATTCGAAAACGCTCTGCCTGGAATTTGTGGCGTTATATCCCGCATGCTGTTCAGCCCGCAAGTTCACGTGTGTTCGCTACAAAATTAGAGAGCACAAAGAGGAAGCTCGTACTGGATACACCTAGTTCGCGAATCTCGTTGCTGCGGAATGTAGCGCGTGCTATCTCTCTATTTTAGCACCGATGTGAAAAATGGCGGACAAAACAATCCGCGCCTGCCAGTATTAAGGACCTTCCAGTAGCAAAAGGTACGAAATTCCTGGCAGGTGCAACAGCCGGGCCTCTGACGGAGTGAGGAGGAGTAGGAGGAGGAACAAACTTTATTAACAGTGAAGTCGAGCGGGATCGTGGTCGGGGTCCTCATTCCAGGACTCCGTTGGTGCGGCCTGCCGTCTTCGCCCTTTCAGCGAGAGAGTCTGTCAGTTGTGCTCTTTCTCGAGCATTGCACCACTGGTGCAAACTGCGACAATTTGTTACGGTGGTGTGATGAGTGCAGCTACTGTTCACTATAGCAGTGAGCCCTTAGGCGCTCGTTTCAAGATATAAAAACCGTTTGTTCTTCCGCACAGTAATATTTTTTTCACATTAGAGCGCGTTGAAAACCGTATTCTCTCTTTCCAGTTTAGAGGGAATATGTAATTGGTGAATATCAAAACGCCCAAGGCAGTAACAAAAACATCACTCAATGCAAAGCCCAAAATATGTTAACGCGAGAAGCAAAACAAACCTGTGTATTGCCAAAAATCTTTTTTTTTAACTGAAGCCCCAAAAGTTTTAATACCACAGGAAAAAAGCCATTTGAACGGGGTATTATAAACTTTCATTTGATAGGCAGTTGGAGCTATAATTGATAGCGCTTCCATTCATTTTAGTAGGTGTATTCATTTTTGAGTGATCGCTTGGGGTTCACAAAAGTATTTTAAACAAAACTAAATTGAAACCACTAGGGTGAACGCGAAAATATTGTGTTTATTATTGTGTTACCGTAACGTGAACATTTAATTGCGGCGTAGCGACGTAATATTCATTTTTTACTTCTTCACCCAGAAATTAGTTTTTCTCATTTCATGTGTCAGGGATATCCTGCCGTCCCCTATCATATATACCGAGAACAGCACCAACTGCAAATTTCTTGGCTTCCAGTGTGAAGTGGTTGGGGTTAGGTTGTACGGTACCCTGTGTTCTTGTGTGCAGGGGTCAAATGTCAAAGCCCTCGGTGATTGCGAGTGAGCGATATGAGAATCGGAGGGTGTTTTCTAGGGGATTTGTGAAGGGTGGATGTGAACGTCCGCAACGTTCAACAGTGCATAAACAGAAGGTTTACCTGGACTTTAGCCTTCACATCATTAAAGAAGATTAAGGAGGACCCGTGAGTTTCTTTTATGCTTTCTGATATGTCAATGACAGCCGTACCCACAACAGTTGGTGACAACACACTTCAAACAACATGATAGTTTGATTAAGCTGCATTTTAACATTTGAATAGGCCAACTCCGTGTACTCATGTTATTCTGAAGATGCAACCCCTAGGAAAGAAAACGGAGGGGTTATTAACGTATAAAGACAAATTGCGGCCTAGGTTTACTCAGAAAGATATCGGCGTACTGAGATTTTTGAAACTTCTGGGCGGTAAGTGCGTTTTTGCTACATTGAAGCCTTCTGCTAGAACTTGTAATCCCTGTTAGAATGTTTTCTACGCAGTCATGTTTGTCGAAGAAAAAGAATTCTGTGCTCAAAATAGTTGACGTCTCCCGCATAACTGGTGCAGGGAGAGGATTCTCAACTTCCAACAATAGCAATGTGCAAATTGTAGAGACAGAGAGAAAAAAAGCTCTTTATTAGAAGAGGAAGCCGAGATGTTGGCCGGAATTCCGACATTAAATTTTAGTCAAGAGATTTCTTTCACATTCCCATCCGCAGCTAACAAGTAGCTTCCCAGTAGCATTCATTACACCAAATGGCGCCACACGCGCCGAAGACGGCACAACAAAGGGAGCTAAAAAAACTTCTATCTCAAGAATTATGCATGCATGTTTTTGTAGTTTTATTCGCCTGTGCAAGATTACACTTTGGTGGGATTATATTCACACTTCACCAGGGTGATGAGACACGCCGTTCTTGTGGCGTGCAAAAAGTTCTGATTCGAGTTGTATATATGCGTTAGCTTTACTTTGACCTTTTCTTAGGAGTGCCTCTTCATTTCGGGGATGATGGGTAAAAACCGACGCTTTCTGTATGCAATCTTAGTCAAATCAAAGTCTACAGTTCAGCCTTATTCATTCCAAAAACTAAACTGCCAAAGAACGGAGACAAAGTCCACTTCAACAAAGCGAAATTTCTCAGCCAACGACTTTTCCGCGAGCCGAAATGAAATGATGCGAGAACGTAAAATGATTCTGGAGCATTCGGATCAACGCCAGTTTCATAACGCGGTAATGCCTGCTAGAATACAACCACGGGAATTGTTTTATGAAATAAAACGTAGAAGAGGAAGAAGATAAAAAATTGATAAAGACGTCGCGAAGTCCGGTGTAGCACGCGAAGACACTCTCGCAGCAAGAAGGGTCCGAGTCCAAGCCCGCGGAAAATTTTACAAGGGGCCTCTCAGCTTTGGCGGCAGCGGGAGCGGCGGCGAGTAGAAGCTCCCGTGGAAGGCGACTACCACTGGTGGTTGTGGTCTTTGACGTGGCGCGGCCCCGGCTTCATAGCACAGTCACGGTGCCATGACGACGTTCCGTTGATCCGCCCTAAGAAGCTGGTCGGCAGGAACACGAGCAGTGCTTGGGGTAGCGCTCCCGCAGTCCGGGCGACTGCCGCTGGAGCGCAGGGTCTTCAAAGGATCGGCGTACCCGCTGTCCAGTCGACTGCCGCGGGTCCTCTAGGCTACCTCGGGGTAGGCTGTAAACGGCACGCAGAACGATTACCCATGCGACGTCCCTTCAATTCAGTCACGTCGTAGTAAAACCAGTAAAACAAGTAGTAAAACCAGACAAAAGAGAGAAGTAAAATTCACTTAACGATACCTTTTATTACTTCAAAGAAATATTTTGGTAAGGTTAAATCAATGATGATACCTGAACGGTGGTTGGTTGAGTTACATTGGTGGAGCACATGACCGTAAACTAATTTTATAAAATTAAACAAAGCTCAAACCCGGTGTTGGACGATCTCACTTCTCCATCTCTGCCGCTGCGGCTGGAGGAGACGATTTCTGCGGCCGAGATGGTGGAGGACGACAAGACGAAGAAAGAGGAAGAAGTGAAGGAGGAGAAGGTGGCGGAGGAAGTAATTCTATTCAGATTTCTCTATGGTCCGAATGCGGCCCAGGAGAGTGATTCTTTCTTCACTGGAGCCCATATGTAGTCCACGCCGCCTGTGCTCTGTCCACCATCTAAAGCTGGGTAGGCAGACAGAGGTTGGACAGCAGCGTCTCTCATTTTTCTTGTTGAGTAGTGGACGGAAAGAGAGGATGGTGCTCAGGGCTAAAGTCGCACACCCCGATTATGTGGCGGAGTGTCCGTACATCTGAGAAATATACACAATCAGCGTCATAGTGATTCGGGTGCAATAAGTGATGAAGCGTGGTGTGGGAAGGATCCGGATTGTTTGTGCCGTAGGATAGTTTTTTTTTCTGCGAAGGTCAGGGTAAGGCAAAGGTAGGCAGTGTCTCTAAAAGCGATAATGCTGGGTTATGTCCCTGTACGGCACAAGAGGGTGAATGACCTCGTGCAGATCCATAGCACGGGGGGTAAAGCGGAGGCTCATTCGTGGACGTATTCGTTGCCCTCCATGGAAGCGTCAGCGGGTGTCCAGGTGAGCTGAATGTAACCGTTTGGGGGGGGGGTGTTTTTAGCACACGCAGTGCACATCGGTACACCAAACCCGACCGGTACTTCCGGTAGGTATTTGGCAATCGGTTACTACCTTCCGAACCCCTTGTTGAGTGAGAGCCAAGGCGATGGCTGCCTCTTCTGCTGCCATCATGTCCTGGGTCTTGAAAGAGGCACACGCAAGGAGGTTGGTTCTAGAGGTAGCCACGATGATGGCGTACTACTGCCCTCACTGTTAGGAGGCGTCGGTGTAGATAACTGCATGATCACCTCAAAAGGTGGTGTTGAGCGTTTGAGCCGGTGCTTGACAGAGATCCTGGTCTTGTGAGGGGTTCATATTTCTAAGCAAAGGGAGCATCTTTAGTTCTTGTCGCTGAAAGATCGGGAGTACATCAACCCGAGTGACATTCTGTGCTGCCCAGCCAATATTATGAAGGATTAGGTGACCCACCACAGTTCTGCTCATTCGAAGCTTCTGGTTAGAAAGATGGCGCTATATCAGCTCTTGCACCGTGTTGTGGAGACCCGTGCTACCCAGCCTCTCTTTGGACCCAATTAGGGGAAGACCAATGGCCTGCTGAAACGAATTTCTATTCATTATATAAAGCATCTTTAGGTCCTCCTTGCCGAGAAGAAGGCACGGGGTTGACGTTAGTCATTTTTGAGAAGAGAAAAGCTTGAATTAGTCGAAAGGTATCGGATTCCTTCAGGCCAGGCTTTTTGGGGGCAACTCGCCTGATTATGTGTATGACTTCATTGATGCTGTGTTTGAGGCGCCGCAACGATACGTCGCTCTTGGTGTTGGCCTGGAGATGTAGGCCCAGGATCTTCACGGGCGGGCTTGGAGGGATGGCCTGGCCATCAAGGAGTATTTGAATGTGTTCCTTGATGTGTCGTTTGGCGTGACGGCGGACCACAAGGAGCTGTAATTTTTTACGTGAACACTGGAGGCCACATGCTTTAGCACATTGGCAAACTAGAAGTCAGATTTCATGCGTTGGTGCGAGTTTCCTTTATTCTTTGTAAGACCTAGCACACACGCAAGGCGCGCACAGGGCCACTAGACCTGCTGTGGACGGAGCGCACAGTGCGCGTGGGGTCGCGTGACGCTATTACATGGCATTTAGCGAGAATGCATGGGGTAAGCACGTAGATGTGTTTGGTGAGTGCACCAACTGTCCTCGTGGTGCTTGTCCTGGTGGGCTCGTAGCTAAATCAGTGATGCAACGGGCTCTCACTTTGTTACGCTATGAGTTCACAATTGGATTCCTTGCGGTGCCACTAAATTTTTTTTGTGCGCGGGAGTTTGCTGTTGATAGCAACGGTCGCGAAAGAACCCTTCGGGGGGGGGGGAGAAGAGGTACAAAGCTTTGCTCTAAAACAGATTTTGCAACACATTACATCTCATGTCTTTATTGTAAAAAAAACTCCTTTTGTCCTGTAGTCATTGTTTTATTTTAGACGTTGTTAAATTTGTTGTTAGTGGGGTAAATACCAGCCCTCCATCGTGTAATTTGGCCTTTCTTTCTCCTAGACCTCCCTCTTGTTATCCACTCAATCATGTCCACCGGTTGTCGGTAGACACGATGGAGGAATGAAATACGGATCTTTGGTCGTAAACTTGGGACTCGAGTAGCACAGGACAAGAGTGATTCGAGGTCAATGGGACAGTCCTGAAGTTGACCTGAGCACACTGATGGTGATAATGGTGGTGGTGGTGGTGGTGTATATGATGATGGTAATGATGAATTGGCCCCACTTAATTTCACGCAGCGGTGAAGATAATCAGTGTGAACAATTTAGAATCTTCAGCATTTACAAGATATGAAGATGCAGATTATGCGCCACTCCATATCAACTGCCGCTCAAGCGTTGCTATCACTGGTGTTGATCTTCCCGCTGCACGAGTCGATGTGAACGCGTAATCCCCCGCACTCCATAAAGCGCTAGTGGTTATTAAGCTTCCATCTAGAGACCGTGGTTGGCCGTCACTTTGTTGGCCCAGGGCCCAGTTAGCGATAATGAATCTTTTTGACATTCAAACTTTAGAACTTCTCTCTTCTCTTGCCTAGGCGACGCCGCTCCAGGTACGCTCTGCTTGGCGCAGATGATAGAAATCAAAAACTTTCCGCCGAGTGGGGATTTCGAACACGTTCGGCAAATTTTCTTCCCTGGAATTTCGACTGTAGCGACAGGTTCGTGGTAAAAACCCTTTATTTTGTTCGTTAACAAGCATCGGACGTCGTTTCATTACGGGAAAAGACGTTACATGTCCCCGAAGTGGTATTTCGAGATGTTGGCGAATTGGCCCCAGTTTTAAAGGGCGAGTTCATATACTATGTGTACTGGACCTCGAGTTCCTCCGGCTGCCAAGCCGTCGTGAAAGAGTGGAAAGTGCACGTCAGGTAAGAATGAGTGCTTTATTGGAACTGGCTGTGGGACAAAGTGAGCGGGTGCCAGCGCTTGGTCAGTGGTGATGAGACTGATGATTATGAGTGTCATCTGCTACAGTGCAGAAAAGAAAGAAGTTCGAACACTCTCTTCCGCCGACAGATAACATGAGTGAGCCACAGTTGAACGCTCCTTGTAGAGCCACGGCGTTTCTCGAACTCGGAGATTTGAACCCAAACATTCCGAAGGAAGGCCTTGTCGAGTCTTCTTTTTAACAAGTTATCGGCTGCGTGTCGTTCAAAACTAGCAGTGAGCTTGGGCCAAGAATTCTGGTGCTCCTTCATGTCGAATCTGTTCGTGGGCGTGCTGGGTCACGATCGTTGCAAACTCCGCGTTCTTTGCAAGATGTGTAGGGAACAGTTCTCCACATGTGTCGTAGCTGGACGCCTTTCGCCGAACTCGCAATAAATCGTCGCCGTCGATGAAGAGTAGCAACTTCGCGATTGGAGTATGCGAGCAAAGATGCTTCTTACTTATACTGTTCGCCTCGACATCAAAGTGACCCTCCTCCGCTCCAACGAGATAGGGCTCTGCCCGCTGCACTTCAGTGGTTCTTTTGGTTAAGCATGTTAGGATCGCTTCTTCAACATTCTTTGTGGGCTTGGCATCTTTGCTTGGATGACTTGTTAGAATCTGGAGCACCATCTTTGTAACGCCAAGGTGATCTGTCGGGTAAACCACTGCTTTCCGCGGGACCGCGATGTCATGTGATTCGTCCATCTTTGGGAGTGCTTTTTCAAACCGTGTCAGCACCAGTTCGGTGTCCGAGCTTTGTTCATCCTGGTATTTTATTCCGATGCATTTAAAGACTGAGTCACCGTGTAGAACTTTCAATTCCTCGCTGTCTTTCACCGTCGCTCTAAGCACGGCAACGCTTGCACGGTGAGGTCTGATGCCTTCTATTGGCCTTGGTACTTGGACTGTCCAGCCTAGCAAGGTTTTCACAGCCTTTAGCGCCGTGGTTACTAGACTCCAGTAGTTGTCCGCAGTAATAACAATCGATGTTTTCATTTCACCGAGTCGTTGTGCGCTGAGGGTACGTGCGTCCAAGTGTATTTCCTTCTCATCTCGATGACTTGGTCATTCGGTATAGGAATGTGCTCCTTGTATATCGCCTCAATTTCAAATGCTTCAATCTGCACGGTCCCTTCTGTATTTTCCAGAACGATGAGCAGGCGCACTTTTCGAAAGGTTCGCATCTGTTTTTGTCCTCCCAAAACATAAACAGTAAAGGTCTCCTTCTCCATGAATTCGCCGCCTAATCTCTTGGATGCATCTACAGTTATAAAGCTGCGTTGGCTTCCGCCGTCGAAAAGAATTCCGTGATGTCCCGAGGACGCGGAGCCTGGTACTGTTGTGGTCAACGTTTGGAGAAGTACCGTAGGGCCAGTTTGTCGAGAAAACAGGCTGACTGGGATAGAGGTCACGGTGTAGCTGCTTTAGAATGACGGCTTTAATGGAACTGGCTGTGGGTGCAGCGGGAGCGTGTGCCAGCGGAGCAGTGCTGATGAGACTGATGATGATGAGTGTCATATGCTACAGCGCAGTAGAGAAAGAAGTTTCAACACTATGATTAACTGGTTTGTTCACCACGTTTTGACCACGTTTTGCGGCCCATTTGAGTTCTCTATAAGCGGGTTTGACTGCATAGCGCCCGAAGAATTCCTGCGCAGCACAGGGAATTGTCAGCCTTTGCTTCCGCGGCGCGAAGCAAAATGCTTGGGTTTCTGTTTGGCGCAAGGGTGCTAGAATGGCCTGAGGCTTATGCCAGTATTTTGGGAAACGCGTTTTTTTTCTTATTCAGTGCATTTATATAATATAAATACAATGTTAAGATATTGGTATCGTTACGCCGATTACGTTTGAAACAAAGGCACGTTTAAAAAGGAATTGAGTAAACACTTGCTGAACCCAACTCACATACCTCTAAATATTAGTAAAACCAAAAGTTCCCCCTCTGTGATTTATCGGAAACAGCGTGTAATTCTTGCTGGCCTTTATCTCGAAGCGTTTCTTTTGTAGAACCTTCACTATCTCAAAATGTAATGGGGAAAAAACCATGGAACTGTAATAAGGTGGCAAAAAGGGAGAGTTGCATAGCATTCATGGTGGTCAGCGCGAACGGAAACAACACATCAAGAAGAGAATAGACGACACAAGCGCGGTCTAGCAACTGAAATTTCATTGGAAGAACATGTCTTATTTAAGCAACCAAGAAGAGATAAAAAAACGATGAAATCGTACACGAGTACCATACATATATTACGTACTCATTACACATGCGACTTGTCTAGAAATCTACTTCCTCGCCTACTAGTGCGATAGACGGGTTGCTCACACACGTGTCACCGCTCTTTTTATAATTCTCTACGCTTCCGCAATTTCCCTCGTGCGCTGGCTTCTGCTTCTCATCCCCACGACCGTTTTTTTTTAAAGTCAAGGGAAAAGTGTGAGGACGGCCCTCCCCTGAGAGACCCAACGTGTTCACTCAATCGTACATTTAAGCACCCCCCCCCCTCTCGCCTATATACTGGCCACCGCACGGAAGTAGCGGAATGGAGTACACAACTCCGCAGATGCATTTAGTGAACCGCTTTTCGTGCTTTATGGAGCACTTATCCCAACTTGCCACTCCTCCGTCCTGCGCCTTCCTATCAATGCTGGCACACACACGCCCCAGCCTGTTGCCTGCTCAAAATACGACCTTCACGTCGTACGGTCCGGAAACCTTTTTGAGGCGGTGCGAAACAGCATGCAGATGGGGAATTACGGCGAACCGTTTTCTCCTATCTGAAAGCGGCGCTGCCGTCTCCTGGCCAGTGTTTTGTTCTCGCTTCAAGCGAAGAAACACTCTGCGACACAGAAGCAAGAGCCACGCCCTTGTAACCTGCCGCTTCCATTCTTGCAACTTGGCGCTAAAAGGCTGCTTGCACGACATGCGCACATGACTTCTTTAGTGCTCCGCAGAGAACCGAACCGTTCGAAAAAGATTGCCGGGCAGTACGACGTGAATGTCGTCTTTCGAGCAGGCAACAGGCTGGGGCGTGTGTTTGCCAGCATTGATAGGAAGGCACAGGACGGAGGAGCGGCCCGTGGTGATAAGTGCTCCGTAAAGCTCGAAAAGCGGTTCACTAAATGCATCTTCGGAGTTGTGTACTCCATCCCGCTGCTTCAATGCGGCGGCCAGTATATATTGCCGCGAACCATACATTGGGTTTGTTTATTTGTGTTTTGCTTTTACCGCCCGGCTGTGCCGGTCTGTGTTATCTCTGCGCCAAGGAAAGCGCGTGTTCAATTCTTTCTTTCTGTGCCGCATGTGTTATCTGTTGTGATAGGGAGAGCATTCCGATCTAACGTGAACAGCCCAGAATAATCTTCTTGGGTCTACTATGTTCTCGATGCGAATCGACGTTTCGAGAACCACGCGCGCCAAAAGATAAAAAGCCTGCAGTGCGGACGCCGGGGCATTCGATTCTGCGACGCTCGCTGACGCAAGTCACTTTGTTGACCGCTGCTTCGCCGCCTCTGTATTCTTTTAAGTTGTTAGGGGAGCACAAGTTCGCTCCAATAAACTTGTTTCTCCTGCAAGACAACTGCGTCGTCCTTGGCTTCGTGACATCTGGTGGAGGTGCTGGGTACGCACCCTTCATGCCCACTACAACCTCGAGAAGCCGCCAAGCCAGTCCAACAAGAGCCAGCCCCCGCCTGCAAGATTTACCACCCGAGTTCGGTTTGATGCCAGAAGGGCCCAAGAAAAAGAACGCTGCAACCAACACCATGGTGCAAGAAACAACATCGCCAATCGTCCTGCAGCAGCCCCGGGAACCGCCATCGTTCCGGGGAGCCCCCGCTGAAGACCCCGAAGAATGGTTGGAGAAGCTGGAGCGCGTCCGCATCTTCAACAGGTGGGACGACGAAGAAACTTTCCGGCATGTCTTCTTTTACTTAGAAGATGCTGCTCGAACTTGGTTCGAGAACCGTGAGAGTTCTTTGACCGACTGGACTCACTTCAAAAGGGAGTTCCTGAAGACATTCACTACTGTTGTGAGAAAAGAGCGAGCTGCGCTTTTGCTTGAAACTCGGACACAACACCCCAACGAAGGGGTCGTGATCTTCGTTGAGGAGATGAAGCAATTATTTCGCCGCGCGGACCCTGAAATGATGGAAGAAAAGAAGTTACGCTTCTTGATGCGCGGTGTGAAGGAGGAGCTGTTTGCTGGACTTGTCCGCAACCCGCCCAAAACCATCGCTGAATTCGTGACCGAAGCCAGCACGATTGAGAAGGCTCTCGAAATGCGTGCTAAGCAGTATGACCGGAACTTTGTTGGCGCGGCCAGTGCGAACTACATCGACAACATGCGGGTTCCGGCTGATAGCCTACGCGAGGCTATCCGCGAAATAGTGAGGGAGGAGCTGCGGAAACTGCTCCCGACGACGCCGCAACCACAAGTCGCTTCTCTTACCGACGTCATTAGAGAAGAAGTGCAGCAAGCGCTGGGAACTTCAACGACGCCAGTAGCACCTCGCGAGCCGCAAGCCATGACCTACGCGGCTGCTGTACATCGCCCTCGCCCACCTGCACCCTATCGTCACGAGGCTCCGTACCGTCGTCCCCTCTCGCCGGCCCGACCACCTGCGGCGCAACCCCCTGCCCCAAGGAAGACCGACGTGTGGCGAACGTCCGACAATCGTCCGCTGTGCTACCACTGCGGAGAGGCCGACCATGTCTACCGTCGCTGCCCCTACAGGAGGCTCGGTTTGCGAGGGTTCTCCGTCGACGCACCCCGCCCCCGAACTGGTCAGCACCCATCGGAGATCGAAGAGTACCTGTCCAACACCAGCCGTCGACCAGCCCGTTTCAACCGTTCGCCGTCACCCTACCCATACCAGTCGCCGAACCGCCGTAGCAATGCTGAGTTCTCACGTGGAAGGTCCCCCAGCCCACGCGGGGGAAACTAAAAGCAGCAACTTCTGGAGGTAAAGTTGCACGATCGCGGAAAAATGAAAACCCTCCAACGACGCAACGACTCGCGGAAGACAGTGACTCACAAGATGCCCTCATCCCGACGACCCGACCCAGACCTGACGAGACTCCCGTACACGACGAGACGTCCGCTGAGAAGACGATGACAACGACGACGCACAGTGTCCGACCGTCAACACGCACAAGCCGAGATGCGACGCCCCGACGCACCCGGAACTCGAGGAAGGCGGCATCCGACGTCAAGGTGTCCATCGACGGCTTTGACGTAGTCGCCCTCGTAGACACGGGAGCCGACTATTCGGTAATGAGCGGACCATTTGCGTCTAAACTGAAGAAAGTTATGACCAGATGGGACGGTCCGCACATACGCACAGCAGGAGGCCACCTCGTGACGCCAAGTGGAATGTGCACATCGCGCGTCACCATAGACGGCACAACGTACCCTGCGGCGTTCGTCGTTCTGCCTAACTGCTCCCGCGACGTGATTCTCGGAATTGACTTTTTGACGGACAACGGCGCAATAATTGATCTGCAGACCAAGTCGATAACATTTTCCTCCGATCACTACACGACGCCGCAACCGAACCCCGATCACCGTGCTGCTGTCAGGATCGCCGACGATCACATCACCCTGCCACCCCGCGCAAGCTTGATGATCGCCGTCTACTGTGAGGATGCTGCTTCTGACATCGACGCTATCGTAGAGAGTGATCGAAGGTTGCTTCTCGACCGCGGCGTCTCCGTCGCAAGAGGCATTGCGCACTTTAAGCAACGCCAATCTCACGTTTTGGTCACTAATTTCACCGAAGAGTACCAGCATTTAAACAAGGGAGCTGCAATTGCGTTCCTCGAAGAAACGCAAGAAGCAAGTGATGTGATCGCAGTCGCCGACTTTGAACGCACACCCGTAGAAACCTTCAAGCTCCCGCAGCCATTCGACGTGAATCCGGCGCTACCGCAAGAACAACGGAAAAAATTATTGGCCTTGCTGCGTCGCTACAGCGAATGTTTTTCGTCGAGCGCAAAACTACGTCAGACCCCTCTAGCGAAGCACCGAATAATAACCGAAGATGGAGCCCGACCTACCAGACAGTCACCGTACCGCGTCTCTTCACACGAACGGGAAGCCATCCGGACTCAAGTCGACGACATGCTGAGCGATGACATTATACAGCCATCGAAAAGCCCCTGGGCTGCGCCCGTCGTACTCGTAAAGAAAAAAGACGGCACATTAAGGTTTTGCGTTGACTACCGGCGACTGAACAAAATAACGAAAAAGGACGTGTACCCCCTTCCCCGAATCGACGACGCCCTCGACCACCTCTGCCACGCGAAGTACTTCTCATCGATGGACCTGAAGACCGGCTACTGGCAAATCGAAGTGGACGAGAGAGACCGAGAGAAGACTGCATTTATAACCCCAGACGGCCTATACGAGTTCAAGGTGATGCCGTTTGGGCTGTGCACAGCACCAGCGACGTTTCAAAGAGTCATGGACACTGTGCTAGCTGGCCTTAAGTGGCACACCTGCCTCGTATACCTCGACGACGTAGTGGTATTCGCCCGGACTTTCGACGAACACCTTGCAAGGTTGGAGTCTGTACTTGAGGCCATTCGTACGTCGGGGTTGACGCTAAAGCCTGAAAAGTGCCGTTTCGCATACGGGGAACTTAAGTTCTTGGGCCACGTCGTCAACGCCGCGGGAGTCCTACCTGACCCGGCAAAAACTTCAGCGATTGCGAACTTCCCAAGGCCGAAAGACAAGAAGGGCGTGCGAAGATTTCTCGGGCTGTGCGCATACTACCGGCGCTTCGTGGCAAACTTCGCACGCATTGCAGAGCCACTCACGCGCTTGACGAAAGATAGCACCCCTTTCAGCTGGGAAAACGACCAAGAAAAAGCATTCTGCGAGCTGCAAATACGCCTGCAAAGCCCGCCCGTGCTCGCTCATTTCGACGAAAATGCCGAAACGGAAATGCACACGGACGCCAGTGATATCGGCTTGGGTGCCGTCCTTGTCCAAAAGCAAAGCGGCTGCGAAAGGGTAATCGCCTATGCCAGCCGTGGTCTGTCGAAGGAGGAGAAAAACTATTCTGCCTCTGAGAAAGAGTGCCTGGCTATTATATGGGCGATTTCAAAATTTCGCCCATACGTGTATGGAAGGCCATTCAAGGTTGTAACGGACCACCATGCGCTGTGTTGGCTCGCCAATTTGAAGGACCCCTCTGGCCGTCTTGGGCGGTGGAGCTTGCGTTTGCAGGAGTTCGACGTTACCGTCGTTTATAAATCCGGCAGGAAACACTCCGACGCCGACTGCCTGTCCCGCGCCCCCGTCGACCCACCACAAGACTCTGATGAAGACAGCGCGTTCTTCGGGATCGTGACGGAGAGCGACCTAGCCGCCCAGCAGCGTGCCGACCCCGACTTACGCGTCATAATCGAGTACCTCGAGGGATGCAACGTTGCCGTTCCTAGGACCTTCAAACGCAGTTTACCAGCATTCAGCCTGAGAAACTCCGTCCTTGTGAAGAAGAATTTCAGCCCCGGAACAAGAGCGAATTACCTTCTCGTCATCCCCGCGGACCTTCGTGACGAAATTTTGGAAGCGTGCCACGACGACCCGTCTTCCGGACATCTGGGCACAGCCCGCACTATCGGAAAAATCAAGGCGAGGTACTACTGGCCCGGCCTTACCTCTGACGTCACCCACTACGTCCGGAGCTGCCGTGACTGCCAGCGACGAAAAACGCCGCCGACAAGACCCGCCGGACTTCTGCAACCGATCGCCGTCCCATCGAGACCATTTCAACAGATTGGAATGGACCTTTTAGGCCCGTTCCCTACGTCACGATCACAGAACAAGTGGATTGTCGTAGCGACAGACTACATGACGCGCTACGCAGAGACCGCCGCTCTTCCGAGGGGGACTGCACAAGAAGTGGCTAAGTTCTTTATAAGCCAGGTTGTGCTGCGACATGGAGCCCCGGAAGTCCTAATCACAGACCGCGGAACGGCATTTACTGCAGAGCTGATGCAAGGAGTATTACGCTACAGCAACACGGATCACCGAAGAACGACCGCGTACCACCCCCAAACGAACGGACTAACAGAACGTCTGAACAAGACAATCGCAGATATGCTGTCAATGTACGTTGACGTTGAACATAAGACTTGGGACGAAGTTCTCCCGTATGTCACGTTTGCGTACAACACGGCTATCCAGGAGACGACGCAGCTGACGCCGTTCGAGCTTGTCTACGGTAGAAGGCCGACTACGATGCTCGACGCCATGCTTCCGCACGTAGAAGACGACGACCTCAACGCCGACGTCCACGGATATCTTCAACGTGCGGAGGAGGCCCGCCAGCTCGCTCGAGTTCGTATAAGGGACCAGCAGCTGGTGGATGCCGGCCGCTACAACCTCCGACGCCGAGACGCCGAGTACCAACCAGGGGATCGTGTGTGGGTTTGGACTCCCGTCCGACGACGCGGACTCAGTGAGAAGCTCCTGCGACGGTATTTCGGACCCTACCAGATTCTACGACGTGTTGGCCAACTTACCTACGAAGTGATCCCCGATGTTGACTCCGGCACATCACGACGACGCACGCGGCCTGAAGTCGTCCACGTGGTTCGCTTAAAACCTTTCTACGAACGATGACGAACTTTTATTTTCATTTGTTCGGACTGTCGCTTATGTTAGCATCGGGTCGATGCACTCTTAGAGGGGGGGTAATGCCGCGAACCATACATTGGGTTTGTTTATTTGTGTTTTGCTTTTACCGCCCGGCTGTGCCGGTCTGTGTTATCTCTGCGCCAAGGAAAGCGCGTGTTCAATTCTTTCTTTCTGTGCCGCATGTGTTATCTGTTGTGATAGGGAGAGCATTCCGATCTAACGTGAACAGCCCAGAATAATCTTCTTGGGTCTACTATGTTCTCGATGCGAATCGACGTTTCGAGAACCACGCGCGCCAAAAGATAAAAAGCCTGCAGTGCGGACGCCGGGGCATTCGATTCTGCGACGCTCGCTGACGCAAGTCACTTTGTTGACCGCTGCTTCGCCGCCTCTGTATTCTTTTAAGTTGTTAGGGGAGCACAAGTTCGCTCCAATAAACTTGTTTCTCCTGCAAGACAACTGCGTCGTCCTTGGCTTCGTGACAATATGCCAGACGGGGCGGTGATTAAGTGTCTGATTGAGGGATCATGTTGGGTCTCTCATGGGAGTGCCGTCCTGACACCTGTCTCGCCACTGCCAGTAATCCGGTGGCGCTCCCGACTTTGAAAAAACGGTCGTGGTGTTAAGACACAGAAGCCAGCGCACGAGGGAAATTGCGGAAGCGTAAAAATTATAAAAAGCCGTGACACGTACATGAGCCACTCGTCTATCGCACAAGCATATGAAGAAGTAGAATTTCTAGACAAGTCGTGTGTATAAGTGCGTACGTGATATGTGTGTGCGACACGTGTATGACTTCATCATTTTTTATTCTCTTCTTGGTTGCTTAAATAATACGTGTTGTTCCAATAAAATTTCAGTGGCTAGACAGCGCTTGTGCCGTCTATTCTCTTCTTCGTGTGTTGCTTCCGTTCACGCTGACCACCATGAAATAAGGGAACGTCCACTTCAAAAGGGGGATTAGGCCTCCGTTCCGACTCCCTGCTCCCACGACGAACGGAATGCGGGCGTGAAGGGCAAAATGTAAATTCCTTCCGCGAATCCCCATGAAAAGTGTCAACATAGAGTGAGAGTGATCACGGGTGTGTTTAAAATGTCCGACATCAAAGTCGTTGAGACAGTTGTACACCACACAGATGTTCGCGTCCGGCGGTTGCTTGAAAACATGGTTATGTGAAGTCGTGACGACCAATAATTGATATTAGGCATCCCCCACGCTTTCCTGGGACGAAATGCGAGCGCGAAACAGCCTGGAATCACCAATGCGTTTGCTGAAATATTAAAAATCTCTATTTTCCTCGAAATATTTTTATTACGTAAGCCCCTCCATTTAGCGTTGCTTTTAGTACAAGAACTAGCACATAGTTGAGTCACCTAGCCCGTAATGTTGGTAATATTGATCTACTATAAGCTCCGGTTATCTGGAAACGTGTTTGTGGATTTCGCGCCATGGTATTAGCGATTTATCTATACTTCAAAACTACCGCAAAAATGTACAGGCGCATGTTTAAATTTGTTTGTCTGAAATAACACTTTATTGCCTTAAGGAATAAATATTCTAAGAAGGATTCTCCTGCAATATTTCCTCTATTTCATTTGTCGTAGTAAGCATCGTGTTTCTTTTTAAGAATAAAAGCAGAGTTTTTAGTGTCATCTAAAGCACCTTTGCGCCCAAGGTTTCAATATTTCTGATATAACACATTACCCTGTTTTTAATATATTCAACCCAAACCTTGGCCAAGTACCGGATGATATTTCATAAGTGGATTCTTCCTATCTACAGTGAATTATTTCGTGTTACGGCTACACGATGATAAGCTACGTTTTAAGGTACTCAAGCGCCTGCCATAACATGTGCACGTCCTTCATTCAATGCGGCATCCGGTATAATCTACAGAATAATCTTGATTATAAATTGCACGAATACGTTCGTTATTTCACACTGTATTTTGCCTTTGCTGCCGCTTCGCTAAGCCAAGTTTTCTGTTGAGATAAAAACTTAGTTCCCCAGCGTAGTTTCGAAGTAATGGTGTGTTTACATCACGTATACGCCCATTTGCTTTTTATCTCCGTTTCAAATAACTGAACGGCCAAGTGTCGATTGGAGTCTATTTCCGACTCACATTTCTTTTTTGCAGCTCAGCCCAACACTTGAAAACAAAAAACGCTTCTTTCCCTGCACCTTCACCAGTGTGTCTTGTCTATTATCCTGAATATCTCCATATATGTTCTGAGGGGCATGCAGAATCGGAGAAGCGTGAGAGGTTTGTCTGTGTGGTGCCGCACTTATAGCTAATCACCTAACTGCTATGCTCTCGCAACATGGCTCCAATTCTGCAAACCACAAGCAAGAGCAGTGCTCATTTTTATACACTTTCGCATTAACGTTACTTTATGCACTTTAAATACACCAGTCTGTGATTCATTCACTTGTTTTCTTATTAATTTTATCCAAGAAAAAGCACTCATCAGTTCTATAAATTTAATAAAAATGTGGCATATTGTCTGAAATTACATGTCATTTGTTTTCGTTTTTTTCTTGAGGCAAATAGCGCTACAAATTTTGCGTAACAGTGGAATGTGTGAAGAAAGTGTTCGTGTATGCGTACGTCAAAGCATGTGCTACAGAAGCTTTTTCTACTTAATTCTTGGCACCGATTCGCGGGGGAGGCTATGACAACCCACCAATGAGCGCACAGGTCCAACATCGTTGTGCAATATAGGCTGGAACCCCTGCTGAAACAGCAATAAATGCTAGCAGCGTTAGATTTTCACAAATACAAAAGAATAACGCCGATTCGCCACACGCAAATAAACAAGAAAACTTCCCTTAATACCGTATCATTAAAGTATTTAACACAACGCCTAGACGTTTACAATGAGCAATGCAAAATCATTTTTATATTCACACATTTTTGTTACTTTAGAGGCCCCACAAAAGCCGCCACCTTGCATGGCTGGCTTGCATCCCACATTGCTTCATTTGCATTCATAAATTCATGGTTGTATACTTAGCCCAATGACACGGAATATATGTGTGTACCTAAGTGCGATGTGTTCATGTTTGTTGCTCCTGTTTTGCACCTCGTTTACGCACGGAGTCCGGAAACGAGGTGCAGCAGCAGCACCGTGTTCAGCAGCACGCTCTGCTGAACGCGGCTGAAATTGATTCTGATTTCGAGCGAATTCGGGGTGGCCTAATTTTGATTACCGAATGATTTATATATTTTTATGACGTCTGCATGCAAGTGACCATGTCTGTATGCCAAAGTAATGTTTTTCTCTGTCAGAAGAGCCTCATTAGCACTACGTGCTGAAAAGAGTACCAACGCTGAAACACACAACAGCCACTTGTATTTGAGATGACGCTGTTAAAGAGAACTCTGCCGAAAGTGTTACAGAACACCGCCGGTGGTTGGAGGCGTAAAAACACGCAACGCAGTTTGAAGGTAGCTGAACGTGGAGCTACAAATTCGTTTCCATAGCATAGCCTACCCCTAACATTAGGTAATGACTGCTAGCATACCGTGTTTTTTTTTTAAAAGAATATCATTAGGGTATTTCTATACGTACAATTAATAAAATTGTGTTTCCGTGGAGTTCACAGTAAACAATGAAGGACAAATTTCGGAGACACCTTACCTAATGGTTCTAGAGTAGTCTGACCTCTAATGTCAATATTTGAAAAAATAAATGTTTATTATGAATCAGAAGCCGCGCAGGTGAACGCTTACAATTGTGCAGGATGTCTATAGCCACAATAAAATAGTCGCATAAAGAACAGCTGCAAATCAAGCGAAACATACAATCGTGTATGCAAGTGAATTAATAAATAATAACTCCTTAGGCGTAGTGATGGCCGTAAGCGTCAACGTCTTCTATGGGGAGGGGGTGGAGGCTCTTTTTCGTCTGCAAAACACCGGAGGGGGCTTGACCACGGGAGCCCTTGCGTATTCGGCGCCTATACAACCGCCAACCCTCCCATAAAATTCTATGATTTTACGTTGAAGACGGCAAAACTACAACACATGTTCTATCTTTCATTGCCATTTCCCTCACAAGCTGGTTCTGGCACTTTAGTAAATGCGTCTTACAACAGCCCTTTCGAATGTTTGCGCTGGAAAAATATGTAACTGTCCAATTGTTATTCCTGCAATTAAACGAAGGTAATATGGACCTTAGGCGCCGTTTAAAATATCTCGCTTTTCAGCCCCACAGCATATTCAGGCTGTCGTAACTTAATGAGCAAACTTTGGGGGCTTATTATATTCGGCTCAAAACTTCCCATTCTTGCCGATTGGGGAAATTAATTCCAGCACCTGAATAAGCCCTGTCCGGAGTGCTCGTCCCCAATCAGTCACTGCAGGATTATACATTGTAACGCGCAATCATATATTTCATACCCTCTATATTACAGTGAATGCCAGGTGTAGGGGTTCTGTCCCAAGCTGCACCGGACAACAGTCGTGAACTATGCAGGCAGCAAGAGACCGCTGTAATGAAGATATTACCAATGGTGAATTAAATATATAGAACTGAAATTATGCCCCACTAGCCAACTACCGATCATGAGATACAATTCGTATGGGGGCAATAATAAATCGTCTGCTTCCCAAAAAACATGTTGTGCCAGGCTAGAATGAAAAACATTGTTTTCTTAATTTAATGCTTGCGGGGCTCATTAAAGAAGGAATTGGTGTCTTTACCGGGCGGCAGCCAAGTGCAACACCCTAACAGTCGTGTTATTGGTGGTTAAACCTCAGAATTCGGGTCGCAGCGACGACACAGGTGCACCAAAGTGAAAACTCAAACAAAAATTCAAGTGAAAACTCACTACCAAAGTGAGAAGTGAAATGTTAAGGAATAATCTTTGAAGATACGAACATAGTTATTCGGCCGAGATCTGGGTTTCCACTGATGGCTTCGATCCTACTGCAGTGTAGGAGCTAAGGCCAACCACATCAGCTATCGCAAATGCGCGTTCGGCCTGTTGCATATAATTGCTTAAAATAAAAAAAATTTTGCTCTCGGTAATTGTACTACAAATTTGAGAACTGTAAAGATTTTGCATTGTCCGAAATGTTTTTTTTGGAAAATTTTCTTTAATTTTACTTACTGGGGTATCTGTCAAGTTTGTTTCAGGCTTTGATACAATGCCTTTTTAATGTCCAACAAGTCCCTGTTTCACAACCTAATCCAGGTAAATCAAATGTAAAATAGCCTTGTAATGTGTAGCGGCAGAAAAAACTGCAAGCTGGCGTCATTATTTTGCGACTCCGTGCTTCTCACTTCGAGTGGATTCATTGGTGTTCCCGTTACACACATTTACCCTAATGGTTGCCCTGTTAAAGCGCCGGCCTCAAGGAAAATGGTCCTGCTTTGTCCGACGACGAAACGGGAATAAACTACTGCAATAACTTGGGAATACATGCGTCAATAATTAACCCACTCCTCTATGTATTTCGCAGTTCTTCCAGTTGCATTAATTAGAGTCATCAATTTTTTAATAATAAAAGACTCAGCAGATTTAAGTCAAGCAATGAAACATCCAATATCCAGCTTTCATTTCGTCATCTTTTGTGTACTATTCAGATGTTGCCAGTGCCCATTTTATTCCTTTTCTTATTAGGAAGTCACGGAAAATGAGAACTACCCGTTTTGTTCCGACTCGGCACGAAAGTTCTCGAATGCCCATTAGTCTTAAAAATGAAAAAAAATGAACAATAGGAATAATTTCCAAACTTCGCGAGGAGTGAAGTTCGTCAATTTCAACTTTGACACCTGAACTATTGTTGCGCTGCTCCTTTCCAAAAATCATTTCATAACAGGACAGCTAATTTAGTTGTAGTTCAGCTGTCCAGTGTTTCCAGGACAATACGACGAAAAATACCTAACGCACTTCAGTTTGGTCCTTTTGAGGAACTGCGAGAGCCGGCCAGCTCGACCTCGCATAACATTCTGCCGAGCCATTGTTGCTTGATCGTTCGCGTACTGTTCTTCTTGCAAGGACGCATTTCGTTCTCGCCTGATGTTGAGAGCAAAGGCACCCGGATCGCACTACAGACTCCGAGTTCGCGAAGCAGTTGCAGCGGGTTGTAGCGCATAGTAAAGCGGCAAACTTTGGAATAGATATCAAAGCCTGCGCTCAAAAATATCTTGGCCTGTAAGACTTCAGGCACATTCAATGACATTGTTGGAAATACTTGTGAGCTAAAACATCGATGTCTCCGTCTGGGAGAGAAGGCCGGAAGCTGTCATGTTTGACGAGCTTTGCACCACTATTGCAGCATGCAGCATTTTTTACGGTATATATATATATGTCGGGTCAATAATTACTTAATCACTTTGTCGTTCATCTCCAGCTATGTGCGTAAAAAGCAGTGCGGACACACTTAGTTCCGTACATACACCTTGCAATATATGGGAAAAGATAACCTTTACGCTAGATAATACAGCGTATATCGAAGAGAAACGCCAGAAGGTGTGTAGTTCTGAACACTCCACCCTATATATATTACCCGGTGAAGTCACGTTGACCTTGCCAAGCGGGCACATTTATTGAAAAAGAGAACGACCGTAAAAATATTTTAACCCTTAAGACGGCATAAACGCGTTGTCTTTATTGGTAAGCACAAAAATATGGACCCTAAGAAAAACCTATAACATTGTTTACGTTAACCAGATTTACCAGCACGAATGCGGAGATTAGTGTTGTAATTCTAACTTTGGCCGGAAAGTGTGGGTACCCTTTTTGTTTACTAGCTCTATAGTCCTTGCGGTGCACATGCACGGATTGGTTTTCAATGAAAGGGATCTCAGAGTGTGTAACCATGGGTAAAAGAAAACCATTGATTATAGTTTTCATGACAGGCAGCAAAAAGGGAAATAATCTCTCCAATACATAGCAAGCCAACATGACCGCTGCCGTGCCCAGCCAGCCAATATAAGAGGCGTGAGGAAAAAAACCCGCCGATGGACCGCGATGCAATGATCATAGCGTAATTGCAGGGAAAAAAGTGCCCGAGACATAAAACGTCAAGATTGAAACTCTTCGATGGAATACCTCCATGATATTCACTTCGCTGAGCAGAAATAAATAAACAGAAAGTACTATAAGACAGAAGTGCTAGAATTCTTACAGATAAATTACCCACCACAACAGTGTATTTGAACCGCATACCACAGAGATATATTGGCGGCCATTACCCACATTGCCCGAAAAGGTAACGAAGAATAAAGAAATTTCAAAAGCCGTTGTAAGGCTTTTACTAAAATCACTGAAGCCGGTTGACCTTATATAGATGCGGCGTCCACAAAGACGGAAACCCCATGTTTCCCTAAAAACACTAGCTGCCTCAACACGGCCACCTAAATACCGGAAAAGCATCCAACATTAAACACCAACTAGTGAGGAACACTACATGTTGACGAATCTGTCCCAGGTTCTCCGGACAGCGGCCCCTATATTTCAGTGCGAGTTAGATAATTGTTACAGCCTGTAATTAGTGACGACAAGTTCGGCACGTTCACCACCATTTACAATAGGAATTCCTCCGCCGCAGGTCGTTTGCAGCAATATGCCAACTCTTACCTTTTCATCGCACCGTCCAATTTTTTTAGTTCCCTCTTCATCACACAGAGTGCGGCACAGCCCGACGTCAATCTCGTTGATTTCTCAGTTGTTCCGCATTGTCACGGTATTAGGGAGGTCACGAGGGAAAAAAGCGTGCCCAAATATCTGGGTGCGCTGCAGATGACGGAGGAATTGTAGGCCTGGCGTTGGCAGACTGAAAAGATGACCGCGATGGCGTGAAGTGCAAAGAAAATTTGTGCACTTGCCACGTGTTTAGGCAAATTGAAAGCCTTTAAAACCACCCGATATACGGAACCTGGAACTGCGCGTATTACGTAGAAACGCATATTTTGTGTACCAAAGCAAACATACCTTGTATAGGATAAATGAGAGCAATCTGGAAGAAATATAACAAGGAATAAATAATAACCCAGCTAAACCTAAACCGTTCAGCATTATTTTATTGCGGGCCAAAACAATTTAAGAATGAAACTGCAGTCAAATCTGCGCAATAAAAACAAATTTTTCTCATAAAAACGCAGCATCAGTTCCATTCACTCGCGCTGTTTACGCACCCATAAAAATCCCAGAAGATCTCGAGAGAGTGAAGCTGTGCCCGTTTCATTCTCTACATACCTACATCGAAGAAAATACGACTCAGTGGGGCGTAGAATATATGTGTGCAAAAACATCTGCTCCAGGGCCGCTAGTGCAGTACATATCATCAAGGGGGGCGCCTGTCGTGTCGCGTTCGGCGCCGCTCACTCTTTCCTCCTTCCTGGTTTTTCAACGGTCCTGCGGCGCGCCTTCATCGAAAAAAGAAGTGCATTCACAAAACTTCCTTTTTCCGAGAAAAGCAATTATTCTCGTTTACATTGCAATATCGACAATGTGCATCATAGAGATCGCTGTTACGGCCGATCCCAGAAAATATATAAACTCTATGGAGACAAACAGTCTACCGCCTACACGTACGCAACATGTTTTCCTGAAGCGGTCACCATCACGTTAGCGGGTGTTTGAAATATGCAACAAAGGTGGACTATCCCAAATCACTGGCCACAGCCTACTACAAGCCTAAAAAGTGGCATAGTGCTTGCGCTTAGCAATGTAGTGTATAAGTTAGCAGAAGCGAGGCATAGCACGCTCGTTTCAGATTTTTTAAGAAGTCCATTGGGCGTAACCAAACTTCGATGTATCAATGAGAGGCCAACGACGACACCAGTCAGAATGAGCCCGGGCCCAAGATGAACGCGGCATCCTCTGCAACAAGATCACCCACCCCGTTACCCGAGATTGGAATAGCTGACACGGGGCCGGGGAAGCCAGGACCAAGTGCCTGCATTCCGTGGTCATGCGCCAGGAAATTATGCATCATCATACGCTGTTCCGTAGAACCTGTTCCTCCCCGCACCAATCGCCGCAGAAAGACCACAAAAGGTTTTCCCACGCCCTGAAGGTTAACACCTTTCCACATCATACCAGGCTTCATCTTTTACCTCACTACCAATTTTGCTATACTCTGGGATCCTGGTGCGTGTAGTCGGAAAATGAATCAAATTTACCCTCCTCTCTCCCCTCCCCGCTCCTACCTATCAATAGAGCATTGGGAGAGAGCGTTAAGAAACTAGGGCCCCGAAAATGAGTGGCGCTTGGTTAGAAGCAGTATCGACGCGGACAAGGCTGAAGGCATCATCGAATTTGTGGCTTCTTGTTCCGACACGTTTACTCCGTTTCTATCTCTCTTTCGCTCTCCCGCGCGCGGACGAGCGCGCGCGCGTGTGTGTGTGTGTGTGTGTGTGTGTGTGTGTTCGCGCATGCGTGTGTGTTTGTTTGTGGGTGTGTGTCTTAGGGGAGCACAAGAATAAACACAGTTTTCTTGGCTTATGCAACCAATAAAGCGGTGTTTAATAATAGAGCCTAGCAGACGAAAGGCTTCCATTCGACATACACGCCGGCCGCGGTAGCTACAGCAGTTACACAGCATGACGCGAGTTGTTTTCGAGGGCCTTAGTCGACAATGTCAAATATTATATAGTATATGCATCACACTTGCGTAAGTGGCAATGTTGTTTTATTCTTTTGAAAAAACGACCGTAGTATTGCTGACGCAGATAGGCCGGAATGTACATGTGATTATTTGGTGTCAGAGGATCAAACCCGGTTAAGTTTTCGTTTTGTACATATAGTCCTAACTTCGACAGGATCGTTGATCACACGTTGAACCTCCAGGTCCTGCTATTTTCTGGTTTTGCTTCAGAAAAAGTCTCTGGTGAAGCTCTTAGGACCAATTCTGTCGAATAAAAGTCGGATCAAAGAAGTGCCGTGCTGTTGGCAGTGCCAAATGACAAGCGCGCGATCAGCTATTCTGAAAATGCTGCGTTCCGCTAGGAAATTTGGCGCTCGCCTGATTGTGTTTTCTGGTACGAACAGGGTTGTGAATAGAGCGGAGGACCAAGTCCTACAGTTAACCAATAAAAGTTTGGCCACGTATCCACTCACTTCACTAAAAATGTCGTGGGACGAGAATAGTATTCTGCGGCCTCTCCAGGGAAACACTTGTCTTACCCGTCACAGCGTATGTTCTTCACCATCGATTCCAACCTCTCATGGTAAACACGGTGCGGCTTTCTGAAGTCAATTCAATCGCCTCGCGCTATATTGCTCGTCCATCCACTTAAGCATTTTGTTACGGCTCGACCACTGCAACAGGTGTATTCTCCCGCGGCTTGTTTAGTGCTTCTGGCTCAAACATTTATTTTAAGAGAGTATTCATACTGCAAATATTGGCGCTCAAATTATTCCAATTAAACGAATACTTGGTGTATCATTTGAGAAGCGGCACTTTGCCACAAATTTTCCTATTTGAAAATACTGCTGTCTACGTTTCTTACGGATAGACTTCGGGATCAATGGAGTGTGCACCATGAACAAAAAATTTACGAAACACCTGCATTGGCAATGGTCTTTCCAATTGCATAACACTTTGTCTGCAGAGAGATATAACCAGTTTAATTCACAAGTATAACTAATCTTTTATTTTGGTTCAACAAGGTTAGCTAGTATACAGCATGTATTCAGATGAGCTCTTTTAAAAAGGCTTGGGGAAAACTGGTGGGATAACAGGACAGAGATATTGCGACATTCAGGCTAAATCATTTTCATTTATGTAGCAGAAGAAACACCATGACCTAGAAAAATCGAATGTTGTAACATTCGAACCCTCGTACTGGAAAAACGTTGGCGTGGCGCTTCAAGTTACTCGCCTAAAAAAATACAAAAATCGGAAGCAATACCCGTCCTCTGCGGCGTCTTTGCAGTTCAACGATTGTAACATGTGCTACGTCTGAAATGTAGAATTTTTCCTATTTCGGCTTTCCAGTGCAGTTTCTGCTCCCCGGTGCAGTCAGAGAATTTCTTAATGTGCTCGTTCCATTCACTGCATTTAATGAATGAAACGAACAGATATAGGGTAAATCCCCAAGGTGGAGTTAGTTTCTGCCAAGGAAACTTTCACATCCTCCTAAATGCAGCCATACGGCTACAAAGGAGAGGTATATAGCTTTCTCAGAAACTTGACCGTTGAAGAAAAATCACCAGGATTAATTTTTCTTCAATGGCGAAGTTTATGAGAAAGCTGTATAGCTTTTCTGGGTAGCTGTATGGCTGCATTTACGTGGATGTCCAACTTTCCATCGAAGCTATTGACGCTGTTTTTAGATACTTTTCTGTGTGCGAACAAGAGAATGGAGGGGTACTGGTAATATCACGGCCTTCTTTCTGAAACGAAACTTCTTTTGTAAAATCAACTGCTCTAAACCTGATGGGAAACTTTAGAAGTTAATGTTTATAGCGACCCTTTTTCTAATAAAATTATATTCTCGAACTAGACTTTGGTTTCGTCTTGAGAGACATTAAAGTTTTGTTTCACAAATGCTGTTTTGGCAATAATTCTGCCATTTAACTCGTTGTAATAATATACTTGTTGGTTTTAGGCTTGTAAACAACTATTTCTTGATGTAAACTGTACTGCCACTGTGCCCAAAGTTTTCGTTACTTATGAGGGGATGAATAGCCCACTTAAAATGCCGCAAGCTGGAAATATGCAAGTTCGACCAATATTTTTTACAGCCTCCTACTCTCTTAGATTGATTTATTGTCGATACCATTACACAAGGATACCTGACATGTAGGTTTTTTGGACTAAACTGCCCCAAAGTGAATTGGGCGGTCTCTTGTTTGACGCGAAAGCGGGAATGATCTGTTGCAATTACTTGGAAGTGTTTATGCGATAAATACGCCTAGTTTTCCCTGCGTAATAAATTGGCCCATGATTGGCGTAAAAGTCACGGGTGAGTGGCCTGTGCATGCGCGGGTAAACGTTTAACCAGAATTGGCAAACAGAGCCGAAGACAGCGATAGGTAGCATGCGAGGCTAAGGCTGTAAACATTGAAAGAGGCAAAAGGCTAACAGGAAAACGTCCACCATAAAAAATTGGCCGCGTATCTGCTCCTTTCGTTGCAAATGCCGTCAAAAGACGATAGTCTTTATCGGCTTTTGCGAAGTAAATGCCTCCCTTCGCTTTACCGCTCACCTCTCGTGTTGTTCCTCTTGCGTCGCGCTCCTCCCAAAGTAAAGACGCAAAATATTTGCTTAAATCATTTTAAATTTCCGCGTTCCACTGCTCCAAACTGGGTGTCTCGATGCGAACGCTGCCTTAGGGTGATGACGCGCGTTAATCGAGGCACCCTACTTCAACGTTTATAGAACCGCGTTTCCCTACTGCACGTGCGTTGCAAGCAGAACGTGGAAGCTATCTAGTGGAACCTTGCGTAACTGTTGCCACTTGATTTCTTAAAACGGCGCCAGAAGCTATAGTGACCCCGCGTTTAAGAACGTTGTTTTGGAACAACATGTTGTGGAGCATAGATGTTCATTCTAGCAATGAAGAGGTATGTTTAGATGGGGAGAACTTCTTTGTGCACACGGAAACGTTCCTGCGCACAATACGAGAGCACAATCACTCACAGTGGCACACTTTAACGCAAAGACCACTCACGTTGTTACACAGGGAAAAAATATAAAATAAGCGAAGAACCAAACTGACGTATCAAACAAGCGAAGAACACACTCTATATAAAAACATGGTGTGACAGGCAAGGAGTAACTCTACCAATGTTGTCAGCCCACCTCCCTTGTCAGCCTTGTAGTGAACGACTTCAACAAGACCAACGTGTCAGTGGCTTGTTTCTTAGATCCTAAGATTAGGGAGTAGCCGTCAGGCGCCCAAGTACAGCGTTCGCGAAATGATCTCAGAAGGATTCCTTTGCGGCCCGACCTGAGTGGTTTTGTAGTGACTGCACCTTTCGTGTGGGCGACCCTCAGACCTATTAACGACTATTATGGTGTGGCCGACCGTTTCATTGCTGCGCAGACGGTGTCTATTGTGGTCGGGTCTCTGTCCCTTAGGTGATGAAGTATTGTTTTCTGCTGAGACGGTCTTGCCTTCTCTGACTTCTCCGCAGAAGTCCCGTTTTCGGGGCCGCATTTGAGCCCCGTATTCTCGGGGAGCTGAAGCCGAGCATGCTTTTTTGAAACTGCGACTAACTGACAGCAGTATTTAAAGCGGCTTCACACCCGTGTCGTTGAACCGTTGAAAATGTCCTCTCTTTTGAGTGAATTATCGCGACAGGTGCCGCACGGAGGACAAATTTTCATAAGTCAGCAGAAACTTTTAGGCCACGGTATCGAACTTAACACATACACTAAATACTCAAATTGGCGCTATATCTTGTCGGGTTATAGTGCTAGAAAGAGAAGTAGCCAATATATCGCTGCCTGCCCAGTCGAGCGTAGCCAATATATTGCTGCCTTCCCAGTCGAGCGCAATTATCGGCCTCATAAAGACGCACAAACCCTACTCTCGCTCGTCATCAGTCGAAAGCCCATAAAGAGCTAAAGCGTAAGTAGGAACCACAACTCTCGACATGAATAGACATGACGACTACACCCCATGGCACTGAAACGGCAGGGGATATCGTTGCAAGAGAGGCAACACACAGCAGCACATTGCAAACCTTTCCGTCGCTGAAACGCCTGATGTCATACCACTACGGGAAGTTGGATGCTTAGCCAAATTACCTAATTATAAAACTTTCTATTCAAATATGGGTGATAAGAGCAAGGACAAACCCGCAGTCTGCAAGCGGACCATGAGAAACGTTTCTGTAAAACGTTCCTGTAATAGAGGGCAAACAACTCTCGTAAATCTCTGAGCAAGAAAGACTGTCTCTCGTAACGGATCGCGCTTACCCCACGCGGTACGGTAACAGCATGAGCACGGACACCACTCCGGATCTCGCTTTTACCAATTACGTATCTCAGGACTCCTGGAATAACACTCAGAAAAATCTGGGGAGTGACCACCTCATTCTTGCAGCGACGGTGACGAGCAACGGACGTCGATATGATTCACCCGTACCGTTTTCACAGGATTCGGCGGCCGACAAGATTCCTGGAGCGACAACGTTGCGCAGTTTGAGTGATCTGCGATAGCGTTCACGCCCCCCAGTTTCAACGCAGTCTGGCAGCGGCGGTGACGAGCAACGGACGTCGATCTGATTCACCCGTACCATTTTCACAGCTTTGCTCCTGAGTCACCGCATCCGCTGTTTCGGCTCATCTCCCGCCTCCCATCACAGCAGAACGGACAAGGAATCGCCCACGACAACCTTTTTTTTTTCTTGGAAACCCAGGATTGGGCAGTCGACAAGATTCCTGGAACGACAACATTGCGCAGTTTCAGCGATCTGAAGTAGCGTTCACGACCTCCAGTTTCAAGGCAATCTGGCAACGGTGGTGACGAGCAACGGACGTCGATCTGATTCACCCGTACCGTTTTCACAGGTTCGTTCACGAAGTTAAGGTCATTTACTTTTTGTATCTTTTTTGCTCTCGTCACTGCTGCTGCCAGACTTGTCACTTGTTTGAACTGCGCATGAAATATGATGTCTGATGCTGAAGCAGAAATCTGTCTTGCCCCATAGACGAAGCAGACAGTTTGATAACGTGCACAGAATGCAAGTGCCCATACCATCTGGCAGGGTGTTCCGGTCTGCCAGAATCACTGGGGAAAACAAGAAGTGCCAGCGCTCACAAAGCATATACTTGCCCCACATGTGAACTGGCGTCTCCCCGCTCAGGCGCAATGTCCGAGGCCAAAGATGCCTTCAACGTAGCCGCGGTATTTGCGGAATTGAGTAAAAAGCTGGACTCCCTGTTGCCCCTGAGAGAGCAGGTAAATAACATCCAATTATCTGTGCAGACCATGTTTGACCACTTTGATGAAATGATGGGGCGTCTCGACAGCCACGAGAAAGAGATTGCACAGTTTCGCAAACGGGTTGAAAAAATTGAAACCGCGCGACCAAAGGAACAGCTTCTTGAGTTGAACGCTGACTTGGATACGCTTGAATTTTGGAGCCGGAAAAGAAACTTGGAAATTTATGGCGTGTTGTTTTCGGAAAAAAAAGACCTCATTACCAAGGTTAATGAAGTGGCCCACGTGATTGGCGTAGACGAGTTCAGTGACTGTGAAATTGAGGCTTGTCACAGGCTGCCGGCAAAGCTTAACAAAGTTCCGGGTATTCTAATTCGGTTCAAAAGTCAGGCAGTGAGAGACCGAGGCCTCCGTAAGAAAAGCGTACTCAAAGTAAAAAGAATCGGATACTTACATCTGTGAAAACCTGACCCAGAGATTAAAAGAGCTGTTCTACACGACTAAAGAATAAGCCCAAGTAAATGGGTGGAAATACGCATGGCATTCAAACGGAAAGGCCCGCAAATCCTTGCAATTACAGACCCATCTCACTTACTCTTGTGCTCAGTAAAAAATAGAACATGTAATGTTTTCCGACGTTACACGTTTCCTTGAGAGTAAAATTTTTTCGCAGTCGATCAGCACGGCTTCCTCAATAATTTCTGGCGTGACACTCAGTTTACATCCTTTACCAACGAGCTACATCGAAATCAAAAGAATGGTTTTATAACTGACTGCGTATTCTTAAATTTTGCGAAAGCCTTTGACAAGGTCAGTCATTCACTCCTCCTTTACAAAATGAGCAACATAAATATCGACCATTTATCATTCGGATGGATCCATGCCTTTTAACTTCCCGTGCACAGTTTGTCAACGCCAATGATTACAACTCCCCCACAGCCCCCATTCTTTCAGGTGTATCCCAAGGGTCGGTACATAGACCTTTACTATTTTTGATTTATATAAATGATTTGCCTGGTAACAGTCACCCTCAAATCTATTTTTTCTGGCGACTGTGTCATCTCCTATAAAATTACTAATGACTCGGATATTACCAACCTTCAGACCGATCTAAACACTGTAACATCTTCATGTCAAACACTGCAAATGGAGCTAAACATTAAGAAATGCAAAGTTTTGCGAATAAGCCTGAAGGGTGATGTGCCTCCAACATGCTAGCTAAGCAATTCCTCATTAGACGCTGTAACATCGCACCATTACCTGGGTGTTTATACATGACTAGCAATGTTTCCTGGAATACTCATATCGAACATAACAGAGCAAAAGCTAACCAAACACTAGGGTACCTCCGCAGAAATTTCTTCCTTGCTCCTGCAGCTCGAAAACCGCTCTTGTACACGACATACATCCACCCTCTACTTGAATATGCGTCCTCAGTTTGGGATCCTGGTAACTCCGCATTAGTACACATGGTTGAGCGAGTTCAGAGCCGTGCGTCCCGTTTCATTCTTGGTAATTATCATCGCACATCCAGTGTAACGCAGATGAAGTTTAACTTGGGCCTTCCCGCACTAGCCACCCGAAGGAAAAATTCACGTCTCTGCGTCTTTCACAAAATCTACTATCATTATCTTGCTTTGCGCGCTATCTGAATAAGGCCTCCATCTTACATCTCATCGCGCCAAAACCATTACCAGAAAGTTTATGTTCCTCATCCAAATACCGTCACGCATTCAACCTCACTTTTGCCCAAAACCAGCAATGACTGGAATTGTGTTCCCCATTCCATCACCAGCAAAGTCAATCGGACTCTCTTTAAAAATGCCTTGAATAATTTACTCACGTCGTAGTGCTCTACTTTCGTTTATCTTTTTCAACTACGGTTCCCGCTAAGTTACCCTTGCAGTGGCATAAACGGCGTGTGGAAATTCTGGGTGTTGGGATGTGATTTTTGTGCCCTTCTGTGCTGCTGTTTTTGTTTGTTTTGTATAAGCACGCGCGGGATCTGCTTAAAATTATTTGTAAATTGTAACTACCAAAATGATTCTGTTCGTTTTTTCCTAGTGTATACGATAACGGTATAGGCATTTGGATATACCCCTTCTTGTTCTTGTGTGGTCATCCGCTATTGAAATAAGGGCCTCTTTTTGTCGCAGTACATTTTCCTTTCTTATTTTTTACCCACTGTTCGATGGAACATCTAGCCACTGGTTTGTTTTCTCTCGTTATTTGAAGTGTTTACTTTGCTTCCATTTGACGGCCAAGGCTTTGTTTTGAATTGTTTATGTTGTAACTGTGCACGTAGTTATAACCTAGTCAACATTGCCAATACAAACTCGATGTTCTTCAGGATTGTTCTTTGGGAAGTATTTTTGTCCTTGTATAGTTTCTTACTTAGTTTTTATTGCCATCCCATCTACAATTTATTTTTACACTGAGAGTACAATAAATAAATGAAATAAATAAAACCCATAGGGCACACAATCAGGGTTCTTTATTGGGACGACTTCAGAACCGTGAGACTTGCTGAGTGTGACCACGACGGTCATATGCAGGACATAACCGACAGTGACACATGGTCCGCCCAGCTGAAAGCGCACGTCGAGAAATCGACGAGAACCATACCAGAGGAGGCGAGGCTTTCCACTGTTGATTCCTGCTGCTTCACAAGTTGGAAGCCAAACAGGAATTAGAGAGACGGCTTAAGGAGCAAAAACACAACCGCACCCGGAGAAGAAAAATCGCTAGATTAAACTGCGAATTCAAGAACACACGAATCTACTTTCGCGCCAGCAATGGCACGAAACGTGTGAATGCATGAACATCCAGATCGGGCTTCCCAAATCATGGAACATTCTGCAATGCCTACTGAATCCTGACTCGGGTAAAACCATGCAGAAATTAAATTTAAACAGAATCCTCCACGTGCACATTGGGCAAATGCCGAGGTAATACAAATAATGAAAGACCAGTACGTCGGCTTCTATCCCCCAGTAAAGCTACCGGACTATTCCGGAACAGAGAACACCTTACTTGACCGACCAATCACCATCGAGGAACTCTGTGCGGTTGTTCAAAACCTACGGACGAATTCGACAACGGGACCTGATGGCGTGTCCAACAAGACGCTTAGAAACCACGACGAGCCTTCCGTGACTGAAATCTAGCTAAATTCGTGAACGAGTGCTGGTTGAGAGGCAGCCTTCTCAAAATCTACTCGACTGAAAAAATAGTTATGATACCTAAACCTGGGAAAAAGCTTCACATTGACAACATAAGACCAATCACTTTAACACCTAGTATTGGCAAGCTCCTCGAACACGGCGTTGTCAACCGTACCAGCAACTACATGAACGACAATGAGTTATTTCCGCACAATATGATAGGGTTTAGAGCACAGCTTTCGACCCAGGATATAATGCTACAAAATCAAGCATCAAATATTTGACGGCGACAATCTTTCTCCTTTGGACACAAGGGCAATCTTAGGTCTTGGCCTCGCCAAGGCTTTCGATAACGTCAGACACGAAGCGATACTAGAATAGCTAGCCAAAATAGACCAGGGGAAGCGCGTATACAATTACATCCAAGACTTCCTTACAAACAGGACTGCTTCCCTTTCTGTCAGCAGCCTTGAATCGGGTGGCTTTGTCATAGGTGTTAGGGGTACACCTCAAGGGTCGGTGCTCTCC
Organism: Haemaphysalis longicornis; assembly: GCF_048455015.1. Classification (NCBI taxonomy): domain Eukaryota; kingdom Metazoa; phylum Arthropoda; class Arachnida; order Ixodida; family Ixodidae; genus Haemaphysalis; species Haemaphysalis longicornis. The sequence continues at coordinate 99,913,453 of NW_027526233.1, read as the reverse complement.
CCATTTCTTTTCAACGTCTCACTGTTAGTCCTGCCTGAGAGATTAAGCAACATCGAATGCCTTCACCACAGTCTGTACGCCGACGACATTATTCCGTGGATCGGCGGTGGCATCCATGGCCACATTCAAGACACCCTACGAAATGCAGTAGACATGGTGGAAAATTATGTTCGAGAACGAGGACTGGACTGTTCTCCTCAGAAATCCGAGTTGCTCATCTGCTGGCCTACCGGTACGGGACGGAAGAGAGACACATCGAATCCAGACATCTGCGTCTACGCCAACAACCAGAAGATCCCAGTTGTCAACAGCATTAGAATCCAGGGCCGACGACTGCAATCGAATGGTCAGAACAAAGAGACAAACCTTTATCTCGAGAAGACAACTCAGCTCACCGTGCGAGTCATCTCCCGAGTAGCAAACAAGAATAGAGGTATGGAGGAAGACACGCTCATACGGCTCGTACAAACCTTCGTAATTAGTAAAATAAACTACACCAGTCCTTTCCTACGACTCAAACATGAGAAAAAAAGGGCTTAATTAAGAATGTTTATAAAGAAGCACTGGGATAACCTGTTACCACGCCTAAAGAACGGTATCAAGCACCAGGCATTGGAACTCGATTGAAGAACTAATTGAAGCACAACAAACAGCTAAAAAAAACTGCTATGTAAACGCAAAATGTCGAAGACACATTCTGCAGTCACTAGGAATCGGAAGCGGAAGTACCATCCCAAATTAAGTTGACCTCCCACAGGAATGGCGAACATACATTCGCATGCCGCCACTACTAAGGAATATACATCCAGAGATAAATATGGAAAGAAGACAAGCTAGAGCACTAGCCCTCGACAAACGTTTTCGCACCCATAGTGAGCCACGGGAGATTGTCTACGTTGACGCAGCCGACTAGAAAAACGGCGACTTTTCTCTACCGCAATGACGATTTCAGTCGTCAGCAATGACGGCATCACGGTGACGTCAGCATCCACGCCGGCCAAACATTCCACTCAGGGCTAGGAAATGGCCATAGCTCTTGCTATAAATTCTACCCGAGCAACCACAATCATAAGCGACTCGATGCCCGCCATTCTCAACTTCTCGAAAGGCAGGATCTCCCCTGCAGCAGCCTCGCTGTTAGGGAAGACTACTAAGCAAAGAAATTCTTTTGATGTGGACTCGGGCCCACTGCGGTCTACAGTGGAAGGAAGTGACCTACACAACCGCTCGAGCTCTAGTCAACCAAGCTGTGTTTCCTACGACGCCACCACAACCACCATCATCCTTACAGAAGTCTTCGCATGAAAGCCAAGAACACGCACAGGTTATTAGATCTTACATAGACAGGCGAGTCCCATACAGGGATATAATAAACCACTACAGGTTATCCAGATATATATATATCCACCGGCCCACAACAATCTTTCCAGGAAAGAGGCAGTCACGTGGTGATGGTTGCAGACAAACACTTTTCCGAGCCTTGTTTCCCTCAACCGCTGCTACCCACATCTTTAATCAAACCTCTGCACTTTGTGCAGCAGGAGAGCCGACCTACACCACATAATATGGTCCAACCGTAAGGTAAAAAAAAATGCGAGCGGTAATAATAGCAAATCCGATGTAAGTATAATTAGAAGATAGAAAATTACGACTGCTGAACAATGGGACATTGTTCTGGTCAGCTCAACAGCAGACGAACAATTGATATCCATTTGATGTTTAAATCCATTGAAGCAACCTACGGACATAAAATAGCGTATGTTCTGCGCTTGGTCATGATTTGTTGCTGGGTTGTGCCCACGTTTGTAATGGCGAGGCAACGCAAGGCGAAACCAACGTATTCAGGTCCATCAGTAATTCTAGATTCGATTATATCAAAAATATGTACATATAAAAAAGTAGAATTTCACTGCAGAATTGGGCATTTAGTGTCAGTAATTATTTCTACCAAGCAAACGTGCGTTATTTACTCACCCTTTGACCACGTTTTTGACCTGAAACACTCTTGGCGCGACTGCATGGTCTGTAATTGGCTATAGAAGTTTGGCCATCTTCTAACAAAGGGTTTTCCTTTTCGGATTTTTTTTATTGTATTTTAATGTATTGAATTCACCTGGCGCCAATAAAGCCTTGTACGAGGTATTACCACCCCAATACTGCGTGAAACGCACGACCCCAAGACCAAAACTAAGCACTCCCATATGAAAGTTGACAGATGACTACGATGAGGAAATCGCGTGAAAGACGAAGAAGAATTGGCGGGGCCACAAAAGCATGACGTTTGTGCTAGGGAAGCAAGCCTTTGTTCCACTCGTTCTCCAGGACAAAAACTTTGCATTGAGCTGCAACTGATTGTACGGCGAAGACTGAAGAGAGCTGAAAAACTGGCGAAGGTACCGAATGGTATGCATTGGTGGCGAGCAAAATTAACAATCGTTTTACGGGGTGGACCAGGGGTTATTGGTGGCCGCAGTTCTTAATAGAACTTAACTTCAGATCAGCAGACTGTGCAATAAGGCTTGCACCTTCACATCTTTAAAAATTCTGAGCATCGCCTCTAAGATTTTGAACCAAAAAAAGAAAACCATAAATTTACATGAAAGATTTCTATATGAACCGGCCACTTGCGTTAGAGAAAAGGTATGTTTCTCGGTCAATAACGTGCTTGGGAATGAATCACCTAAGCCGTTCTAGTTTCATGTGTTTGCATGCCCTCCCGACAAAAAACGCGTTTGGAAAAAGTGCTGTCAAAGTAAGGAAGAATACCTATTGCCTAGGTGGTCAGTGCGCTGCATGTGACTGGGGGTCGGAGTGTCTGTGTGGTTCTAAACAGCACCGATCCAACGGGCTTGACTTTGCATGACCCCAGACCATTCGGTCACTGCAGCGCCTATGCTGACGCGGCGCCGCGCTATGTATCCCTCACAAGCTTAATATTACGAAAGTGAGTTTAAAGACGATAGTCGTTCTTGGGCTACCTAAACACTGAACTTTTGGCCTCCCTGTATGTCTGCCTGTCTGTCTCTAACTCGGATCAGTTGCCAGCCAAAGTGAAACAGGCTGTGCTTTTATCTGTCTTTTATTGCTCACTGCCAAATATAAACGTTACGTCCGGTGTCAATGTTCATACTTGTCAGCAATTCATAACAAGAACAAGAACATTACGCAAAAATAATTTAAAAAATAAAAACATAAGTGATATTTGCAGTGTTCCTTTAACAAAAAAAAATTACCCGTGCTTGGTTTTGTGAAAGCAAATGAAATACTGCATCAAAGGCAGAAAACGGTCCACTGCTGTTGCCCACTTTTCAGGCGGCATTTAAAAAATCTAACGGCATTACAAACAAAGGTTTCACTACATACGATCCACTTTTAGCTTAGAACGCTCATGGAGAAATGGCAACAGGGTTCTATAAACGTTCTAGTAGTGTGCCTCAACTCACGCGCGCCGCCATTGTACGGCAGCATTAGCATCGAGACACCAGATATGGAGCAGTGGAACGTGATAAATTTAAATTAACTTGAACCAACCTCCAGTGTGTTATCTCGGAAGGAACGACAGGGGAGAAGAACAGCATGAAAGGTGACGAAACACACAATGATGGCATCTAGTTGCCACGGGAACCCGTCGACTATCGTCTTTTGTCGACAGTTGCATCTAAAGGAGCAGATACGCGGCCATTTTTAGGTATCTTTCGGGGCTCAAGTCCTTCCCCAGAAACGCCAGCGAGAAATTATTACAGGATACAAAAATACATAGTTTGCTGTAAAGCAGTAGCCTATTGAAGTTTCTTGTCCGGGGCTACTTCCTGAGGTATTCAGGAAGGTTACTGCGGCCAACCTCTGAGTAAATATATTGGTCTGTAAACAACAGTTTTTTTAAAAAAGGAGACGTTTTAAAGGCTTTATTTTGAAATACCTCGAAATGTCTTCCAGTTCGTTTGCATTTTCTGCTACAGGTCGCTATTTTGGTGTGAGGTTGGTTTAATGTTGGTGTTCGTAACTTCTACCCTGTGAATGATTGAATGATTAGCAGCAGCCACCTGTTCAAAATTTAACGATTGTCACATCAGCATAAGCTGGAAAGCGTAGTTGGGGCATATTTAATTTGGGCATATATTATTCAATGAACCAGATATAGCGCGTAGGTTATAACATGCTCGGCATTGTGTTCGAGCCGAGCGAAGCGTTATTCTGCTCCTACAAATCGTGAAACGCAGCCGAAACAGGGCAAGAAAGGTTTGTTTAAATCAGAAGGAGCTGAGAGAGTTGGAGAGTGTGCATGGCAACAGCCCTACTTGCGCAAATGAAGAAATACAAGACTGGCATGCATGAGTGCTCCGCTGTGTCCGCTGTATTTTTTCCTGTGCACAGTGAAAGTTTACATAAGGGCGAATAGGGTGCTGCCTAATACTGAAGTTTATCAACCCACGGAATAATACTTACTGCTTTGACGAACGCAAATGACAGTTCTTTATTCTAGTGTGTCAAGTATGCAGAAGAAATTTGGACACTGGCAAAATAAAAAAAATATTGAAAACGCACAAAAACGTCCAATATAATCTTTTAAAATGCAAACATTTTTTTCTGAATTGCTAAGATATAATTTCATCCTCAATTCAGTCTTCAAAAATAGCAATCTGCAAAACTGATGCCTTTTACGAAGTTGTTTATAACCATTAGCAATTAAAGAAAAAAAAAACAAATCTGATAACTTTTCTTTTTGTTTTAAAATATTATGCCCTCTTTTCGATAAATCTACTTGTCTACATAAGGTAAAGCCACTATACCTTTGGATAGCCAAGTAAGGCAACATTGCTGTTTAACGTTACGTAGGTGATTTGGTAAGAAAATAAATAGTAAGTCAATTTAAGTACTATGTAATTTGTATACTGTTACTAACAATAGATAAACCGTGAATGCAGTGGTATTTCGGCCAGCTTTGCCATTTGAAGTGACAGGAACACCTAATCACTACGCACTTAAAATACGCTACCTGACATCAGATGAGTTCTACTCAGAGCTTGTCACTTTTGAGACAGCGCAATTTCGATTGCAGTGTTCATCTAAAGCGTATAGTTTATAAAAAAATAAGAAAAAAGAAAAAAGCACAGAAGCCTATCCACACATGGCTTTAAAACTGACGGTTTGAAATGTGTGTCTAGGTTTATGGTAATCTCCAATAATTGCAAAACCTACGATCTGAGCAAGGCCCCCATTGAAAATTCGTGTCTTTAAATTTTCTGTCAATTTTATTACTGCTCAAGCAACCCTCCATTGGTCACAGATTGCTGCAATATTGTATGTTTGTACCCTCTTGGCTAAATGCGACAACCCACTGTAGCCATGGAATGAATGAATAACTTTAATACGGATAAGAGAATAAAAAGCTTTCGGGAGGTAGGGGGAAAGGAATTGTAAAGGCAATGCAAATCAGTTCTAATAGAAGTAATAAGGCTCACGTACAAATGTCTTTATCAAACTAGCCATAGAAAAAAGAACTTTGGATAAAACCATACAGTACTCATGTTCACAAGTCATCGCCAAAGAAGCCTTCGAAACAAAAATTAAAGTAAAGCCATAACAACATTATTAATCAAGTGTCCTTCCCAAAGTACCAATGAAAAATGCAAGAAAACAAAGAACCTGTTGGGCTCGTTGATTCATGTGAACAATTGACACCACAGACACACAGAAAAAAGAGAGAGGAACGGCAAACCGCGAGCGTTGACATTTCAGATTTATTGAAGGGAAGCAAATCGAGCTTATGTATACGAAAAAAATTACACCATCTTCCCGCAGAGGAACCATGAGTAGTATGCGAAGCAGCCATGGGGTCGATTCAAGTGCCCATTAGTTCTCAGTTCGTCGTTTTCGTTAGGTTGAGGTACGTAGCTACCGTTATATTTACCGTTTGGTTTCCATGGTAACTAGCACACTTTTCACTTACCGCAACTACGAAATGGGAAATTGCGCTGACCGCATGGTTTTTTCCCATGCTGCTCAGGGTTCCCCTCCGGGAAGATATGTGTAATTTTATTGGAGGGGGGCGCGTAGTGTTAGATTGGAGAGGCAATAAAGAGAGCAAGATAGAGACAGAGAGACGTTGTAAGCGTTATGAGTTTGTCCTTATTTAGGCATTATCATCATCATGTTCAACGTAGGTGGCGTCGAGCTGTGGTTAGCGTTCCGCTTTGAATATGACCGCGTTATAGCCTGTGAAATGCAAAATCAAGGGCAGCTGTAGGGGATGAACCCTAAAGTTGCTGAAGATGAGGTCGAAGCACGTTCGCCGAATGGTTGTGGGCTGCTTGTAATCACGGCCCGCCGAGACTCGCCGCTGCACGTGTCTGCCGACGACGGTGAAACGTCGAAGGCGCATGAATCGTGCTCGTCTCGTGCCGGCCGAGGAAGACACCGGCAACACTGTCGCTCCAGGAGCCATTAAAGGGTAAGACACCACCGGGCGTTCATCAAGCCGAGCATGCGCAGTAGGGGTGTGGACGGTGCAACAACGACAAATGAGGGACATAGCCCCGACCATGAGATCCTTCGCATCTAAACAATCATAGAAAACAACACGCGGCGATGTGTGAATCAGCTATGGGTATTCTCAATGGGAATCATGACCGCGTGCAAGACTCCTGAAGAAACTGCAATTCTTTTTCCGATTGTGCGAAAGAAGGGGTACTTAGAGAGTGATCTTGCAGCCTAGGGACCTTTGCAAGTCTACAAATTCACGTGCCGCCCTGTGTTTCTGTCGAGCAGCATCTTGGTGCGCGCCAACCTTGAGGTGCATCAGCTGCTGCGGCCGTTAATACCGAGGTATCCGCTCACGGCGTTATGAACGTTGTTATGGTGTCGCGAAGACCATCGTTACAGCATCGGCCTGTTTCTGCTACGCATTCATTATCACATCGCGTAAAGGGGTTGGAGTAGGCAACACCCTTCCTGCTACAAATTAAGCGGATTGTGTGGTTCTTAAACCAAGAAATGTCGTCTTTTATGCCTTTATTTAAAAAGTGTAAGCCTCCTAGCTCGGGTCTTCAAACTAATGAGTCTCACACTGTCTGAATGAAACGGTTGGTTTGCATAAAATGAAATGAAGGAAGTATCTATGTGTGAGTGCAACACTTATTGCAGAACCAGTGACGCTTTAGGGCTTCCTTCTTCACTTTATTGCACGGCCTGTAATAAAATATAGGAGAAAAACATATAGAACGTAAATTATCAACTTATACAACACCATCCATACACAACCACCACTTATAAACTTACACAACCACCAACCCAATCCCTTTCATTGGGGATAGCAGTATTGCTAAATAGTTAATAAAATGATTATAACACTATCTGGCATTCAAGCTTCCTAAATATTACAAACTGCAGCGCAGGTAGTCTCGAGCATGAGCGCAAGCCTTCATGGTTTGAGCGCTAGCCGTAGTAGGCAGACGCTGTTGTTCCTCCGCGCACACATCCTTCTAAAGTATGACACCGACCCCAACACACACGTGGAAGTCTGCAATACAGCTGTTGGAAGTCTGCAATGCTGAGGACGACTTTGCATCCGCCTTTCACCGCGAAGAAGACAACAACCTCTGCAATGCAAGTCACGACGATTAATAACGGCAACTAGGCAAATTAGCAATGATTCTGAAAAGTAACAATTTGTCCGGCAATGCTCACTTACAACAGCTTCACCATTCCACTGTTGTTGGTGAGTGCAAGCTTCCCTGAACTATTTTTCATTTTTCGTACGGGAGTATGCAGTACACAGGTAAAATTTGAATTAGATGACGTCTGGCTGAGGGCGCATTCTTGCATTTTGTTTTTCACCACAGCCTAAGCAAGCTTGAACTGCCATTCAGAGACCTGCGCCCCAGAACAAACTCGAGTTATTCTGCATCACTCAATTTCTATCAAAGGGTACAATCAAACGTTTTAAGAAGTGATAAAAAATATTCATGTAAAAACAGGGCTGTAAGTCTAGAAAGTGGATCCCCTTGAATAGCAAGCTACAGTGAAATATTTGCCGTTGACTAGTGTAGTTGGCATGCTGAGGAATGAAAAGAATGTTTACTGTTCTGGGAAATAATGTTATGAACTTATAAAAAGGTGGGTAGCAGTTTGGGATTGCCATGCGATTTCAGGAACTCGAAACGTCGATCTTGTGTTCATGGAACATTCTTCTAATGTTGTCGCGTTGCATTTGTTTTGCTGGCTGTTGCTGCGTTGTGTAAACTGTTTATACGCAAGGTTATATCGAATATTATACGCTGCGTGTTTACATGCCCCAACTAAACATACCTTGCATGACCTCGCGTAATTTCAAATAATAGAGAACTGCAGAAATTTAAATAATACAAATTTTTACGGGCACCATATTATGAATGTTCTCTAAAAACTTTCACAGTAAGTGCAGTAGTTTGTAATTCATTGAGAAAAAACTTTAAAAAAACGCTATTTCTAATTACCCTACAAATTTTAAAACACTGAAAAAATAAATATGCGTTAAATTTTTGCAACTTCTTGTAACCTAAAATTATTGTTAAAAACTTCATCTATAGTATAAACGTGCAGGCTGTTCTCCAGTCTACCAACTGTGAGACGCTCACCCCACATTCTCTGCTATGACGTAGTTTACAGAGTATTTTCACATTTAGCAAAACAGCTCACTAGACAATATTTGTTTTGCAAAGGTTGGCAATATAACTGCACCTACCACTGTGTGGGCTTCATTATGTGCACCCTACGCGAAGGTTCATGCTACAATTTGCTTGAACTGACACCTGCGGTGGCTTTCTCTCATTCGCTCAGATCGCGCCGATTTATTCAAATCTTAGACATTCCCACGTCGCATTAAATGGACTGAAATTTTCACCTGTCCACATATACCGATGATAATATTAAGTGGCGAAACACCGCAGGTGAAATATAAGTAGTCATTCAATAAAAATATACCATGCTCACCCATGTTATTCAAACATCAAAGAAATACAGTACTTGTATGATGCACTTACCCAGGCGACCTAAATGTTTCTTCAGATAACGAGAAGGAGCTAAGCGGAGCTGTCCTCTACTGTCGCCTTGGTTTGTCTATGCCAAGGCACTTTGCTCTTTTGACAAGGTCATTCGAATTTGGCATGCGCCATCTCACAATTACGTATTACAATCATTTTTCGGAAAAGTGTTTATCACCTAAACGTTGGTTAATTATTTCGCATGTGTTAACGGCTGAGCTTGTCCTGGAATAGAAGCCGTCAGTGTTCAAATTCCCGTAGGGTGGGAGGGAGGCTGAGGTGGGGGTGCAGCACGGGCATTCGAAGGGACACTATGGTCGCAGAAAAAGATTACGATGTACACACGTGAAGTATGCTAAAGATTGTGTGACGTCGAAACCTTAACTGTAGGCACCCGCAGCCAATCACGTGAAGACCACCGGCCGGTGATAACCTTCTCTTGATTGCACTCAGTTGGACTGCTCCTCCTGCAATACTGTATTGTGGCCTGAAGGTGCACATAACCCAGTTAAAAAAACAACGGGTAGAGGCAATCAGCCACCACATGAATATTTTTGTTACCATTCTGTTTTTCTAAATAGCCCTATAGGAGCATAACTTTTAATTCATAGGTTGTATGTTTTCAGAAAAATTCTGCAATTTTCAATACATTCTACGAATTTCGTACCAATGACTTAATTTCTGGTGATACTTGAATTGATCGTTAATTTTATTTTTTACGAATTCGGCACAAAGTAGTGTATCTTGTACGTCTTTTTTCGTATTACTTCGTTGTTTTGTATTTCACTTTATTAGGCAACGTCTATTATCGTCTTGTTATACTTTTCCTTGCAGGAAGATTTATTTCCCTTTCCCATGGCATTTCGTAGGGTTATGCGCTGAACTAGGTCAGGCGTAATGCAGTGCTTGAGCACACCGCTGATTCTCCTCCGCCGCTCAATCAGGTGCACCTTTAGTTTGGCAAAAAAAAGCACCACAAAACGCGGGTCACCTTCTTCACTCATTTATTCATTCCGGTCACACCGATGCCTGAGAAGAGCGTTGGACCAGCGCTGCCACACATGATCACATTATTCGCACGAAATTAAAGTTCTCCAGCCTCAAAACTACTGACGAGCTGTTGAGAAACATTTCAAATAGCAGCAAGACTTGGAACTTGCCACGAATTCTTGTTGGGTATGCTGACGCTATAAAGTAACTATATGCAACAACTGTTGCCGCCCACACAACCGAACGATTGCCATTAGAAACAACAACGCGCAGAAGGTACGAGCAATAACAAAAGGCTACATGCCTTTTTGTCTCAACCAAGTATTCCTGCGATGCTTTGTAAACGTTTGAGATTGCTATTTGAACTGAATTGTGTGTGCCACTTGAACCCGATAACGACGGCGTAAACAATGAGAACACCTAAACTTTAGGTTGATACCCAGATTTTCGGAAGCACTTAAAGGGGTGAATCGCATGAACTTGGGTTAGTGAGCCTCACAACCGCCACAAAATCAATAAGAAAATTGATGATTTACGCCACTTGTTTTTCTTGATTCCGTCTTCGTTCTTTTGCACAGGTTAGGGGCTTTCCTGATTAGACTACACATGACCAACTAGACCCCTGATTTCCTTCTATAAAACACCTGAGCACAACCAAAATTCCTATTTTGTCACAACTGCGTAATTTACGCTAATATAAGGTATATATTTCTTTGGGGTTTATTGTTGAGTTTGTGGTAATGAAAGCAGCACGCGCCGCGTGGTTGTAAACGTGTGTGTGTTCCGTACAATTTAAACGGCGTACTTTTTATTACAATCGTTCAATACGTAGTATGTGTCAGAAATGTATAGATAGCGCGCGCGATTTGATTTCTTCTCTGTTTACTAAGGTGATCAAAGAGCTTCATGGACCTTGTGTGGTTCTAAATACTTTAGGATAATCGTCGCTGGTTAGAGGCAGTCGCAACTCCATACACAGGTCCAAATTCGTAAGACAAGGTTCAACAGAGCAATCACAGATTTGTCGCCATAAGTCTTATGTTGTTGCAGTAATTGTTGTATAATCCTTTTCTATTTCTCCACAGGCTTATTAGTCGGGGAGTAGCTGTGTTCAGCGTCTATTATTTCATCATTCTCTGTTCGTTGCCCAGCGGTGGTCCGCCGAGAAGAGAGATTTTAGAAAGTGCTCCTCAGGGGGAAAGGTTTAAAATTTGAGATTTTTTGTTTTGTGGAGCTTATAAAAAAACGTCTTCAGTGGTAGCTGTCGGTATTGGTTTGAAATGCTCTACTTGATTGCGAAAATCGTCGCCTTCGATTTAGTACAGCTAGGGTGCCCAACTAATGCTACATTTTGTGAACGTTGTACCCACTAGGGGGTTTAGCCAGCCCTGTACCTTTTATAATATCTCGGAGCTCAATCTTTGACGTTTCACTTGTACTTTTGGGAGGATAAGTGGCAATGTCATCCTCATGCCTTGTTTTCGCAGTCTCCGTCCTGCTTCCTATGCCACTTGTTTCAGCGTTAAAGAGCCCATTCGCTTTATTTGTATTTATTGCCTCACCCTGCCTTTCATGCGTGTGTATATCTGACAGGAGAATCTCGTCGTTTTGCCTACTAACTCTGACCGAGCTCTTTAGGCCACAAAACACCCACCCACCGGGGCGCGCGCTGTCGGCCGACGCAAGAGATAAGTACGCGTGTCTGTAATTATTTTCTGGAGTATCATAGTTGCAACCGTCCCGGAGAAAGCCACGCCTCTGTGTGCCGCAAGCTAGTGAATGCGAAACCGTATACAATGCAGTCGAGCCCACGTATCTGGGGGCACTTATCGCTCGCTTACAACGAAGGAACGCGGTAGCACTGTGAAAGCATACATTGAGGCAATGGCATGTTATTTTTTTCATATTTTACTGGCGCGTGCGTACACCTCTGGTACTGCAAAGTATCGAATTTCCATTTTCAAACGTCTTATTGGAGCCGGCTAACGAAAATCAGAGGAAAGATAATTTCGGAAAAAGGGCTTCGTCATGCTGGGTTCCATGAAGCGCAACTCCAAGTTTTTTGCAGGCGGACGGAGGGAGGAGTCGATGGTAAAGGAGGAAAGCGAGTTAGAGAAGAAAATGGGTGAGGCGATCTTGAAACCAGCACAACCGGAACTTTCGCAGAGTTCCGACACCTGTGACGCACACAGTTTCTTCTGTTCAGCCATTCTGCAGGCAGAGAAATCTCCCGAACGCATTTTTAAAGGCCAAAAAATTAGCTGGGGATTATTTTCCTTGGTCCCGGTTTATGTTTGCTCCCATTTTCCTCTCGCGCTCGGCCGAAAAAAACGTGAAATAAAAAAGAGCATGCAACACAAAACGCGTGCCTTAGAGCCGAAACGCATCGGGTGCCACCGAGGTGCCATCGGTTGTTTTCTTCGAACCTTCTCGAGAATCTTATGCAGGGAGCGAATAGGTCATGCTAGCTTAACAATGTTCTGTCCGAGTTGAAAATCTACAATTTGTAAACAGAGACACCAGTGCCATCCTGTCGACCAGGAAGTGGAAAGGCCCCAATGGCATTTATAATGTTATTTGTGCAAATATTGTCAGCTATTTTTCTACTTGCGTAACCACTTTTAGGGCTTGTAGTTTCTTCCGGCTGACGAAAGGAAAAATTTCCTTCATCCCCACAGCACACGCGGTGCAGTCACCGCGTGCCATCTAGGAGCCCTAGACGGCAAGTTCCGTGCGCCCACCCATGCGTGCGGCATTTTTACGTCCAGAAAAAAAATATTACATATAAGAAAATTCCGATGTAACACACACACTTAGCGTGACGGTTGAGTACAATGAAAGTAGACTCCACTGTATATCGATTCTAATTTGGGTGAAGTCTTACTGCTTCACTTTAAAGACAAAATTTTGGACCGTCTGTCTGTCTTTCTGTCACTCCATGCAGCCACCAGGCCGTAGCGAAATTTTGTTGATTACGATGTTCCTAAAGGCAGGACTTTTCCAACGTGCTAGCGCAGTTCGCTTGGCGCTACAAGTCTATGTAAATATTACCAGCAAAGAACCATCAGCCCAGGCTTCTTCCTCAGTAGACAGCACTAGAAATACTGCCCTATGGCCCACTTCTCCACCACTGCCTTTGGCAGGCCGCTCATTGCTTCTTATGTACAGTTTGAAATGCATGCCAGAGGACCTGATGCGACAAGTGTACGAAGCATCACCAGTGACGGTAGCATGGGTGCCACTTCATTAAAAATAGGTTCAGGATTGGATGTCGGGAACACAATGGACCCTAGCGACTTCCAGGGCTTCTGCCCTGACGGTTTCTTGGATTCCCATATGAGAGCGTTATAGGGCATGGTCATAGAGAAACGAGGAGGCTATAGTTTGGAAGAGGTCGCACGGACACTCAGATAGGGAGTGTAAGAGTGTGTCTCGCGTGCAACATAAATGTAACGCGTGCAGACGAGTTGTTTGGGCGGTTGTTCCGACGAGTGGGGTGTTGGAAAGTTCCGATTTGTAAGAGCCGTCCCATTCGAGCTGACGGCACACTAGGTAAAGGGTGCGAGGAAGGTGGGCTCCTGCGGAGGAGTCGGTAATGATGTCATGTCCCCGAACGTAAGAAGGAGGGATTGGGCTATTTGGGGGATGCCGTGTCTAAGCGTGGAAGAATTGAGGGCACGGGATAATAAAGCTTGGGCGTTTTTCCGTACCGTCGCATTTTAGCATGCGCCTGTGCTGGTCTGATTCCACCACAGCATCACGGTATTATGTGTCATCATGATAATACCAAATCACGGGGATGGCAGAGAGATTCTGGGTAAGAAGTTTATGGGCATGAACGGAATTGACAACTCCATGTAATCCTGTATGGCAGCTTGGAAGTAAGATAAAATGATATGGGGTAGGTAATTAAATAAGGGTAAGAGCATAGGTAGCAGGCAGCAACTTCCGCAGTCTGATACATTAAATGACTAAACTAGTGGCTAGGAAGTGTCAGATCACAGGTTCATGCTTATATGGGAGTCGATGGTTCCGCGTTGTGGCACCGTAATGTCTTCTTTGTTTATTACTTTGTTTTACTGCGTTAACACCAATGCTTTATAAATGAATGCTGACTTAGTAAGGTAGATACGGGATACATTCACCCCAACGATGTTATTGTCTCTTAATTGAAAAATTGAATTTAAATGTCAATTCTGCAATTATCACGGTGCAGGGACAGGGTGGCTCTAAACTTTTATCCGGCCAACGCATTTATCATGACCATGAAAATTTTCAAGTGACATTTGAAATGAAACTGTTGCGGTTCCTGTTGCGCGTGGTTAGTCTCAAATTTTTGTGCAGTTTTAAACCCGAATTCTTAGAAAAGTTAAAGCACGCATTCACACGCAATATAAAAATTATCTTAAGAATGCTGTGTTTTCTCTGGCAGGCGCCTACATTGCGAATGAATGATCATTTTATACGAAACTAAAATAACTAGGGTTAAAACTAAATTTTTTGCGTTTCCGAACGATAGCTCACAGTGACATACGAGTGACCTTAAACAGTTGGAGAACCGAGAGAGGTTGAGATGTTTTATAGGATGGGTTTCGGTAAGGATAGTCATCTGGCTTTTCTGTCGTAAAGTGGCATTTATTACTAGGAATATCCTTCAATGCACCGGTAAAGGTTTGCTAAGCTCCCTCACAATTTACCGCGCCAAACGATTGTGACGTTGACAGCATGCGCTACCCAGGCTGCACCCACCACGTTGTTCATTAACGATCTGGCGGGAACTTCCGACAAAACGAATGAAAGGCCGTAACAGCAAGCACCGCTCAAAAACAGTCACTGCACGCTTAGAAGACTGTACACAACATGCGCGCTGACGTTTGGTACTTCTTATGTTGTCTTTTTTCCCAATGAATTACGAATACCGTACGACTGGGTGAGCCTTCTGTTCTACACTTAAACGTTTTTGTGCACTCAAACATTTTTAACCTAGCCCTATGCTTCAAGTGTAACCCGTAAGGCCACAGTTAAGACGCGTGCCACGGGCTAGAAACGTGCAACGAGTGGGCCGCACATGCGGATACATCACAAATGTATAAACTATATACATTTACAATCTGTATACAATATACCTCGAACACCGACTACGTTAAAGTTCAGAGTGGTGAACAAAAAATAAAACAAAGTTTACATTCTAGACAGCCAGAAAATGCATCGTACCTTATCTACATGGTTTTCTCAAGCGGCTCACGAACAGGGCCGACCATTCTGCACTGTTGGTAGGGAATAAATGCAACAACCGTACCTCACACGCATCATCCAGGGAAATCCATGCGTATTTACGAAATTTTCCGTCTTTCTCTTGAACATGAGGGTGGATGCAGCGGCAACGAATTCGTGCGTGGAATTTTTTCACCTTCCCTTCATGGTGACCATAGGTCTTCCGTTGACCTCAGGGTGAGCTGTACCTTTGGATCAGTGGCTCAGTATGTTGCCAAAAATGCCACACTTTAAATAGTGCCGCTGCCTCATTGAACCCTACCGGAAAATATTTAGATAGTCAGGTTGGAATCCGTGAACTCTAGAGATTTCGGTGCGGTGAACCAAAATTCTCATCGGTAGTAACATTTAGGAAGGTCATTTTAACTGCATGTAAGGTAAGAGGTATAAATATTTTTGTTGGTTGACCCCAATATGCAAAAACGTATAACAGGGCAAAGACATACGTTAGAGACTGGCCATTATACATCTCAAACTGTACATTTTCTCCAGGACACTCTTTCATGCAAATGTTCAGGCCTTTGAAACAACTGGATATCTATCAAATCCTCATATATAAGTACCTAATAAAAACTTATAAGCAAACGTATCAAATCCACCCATTCAGTACTTTCAATCAATGATCTTGAGAAAAAAACAGGCTGAGGCAAACCCTTTTATCTTCAGAAAAAATGAACGAAATAATATTTGTTCTCTCGTTACAAGTAAGTAGACTTCTCTCGAGCCTATTTATCAATTCAGAAATATTCAATAAGCATTTAGCACAGTAGCCACTGCACCACCCTAATACACAAAGTGCCAAATGAAAATTTTGTATTGTTTAATTGAATCGTTAAATTGGGTCGATCATTTTGAACCACTATACATAAAAATACTTGAGGATTTTCAACAGCGCGCTCCGTGAAAGGTAACAATTATCAACAAGGTCTTTTTGTTTCACTCCCTTTGAGGGTCACAGAAAATGTGGGCTTGAAAAGGCCAGCACACGCATTCAGCATATTCCTTTGTGCCTATAGTAACTTACCTGAAATACATCAATCTAACAATAAAATACATTCAACCTAACTGCTAAAAAATAGCGCATCTTCGCCCCAGCTCATGATTTGTTGCTGAAGTATGTTTTGGGTGCAATGACGAGGAAACGGAGCGCTAAATTATTTTATTTATTTCGATCAAAATTTCAAGAAATTATCTATTTCATCTACGAGTCTGGTTAACTGTACAAATGGACATTAGGGGCCTGAAATTTCTGCTGCCAAACAAACGTATTTTATTTATTCCAATTTAAAAATTTCACTTTACCGCTGTAGGCACGACTGCATGGTCGGTATTTTTCTATAGAATTTTTTGCACCCCCCAACTTTGTTTCGACGGAACCTGTTACCTTTGGGGTCGTTTTCCTTATATTCTCTTCTATAGCACTGTCGTGGCACCAGCACAGGATTACTATTATATATAGGCAAAAATGGTGCAAGATCATTCCAGCGCACAACGGCGTCAATTGCATGATCGCACAACCGGAAACTAAGTACTGACAAAGGAATCATTCACAGCAGACGCGGCGAGAATATTGCAGAAAGGAGCACGAAAATGGCAGTGTCACCAAAAATTCATAAAAGTTATGTGCGCGAAAACCATATTCTTTCCAGAGGTCCTCCACGACGAGAACTTTGCCTTGGGCTACAACTGTTCCTCCATCCGAGTATATGAATAAATCTAAAAATCAGCTGAAGGTACCGAACGGGATGCTTTGAGTGTTAAAGGAACGCACATGCTGGCGAACGGGTGGTCCCAGGCGAAGGCGAGCGAAGAAAATGAGCATGGCCGGAGCAGCCAGAGGCGAAGTGCGTGTCCGTCCACATCATAGGAGAGCTCAACACCAGAGCAGCAGGCGGTCCAACTAGGCTTTCCCGTTCACAGCTCGAGAAGGGTCTAAGCAGCAGCAGTACTTTTTTAAAAGAACAAAATTAAGCTGCACACTTTCTTGAACGATTGCTTGCTCAACCAGCAACTTGTGGTATAAGGACAAGCTTGGTTCAGGATACTTCATGCGGTGTCCGATAATTCACAGAACCTAGAGCGGTTTCATTTGTTTGCATGCACTAACGAGACAAAACGCGTTCAAGAAGGTGCTAACTAATGAAGGACCGGAAGTTGCTGGTCTGCTGGCTAGCGGTCTGCATAAGATAGGCGGAAGAAAAGTTTTTTCAGCATCAAAATCCCCCATAACTGTGTCGCCGGTGCAAGTTCAAGCAACTTCTGCGTTATAAGGTACTAAGTAGAGGTCTGTGTTATCTCATTAAGGTCTTCAAAGCATGGCTGCAGTTATGTTTAGGCTAGTTTTACACGTGAGATGTGACCGAAAATTTTAATGAATACGTTCTTTTAACATCTAGTTAACTAATTTCCTCCATTTCGTTGAAATGGCTAGACCCGTTACGTGTTCTGTTTTTAAAACTGCTGCCCGAAAGTAGCGGAAGTGAATTGTTCAAGCCGACACCGTAAGAGTATGTGAAGGTTTGGCGAGTTTTCTTTCAATGGGCCTCTGTTGTACGGTGCCTATGTAATGAGCGAATGCTATATTTTACTTTACACCTCTTCGTAAATAAGTTGGCCGCGAAACAAGCGCTCTTGCGACAACTTGTATTGCAGCGCGCCTCACGTATCTTACGAACATGGCAGGATGTTGCTGAAGGGCTAGAGTCGGGCGCGGAAAATCCTCCGTCGAAACCCCACGTCAAATAACCTAGGATCCTTGAGAATAAGAAAGGCTCTATGGTAAGCGTGCGTGCGGTGAGTCAAAAGAAGAGATTTGGTGCACCTTCTTGATGTCTACAAAATACTACACTGACCCACAAAATCTAGGCACAAATACGTAATGCAACCTGCTCCTGTTGAGCTGAACAAGGGCACCTTGCCAGACCGGGCTAATCTACTAACAAAGCACTTTCAACATGAGTCCGGTTTTCACAGTACACGAAAAAATTGATGCAGCATAAACTATGTTGAGAAATGAAGTCCTTGCGACATATGAATAAGTGAAACACTACTTACAAGTCCCCTTTTTCGCTTTTCAGCTAACGATATCTCTCAGTAGTTTTGAGACTTGAGCTTCAGGTGTAGGCAACATTTTATGTAGTATCAAATAACAATTACAAGCCAACATTCTCGGACATTCCTACAATTATACAGCAAAATATCGTTTTCAGAGCTTATATTGAGGCGTTACAGCAAGGCCATAGCGAGGGCCCTTTTTAAAGACGGAAATTACCGAACTTTATCCGCCAGCTGTATTCCTATTTCATTGAGAAGCTCCGGTTCAAAGTCATTTAAAATATGATAAACAAAGGACTTTTGTACTGTTTACAGAATAATAGTCTCCTCCACAGCTGTCGGGGAAGTACCAGGGCAGGGCTATCCATGCGCCAAAAATTCGTGGGCAATGAGCCGTACAGTAAATACGCTTTTTTACACGTACAGTGCAGCATGTACGTATTCCTGATATCCAAAATGCTTATGTTGCGGCATGGTGCTATGGCCTTTCTTAAGACCCGAATTCATTCAGTTGAGCGTACAACATGTTTGCACTATTGGCAGTTCAATGTCTGAAAGGATATTTCGGGTGGGAGTAGGTTCTCCACTTTCAATTATTTATTTACACAAAACGATTTGACTGATTACTCTCTGCTGACGTTCACACTGCTTATTGTAAAAAATTATCCCACCGGGGAGGCACTGCCACCAACAATTTGTAAATGTATGAATTGGTCAAATAAACAAGAGGTCGATATCTCCGGTATAGTAAACACGCCCTTGCACATATCAAAATTGGTTTACCCTTCATCCTGCTAAACGTACATTCTTGTATTTTCAATCAGGTGGGCAATCCAATTGGGGCCCCGGCATTAACTTCATTTGTAACTTCATGTAGAAAAGGAACGTAAGTCCTTAGGCGAAGTGATGGGCTAAAAATTCCCATTGAATGCACACCTAAAAAAATTCGACCATAAATGCCTAATACAATCAACATTCCTTAAATCGTATCACTCAAGTCCTATGTGTGATAGAAACGCATAATTCCTCCTACGTGTTTCTACCAGTTTGGAGGGGCATCGCATGAAATATGAAGATTTGCTGTACGGTGAGCCAAAAAACTGCACTAAAAATTCTGGAAACATATATGCACGTGGGTCGGCGCCTTTCTGCTGTGCCTCCCGCCCCCAGTAAACGCAAAACGTCCTGAGGACGTTCTCAAATGGTCTAAACGTCCTGGATCCTTTACTGGGCGTCCAGGGGACATCCACAGGGTTAGAAATTGTAAATGATCCCTCAATGGTCCATCCTAGAGCTTATTTTGGACCACAATGGATTGCGAATGATCCCTAAATGATCCGTTGTATTACTTCTTTTGGATCACAATCCGTATGGACGTCTGACGCTGCCGTTACCATGGAGGAAATGCTATTACACTCGTATCCCTAGCAAAAATGCTGATATAAACTTGTATTTTAGTCATACATTTTTGTATTGGGTGTATATATAAGACGCTTATTAGTCTTATACAAACTTTTATCAGTTTAAATGTCCGTAAATCTCTAACCAAATTATTATGCAAAATAGGTCAACATTTTTTTTTTCACTTTCGCTCCCAAAAAATGCGCTGCTACCATCAGACATGAAGAGAGCTGATGGGAGCTAAGAGCGCTAAAAGTGCTGCGCCTGTGAGGCCGCAAGAAGAGCAAGAATCAGTCAGTATATTATCTCTATGGCAAGAATCCAACCCGAAAAGACTGCAACGAAGTCAAGCCAAGCCATGCCATGGTCTTCGTTGGGTAGCCAATATGGCGACAAACATCAAAGTGCGGTTGGCGTGTGTGAACGTTCAGGAAGAAGACGGCTAGAAGCAAACAGCTTGTAGCATTATTTCACATCGGACGCGTGTGCATCGCGTCATCGAGAAGTATTGGAGATGTGTCTAACGCCCGCATAACTTTGGCAAGTATGAACCAGGCCGCCGCGCAACCCATCTTGGACCCGTCACCTCGCCGCTTCGAACATCTTTGCTCCTTCTGCTATGCTGTGTAACGAACGCCTGACATCGAAGAAAGCGTGCGCATCACGTCATCGAGAGGTGTTGGAGATGTGTAGCGCCCGCCTAACATTTACAAATACAATCCGGGCCGCCGCCCGACCCATCTTTCACCCATCACCTCGCCGCTGCGGACATTTTTGTTGATTCTCAAAGGAATGCCTCACGCCGAAGAGATTCCATTCTAATCGCGTGTTGCGGAAGGGTGAATGCCGTTTTGAAGTTGCATCACAATGGGAATGGTGTTCAATCGGCCATTAATGCGCTCGATGTGTGCCTATGACTGGACCGTGCAGGTTTGACTTCAGCTTTTTTTATTGCATGCTGCAGCTATTTTGTGGGTTCGCATTGCAATTTATTCGTTTGTTCTTAATCAGGTTACGAAAGTATGCATCGTTAAATTTTTCAGCCAGATTTCTGTCAGCCAGATGAATTTCCCTGTGTACAGGGGGGATTAAAAGAAATACGAACGGAGCACACAGCCTCCGACGCATGCCGCACCATCTGGCTGCGCTGTCAGTAAACGGCGCGCATGCGTAATTCTTTCAGAGTGTTAGAGAGTGTGTTCTACTGTTAGTGGAAATGCTTGATAAAGAAGGGACGCCGGCCATTTATTTTGGGGCGTCTTCTTATGCTCTGTCGCCACTGAACATATTGTTATGTACTACATTCGGGAGCCAAGCTCGCAGCAGGCCGATTGCAGCTAGCATGATACCCTACTCAGTGGCGACGCAGCGTGAAAAGACGCCTCTCAATAAACGATCGGGGTCGCGTCTTGATCAAGCATTTCCCATTAATATAGGCCACACTCTCAAATGCTCTCAAAGAAATGCGCATGCGCGCAGTTTACTGACTTTGCAGCCAGACGGTGCAGCATGCGTCGGAAGCTGTGTGCTCCGCTGTTCGCATTTCTTTTAATCGCCCCTGTACCCTGATAATAAAACGTGTTGCCATGTTTCATTGCTTTGTTTGAACTTGCCACTGGTTCTGATAGAACTAGTACACTCTGGTAGACCTACCAGACTGATAGATCTAATAGACGAATACAGACTGATGGGCCTAATAGACTAATACAGACTGATAGGTCTATTAGCGGCAATAAATATGTACGTGTATTAGAATTTGTATCAGAATTTCGCCAATAAAAGAAAACAGTTAAAAAGTTTATCAGAAGTTCTTTTTTTTTCAAAATTAGCTAAGTCCACTTTGGGTGGAATCGAGAAAAACGTCGTTTTTTGCTCCCAAAATAACTTTGGCAACTGCTGAAATAATTTTTTGCTATGGTGTAGAAGCAAGGAAAGGATGAAGTTGAACAGTGCAGGGACGGGACTAAGGGCAGAGGCGACAAACACGGGCGCCTCTGCTCTTAGTCCCGTCCCTGCGCTGTTCAACTTCATTCAATGAACCAACTAGCCCAGTTACAAACCCTCCTAAAGGAAAGGATCTTATTTGAGCATTGAAATAGAAATGTGGCTGCATTACTTCCCTAAATGGTAAGTACTTGTAAAGTTCGGATCTGGCACACATTGATGTGACATGCAGGATTTGACCCATTTTGGATGAAAAGTTGTTAATTTACACGGTCTTTGCGAGGGAATAACGGCTGGAAACATATCACTTAAGGGCTTTTTAAAGTAACCTGCACAAAAGTAGTAATATGACTCATTTTTCAGCGGCAATGCCTTGCTGCTCTGGAACTGAGGTCACTGGGTGTCGAGAGCACGATTGATGTGGACAGAAGTGTCTTCTTGGCAACATCTGCACTCTTCCTGTTCAACAGCTGCCTTTTCTTTATCTTGGAATACCCTCAAAAAGTTGGAAAAGTACTTCAACTCTTCATGCAGCTGCCATGATTCTCCTAAGCTAGAGAAGTCCCGTGATACCTTTCACCTTCAGGGGGGCTTACGCTGTGCTCGTACAAGCCACGCCTCTCTGGGGCACCTGAAAGATTCTTCCCTTTGCCTGAAACTGAAACAAAATTTGACACCAAGAACGGGTAATGTGGTTCTGCTCGAACTTCCAGAGTTTGTCTGTTGGGGTTCAGCTAGCCTATATACGCCGCTTTAGTTTTCTTGGGTTACCCGTGCCGTCTTTTCGGATGCAGTGTTTTTGCCTTCCCGCCAGGCACGGCTTCCCCAGGTTCTACTGTAATCATTTAGGACGTGCCCGATTTCTGTAGTGAGGCCTGTTGCATTAGCTTGTGAAAAAAAGACCGATAAAAAAGAACATTAGTTTGTATCCTGGAAGTGTACGAAAATTGTCCAGCGGCATCATTTTGACGACGTTCTGAGGATGTACGCTGGACGGACAAACGGACCCCGATTGGTCTGGCTGAGGATAAGATATGGACAACCTGAGGATGCTGAAATGTCCAGAGCCGGACATCCTGAGGATTTACCCAGGTTTGTTTTGCGTTATCTGGGCCCTGGGCCCGTACCGACGCTCTACGTCAAATGGAACAAATGGCTCTTACATTACCAGAGAACGTTCGTGAACCATTTACAAGCTTTTAAAATTTTAATAATAAGCCCTACCGCTCTATACCCGTCACAGGGATAGACAAACGTTGTAGCTTTTTACATCGTCCGTGCAATTCGATTGTTTTATGCAGAATAGTCGAAGAAGCCTCGAACTAGCTTTGTCTTTTTTACACACCAGAAAAACATCCCTTACCTATCTGATACCGTGATGGCGAATGCGCCCATTTACATGCCACTTGTGTTTTGTAAAAATGAATAGAAACCGAGTACCTAGAACTCCGATTCTGCAGCACGTATTGTTCTGGCTAAGGAAACACAAATTCGGAGATTTTTCATTGTTGCATCAAAAACGGCCTAATTGTGTCGTTTTTTGTGCATGGACTCTATTTCGCAATCACTAATACCTGAAAATGCAAAAGCACAGAAAGAGAGAGAGTAAACTTTATTCAATTTGCCAGCTGTGTAGCTTAGTCGTCGTCCGTGAGCCCTTGGGCTCTGGCAGCATCCTCAGCAGCTGGACGGCCCAGAGTTGATCTTCCGGGCTGGAGCTGAGCAGCACGGTCTCCCATTGCGCACTGTTAGTGATTGTGCGGCCATTTGTGATCGCCTGCGGACACTGCCATAGCATGTGCGCCAGGACCGCTCGTTCCTTACATCTATGACACTGGGGGGAATAGCGCCCTGGGTAGCAATAGCTATACACAATTGTATTTGGGTACGAGGGGGTCTGTAGCAGTCGCCAGACCACCGAATGCCATTTACTGAGGGATGGGTGCGCGGGTAAGAAGCGGGCCCGGCCTAAACGGTAATGACCAATGATATCACTGTACGATAACAGCCTGTCCCTGCCTGACATTGGGACGAGTTCCGCATCGGAAGGGCCGTCCACTCGGTCGGTAAAGCCTCGAGCGGCTTCGTGCGGAGACTCGTTCCCTGCAAGGCCGGAGTGGGCGGGGGTCCAAATTACGTTGATCGTGCTTGTCCGGTTTTCGAGGTGGAGACCAGAAATGAAGATTGCGTACGCCTCCCTTGATATGTGTCCTCGTGAGAAGTTTAGAATTTCTGATTTGGAGTCGCTGATGATTGTCTTGATTTTTGTGGAGGCAACCATGGCTAAAGCAATGGCTGCCTCTTCTCCAACCGCCGAGTCTCTCGCTCGGACAGAGCAGGAGGCGATGGTGTTGCCCTGATTGTTGACCACCGCTATGGCCATTGCCTCGCGACCAGCGTAATCAGCCGCGTCCACATAGGCAACGTTCTCGACTTTTGCAAAGCGTCTTTGCAGGACAGGAGCTCTGGCCTCTCGGCGCTCTTTGTTATGTGTAGGATGCATATTACGCGGGAGCGGAGAGACCAGAATATTTTCCTGTATTGTTGACGGGATCGCGGAACTAGCAGGCGCAGTGTGGGAGTGAGCTATACCCAGCAAGTCGAGTATGTGGTGCCCCGTTGTGCTGTAGGTCAGCCATACGAGTTGCCCTAGCCGTTGAGCCTCGATGAGTTCGTCCAGACTATTTGTCAGGCCCAGGGCCTCAAATCGCTCAGTGGACGTGTTTAGTGGAAGACCGATGGCCCGCTTCTAGGCTCTGCGGAGGAGAGCGTCTATTTTAATTGCCTCTGCCCGCTGTAGCCGGAGGTACGGAGTGGCGTACGTCACCCGACTAATTACAAAGGCCTGTACGAGGCGTAGGTGGTTGGCTTCTTTCATTCCGTGGTTGCAACCAGCTATCCTGGATATTAGCCGGGTTGTTTGGTGCACAACTTTTTCGAGCGCTAGCAAGGATTTGGAATTGTGTTCATTCGCTTGTATTCGAAGCCCAAGAACGCGAATACTCGAGACGATGGGAATGCGGTGCGAACTGGAGGCAAAAAGTTGTATTGAAGGGGGAGTGGAAGTAGATTTCCTCCCTCGGCTGTTGGAACGTTAGATAAGAAGCTCTGATTTTTCGGGCGAGCAGCTGAGGCCCCAAGGTGTAACGTATTTTTCGACTGTGTTGATGGCTTCCTGGAGAGTGCCCTCAATGTGACCGTCACTACTGCCGCACAGCCACAGTGTTACATCGTCGGCGTAAAGACTATGCTGGAGCTCTTCTATGCTATTGAGGAGATTGGGCAGACCGATCATTGCCACGTTGAAAAGGAAAGGGGAAATAACCGAGCCCGGGGGGGTTCCCCTACTGCCTAGGTGAATTTGGTCTGATATAAGTCCGCCAATAGTGATAGTTGCTGTTCGATCGGTGAGGAAGTTGCGAATGTAGTTGTACACCCTCCTTCCGATCCCCAGGCTGTTGAGATTCTCTAGGATTGCCAAATGTTTGACGTTATCGAAGGCTTTAATGAGGTCGAGACCGAGGACGGCACGAGTATCTGTTGACGAGGAGCGCGCTCCATCAATAACGTCGTGTTTCAGTCGAAGCATCACATCCTGTGTCGAGAGTTTGGGGCGGAAGCCAATCATGGTGTGTGGGTATAAAGAATTTTTTTCCATGTAGGCGTTGATCCTGTTTAGGATGACACGCGCCAGGAGTTTTCCTACACAAGGGGTGAGGGAAATTGGACGAAGGTTTTCAATTTGGAGCTTTTGTCCAGGTTTAGAGATGGTGGTTACGTTCGCCGTTTTCCATTGAGCGGGAATGTGGCCCGCGTCCCAACACACGTCAAAGTAGCGCGTGAGAGTCTCGATGGAGTCGTTATCTAGGTTGCGGAGTATCTTATTTGTTATGCCGTCCGGCCCCGGCGCTGAGCCGATCCGGAGGGTCGCAACGGCATCCCGTACCTCGCTTAAGGCGATGGGACTGTCGAGGAAGGCGTTATCACTGCCCGAGTAAGGGGGGAGCGTTTCGGTAGCCGAAGGGGCAATGTAGAGGTGCTGAAGGGCCTGGAGAAGCTGTTTGTTGGTTCCGTTAAATTTGTGGAGGACAATATTTAAATCTTAGATCGTGTAATTGCGTGGACTTCCTTCTGTCAGGGTCTATTAGACAACGCATGATCCACCATGCCTTAGCCATCCCGATCTTTTTCTCCATGCGATCACAAGCAGCGTGCCAATTTTGTCGGAAGAGTGGCAGAGTATAGTCTTCGATTTACCTGTCAAGTCGGGCAAACCGACGACGCAGGTTGTGATTTAGTTTATATTTGCTGAGTGGATGTCGCACACTGTTCTTCGCCTCCCACATGTGAAGAAGCCGTGCGTCTGCTTGAAACAGGCCTGCCTATGCGGGTATACGTTTGGTAGCTGTGTCAGCATCTCGACGTAGTTGCTCAGCCCATGCCTCAATATCGACTATCTCTGCCGCTGCCGAGTCAAATTTTGAGTCAGAGTGCAAAGCTCGTTCTGCTGCACGAATTTTTCGAAATGTGTCCCAGTGGACCAGTCGAAGCGTTTTTCCAGATTTATGCCTAACGCCGCCGAAAAGGCTTGTGATGGCTACGATGTAATGGTCGCTACCAAGATTTTATTGCGTGTTAAGCCACGTGGCCTCTCTCCCCATGTTTTTAGTGAAACATAGGTCAGGCGTCGTGTCTCCACTCACACTATTGCCGATTCGGGTTGGGTACAATGAGTCTGTAACAAGTCTGAGACCTTCTTGTTGGGCATCTAGCCAAAGGCTACGACCCTTAACTGTGTCCCGTTTGTATCCCCACTCGGTATGGTGGCATTGAAGTCGCCTACAATAAGTAAAGCGTGGCCACGGGAGATTTCGAGAGTTTTCCCTAGGAGGTTGGGAATTGTGACTTGTTCTTGGGCGGGCTATATACGTTTAGGACAAACATGCTCCCACAGTCTTTTTTTCGGGTTGGAATTTACTCTACGAGAACGTGAGCCTCCGACTCTGTGTCCGCGCCGGTCTTGTGGCGAATGGCCGTGAGGTTGCGCCTAACGAGGGTGGTGATAGCCGGTTTTAATTTGGATGATGTTACAGCTTTGTCTTCCTCCATGTCCGAGAAGGATTTATAATTTTGGAGCGTGGCAGAAGCGCCATTTTCTTGGAGGCAAATTACATCAGGAAAGGCATCCGAGTGGTTAAGTTTTATGTGACGTTCGAGGTTCGCTCGCTTGCGAGGAAACCATCGGCAGTTCCACTGCCAGACGGTAAGTTCGTCAGGCTTACGGGTGGTCTGTTTAAGGGAATTAAGCATGGTTCGCAGGATTTTTGAAACTGTCCAAGCAGAAGAAAATATTATATGCCATAATCTATAAAACAATTTCGAAGTCCATTATATTACAGATTCTTTTACCATTGTGCTTGCATTACATTCTAAATATTCTTCTAAAATTGCTATAGGTAAATTAATGTATAAAACCTTCAGCCTGCATATGTGGTAAACTTATCATTGGCTTTGTCCTGGGTTCCGGGCCACTTAGGATCGCTAGGGGTGATACCACGCATGCAATGGATCTCAAGCGACACATCCGGCCGCACCTTCGCAGACATACAAAGCTAACTGGAGTACACAAACAAGTTACACAAAATAAACCCACCCGCCGCGTTGGCTCAGTGGCTCAGGCGTTGCGCTGCTGAGCACGAGGTCGCGGGTCCGATTCCCGGCCGCGGCGGCCGCTTTTCTTTTGGAGGCGAAAAGCAAAAACGCTCGTGTGTACGAGATTTCGGCGCACGTTAAAGATCCCCAGGTGGTTAAAATTAATCCAGAGTGCTCCACTATGGCTCGCCTCATTGCCTGCATTGCGTAGGCGCGTTAGGCCTCACAATCAATCAATCCCAAAACAAACAGATGCCTAACAAATACACTACCGAATAACACAATAGACTCCACAAAGTTCGCTTACCTAGAATACCGTTACGCCACGCGTAATTCACACACTTGAAACTGACACTGGCAATGACGATCCTTGTGTAGCAGGTGTGGAGAATACCTATTTGTTATGCTGATTCTAATTCAGTGTAAAGCACGCGACAAAACACGTGACCAACGATTGGTCCAACAAACTCACTATGCATGAATAACAATGGGAACTGGCTACACTAAGTTCTTTGTTTCTCTCTGCCTCGCACTCTTGATATATATATATATATATATATATATATATATATGTGTGTGTACATGTATATATATTGTACTTGAGATAGTAGTCTCCGGTTAGTGTGCGCCAATCTCCCCTGTACAACCGACGGGGTATGTACAGGAGGAAGGACTACTATGGGCCGCATGATGATGGCAGGCGCAAGGTGCTGCGCGAGAGAAGAAGAGGCACGGTCAGCATCGCGTGGATCGCTCTAAGAGAACGCACCGAGACATCAGTCTGCGCTGCCTTACCCGTCTCTGGTCTCTGCCTCTTTCCAAGCGTCTTGCCGGTCCCCAGCTATAATCCCACTTACAATATATTTATGTATATATATATATATATACAGAAGATAGGTCAGCAGTCTACAACGCCAAAGGAGGCATAGGGGTGTCGTTAGGCTCTTTTCTTTTTCGCTAAGGATAATGAAGTAAACATTTTTTTAAATATACAGAAGAAAGAAAGAAAGAACAACACGCGCCCAGAGTGGGGAAACAAACCCACGCCTTTCGATTACATGTCGAATGCCTTACCAATTCGGCTATCTGGGCGACTGTGTCCTCCATCACTTTCTGGGCTATTTATATTTTACTAGAAGTGTATCTGACGCTTGAGGGTGGTAGCCAGCGCCACTCTGACTAAAGTCGCCCAGATAGCCGAATTGGTAAGGTATTCGACATGTAATCGAAAGGCGTGCGTTCGGTCCCCACTCTGTGCGCGTGTTTTTCTTTCTTTCTTCTGTATATTTAAAAAAATGTTTACTTCATTAACCGTAGTGAAAAAGAAAAGAGCCTAACCACACCCGTATGCCTCATTTGGCGTTGTAGACTGCTGACCTGTCTTTCTGTATTTCCTCTACGAGCCCCTCATTTCCTTACTATATTATTCTGCGAAAGCCTAGCGAGGGTCTCAGTTCTTGCAGCCTTGATGCCTAGGTAGCATAAGAGGGCTTCCCGCCAGTTACCCGCTCATGACAGGCTGTAGACGTTAGAGTCACGCCCCGGGGGTTGAAAAGAAGGTCCCCTTCTCCCCGTGTAGTCAGAGTGACGCTGGCTACCACCCTCAAGCGTCAGATACACTTCTAGTAAAATATAAATAGCCCAGAAAGTGAAGAACACAGTCGCCCAGATAGCCGAATTGGTAAGGCATTCGAGATCTAATCGAAAGGTGTGGGCTCGGTCCCCAATCTGGGCGCGTGTTTTTCTTTCTTTCTTCTATATATTTAAAAAAATGTTTACGTCATTACCCGTAGTGAAAAAGAAAAGAGCCTAACCACACCCCCATCCTTTGGCGTTGTAGGCTGCTGACCTATGTTTCTGTATTTCCTCTATGAGCCCCTCATTTCCTTACTATATTATTCTGCGAAAGCTTAGCGAGGGTCTCGGTTCTGGCAGCCTTGATGCCTAGGTAGCATAAGAGGGCTTCCCGCCAGTTACCCGCTCATGACAGGCTGTAGACGTTGGAGTCACGCCCCGGGGGTTGAAAAGAAGGTCCGCTTCTCCCCGTGTAGTCATAGTGGCGCTGGCTACCACCCTCAAGCATCAGATACACTTCTAGTAAAATATAAATAGCCCAGAAAGTGAAGGAGAACACAGTCGCCCAGATAGCCGAATTGGTAAGGCATTCGACATGTAATCGAAAGGCATGGGTTCGGTCCCCACTCTGGGCGCGTGTTTTTCTTTCTATCTTCTGTATATTTAAAAAAATGTTTACTTCATTACCCGTAGTGAAAAAGAAAAGAGCCTAACCACACCACTATGCCTCCTTTGGCGTTGTAGACTGCTGTACTATCTTTCTGTATTTCCTCTACGAGCCCCTCATTTCCTTACTATATTATTCTGCGAAAGCCTAGCGAGAGTCTCGGTTCTGGCAGCCTTGATGCCTAGGTAGCATTAGAGGGCTTCCCGCCAGTTACCCGCTCATGACAGGCTGTAGACGTTCGAGTCACGCCCCGGTGGTTGAAAAGAAGGTCCTCTTCTTTCCGGTTGTCAGAGTGGCGCTGGCTACCACCCTCAAGCGTCAGATACACTTCTAGTAAAATATAAATAGCCCAGAAAGTGAAGGAGAACACAGTCTCCCAGAAAGCCGAATTGGTAAGGCATTCGACATGTAATCGGAAGGCGTGGGTTCGGTCCCCACTTTGGGCGCGTGTTTTCTTTCTTTCTTTCTTCTGTATATTTAAAAAAATGTTTACTTCATTAACCGTAGTGAAAAAGAAAAGAGCCTAACCACACCCCTAGGCCTCCTTTGGCGTTGTAGACTGCTGACCTATCCTTCAGTATTTCCTCTACGAGCCCCTCATTTCGTTACTATATATATATATATATATATATATATATATATATATATATATATATATATATATATATATATATATATGTTTATATAGATAAATAAAAATACAGAAGTCAAACTGAAAAACATAACATTTATTCTAACATTTCCACCGGGACCGGGTGTTTTTCAAAGATACAAAAATGCAGGTCAGTTGGGTTTAAATACATTAAGTTGTGGGCGGGGCAAGAAGATGTATCAAGCAAAAACGTAGGCTCTACGCGACGCCAAAGCATACGAAGCCACAGAACGCCAGGGGTGGGAAAAAAAGAAAGAAAACAACAGGGGGGGGGGGGTGTTGTGTGAGTGCTGTGGGGGAACAGAGGGGAAACGGGGCCTAATCAAGGAAGGCGAAGCTATAAGATAAGAGGAAAGCATTGCAAGGTACTGAAGTCACAACGGGAAAGCAAGAAGGTGAGAACTAAGGAGGGGATCGTTTCTTGCTCGTTTGTTGACCTTTTTCATTCGGCAGGTGCCTGGTAGGGCAACCTGCAGGGTGTGGGAGTCTCACAAATACAGAAAATATGCAAAGAACCGGAGGAAATTGACTCGCGAAGAGAAAAGGGTGTGAGAGCCCAGAGGTAATTACGGATGCCTAGTGCAAGCGCTAACATACACACACACACAAAGGGAAAAAAAGAAATAAAAAAGAAATCGAAGGAAGGAAGAGGGGGATTGAGATTAGCGGGAGGGGCGCGGAAACGGCAGGGGGGGAATGCGGGGATGAAAGAGGTTCGAAGAAAAGACCCAAGCGACGCGTGGTTTCAAATGGCGGGAAATCGTGGAAACGTTTTCCTGCATAAAACGTGGCAGCCGTCCACGATGCGTCCATGAGGTCATGCAATGCAAAGACAAAAAAATGCAAAGTATTGCTAATTTAAGCTTGATCACTAAAATACCGAAAATAAATGGACATAAGGCTTAAACACAAAGAAAAAAGGAGAAATACAGTACCATATGAATGTTTTGAAGAGCATTCACGCAAGATCATATTTCTTTACATACACTCACACAGACACACAGAAAAAACTATAAGCAGAACATCACCACAAAAAAGACCAGCGGTTTTATCTGCAATCGCTCAGTGCAAAAGGACACAAAATAATAGTCATACAGATAAAGAAAATTGTAAAAAACATATAAAGCAAGGGGTACTGTGGTGAAATTATTGTAGTTTCATGTCTATGTGTTACAGCAACTACACACAAGCAATACGCTGACATAGTACAAAGTACAATGCGTACACTTTACACTATACACAGATTTGAAAATGTGCTAATATTATGGATCTAGTTATACCGGAAGATAGCCTGCTTGTCACTCTCGACGTCGCCTCGCTATATACAAATATTCCACACTCGGACGGCATCCGATCTGTCATCCATGCGTACGATGATGCTTGCCAAGAGAATTCAATTGATGGTGAAACTCTCGGCGTGCTTTTAAAGCTTGTCTTGGAGCTGAACAACGTTGAGTTCGGCAATAAACACTACGTGCAAATCGACGGGACTTCGATGGGAATGAAAATAGGACCCAACTATACTAAAATTTTCATGGGCACATTGGAGTCCGAATTTCTAAGCAACGCGCAGCTTCAGCCTCTCTTCTATCGAAGGTTCATTGACGATATGTTTCTCATTTGGTGCCATGGGGAAGAGGAACTTCTAAAATTTATAACCGCTTTTAACAACACCCAAGAGAACATTTTATTCTCCCACTCGTATTCCGCATATGCCAAAAATTTTCTCGATGTGTCAGTGAGAATATCAGACAACAAGCTGGTGACCTCAGTGTACAGGAAGCCAACAGACCGACATCAATACTTGTATTTCAGAAGCAACCACGTTAAACACTGTAAACTCGGCATACCATACAGTCAGTGTCTGCGTTTTAGAAGAATGTGCTCTGACCCCGCTGATTTTGCCTCTATATGTCAACCACTAACTAATGACCTAACACGACAACAATACCTACCGTCTGTCATCAGTGATGCCATTAGGAAGTCTGAAAAACAGGACCGCCGCCTCCTGATAACCAACTTAAAAGCCAAACCTTTGAATACGACCCCCAAACTTTTTCTAACATATGCAGCTTCGTCCTGCAACGTAGGCTGAATACTCAGAAAGCACCGCAACATTTTACTTCAAAGCAATAGGTGGCGAAGTGTTTTCCCTCAGCCTCCCCGCGTCTTGTGCCGACGTGCGAGGAACATCATAGATACTGTAAAGTCATCTAAGGTCAACACCCCCCGTTTCACAGGCAGCGGACCCTGCAATAAGCCTAGGTGCAAACTGTTCCCCATGACGACTAAAGCTCTGTCACCACCAGCACCACGTCTTCATTCACTTTTCAGAGAAGGGGAATCTTTGACTGTGACAGCGCAAACATTGCCTTCTTGAATGCACCATATGCCACGCCCAGTACGTTGGTCAAACTGAGAATTCGTTTAAAATGAGAATCAACCACCACCGAGCACACATAAAGTCCGTACCACACCTTCCCCTATTTAAACATGTAAATAATCTAGGCCATCCCTTCCACGCGTTCACAGTCACGGTATTAAAGATCCACGACACTGGCTTTCCAGCTCCTCGTACTAGAACGTTACACCTCCATGGGCAAAGAGACATACAGAAATAACCCGCCAGGGAACTCGTTTTCTACAACCTCCTGCTAGAACGCTTCGTGCTTTAAAGACACGAGACTTTTACAGCAAAGGTTCTACCTTTACACAACGATTTCATCTCCGAGTGAAAAACAACCAGGCTCCAAAGCCAAATACGCCGAGCGCTCAACATCAAAAGCGGATTATACACGTCAGCGCAACTTCAAAACCAAATCGAACATGAGAACCACATCATCTAAACAGCGTCATACACTTATACACTGCATGTCTCGCCTCTCCCCAGGTTTCGCAGTAGGAGAGAGGGCACGGTTTTTTTCCGCTGCAAACAATCCAGCAGTTTGTTGAAGTGATTTAGGTTGTTTCATTTAAAAGCTGGAGGAATTACCGAAGGTGCGCCGTGCGCTCTATACTTGCGCACCACCGCGCTTTTGTTGTTCTGTTTGCCAAAGGAGAGAAGTGTGGGGACAAAGGTAAAGACTACTATAAGGCGACTTATATGCAGGAAAAAATAAACCTACAAACGAATATAAATGGTATCCTAACGACCAGTTCTGATCCAAGCATTATCAGATGTCTACAAAACGGCTTTTTGCGATTCGAAAATGAACTAAAAAGAATTTTACACGTCCTGTATAATCGCTCTTCTCAACCGGCTTTTTGTCAATGTTTATGCAAGCGCAATTAGATCGTCTAGAAAGCGTTCACCCAGCTGGGCATTAGCCCAGATATAAGACGTCGTCGAAACGGCGGGGGCTTGTTCCGAGTCATTTTGTAGCTGTTTCTTTAGTCTGGGATAGACGCAGCATAAAGGTTTAGTAACCTTTTTGCTCAAAGTGGGCATGAGGCGGATTCTAAAAGAAAGCTTTCCACGTCGTAATAACAAAAATTAGGTAAAAGGCATACTTAACAAAAAATAGCGTAGAAATAGTTACTCAAAACAATGGTGATGAATAAAACGCAAAGAAACAGTAAACATCGTCAAAAAGAAATGAACTGCTATTGTATACTGTAGAAAACATTTTTTTTAATTTTTACAATTGTTTGTGCTGCCACTATATAACTTAAGAGTCACCATATAGATAACGTCGAAATCTTGGTAACTTTCTCCTCGGGTTTCGTTTTCATAACACTATATCTGATGGGGTTGCATTGGAACTGATTGCAAAATTTTGATAGGCTTCTTAGAGGTGTAAGTATAAAATTCTCAAGTGAGGATGTTCTGAAAATCTCTTACCTCCCTTAAGTTTTAACTTCCTGTTGAGCTGATGCATAAAAACTCCTGCAATAAAAATAGTTTTTTACTTTGCGATAATAAATACTTTATTTAAAATAAAAAAATACTGTCGAGTCCACTTATAACGATACCGTTTATAACAATATATCAGATATAATGGTGATCCGCCATGGCACCGTCCGCTTTGGTATGCTTTGCATGGGAAAATAACCCGCTTATTACAATGCTCCAATGCCGCGATATCGGATATAACGATTCCACCGGGTTACAGCAAGCACTGAAAATGCGAGCTACCGCCGGCTCTCCCCGCCAACCACGCCGTCAACATGCGCCGCGATGCACCTCGCATCCCGTCCTCCCCTCATAAAAAGAGTAAACTGCGCCGCTTTGGAGGAACCGAGAGAAGTAGGGTAACAGTTCTTCCAAACACCGCTCCCGATGCCGCCGCTTTGGCTTGGTCCCAGTGCCTGCTGCTTTCAATTTGGCTGGGTGCCTCTTCAACTACCTCCGTTTTTCCGCGGATCAAACGTCAGAGCCGATGATTTGGAGAAGTCTGAGTGCCTCACTGAAGAGGTGATAGTTTTGCAGATATTTGCTGCTGACAGCGGTGGCAGTGACAACTCTGACGACGTGGTTGCGCAGCCTACTCATGCAGAACCCTCGAAGGAGGCCCAAGGCATAATAGTCTGTCAAGGACTTCGTTTCCACCAAGGACCCTTCGCATCAGGTAGATGAAGCACCTATAGATGCTCTTGATATTGGTACCTTAATTCAGCACAAACTATCAATATGTTAGGCAAAGACAGATTCATGTTAAAGTGAACCTGTTCCTTTGGCAATGCAGAATTCGTCAGAGCATGTGATGAATTACGTTTAGCAGCCGCACTCGCCTTTTATTTATAATATGGAGTCATGTGGAGCCGGCACATTGAGGAGGGGGTAATGTAAATGTGCTCTAGTTTGCATGCTAAGCAGCTCTACCCCTGATATTTTTTAATACGGGTAACCTCACGCCGGTACATGTATCTACCAATTTGTCGTATGAAGAGTACCCTGCTTACCAGTGTTGATTACCTGGTCTACTTCCATAATGCGGGCTCCATTTTTGTGCTCTCTATATTTCGTTTGTGTTATCTGTGACGCAGCAGTTTAAGACGTGGAAACTGGACTACAAGCAATAGCCCGTGAGTTGCTTCAAAATAAAAGTGTGTGCGGGAAGTTTTGTACGTGGGTAATTTGTTTAACGACATTAGTGACAGTAAAACACGGCATTGACTACACATTAATGCCCCTGGAAACAAATATCCAGGGCAAAAAAAGGGGCACTTCCTTGTGTTTTTTTTCTCGATGCGAGATTTAACAAATGTTCGCCGTATCGCAATGACCGCCGTTTAGAAGGCAGAACAAGCACTGGACTGGCCATTTCCGCGGAAGAACGTAAATGTATCGACTGGAAGTCAGAACCACGAATTCATCAGGTATTCCCCTTGCATGTCATTCTAAAGGCTATCATAAGTGTAAGTGGAACCCCGCACGGCGCACCTTGAGCAATCTTGGTGACGGTACTGGCGATACCGCGGACCCCGAGCCCCCAAACATAAGCTGGATCCAACCGTGGCGATGTGTTTATAGGTGGAGGGATAGAAACCACGAACGGTGGCCGTCGGAGCCCAGGTCAAGCTCCGGCGGATGGGCTCCCTGTCTGTTTACCAGGCAGGGAGCTCTGGGACCTCTTTGGCTACCAGGGTAAGGTCAAAGAAGAAAGTACCCCCGTCTCCCTGCTTTTTCCTATGCTATATGGATAATTCAAAACCCCCCCAAAAACGTGATCGGCCCCCGAAAAGGGGCCGCACCGAAGTCTCCTTTCCTCCCTTGGCAGAGTTGACATTTCCAAAACCTGACAATTTTTCCCGCTTTCTAATAATAGAATCTCTTGACAAGTCAAAGCCCGTCACTGCACAGTCTGTTTTTCTCATCTCCAAGTTCCTTGAGGGCTTTGTAGGAAAATCCTACAAAGCCAAGAAACTCAGAACAGGGGAAATCCTGGTAGAAATTAACAACAGGCAGCAATCTATCAACCTCCTCAAACAAACCCGCATGGTAGATACAGACATAAAGATCACACCCCACCGCACGCTGAACAGTTCCCAGGGCGTCATCTCCGATCCTGACCTGATGAACGAAACAGAGACAGATCTGCTCGATGGCCTTCGAGATCAGGGCGTGACAGCAGTGCGAAGGATAATCATGCGTCGAAATGACACCGAAATTCGTACGAAACACTTGATCTTGATATTTGACTGCTCAACGCTCCCCGAGTCGGTCAATGCAGGCTTCATACGATGTCCAGTCCGACCGTACATACCAAACCCGCGCCGCTGCTTCAAATGCCAGCGGTTCGGGCACGGTACCAATTCTTGCCGCGGCAAAACGACCTGTGCCAAATGCGCCGCACAGGACCACCCGACAGATAACTGCAACTCCACCACCTTCACTTGTGTTAACTGCGGGGGATCGCACGCGGCCTACTCCCGCAAATGTGAGAAATTCCAACAGGAAAAGAAAATCATCAATGTCAAAGTAACAGAGAACATCACCTTCCCAGAGGCGCGGAAGAGGTTCGCCTCTTTTCCCCTGGGGAGGTACGCCGACGCGGCTCGCCGGGGGGCGGAGCGGCGTCTGGTGTCCACAGGGACCCAGTTCAGCGAGTCTGACCTGGTCCCTCCTCCGCCCCCCCCCCCCCCGTGTGCCTCAGGCAGCCCAATCCGTTGCCACGCCGCTTGCTGAGGCAGCAGCGGTTGTGGTGACAACCTCTTCTGTGGGGACCGGTGCCGCTCCCGCCTCTGCCTCCCCGTCCTCCAGTGCGTTGGAGGTTGCCGACCGGATGGACACCGGGGGCCCCGCATCGGCTCCCGCCGCCACCGCCCGTCCCGTGCCACCTCTGGTACCCCGGACGCTCTCGGCGGTGGCGGCTCAAACGAAGGGCTCCCGAAAGGGGGCCAAGTCCGGGGGGCCTGGTCCGCCGGGCACCCTTCTGGCATCCGACGAGGAGATGGATGTCACGCTGTTCCTGCCTGCTACGCAGCGCAAGGAGCGGCCTCCGATGTCCAAGCAGACAGAAAAGCCTAAAAATACTAGAATAACAGCCCCGAAAGACGACACATGAACAAACACACACACACACACACTCCAGTTATTCTTAAACTTAAATAATGGGAACAGAAAACATCATCCAATGAAACTGCAGAGGCCTCCTTAAAAATCTTGACGATGTGTATGAGATTCTGCATGCCAGTCAGCCAAGTATCATGTGTCTCCAGGAAACCCACCTCAATTCTAAACACACAAATTTCTTAAATAGGTACATGGTATTCAGGAAGGACAGGGTTGGCTGCACACACTCTTCAGGAGGTGTGGCAATTGTCACCCGGAAATCCTTAGCCTGCCACCCTGTCACTCTGAACACCGTCCTTGAGGCTGTAGCAATCCGTACGATAATATTTAATAGGTTAATAACGGTATGCTCCATTTACATCTCTCCTGATTTTGCACTTCTGAGCTCTGACTTCGAGGCGCTGGTCGACCAGCTGCCCGAACCATACATCATAACAGGCGACCTTAATGCGCACAACTCTCTTTGGGGCTCCTCTAGAACGGATGCCCGAGGTCGCCTGATAGAGAAGTTTCTTACATCCTCCGGAGCATGCCTTTTCAACAAAAAACAGCCTACATACCATAACTTAGGACACAATACATACTCGCATCTTGACTTGGCTATTGGTTCCGCAGTTCTCTTTCCATGTCTTGAGTGGGGTGTGGGCACGGACCCATATGGTAGTGACCATTTCCCCACTTCATTAACGTATATAAGTATAGGCCCGAGCAGTCCATCTTCCCATAAAAAGTTTAATGAATCAAAAGCAAACTGGAGCACATTCACACAAACATCTCAACTATACCACACATCCATAAAACACCTACACGTGGAGGAAGCCGCCCAACTCGTCACGGCGCACATCCTCGACGCCGCCGAAAAGTCCATTCCCCAGGCCTCCAGTGGGTCCTGCAGCCCAAGGAGGCCCTGGTGGAACGAGGACTGCAGGCGGGCGCGAGAGGCCCAGAAAAAGGCGTGGGGTGTCCTTCGCCGGTACCCCACGTCAGATAACGTCATTTCTTTTAAACGGGCAAAGGCTTTTAGGAAGCGAGTGCGTCGTGAGGCGAAAAGGGAGAGTTGGCGCACTTTCCTCACTTCCATCAATTCATACACTGATACACACAAAGTCTGGACACGAATACGAAAACTAAAAGGACAACAGACACACAGCCTGCCCCTGGTTAGTACAACAGGGGACACACTGGAAGACCAGGCTAACACACTCGCACAACACTTCGAACACGTGTCCAGCTCTGCACACTACACAGACACTTTCTTGAAACATAAAAATACTTCTGAAAAAAGTCCCTACATGAAAATAACAGGTCAAAATCTGGTTATATTTCTGAATTTACACTGTATGAGTTGCGGGCTGCCCTGAGCACATGTAAACCTTCAGCTCCAGGCGCAGATCAGATTACATACACCATGATACAACACCTACACCCAGATACACTTGAAACACTCCTACACCTATACAATAACATATGGCTTTCGGGGCACATCCCAAAATCTTGGAAGGAGGCTATTGTAGTGGCGTTTCTGAAGGAGGGTAAAGACCCTTCTTCTCCTGCCAGTTATAGACCTATCGCCCTCACAAGCTGCCTGGGCAAGCTTCTCGAGAAGATGATCAACAGGAGACTCGTGTACATTCTTGAGTACAATGGTCTTCTCGAGAGCTGCCAGGCGGGCTTCAGGGCGGGGCGGTCTACAAATGACCAACTAGTAGCCCTAGAATCTTCCATTAAAGATGGCTATCTTCATAAGCAGTATTGCATGACCGTGTTCTTTGATATTGAAAAGGCATATGATACTACATGGCGCTATGGCATCCTTAGAGACCTCAAATCCTTTGGTATATCTGGTAACATGCTGAACACTCTGTCCAGCTACCTATCTTTACGAACATTTCGTGTCAGAGTTGGTTCGGCACTCTCAAACGTTCACGTGCAGGAGAATGGCGTGCCTCAAGGTGGTGTTTTGAGCTGCACTTTGTTTATAGTCAAAATGAATTCAGTTCGGAAGGCATTGCCACCAACAATCTCCTGTTCGATGTATGTGGACAACATACAAATATCATTTAAATCGTGTAATATGTCCATATGTGAACGACAGATCCAGCTTGGGGCAAACAAGCTTGCTCGCTGGGCGGATCAAAACGGTTTTAGGGTTAATCCTGGAAAGAGTACCTGCGTCGTTTTCTCAAGGAGGCGCGGTATCCAACCCGACCATGAAATTAAATTGAATGGTGACTTGATTCCTGTAAAAAAGGAACACAAATTTCTATGCGTCGTATTAGACGAGAAACTAACATTCATCCCTCACATCACACAACTAAAACATAAATGCATCAAAGCAATAAACATACTTAAGGTCGTTTCACACCACTCCTATGGCGCGGACAAGCAACTCCTCTTACGTGTCTTCACAAGCTTGGTGGGGTCCCGCTTGGACTATGGCAGCGTGGTTTATGGGTCAGCAACAAAAACAGCGCTGAAAATGCTAGACCCAGTGCTTCACTTAGGCCTCCGCCTCGCGTCGGGCGCTTTCCGTACAAGCCCCGTACAAAGCCTATACGTCGAGTGCGATAAATGGTCCCTAGATCATCAGCGAACATACATAGATCTTCTGTACGCTTTTAAAATTTCGTCTATAACCGACCATCCTTTCAAACCATTTATTTGTGATGCACCCATGTCCCAACTTCTTCTTAATCGTCCATCTATCTCTGCTCTGTTCTCACATAGGGTGAGACAGGAAGTGTCAGAATTATCTATCACCTTTTCAGACACCTACAAATCAACCCTTTCCGACTTTTTACCACCGTGGCAGCTTCGCCCCGTGTCGTGCGATTTGTCGTTTGTAGCAATTGACAAAAAACGAGTACCCACAATTGTAATTCTTCAGCACGTCATGTTCCTTCAAGAGAAATACCAGTGTGCAGAATTTTTTTGCGACGCGTCAAAAACAGCCCGTATGGTTTCGTGTGCTGCGCACGGACCTGATTTTAGGGTATCTAACACCCTAAACTCGAAAAGCAGCATTTTTACGGCTGAAGCCTATGGCATATTTCTGGTTTTAAAGCACATAGTTCATCATAAAATTCCCAAGTCCATCATCTTTACAGATTCCTTGAGTGCAGTACGTGCATTGTCATCTAAGCAGCTTTGTAAAAACCATGTTATTCATTTAGTTTACAAAACCATTATGTCAGCATATGCATTAAGTCTTGAAGTGACCGTATGCTGGGTGCCAGGTCACTCGGGTATCACCGGAAACGAGACAGCACATCAAATGGCCGCTGCTGCTGCACTTGCAAACACAGTGGACATAAGAACAATACCGTACACTGACCTTAAGTCACTCATTGGACAGCACCTTCGCAATACATGGCAAGCACACTGGAATGAACAGGCAGACAACAAACTACACGTTATAAAGACAGTCGTGGGAGCATACACCACTGACACACACAACAGGCACAATGAAGTTACCCTGGCTCGATTACGGATAGGCCACACGCATGCAACACACTCATACCTGCTCACGGGATCTCCATTGACCCTTGTGTAGCAGGTGTGGAGATGGCCTATACGTGATCCATGTGCTACTTCAATGTAAAGCACTCCACACAACACGACAGAAACACTTCGCCGACCTCTACAGACAACACATTCCACTCCACCCAGCATTGTTTTTAGGGGATGACCCCATGATTCCTGTACAACGCACCTTTAAGTTTCCTAGTGACATCAAGTTTTTACACCTCGTTTCCTATCACGCGTAGTTGCTTTTAAACACAATTTCATGCCACGCACAATCACAACCTGGCCTTTTACACCAGCCATCCTCATTGTCTT
Source organism: Haemaphysalis longicornis (assembly GCF_048455015.1). Taxonomy (NCBI): domain Eukaryota; kingdom Metazoa; phylum Arthropoda; class Arachnida; order Ixodida; family Ixodidae; genus Haemaphysalis; species Haemaphysalis longicornis. The sequence continues at coordinate 99,872,369 of NW_027526233.1, read as the reverse complement.
TTACTGAATTCACTTGTTTTTTTGTTGAACGGTCTTAGCGTTTACGGTTACATCCTTCATACCTAACCACCGTTTTGGCGCTCTTTGCCCTCGTCGGCCTTGCGCCATAAAACACCAAACATCATCAAGTGTAAGTGGAAATATCGATTCGATTTCCTAATTTAATGGAAGAAATGCGTGATTAGCACATACCGGAGCCCATTATTTAATTATTCAGTCCTCGTTGGAAGACTATTTTTACAGAGGCGACAAATGCGCCCTAAACACGAGTTCTTACAGCACTGCCCCCAAACAGCACAAATTTTTTTCTTAGTTTGCAACCAGTAAATTACTGCTTTTCAACAATGTCGGGCATGCAGCGTGCAGAAAATTTATGAATTTGTATACCATTTCTGCAACACTATATAACAAAAACCATCATTGTATTCTTTAGTTGAATAAAGCAATTAATAGATTTCTTGTTGCACTTTATAGTTTACTTATTTTGTAAATTAGTTTTTTAGCACAGCTTACCTTCCACGAATCTCTTAGCCAAAACAAAGTACACATAAGGATTTCCGGAAAAGTTTTTCTTCAAAAATAAATCGGACTTTAAAAATACCAACGGAACTGTCATTTTTTTAATCTCAATTTTTTTATGCAAGTAGCGGAAACGAGTTTGCCCGTGCTTCAGTACAGTGAGGAAATTTCATTATGCTCGTTCAAGTAGTCGCTAGGATGTTTTGGGTCCATAAGTGCATAATGAGACTGCGCCCTCTTCGTTCACTAAAATTCATCTTCGGAGACGGCACAACCCCGAGTGCCCAGATGAGGCCTTATCCATTGCCTCTCTTGTATTCATCTCTTAGTGCAATTAGCTTTTGTGCAAGAGGCTTCCTTAACTCTTTCAGCTGTCTTTGATTTTCAACAGGCCAGTTCCCACTGCGTTTCGCGACAGACAGCAGAAGTCTCTCGTTTAACTGGGCTCCAACCCAATGGTGGGTACGCTGTACCTTACGCAATACATCACGACCATTCAGTGGTTCATGGTGATAGAAAATAGCCAGCGCAAGGAAGACGAGGACGAGGAAGGTAACAGACACAGCGTCATGAACCATGAAACAATCACCATGAAACAATACCAACTCGCCCAGCTTGCAATCTTGTTGCATTCAGTGGTTGATGCCCCGATGCATTGCGGTATTGAAGGAAGGAAAAAGTACCTCTGAGCTTATCCTGATGCAACTACCTCTGAATTGGCGAAACGTTGCTTCTGCTATATTTGTATTCAAACACATGGTATTAGCTGGGCCCGCCCACAATAAACCAACCTTACGACTGACGTACGTTTTGTAATACAATACTTAAAAGGCACTTAGTGCGAAAAAGAACCCAAAAGGGTTATTTCATTTTTCATTTATAGAATGAGCATAGTCATATGGTTTGGGTTCAACCCGTAATATTCCGGGTTCCCTTTAAATTAAACTTCCCTTTAAATTTCCTTTAAGTTACACTTTATTTCGGTGGGCAATTTTTTTATTTATTCTGCCATTTTTATATTCCAAAGTTATAAGAAGTTTTTGAAGTATCAAAAAATTTCTCGGGTGGGTGCACATGCTCAGACCATAAATATTTCAAAAACGTCTGTGGCCGCGTACAGGGAGAGAAATCCGCCAAAAATTACGCTAAGTGTCGCCTACAATGACACAAAATAATGTTAATAAAAGGATCAAAGGGAAGCCATGCTGTGGCAGTTCTTTTGTTAACAAAAAAGGCCTCAATGTTCAAATGTTTAGACATGAATGGGGATTAAGCTGCGGTTTCAGGCGCTCATTTGGATAGACAGACATAATAAGTAATTTCTGGCAAAGTTAGCTATAGGAGAGTATGTGAATTACTTTCTTTGGCTTGTTTCACCAGGTAACTGCTGCAGTAAAATTGTTTCGCTTCTAGTGAACTGCGTTTCTTTGAGACTGCTCTCGTTGAGTTATATATGGCATCGGATATACATCAGTTCATTTTTATGATTCCCAATGCAGTTTTGGGGGCTGTATTATTCTAGTATTTATCGCTGAGGTCGACGGATTACAATTTGCTTATAGACTCTCTTTAAAGCGATCACTCTATACTCGGTGACAATTAATAACGGCACCGGAAGTTGCCGCTGTGCCTTATCACCGTAGCCGGATGTTTCTCCGCGCGGCGCAAGTGAGGGCGTTACTGGGAATATTTGGAACATGGGGTGAGCCATTCCCGTGATTTTATGGGCTTAATATGCTTATAAAGGACTACAGTGGCGACAAAGAAACTGTGTGAGGCAAGGCAAACGATATCACGCATTCATAGAAACCCATTTCAAAACACGCGCGCACTGACGTCACGGGTCCGGCGCTTTGGCGGAGTGATACACTACAGGAGGTTGTGCCGTTCTTGATTTGTAACCGAGTATAGTCATGCTTTTGTTTTTTTTCTTGTGCGGGGCTTGCTTATTTTTGTACGGGGATACGGGCACGAGCAGTGTTCCATTTCAACATCTGATGCCCTACGAGACTCCGAGTGATAGCACTGCTCCAATCGCCGCATCACGGTGCATATTTCTCGTCGGGGTGAGGCACTGCGCAGCTCATACTGGGAGTGTTTAGGCATTCGTACCCTACGTGCAAAGATGCACATCTTTTTTGAGTCCACAAGGAGAAGGCGTTTGGATTGACCTTGCTGTTCATCAATTTCCCTACAAGCTAATACGTTCAACCGTTCATCGCTGCCTTGACCTAATGAATATTTGGTGTCTGTAATCACTAAGGACTTCGCCATTATTTTCGGCAATAGTTTAGTCACTGTATATGGCCATCACACGGACGATGGCCACTTCATAAGCCACTTTAAATATAAGAAACGCTGCGGCGGCGTCTGTTTCAAACAGTATTTAATTTGATCGTTTAATTTTGCATACAATTACGCTATAAAAAGGCCAGACCTAGCGTTTTTTTTTGGTATTGAAGCATTGCTATGAATTTTTTTTGTCTTTTCTATACGCGATCCGAGGTTTCCTGCAGCCTATTTAAGAGCCTGTCTTTCAACTAACGTTTAGTGCATATTGTGAAATGCTTCCAAAAGCAATATAAGTACACCGCAAGTTATAATGGGATGTCATGATGTTAACATTTTAATGGTGAAATGCAGACTTATCGCAAAGAGCCCGAAAGAAAATTCATTTCATGACAGTGACATGAAAGCAAAACTTAACAATTTTGGTAAAAATAAACGGAAGTAAAAGACAGGGTAATCAAGATGGTTGGCGTAAATGACAGGTTGTCAAGATTTATGATAAGAAATGAAATGTAAAAATTTTACATTGCCTAGAAACTATCAAACGGTTTTGATGGAAAATGCGGCCTGGTCACCTGAAAAGTGCAATAGGGTTGGGGAATATGTTATAGGTATTATTGTGAGAAGTGTTTGGCACGTGTTTTGTCAAGTGTCTTGAATTGAATGAGTGTGTGGATTAGGAATTCGCCCTCTCGACAACCGCTGCGCATTGGTCTTGCTGATCTAGGGAGCAAGTTGGAGTGTTACCCTATTCGTTTTCTGGCTAAGGAACTGTCATGTGTTAGGGCAACCGCGGAGAGGGGATGCATAAAAACCCCCCAAAAAGTAAACGAAAACAACAAAGGAATGGGAATTCGAAGTGCGCGCCAAGAGCGCGCCAATGAGCGAGCGCGTGCGCCGAGACAAACACTACATGGGCAAATATGACAGCGCACTGGTTATCGAATCAGAGAAGGCCTCGCAGGAGACTAGTGGCGGGATGGAAATATATGGACATGAGAAAGGCAAAGAGCCAATGAGAGTGCGCCACGGGAAAGCCCAGAGGGAATAAAATCCTGGCGAACAAAGAAAGGGGGAGGCAAGACACAGAGAGGCAAGAAACCAGGAGGCGGCAGGGGCATGTGAGTTTCAGGGAACGAGCCAAGTGGACGCGGCCAGGCCATCGACCATGTCATCTGAGCTGGGCGGGAGCGGTCCGACTTCGTATCGGCACCGCCATCCTAGGTGCACCACGAACGTGTGTCCTCGTGGCCCCAGCGGCATCGGTCGGGCACCAGCGGCGAACGTCTACGCTCCGCCGACGTTCGTATCGATGGCCCCGAAATACTACGTTCATGTCGAGCCTACCTGGGACCTCCAGCGACAGCGGCTACCAAGGGGTAACCAACGGGAAAACACGCCGCCCAAGGGATGACCGCACGCGTCGAACGCCGGCATCAAGGACTTTCAGCGGGAGCGGCTACCAGGGGGTAGCCACAGAGGAAAGAAGACAGGACGCGCGGGGCCCAAGCCATTCAAGGAGTGACCGCAGGCATGGAACGCAGGCACCGAAACGATACGAGGATGGCTACAACCATGTGGCGTCCACGCAACGGTTGCGACACGTCAGCGCCCGTGACAGCGGGGCAGGCCATTCTATTATAGGGGCATAGTTGTAGGACACAACTCAGGAGTTGTGGTAGGAGAGACTTTAACTAGGACTTGATGTAGTTGGTGGATTTTGAATGATTGGGTAGACCTTTATTGTAGAGGATTTTGGGGCTTAGATTTAAATTGTGTTTTGAAATGGTTGGAGGTTTGCGTGTTTATCAATGTTCTGCTTGTTTACTGAGTGCCTTGTTTTAAGTTTTTTCCAAGTGTGCAATAAATGTGTTTTTTCAAACATGTCAACGGCTTTCCTGCGTCCTTTCCTTTACTTCCGGCTTTCTTCACCCGCCTCCGACGGAATTAGGTGATCGTACGGAAAACATTCGTTAAGGATTGGTTTGCAGAGCGCCAAAACAAAATACAGACATCTGGCCTCTAGTGAAGCGCTACCTTTGTCGCACTGCTTGCCACGAATCGGAGTCCGCTTTATAAATTGAGGTACACCAATTCGGTTGTGATTTAAGAGGTATGTCAAAAGGCGAAAGTAGCCACTGGTCATAGTAAAAAGCGATTAAAAGTTCCCTCAAATTTGTCGCAATTCTCAAACTTACTAAACTAACTAGTTTAAATAGGTACAGATGGGAATCATAAGCTCACAGGCCCAATTGTATTGGTGTCAGCGCTTGTGTCGGGCAGTTGTGTAGCCCCAGGCAAGCACATCAGCATGGCTAGGTTAAGCTTTCTCACCGGCAAAAGACTATCCTCTCCATCTCCTTTATCCAGACTCAGGGCCGGGCCACAGCGGCGGCATGCACCACTCGAGCTTGGTCGTTGCCGACCTGCTTCTCCGTTCTCGGATGCCACCTCTGCGAATTTCAGGTAACGGCTGGAAGAATGTCTGGCTTCACTCTTTGTAGAGCCACAAATGAGTGAATTCAAATGACGTCGCATGGACAATTGTTGTGGGTGTCGTTTAAACCTACGCTTTCCAACCACCTGCACAGCGTCGATTGGAGACAATTTTTGTGTTGTTCTACAAAATTGCATCAACAGTTATGCCAGTAATTTCAACCTTCTTTTGTCTTGAACGTGTTAGTAGTAGTAGTAAGTATTGCTGAGTTAGGCGGCTTAGCCTTGCATTGCTGCCGCCACGTTCTCCGCGTAATCGTCATCAATACAATATCAGAGACTCTCAAAGTCATCACACGTCCCTTAGTCCTAAAATAACAACCACACACAATGTCACCATACCTCACTTAGTCGTTTGGACTGCAACAATTCGAGTAGGAGATGAGACAGCTCTCTTCACCTGCCAAAATTGCGTTCCCTCATGCTTCTAATCAACATGAGGGACTTCCATTACCTGTACTGTAGCGGGACCTACGAGGTCGTGTGTCCCTAAAGCTCAGTAAAAATTAGCAGGGCAGAGGAAACAACACAGAGTGCACAGACCAGCTGTTATGCTAAGTGCCTTTTGTATCCATTCCCCTCCATAATTAAACTTTGTACAAAACACTGTCGCCAACTTCCTTCCTGTTCTTGATTATATCGCCCTTTCTTGCCCCGTTCTGTGGTGTGTTCCGTGACACCTGGGAGAAGTCTCGTGTTTCACTTTTACCTCACTCACTTTATCCTGCGCACTTACTGATGGGAGTCCCGATGCACATTGGTATTGAAAGGGCAAAAAGTACTCCTGTCAGTTGGTGCTGATGTAACCATTGTCAAATTGCTAGGACTTCGATGTACCCTATTTAACCAACCACCTAGTAGAATCTGCGAACACTCACCTTAAACGAATCTCGGACCAATGCAGAACTTCGGTATGATAAAATGTGCAAGGAGATGGAATAATGTTTGTGGTATTTCATAACGAAGCATCAAAAATGTTTTTTTCTAGTTTAGGTATTTTCTATGTAAAACAAAGGCATTACTTAAAGGTTATCAGCGATAAATTTATGAACTACATTTACGTTTGCCTTTATTAAAAAAACCGTTTATTGATATAAACCAAAATATTTACATATAGCCCTATATGCATCACCCGCACGGGTTCCATGTCGAAGCACCCGAGCTGGAGCAATTGCGGATTAATTTTTCACGCGCCGACGCAACGCAGGACGGAGCCACAAGAATTTTGACCACCTGGGGATCTTTTACGAGCTCATACATCGCGTACCCATTGGCCGTTTTTGCTTTTCCCCTCCATCAGAAAAGCTGCCGCCGCAGCCTGGACTCAAACCCGTGTCCTCGTGCTCAGGCCGAAGCTATTTCTACGTACAAACTGACGCTGAGGTTACCAGCGGTGAGTCTGTGGAATGCCTTTGGATTTGCCATTCCTTAAAAAACCCGTTGACTGTTTTACAGCCAAATTATATACGTATAGCTTCTCAATGCATGTACCACAAAAGTTTATTAGGCAGCACCCGAGCACGGAAGCGTCCTTTGAGTGCGCGTTAGTGACACGAAGTTGGTTATGGGTTCAGAGCATTGCGCACTGGCAGCCGAGACAGTGATGTGACGAATAGGGCGTGAGCAAACAACTGAAACCGCAATAGGTCTCACTCTATGAATTTTAATGGAACATGTATCAGAAATCATCACAATATGCGATTCGATGTATGTTATATTGGTAGTAACTGCCTTTTCCTCTTCTCTTTTGTTCTAGAAATTACTAACGCAATGTTCCAAATCACTCGATGGACGTATGTTTCGCTTGTGTCAATGGCGATCCTTACATCAGGGGGACGTGGTTAGAGGACAATCTATCTGATTTGGCTTTAAGAGCTCCTTTTCAATTCGCCATGCCCAATCTCGCTCTTTTTGCATCTTCAATATGAAGAATACACTGGCATTTAGAAGCTACTTGTTTGGATAACATCTTTTCAATTGAAGAGTACAAACATTTAAAGTTAGGGTCAATGTTGAGCTTTGTGGCACGCGGCAATGTGGAGTGACTTTCACCGAGCTCTGCAGCGTGATCCAGAGGATATATTTATATTTATTGAGAACAGGGCATTACGGAGACATTGTGTGCGGTCCCAGATCAAGGAAACAACCGATTATCGGATTCCACTCATAATATATGTTATGGCAAAAAGTTTGGGGTGTGCAAAACGGGATATATATATTTCTGTACAAGGTTACTTTTCTGCTGCAGGCCGTTTGAACTGCTGAAGGATACGTTATATATGGTTCATTAAGGTTTGAATCATACAGAACTTTGATTTCACGGGTCTTTCTTTTTAGAAAAGATATAATGTTAAACTTCATCAATTTATAATAAGTGATTTAGCTCTGGCTAATCCCCTAAATTAGGCACGAGCTAGAAATATTGAGGGAATCACCACCGCCATCAATTGTCTTCATTGCGCCACCACCGCCATTACAACCACACTGCCTTTACCGGTACCCCGCTGTTTGGACGAACAAGTATGTGGTACGTGCCGGGAAAATCATGGTTCGCAGGTATCCAGCCACCAGATATTCCGAATTACGCCAGTGCTTTTGCAGGGCGCGATTTTCCTATATTATTTCAAGAGGACAAGCGTGGCTTCTGAAAACCAATCAGGCCCACTTGGTGCTCCGACTCGCCTCGGATATGACATTTGGAGTAGACACCCCTTATCAAATGCTGACGATTAAACCAGAAAGAATTAGACTAAAGCAGGCCTCACAGGCTTAAGCACGTCCGTGCACGGAGCAGTCTCAAAGTGGGTTTTTTTCAGTTCCCGAAAAGCTTTCGAACCATTGCGAAGCAAATTGCCCTGTGAAAAATGAGAAAAAGGCTGCAGCATCAACCAAAACAACAAGTTCGTCGATACGTCATACATTTGTAGTGTAAGCCATTCCTCTACCAGGTGGTGATAATTACGTAGTTGTCCCGATGTTTGAACGGATGATGCCGCGAGCATCTAGTAAACGTGAACAATGGGCACACAGGGATGGTCGGTTAACGTCGCTGAAGATGCATATGCACACCTCTCTTTGATGAGACTGCGATCATAGCAAAGCACCAGAACCAGTTCCCAAAAAAAGGATTTATTTGGATGAAATGGCGCGCTGGGCGACGCTTGATAAGCTGGCCGTCGGTAGTTTCGTCTGCTAAGAAAATTGTATATCTTGCTTCTCAGATATTCCAAATCAGCCGCCACTGGATCTCTCGTTATTGTTCTCATTTTTAGTGGCGGGGAATGAGTCTTCAGTTTTTGTTTTTTGTTTTGTTGTGTTCTTTTGCGTTTTGAGAACCACGTGATGCACAGTCGTCGGTTGCTGCCTATTGTGTGAATGAATGCTGGCAGTGATCACAATGAGAGATTTATATGCGCTGTAAAAATTACTAGAAAGCTAGATGGTGTACACTTCTTACCCAAGCAGGACGTGAGCGCAAGGTTCGCATCACGCGTGAACTAAATGAAACCCTCAGAAGGTTACGAATAGTTAAGAGCGCAGATACTGTAACGTTTGCTATCCGAGACTACATGGATCTCTTAAAGGCGCTATACGAGCGCCTTTTGCGCCAATCGTCACGCGCGGCAAGCAAAGGCTTTCTTTTTGGGCGACCAGTATCAGATCCGTCTGTCTTGAGGCACGTTAAAGCAGGCTCAATAGATCAGGCATCGCGTGTTCAAGTTCCATACGTACCGTCACCGAATGGTGAACGGAGTACGAATAATGAGGATATCTGCAGGACGTTTGCCCAGTATTTCCAATAATTTTTCAGTTCAGAGAAGGCTTGCCTTTATGAGAACAGCTTCAGAAATCACGTACGGAACTTTTGCGGGGCACTTCCCACCGTCCCTAGCTACTGGCACGAGCGTCTCTGTGCCCCTGTCACGGCGGAGGAGCTATGGAAAGTACTGAAAGATATGCGTGACTCCTCCGCTCCTGGTCCTGACGGTATCCATGCGGGGTTTTACAAAGTGTTTTTCCCGGTCCTCAAAGAGCAGATGCTAAAAATGGTGAACGCATTCTTGGCCGAAGGAGGGAAACCCGACTCGTTTCGCGCGGGGAGGGTAGTTCTAATAGCTAAGCCCAGCGGCGATCCTTCAGAACCGCATGCCTACCGGCCGATAACTCTGCTAAATGCGGACTACAAGCTGGTAGCGTCTGTGCTGGTTAAACGCATCGGCATGGCGCTCCCGGAAATAGTTAGCTTAGCGCAGACGTGTAGCGTCCCCGGCCGCACTATATTCTCGGCGCTGACACTAACTAGAGACCTCTTCAACTTCGCCTCGCGGACGGGCATCTCCGGCTGCTTTGTCTCGGTCGATCAGGCGAAAGCCTTCGCTCGGGTCGAGCACCAGTACTTGATCGCCGTTTTGGAACATTTCGGCTTTCCTCGGGACTGCGTGGCAATGCTAGCGGCACTGTACACGGACGTGACATCGCAGCTTTTTGTGAACGGGCAGCTCACTGAACCCTTCCCTGTCACTCGTGGAATAAGACAGGGTTGCCCGCGGTCGCCCCTCCTCTTCGCTCTATGCCTTGATCCGCTTTTGCGTCGAATAATTGACTCCCCTGCGATACGCGGATTCCCGTTGCCTGGCCAGGGCCAGGTCAAGGTCTCGGCGTACGCGGACGACGTTTCCCTGTTCTTAAGAGACGAAGACAGTTACGCAGCGTTTTTACGGCTTTTCACAGAACACAGCGAGCTGCCTGGTGCCCAGCTGAACAGGGGGAAAAGCAAGGCGCTCCGCTTTGGCGCGTTTGCGTCGGACCTGCCTGGCGGCATTGAATGGGTTGCCCGAGTGAAAGTGTTGGGGGTTGTCTTTCGCGCGTCGGGCGAAGTGGCGAATGAGACATGGAGGCAGTTGAAAGGAAAGGCGGAGGCGCGGCTAGAGGTAGCTGCATCCTTCAACCTTTGTTTGCAGGAGCGCAGCTATGTGATAAAAGCTTGTGTGTCGGCAGCCTACTACTACTTGGCGAGGGTGACGCGGCCACCACGGCATGTACTCAGGAAACTGGGAACTATGCTCGGCTCCTTTTTCTGGGGTGGGAAAACTGAAAAAGTGGCCCTCACTTGCTTGCGACTTCCAAGCAGCATGGGCGGTTTCAGTATCCCCTGTTTAGAAACAATGAGTAGTCTCCTCGCAATAAGGAACTTGCTCAACCTAGCTAGTGATGAGGAATACCCGGGGCGAAAGCTCTGTGAGTTCTTCCTTGGCACTGACCGAGCATTGTTTTTCGATGGTGTGTGGGCAGGACCCTCAGCCGAGCAGCCACCCCCGTTTTATAAGCACGTCATAAAGTCGTTCAGAAATTTGAGAACGCAACTCCCTGACATTGACGTCTTCAACACACCGCCGAGTAAAATTTGCGAAACCCTCGCAGTGACGCAGCTCACTCAGGACCAACTCCGAAAGAGCAGGGCGGTAAGGTGGAAGCAGCTGACGGCCTCATTTTTACCGGCCGTTGTCAGAGATTTCAGCTGGCAACGCGGCTGGGGGGTCCTGCCCACGGCAGACCGCATCGCAAAATGGGATGCGGCACCCTCCAACAGGTGCCCACATCGCGGGCAGCGTGAAACCCTGCAGCACGCGATTTTCGATTGCAAGGTTGCAAAGACCTACTGGAAATTGTTAGCTCGGATGTTTGGACACAAACTCGGCGCATGCACAAAGTCGCGCGACGCATTTGTTCTGTTTTTACTGTGCGTTGGTGCCCAGATCGTCTGAAAAAGGCGCGGCTTTGCGGCGCTCAGAGCGCGGGCGCAAAATTATATGTTTCCAATGCTTCGGAAAATGCGCTCGCGTCTATTCGATCACCTAGAGGCTGAGCTCGCCGCGGTGGGGGAAGAGCAGTTCCTTCAGCGGTGGTCCACACGGTTTATCCGTGTGGTAAACAAACAAATAGAAGTGTCTATTCTACCCTATTGACTGTTGTATTGATCTTGATGTATTGTCTTGAACTTTCGAGGATGTGATCTACAGTGATCTTTCAGCGTAATTGTGCTTCTAATAGTGTGTGTACTAGTGAACTATGGAGAACTGTGGAGTGAACTGTGTGTGTAGTGGGTGGTGTAGTAAGTGAAGTGATACATGCAGTGTGTATGGTTTAGGCGACCCGTGTAGTATTTAGCACAACGGGTCTATGTATCGGCGAATAATAAATTTTCTTGAAGAGGTTGATGAGGTTGTAGTAAATACTGTGTATGTTCAGCGCCTTAAACCAGGGAGGTCGTCCCATACACGCCCTAACATTTATGCTGTACTCGCCCGTTTAGAAATGTGAACGGAGTACCTGATAAAATCATGGTTCTCCCTTCTACTCGATATATTACTTTCTCGCATGGAGATCTCAAGCTTTGTACCTTTTCTGTTTCCTAAAAGGCTGCCCTAAACTAGGTACAGCCATTTCTTCAAACCCGCATAAAAAAACACATTAAAGGGCGCCGAATTTACAACTCCATGGGCTTCCTAAATTTAGTGTAAAGACGGGTTTTACAGTAACAAAACTGGGTGAATAAAGTATCCACGATATAAAAACTTCGCTCAGACACCTTTCTTCGGCACAGTGAACAGCCGACGAGGGAGAAGTCAGAATAGTAACAAGCGGACAATTGGCGAAAGGCTTAGGACCATTATTGGACGATCCTGGGCAAAGATTATTATCCTCATAACACCTATACGTGTCCACCGTGCTATTTAAAAACCATTAGTTGGATTTTGTCCACAACTTTATAGCAACACCTATAGTATGTGTTGCCTTGCAGCCTAATTATTGTTTTGTACTACAAGTAAAAACAAGAACTGAGAAAAGCAACTCAAAAAATACGTAATGTTCATGTTAAAATTTCATGTATTTATATCGGCCAACCTCAATGCTAGCGGCAGCAACGTGACGTTGGCCAAGGAGCGTGCTCATCCATACCAGAGTTATCGTGCACCACTGGCATCACGAGAGTCAGTCCCCCTGCGTTCGTAAAAAAGCCCAGATATGCTCCGTGGTCTTTTCCTCCTCTTCAACGCCTCCGTGGCACGGGCCCTAAACATTAAATAATTTGCTCAATAAAATTTTCAGGCATTTTCGGTGACAGTGTTTTTGAAGTTTTTACGCGTAGGCGGCAGTCTATAATAACTTCACAAACATTTGTAGATCAAGGTAAGTAAAGATATCCTTCAAACTTCAATACCACAGCTTAATTCGTTGTGTTGGAAAAGATGATGTCTCCCTTTATACTGAGCCACATCATTTAAAAGAAATGAATAGAAAATTAGCTTTATTTACTGTGATATAATCGAAAAACCATGGCTTGGAGCATCGGTGTTTTTTTGCACCTTCATAACAGAATTGCGATCAATAAACGCCTTGCATAAAGGGTGGAAAGCAATTCCGTACCTTCGATAACAGGAGCACCATATTACGACAGCTTTCGTTGCCTACATGATTACTATGCAAATGTCCTTTTTACGTGCCACAACAAAACATGGCGCCCCATGCCAATCGAAAGTAATTATCTTCAATAAAACACAAACATGGCAGATATAGATAGAATAAACATCTTTATGAGGGAAAACACACACAAAATTGCAGACACGCAATCTTAGCGCACCAAGCAATCTATTCGACGCTCAAGCGTTTGATGCACTTAAAAACCTAAGCATACAGTAAATGTAGCCGAGAACCTTTATGTCAGTAATGCACCGATCGGCCTTGACGTAGATGAGCCGTTCACCTGCAGTATTGTAAGAATTTAGAGCATTCAATACAATGCCCATTGCTGCATCTACCACTTCTCCACGGGAAACACAGACACATTTTGGCGAATGTAATACGTGAAAGAGCCTTCACGGAAGTGTTAAACGCAAGGTGGCTTATCAACGGAGCACGTAGCGCCCTCTTTATAAGGGTCTGTAGAAATATTGTCAAAACCTTCGAGCTTGCAATTATCTCACTCTAATTGCACCTGCTGGATATATTGCCACTTATTTTCAATTCAATGCTTTACGGCCGCAGCACTCAGTTCGTTCTTCTTCACACAATTGCAGGAGCACAATGTAACATATAATGTGTCTGGAAAGCGCTCCCCAGTGCGGAGCAACACGCCAGCTGTTCACTATACTAGTCACACTAAAATGCATGGCAAGGGACAGTAAAGTCGTTCTGTGAACATTTCTGTAGCCGGCATTCTGTTTTCTAAAAACGCGCGATCACAAATTATCAGACAATTTTCTAAACGTGCTGTTTGGAGGACAGCTCCCACAACAGAACTCGAGGCGTCCGGCGTCAGCTCAAGTGGACGTCCTGGATTTGGGTGAGCGAGGAGAGCGGCGTTTGCCAGCGCATGTTTGATGGCATGAAAGGCTGCCTCAGCACTTGCGTTCCAGTCTAATTCAGTGGTAAAGCGCTTCCCGTAAAGCAGACGGTCGAGAGGCTCAAGCAGAGTGACACAGTTCCTGATAAAGCGACGGTAGAAGTTTACCAGACCCAGGAACTGGGGAAGCTTGGTGACCGACGTTGGTGTTAGGAAATCAAGAATGGTCTGGACCTTGTTGGAGAGGCGCGGAATACCTGTCGCATCCAGTCGAGGTCCCAGAAAGTCGAGGGCGGGAACACCGAACTCGCTCTTCGTTGAATCGATGGCAACGCCATGGGCAGCTAAGCGTTCGACGAGAATGCGGAGATGGTGAAGATGCTCCTCTAGGGACGTACTTGCTACCAGCAGATCGTCCACGTACGCATAGACGAAGGGCAGTCCACGTGTCACTGCATCGATGAAACGCTGAAACGTTTGGGCAGCGTTCCTGAGGCCGAACGGCATTCGGAGGAACTGGAAAAGGCGGAAAGGTGTTTGATGGCCATCTTGTATATATCCTCCTAAGCGACGGGGATCTGGTGGTACACCCGGACAAGGTCGAGTTTTGAAAAGATGGTGGCACCGTGCAGACTGGTGGTGAAATCTTGTATGTTGGGAAGAGGGTACCGATCTAGGATGGTGGAGAGGTTCAAGAACCGGTAGTAGCCACAAGGTCACCAGTCACCATTCTTCTTGGGTGCCATGTGCAAGGTGATGCGTTGCGGCTGGAAGAAGGTCGACCAATGCCAAGTTCCAGCATGTGCTCGAACTCTGCACGCGCGATCTTTAGTCAGTCGGGAGGGAGACGTCGCGGACGAAAGAAAACGGGCAGTACGATAGTGGTGATATTATGACAGACGTCGTGAGTCACAGGCTGAGTCTAGTCGGGTGGTGATGTGACCATGGGGAACTCCTTTATCAGGGCGGAAAACGGTTCTTCACCAAATGTAGCGCAGGAAGGCGCTACATCAGCAGCTGCTGTCGCTACGACGCCTTGAACTGCGAGGACGGTCGTAGAGTCTAGAAGTCACCGTCGCTTGACGTCGACTATGAGGCCATGTTTGGTAAGAAATTCCGCCCCAAGGATGGCAGAGCGAACGTCCGCGACGGCACAAATCCACCGAAACGTTCTGCAAAGACCCAGGTTAAAAGTCAGGGATCGCCGCGCGAACACGGGAATGCGCGTGCCGTTCTCTACGGGGGTGTAGAAGACTGCGCTGGAGGTGCGGTCGTGGCGTGAAGCTGGCAAGATGCTGACTTGCGCTCCCGTGTGGACGCAAACTTTTTTCCGGTGTTACGATCGACGATATGAAACAGGCGACATTCTTCAATGGGGCCAGAACCGCTCGTCGCCGCTAGCGGTCTGCCGGGCCGTTTCCCGTCCATGAGCATGGCAAGAGTCACTTGCGAGCGTCTGCGCCGACACGGCGGCGGTAGACGCATACACCGGGGGCTGATGTAAGGCTGCGTCCACGAACGGCATCACGACATCGGAAGATGAGCGGTCGCGTTGGCATGACGAGTGAGCAGAATGTGTTCAGCTGTTTCGCCTCGTCGCCGCGACGAGTTGCTCCAGTCGTTCGCACAGGTGATCGGCACTGGCAGGCGACGCGACGCACCTTCGTCGGCAGGAGCTGGCGTCATGCGAGGAGTAGGTGATACTGGCGTCGTGGTCACAGCAGCAATAGGCGAAGCTGCGCTGGCTAATTCGAATATTTTCTCGGCCAGGGACGCGAGCGAAGGGACATCCGTGGATGACGCTGTTGCGAGGGCCATTTGCACGTTCGCCGGCAGGCGCTCCTGAAAGAGCTCGCGCCGCAATGCACTGTCCATGGCTTGGGCACGTGAGCCGAGGACTTGGGTCATGCACCGGAGGAGTTGGCTCGGTCTGCGGTCGCAAAGCTCTTCGGTGTAAAGTAGCTGCTGCAGGCACGTGCGCTCAGATCGTGTGGTGCGTTCGAGTAGCGCTGCTGTGAGCCGGTCGTAGGCCGTTGCAGGTGGGTTGCATATGAAGGAGGCAAGAATGTCCCCAACCTCCTCCGCAGCAGTCGCTGATAGAGCTCTCACGACGTAGTGGAACTTGCGTTCTTGGGAGGTGATGCCAGACAGTGCGAACTGTGACTCGGCCTGGAGGTACCAGATGGCCTGGTTGTGTTCCAAATACGGTGGCAAGTGGATAGCCAGGGTGGTGACCTCGTTGCCGACTGCTTGCGGTGCTCGCTGGTCCGGGTAGTTGCTGGACATGGCTCTACAACTTCAATGGGAGGGAAATCACGTCCGGGTCACCAACTCTAGAGCACATGCCACGGACGCGTTGAAACAGAGACGACCAGACCACGTAGCAAGGTTGGTTTATTCCGAACGCCTTGGGGTCTCTATCTACTGATGCCAGGGGTGCGTGAGCCCTCCGGCGGGTCAGCGCGCCCGTGGGCCTGCGTCACGCTGCTGCCATTGGCACTGTGGCTTGCAGTAAAACGTCAATAATACACAGGTGATGGGCAACGAAGCAAATTTCTCGAAATGAATACTGCTTGAGAACTGGCACAAACAACTGACACAAGGAGGCATGAATAGATAACTAGGATCCCTCCCAGCTATTTACGGCCGTGGCGTCCCACTCGCAACGTTAATATACTACAAGAGAAGACAGAAAAGAAGCCACCTTCTACAGGGTGTTGCGACGATAATTGAAACATTAAAAAAAAATTTCCTGAGCGAACCGCCGCCCTGTTCGCACTCAAACGTGCCACGAATGTCGCAATTTGTGGTTTATTTTGTTTGATACCGGGAGCAACGATGGTACTCACCTGTGTATTCTGAACATAAATAAAAACGATTTTCGCCTATGGGAAAGTGGTGGCTAATTTGGACGTGCGAGCAAGCGCAAGTTGATGTTGGAACGACGAAACCACCTGCAGAGTGAAACGCATATTTGGGATTCATGTACGGAGCCAAGTGGTGCAGCAGACGATCCGAAAATGCATCTAGAAATGAGCTAACACACGATCAGAAAACCCGGTTTTCGGGCTGGCACGTCCAAATCGCTGTAGTTTTGACATAGGCGAAAAGTGTTTTTATTTCTTTTCAGGATAAACAGGTAAGTACCGTCGTTGTTCCCGATTTCAAACGAAATCGACCACAAAATGCGACCTTCGTGTGAAGTTTGAGCGGGAGCAGAGCGACGGTTCGCTCAGGAAAATTGTTTAAAGTGTTCCAATTACCGTCGCAACACACTCTATAACTGCTGCTAGCGGTGGCAGAGAGTCACCCCTTATGAAGGAGCCATGTAGCGTCCGAAGCGTTGGGCCCACATTTAAGAAACGCCATTGGTTGGTTATCTGATGACACATGATCAAATTATAGAGTGTCACTGCTGTCCAGAATCCGATTTAGTACCAGTGCAATATTTACTGAATGAATAGAACACGGCCTTAAAGATACAAGACAGTTAAAAACGGGAAAATTGCGAAACAGACCTTTCGAATACATGGGCACGATTTACATTTTTTTGTTTCCATGTGTATATCGTAAATGAATAAACGTGTTTAATCCATAAGCAAACATTGAATCTGTAATAAATGAGCTGTTAGCTTGTGGTGTTACTTTGTGAAGGGGTCCTATCGAATCGGTCTACAGAGGGAATAACTCTCAGAGCTCACAGCACAATCCATTACCAAGTAGCAAAGATAACCTGAACCAGAAATGGAAACATAATGGGCCCGGATGATAAGTTATACTCCTAATTACAAGAATTTAGCTAAATACGAAGCTCGGAACTGTAAAAAATAACTGTGTTCTGGATACAGCAAAACTGTTCTTTAAAACTGAACAAAATATTCGGTTTTGATGCCCACTGTAATCAGGTTAATTATCAGAATTAGTTTTTCTTGTTTATATTGTTCAGTGTTTAGAGATTTTGATCTAATAAATGTTTTTGCAAAATCGCCTTTTACTATTTTCCGAAATGGGTTATCTGATTATTTACTGAAAATTCCCACATAACAGCTCCGTGTGTGTCTGAATTGTCTATCCAAAATTACTGCCATAATCCGCTGGAAAACCTTGTTACTAGAACTGCACGCAAAAAAAATAATTGGATATGTTCATCGGTTTCATCTCTATATATCTTCCGCCTGCATTTCAGATGGGAAGAACAACTGGATAATATTGGTTTACCAGAAAACCTCGCATGAGAAATGACGCGGGGTGGCCGCAGCTGAACTGCTTGAGATGGTTCCGAGTCAATGGCGCAGTTCCGGAGATCGGCAGCTGGAAGTGTAGGAAACGCGGTACTATATTGCTGTTTTCTCTGGAACTGGGAAGGTACTGGAACTAATACATAAGTTTATTCCGGTTCGTAACGTTTATTCTAATTGTAACGCGCCGTGGTATAATCGGCCATTAAATCGGCTCGCCAACAAAAAGAGAAGACTATTTCGCAGTTTTCGACGGTTGCCAAGTGCTTCTCGATGGGCACAGTATAAGGGCGCTGTTTCAAAGTACTTAGGGGCCTTAGGGGCTACGAAATCAACATTCTTTTAAGCACCCTTCTTAGCACCCTAAAGACGAATCCGAAACAGTTTTGGAACATCTACAAACGTACTACTAGTTATAAGCTATCATTAGTTACCCCTACCATTGCCATGTGCAAAGCCATCTTTGTGCTTCTCTGCGAAACGACACATTTGTAAGAATATTCTCTGCGTCAGGTATCCGCTCTCATTACCCGGAACTCCCGCCTTATAATCATACCCCCATGGATCCCATTATCTTTAGCGCTACAGGAATTAAAACAATATTTCAAAGATTCAAATCCAAATCTTCATGCGGCGTAGACGAATTAACCTCTAAATGTTTAAAGAACGCCGCTGAGTACTGTTTCATATTCTTCCAATCGTATAACGAAGGCGTACTTCCGCACGACTGGAAAACAAACAAAATTGTCCCTGTCCACAAATCTGGAGCAAAGCATATCCTTGCAATTACAGACCCATCTCACTTACTCCTGTGCTTTGTAAATATTAGAACATGTATTTTTTTCGACCTTACCCGTTTCGTTGAGAGTAACAACTTATTCACAGTCGATCAGCACGGGTTCCTCAATAATGTCTCCTGTGACACTCAGTTACTATCCTTTACCAACCAGCTACATGAAAATCTTAACAATGGTTTCATAGCTGACTGCGTATTTTTAGATTTTTCGAAAGCCTTTGAGGAGGTCAGTCATTCACTCCTCCTTTACAAAATGGGAAATTTGAATATCGACCACTTAATAATCCAATGGATCCATGCCTTGTAAAATCCCGTGCACAGTTTGTCAACGCCAATGACTACAACTTACCCACAGCCCGCGTTCTTTCAGGCGTCCCCCCAGGGTCGGCACATGGACCTTTACTCGTTTTGATTTATATAAACGATTTGCCTTGTAACTTTCACTCTCAAATCAATTTTTTTGCTGCCGACTGTGTCATCTACCATAAAATTACTAATGACTCGGATATTAAAACTTTCAGACCGATCTAAACACTGTAACATCTTGATGTCAAACACTGCAAATGGAGCTAAACATTAAGAAATGCAAAGTTATGCGAATAAGCCGAAACGGTGATATGCCTCCACCATACTACCTAAGCAATTGCTCAATAGATCCTGTATTATCATACCGTTACCCGGGTGTGTACACATCACTAGCAATATTTCCTGGAACGCTCATATCGAACATAACCGAGCAAAAGCTAACCCAACACTAGGGTACGTCCGCCGAACTCTTTGCTTCTGCAGCTCTAAAACTGCTCTTGTACACGACATACATCCGCCGCCTACTTAAATATGCGTCCTCAGTGTGGCACCCTGGTCACTCCACATTAATAGACATGGTTGAGCGAGTTTAGAGCCGTGCACCCCGTTTCATTCTTGGTAATTGTTATCGCACATCCAGTGTAACGCAGATGAAGTTTAACTTGGGCCTTCTCGCACTAGCCACCCGAAGGAAAAATACATGTGTCAGCCTCTTTCACAAAATCTACTATCACAATCTTGCTTTGCGCGCTATCTGGATAAGGCCTCCATCTTACATCTCATTGCGCCAAAACCATCACCAGAAAGTTTATGTTCCTCATCCAGAAACCGTCACGAATTCAACCTCATATTTGCCCAAAAGGTGCAATGACTGGAATCGTGTTCCCCATTCAATCACCAGCATAGTCAATCCGACTCTTTTTATAAATGCCTTGAATAATTTGCTCACGTCGTAGTGTTCTACTTTCGTTTAACTTTTTGAACTCTGGTTCTCGCTATGTTACCCTTGCAGTGTCATAAACGGCGTGCGGAAATTCAGCGTGGTGGAATGTGATTTTTGTGCCCTTCTGTGCTGCTGTTTTTGTTTGTTTTGTATGAGCATGCGCGGGATCTGTTTAAAGTTATCTGTAAATTGCAATTGCCAAAATGATTCTGTTCTTTTTTTCCTATTGTATACGATAACGCTATAGGTTTTTGGATATACCCCTTCTTATTCTTGTGTGGGAATCAGCTTTGAAATAAGGGCCTCTTTTTGCCGCTGTACATTTTCCTTTTATTTTTTTACCCGCTATTTGGTGGAACATCTAGCCACTGTTTTTTTTCTCGTGATTTGAAGTGTTTACGTTGCTTCCATTTGACTGCCAAGGCTTTGTTTTGAATTTTTTATGTTTTAACTGTGCACTGAGTTGTAACCTAGATAACATACCCAATACAAAATTTGGTGTTCTTCACTAATGTTATTTTCGTAGTATTTTTGTCCTTGTATAGTTTCTTAATTTTTATTGCCCCTCCCCTCTACACTTTAGTTTTACACTGAGAGTACAAAAATTAATTAAATAATAAAATCCCAAAAGGGCACAAAATCAGGGTTAAATATTGGGGCGACTTCAGAACCGTGAGATTTCCTCAGTGTGACCACGACGGTCGTATGCAGGACATAATCGACGGCGACACATGGTCCGCACAGCTGTAAGTGCTCGTCGAGAAATCGACGAGAACCATACCAGAGGAGGCGAGGCTTGCGACAGTTGATTCCCGCCTGCTTCACATGTGGGAAGCCAAACAGGGATTAGAGAGACGGCTTAAGAAGCAAAAACACAGCCGCACCCTAAGACAAATAGCTAGATTAAACTGCGAAATTCAAGAACACGCTAATCTACTCTCACACCAGCAATGGCACAAAACGTGTGAATGCCTGGACATCCAGATCGGGCTCCCCAAAACATGGAACATTCTGCGATGCCTTATGATTCCTGACTCGGGTTAAACCCTGCAGAAATTAAATATAAACAGAATCCTCCACGTGCACAACGTGCAAATGCCGAGGTCATACAAATAATGAAAGACCAGTACGTCGGCTTCTATCCCCCAGTAAAGCTACCGGACTATTCCGGAACAGAGAACACCTTACTTGACCGACCAATCACCGTGGAGGAACTCCGTGCGGTTGTTCTAAAGCTGCGGACGAAGTCGACACCGGGACCTGATGGCATGTACAACCAGACGCTTAGAAACCTCGACGAGCCTTCCCTGACTCAAATCTAGCTCAATTTGTGAACGAGTGCTGGTTGAGAGGCAGCCTTCCTAAAATCTAGACGACTGCAAAAATAGTTATGATACCTAAACCTGGGAAAAAGCTTCACATTGACAACATATCTGTTGTTTTTGCTTTATATAATGATTTGCATAATATTGTTTACTCTAAGATTCGTTTGTACGCTGATGATTGTGTTTTATATCATGTAATTCACTAGCCCAATGATCACATCATTCTCAACGATTCATTTGCATCTTTCTGCAACTGGGGCCATTTCTGGCAAACGAATATTAAGTACAAAAAAACTGTGTTCATGTCCTTTACTAATAAATTAGTTCTTTCAGATTTCAACTACTCATTTATTGGACTGTCCCTGCTGAGAGTTTACCAATATAAATACCTTGGCGTGCTTTTTACTCCTAACCTGTCCTGGTCCATCGAAATTGATTACATTACTTCTAAAGCCCTAAAAAAACTTGGTCACCTCCGGCGCACACTATCTGCGGGCCCTAGCGATACAAAACTAACTCTGTACAAGACCCTTATCCGCCCAGTGCTGGAATACGCGTCACCTGTATGGAACCCCTAGAACCAGTGCGAAGTAAAACAAATAAAATCGGTACAGAAAAAGGCCATTAGATTCATCTTCAGGCGATATGACTTTGCTTTTTCACTTACGTCAGCATTACCACTTTTGAACCTATCTCTACTTTCGTCGCGAAGGGACATTGAGTCTCTCATGTTAGTACATTCTATAATTTTTTCTACGTGCAAACTTTCTGAAGATCTATACTTTACATTTTCCAGACCTTCTTCAACACGCCCCTACCATTGTTTGAATATGACACCATTGTACGACCGTACTAACACGTTTAAATTAAGCTTCTTTCCACGAACTGTTGAACTTTGGAGTAACTTATCTGGTGACATACGTTCTTTGCCCTTAAACGAATTCTTGTTATCCATAAATCCCCTTTGAAAGTTTCTTTTTCTGTGCACAGTATGCACAGTTTTGCACAGTATATTTGCTGTGTTCTGTTCCTTGCCACCATGTCTTCATTATCCCACCAAGTGATGCCATGTCTTGCCATTTTGTATTTTACTTTCCTTCGCAAAGTATTACACCATGGTTGTTTTGTTCCGGCCTGTTCCCCACTCCTGCCATAGCCCTTACGGGTTGCAGTATGTATAAATAAATAAATAAATAAATAAATAAATTATTTAATTAATAAAAAAATAAATAAAAAAATAGACAAATCACTTTAACACCTAGTATTGGCAAGCTCCTCGAACACGTCGTTCTCAACCATACCAGCAACTCCATGAACGACAATGAGTTATTTCCGCAGAGTATGATAGGGTTTAGAGCGAAGCTTTCGACCCAGGATACTATGCTACAAAATCAAGCATCAAATATTCGACGGCGACAATCTTTCTCCTTTGGACACAAGGGCAATCTTAGGTCTTGACCGCACGAAGGCTTTCGATAATGTATGACACGAAGCGATACTAGAAGAGCTAGCCAAGGTAACCCCCGAAAGCACGTATACAATTACATCGGAGACTTCGTTACAAACAGGACTGCTTCCCTTTCTGTCGGCAGCCTTGACTCGGGTGACTTTGCCATAGGTGTTAGGGGTATCCCTCAAGGGTCGGTGCTCTCCCCATTTCTTTTCAACGTCTCAGTGTTAGTCCTGCCTGAGAGATTAAGCAACATCAAATGCCTTCACCACAGTCTGTACGCCGACGACATTACTCTGTGGATCGGCGGCGGCATCCATGGCCACATTCAATACACCCTACAAAAGGCAGTAGACATGGTGCAAAATTATGTTTGAGAACGAGGACTGGACTGTTCTCCTCAGAAAATCTGCCGGCCTGCCAGTACGGGACGGTAAAAAGACACATCGAATCTCGACATCGGCGTCAATGCCAACAACCAGAAGATCCCAGTTGTCAATAGCATTAGAATCCTCTGCCGACGACCACACTCGAGTGGTCACAAGAAAGAGACAAACCTTTATCTCGAGAAGACAACTCAGCTCACCATACGAGCCATCGCCAGAGTGCAAACAAGAATAGAGGTATGGAGGAAGACACGTTCCTACGGTTCTACAAACCTTCGTAATTGGTAAAATCAACTACAGCAGTCATTTCCTACAACTCAAACATGACAAAAAAATAAGGGCTTAAATAAGAAAGTTTTTAAAGAAGCACTGGGATTACCCTTTACCACGGCCAAAGAACGGTTCCAAGCACCAGGAATTAGGAACTCGATTGAAGAACTAATTAAAGCGCAACAATAGCTCAAAAAGAACTGCTATCTAAAAGCAAAACGTCGAAGACACATTCTGCAGTCACTAGGAATCCGATGCGGAAGTTCCCTTCCAAATTAAGTTGACCTCTCACACGAATGGCGATAATACATTCGCATCCAACCACTACTGAGGTATATGCATCCAGAGCTAAATGTGGAAAGAAGACAAGCTAGAGAACGAGCCCTTGACAAATGTTTTTGATCCCATAGTGAGCCACGGGAGATTGTCTACGTTGACGCAGCCGACTACTACAACGGCGACTCTTCTCTCAACGCCATGGCGATTTCAGTCGTCAGCAATGATGGCATCACGGTGACGTCAGCATCCACGCCAGCCAAACATTCCACTCAGGGGAAGGAAATGGCCATAGCCCTTGCTATAAATTCTACCCGAGCAACCACAAACATAAGCGACTCGATGCCCGCCATTCTTAACTTCTTGAAAGGCAGGATCTTTCCTGCAGCAGCCTCGATGTTAGAGAAGACTACTAAGCAAAGAAAAATTCTTTTGATGTGGGCTCGGGCCTACTGGGGTTACAGAGGAAGGAACTGGCCTACGCAACCGCTCGAGCTCTGTTCAACCAAGCTGTGTTGCCTACGACGCCACCACAACCACCATCATCCTCACACAAGTACTCACAGGAAAGCCAAGAACAAGCACACGTTATTAGATCTTACAAAGACAGGCGAGTCCCATACAGGGATATAATAAATCACTACAGGTTATCCAGATATATATATATCCTCCGGCCAACCTCACTCTTTCCAGGAAAGAGGCAGTCACGTGGTGATGGTTGCAGACAAACACTTTTCCGACCCTTGTTTCCCTCAACCGCTGCTACCCACACCTTCACTCAAACCTCTGCACTTTGTGCAACAGAAGAGTCGCCCTACACCACATAATATGGTCCTGCCATGAGGTCCAAAAAATACGACCATTAATAAAAGCAAATCCGGTGTAAGTACACTTAGAAGATACAAAATTCGGACTGCTGAACCGTAGGAGATTGTTCTGGTCAGCTCAACACCGGAAGAACAACTGACATCCATTTGATGTTTAAATTTATTGAACCAAACTACGGATATAAAATAGCGTATGTTCTGCCCTAAGTCATGATATGTTCTGGGTTGTGCCACGTTTATGATTGCGAGGCAACGCAAGGCGAAACCGACGTATTGAGGTCTATCAGTAATTCTAGATTCTATTATATCAAATCTATTTAGATATAAAAAAGTAGAATTCCACTGCAGAATTTGGCATTTAGTGTCTGTAATTATTTCTACCAAGCAAACGTGCGATTTACTCACCCTTTAACCACGTTTTTGATCTGCAACACTGTAGGCGCTACTGCATGGTCTGTAATTGGCTTAGAAAATTGGCCATCTACAAACAAAGGGTTTTCACTTTCGGATTTTTTTCATTGTATTTTACTGTATCGCGTTCACCTGGCGCCAATAAAGCCTGGTGCGAGTTATTACCACCACAATACTGCGTGAACCGCACGACGTCAAGACCATAAACTAAGCACTCCCAAATAAAAGTTGACATTACTACGGAGAGGAAATCGCGTGAAAGACGAAAAAGAATGGGCGGGGCCACCAAAGCATGACGTTCGTGGTTGCGAAGCAAACCTTTGTTCCACCCGTTCTCCAGGACAAAAACTTTGCCTTTAGCTGCAGCTGATTGTACCGCGAAGACTGAAGATAGCTGAAAAACTGGCGAAGGTACCGAACGGTATCCATTGGTGGCGAGCAAAATTAACAATCCTTTTACGGGACGGTCCAGGGGTTATTGGTGGCCGCAGTTCTTAATAGAACTTAACTTCAGATCAGCAGACTGTGCAATAAGGCTTGCACCTTCACATCTTTAAAAGTTCTGAGCATTGCCTCTAAGATTTTGAACCAAAAAAAGAAAACAAATTTTCATGAAAGATTTCTATCTGCAACGACGACTTGCGTTAGAGAAAAAGTATGTTTCTCGGTCAAAAATTACCCCACTTTCCCGCGAGGGGAACCGTGTGGAGATGCGACGCCACAGCGAGCGTCGGCTGCTCGCTTCAACCGTTCGCGTTCAGTATCACGTTTACGAAGTTCGGAATTGGTTGCTCGCTTCAGTCGTTTGTGTTCAGCATCACGTTCACGCCGCTTCGCAGCCTTGTCTTCAGTGGTGCTGGCATTCCTGTTATCACAGTGATCGGTGCTTGTTACGGTTGCGCGGGCTATAGCAGAATTGTTAGGCTCCATTCAACGCATCGATGGAAATTGGAACGCCGGTGCTGGAACGACCGCGGCTATGACGCAACGTGGCGCGGCTATCACGCAACACAATCCAACACAATCCACTTTAATCCAATATCATCCAAATCCAATCCAATACAATCCAAGCCAAGCCAAGCCAGGCCATGCCAACCCAATCGAATCCAATCCAATGCCCCTCGCGAGGGAGTGTTCGCTATCGGAGAGGAGAGGGGGTGAGCGTCGGAGAGCGCAGCTAGCGCGGCGAGGAGAATGAGGGAGGGGCGGACGACAACGACGCCGACGCTGCATGGACAAGGCGAGTGAATGAGATGCAGTCGCATCTAATAACGTGCTTGGGAAAGATTCACCTAAGCTGTTACAGTTTCATGTGTTTGCATGCCCTCCCGACAAAAACGCGTCTGGAAAAAGTGCTCTCAAATTAAGGAACAATACCTGTCGCCTAGATGGTCAGTGTGCTGCAGGTGACTGGTGGTCGGAGTGTCTGTGTGGCTCTAAACAGCACCGATTCAACGGGCTTGTCTTTGCATGAACCCAGACCATTCGGTCACTGCAGCGCCTATGCTGACGAAAGCGCCGCGCTATGTATCCCTCATAAGCTTAGTTTTACGAATGCGAGTTTAATAGACGATAGTCTTTGTTGGGCTACCTAAACACTAAAATTTTGGCCTCCCTGTATGTCTGCCTGTCTGTCTGTAACTCGGATCAGTTGCCAGGCCAAAGTGAAACAGGCTGTGCAATAGTCTTTTAATGCTCAGTGCCAAATATAAACGTTACGTTCGGTTTCAATGTTTATACTTGTCAGCAATTCAGAACAAGAACAAGAACATTACGCAAATATAATCAAAAAAATTAATACATAAGTGAAATTTGCAGTGTTTCTCTAACAAAAAAAAAATACCCGTGCTTGTTTTTGCTTATAGCAAGTGAAGTACTGCATCAAAGGTAGAAAATGGTCTCCTTTTGTTGCCCACTTTCCATGCGGCATTTAAATAATCTAACGGCATTACAAACAAAGGTTTCACTATATACGATCCATGCTTAGCTTAGAACACTAGCGGACAAGGAAAACAGGGTTCTATAAGCGTGGTAGTATTGTGCCTCAACTCACGCGCGCCACCGTCGTACGGCAGCATTGGCATCGAGACACCAGACATAGAGCAGTGGAACGCGATAAATCTAAATTAACTTGAACCAACCACCAGGGTGTCATCTTGGGAGGAACGACATGGAAGAAGAACGACACGAGAGAAGAACAGCATGAAAGGTGACAAAAAACATAATGATGGCATCTACTTGCCACGGGAACCCGCCGACTATCGTCTTTTGTCGACATTTGCATCTAAAGGAGTAGATACGCGGCCATTTTTTAGGTATGTTTCTGGGCTCAAGTCCTTCCCCCAGAAACTCCAGCGAGAAATTATTACAGGAGACAAAGGTACATAGTTTGGGTATAAAGCAGTAACCAATTGTAGTTTCTTGTCCGGTGCTACTTCCTGAGGTATTTAAGAAGTTTCCTGCGGCCAACCTTTTTGTAAATATATTGGTCTGCAAACAACAGTAAAAAAGCAGATGTTTTGGAGGCTTTATGGCGAAATACCTCGAAATGTCTTCCAGTTCGTTTACATTTTCTGTTACAGGCCGCTATTTTGGTGTGAGGTTGGTTTAATGTTGGTGATCTTAATTTCTACCCTGTGAATGATTGAATGAGAAGCACCAGCCACTTGTTCAAACTTTACCGATTGTAACATCGGCATAAGCTGGAAAGCGTAGTTGGGGCATATGTAGTTTAGGAATATATTAATCAATGAACCAGATATAGCGCATAGGGTACAACATGCTCGGCATTGTGTTCGAACTGAGTGAAGCGTGATTCTCCTCCTGCAAATCGTGAAACGCCGCCGAAACAGGGCAAGAAATGTTTGTTTAAATCACAGGGAGCTGAGAGAGTGGAAGAGTGTGCATTGCAACAGCCCTACTTGCGCAAATGAACAAATACAACACTGGCATGCATGAGTGCTCGGCTGTGTCCGCTGTATTTTTTCCTGTGCACAGTGAAAGTTTACTTAAGGGAGAATAGGGTGCTGCCTAATACTGAGCTTTATCTACCCACGGAATAATACTTACTGCTTTGACAGACGCAAATGACAGTTCTTTATTCTAGTGTGTAAAGTATGCAGCAAAAAGTTTAGACAGTAAGAAAATAAAAAAAGATTTAAAATGCAACAAACGCCCGTTCAGATATTTTAAAAAGCAAACATATTGTTACAAATGTTTAAAATACAGTTTTTCATTCAGTCCTAATAAACAACAATTTGCAAAGCAAATGTTTTCACAAACCCGTTAATAACCACTAGCATTTAACACACAAAAAAACAAACCGAACTGATAATTACTGTTTTTGTTTTAAAATGTTAAGTTATCTTTTTTATTAATGTATATGTGTTCAGCCAGTGGTAGAAGTATTCAATCCACAAATGCTGCCAAAAAGACATTTCTGTTCAAATTAATTCAGATTGTGTGCTAAGAAAATAGTAAGTCAATTTAAGTTCTATGTAATTTGTTCGCTGTTTAAACAATAGAGAATCCGTGAGTGCAGTGGTATTTAGGCGAGAATTGCCATTTGAAGTGACAGGAACAACTAATCACTACGCAGTTAAAATACGCTAGCTGACATCGGAAGAGTTCTACTCAGAGCTTGTCACTTTTAAGACAGCCTGATTTATATTGCAGTGTTCATATAAAGCGTATAGTTTAAAAAAATAGGAAAAAAGAAAAAGCACAGAAGCCTATCCACACATGGCTTTAAAACTGACGGTTTGAAATGTGTGTCTAGGATTATGGTAATCTCCAATAATTGCAAAACCTACGATCTGAGCAATGCTCTCATTGAAAATTTGTGTCTGTAAATTTTCTGTCACTTTTATTACTGCGCAACAAACCCTCCATTGGTCACAGATTGCTGCAATATTGTATGTTTGTACCCTCTTGGCGAAATGCAACAACCCTCTGTAGCCATGGAATGAATGAATAACTTTAATACGGGTAAGATAAAAAGCCTTCGGGAGGTCGGGGGAAAGGGATTGTAAAGGCAATGCAAATCAGTTGTAATAAAAGTAATAAAGCTCATGTTCAAATGTCCTCTTTAAACTATCCACAGAAAAAAGAACTTTAGATAAAACCATACAATATTCATGTTTACAAGTCATCGCCAAAGACGCCTTCAAACAAAAATAAAGTAAATCAATAACAGCATTAAAAATGAAGTGTCCTCCCCAAAGTACCAATGAAAAATGCAAGAAAACTAAGAACCTGTTGGGCTCGTTGATTCATGTCAACACTTAACACTGCAGCTACACGAAGAACGAAAGAGGATCGGCAAACCGCGAACGTTGAGTTTTCACATTTACTGGAGTGAAGCAAATCGAGCTTATATATACGAAAAAAATTACACCATCTTCCCGTAGAGGAACCCTTAGTTGTATGCAAAGCAGCCAGGGGGTCGATTCAAGTGCCCATTAGTTTTCAGTTCGTCGTTTACGTTAGGCTGAGGTACGTAGCTACCGTTATATTTACCGTTTGGTTTCCATGGTAACTAGCACACTTGTCACTTACCGGAACTACGAAATGTGAAATTGCGTTGACCGCGTGGCTGTTTCCCATACTACTCAGGGTTCCCCTCCGGGAAGATGTGTGTAATTTTATTGGAGGGGGCGCGGAGTGTTAGATTGGGGAGGCATTATACAGAGAGAGACAGAGACATAAAGACGTTGTACGTAGTATGAGTTTGTCTTTATTTAGGCATTATCATCATCATGTTCAAAGTAGGTGGCGTCGAGCTGTGGTTAGCGTTCCGCTTTGAATATGACCACGTTATAGTCTGTGAAATGCAAAGTCAAGGGCTCCTGTAGGGGGATGAACCATAAAGTTGCTGAAGATGAGGTCGAAGCCCTGTTCCCCGGATGGTTGGGGGCTGCTTGTAATCACGGCCCGCCGAGACTCGCCGATGCACGTGTCTGTCGACGACGGTGAAACGTCGAAGGCGCGTAAACCGTGCTCGTCTCGTGCCGGCCGAGGAAGACACCGGCAACACTGTCGCTCCAGGAGCCATTAAAGGGTAAGACACCACCGGGCGTTCATCGAGCCGAGCATGCCCAGTGGGGGTGTGGACGGTGCAACAACGACCAATGAGGGACATAGCCCCGACCATGAAATGCTTCGCATCTAAACAATCATAGAAAACAACACGTGGCAATGTGTGAATCAGCTA
This sequence comes from Haemaphysalis longicornis, assembly GCF_048455015.1. Classification (NCBI taxonomy): domain Eukaryota; kingdom Metazoa; phylum Arthropoda; class Arachnida; order Ixodida; family Ixodidae; genus Haemaphysalis; species Haemaphysalis longicornis. The sequence continues at coordinate 99,842,281 of NW_027526233.1, read as the reverse complement.
TGGGTATTTTCAATGGGAATCATGATCGCGTGTAAGATTCCTGAAGAAACCGCAATTCTTTTTCCGATTGTGCGAAGGAAGAGGTATACTCAGAGTGATCTTGCAGCCTAGGGACCTTGGCAAGTCTACAAATTCACGTGCCGCCCTGTTTTGCTGTCGAGTAGAATCTTGGTGAGCGCCAACCATGAGCTTCAACAGCTGCTGCGGCCGTGAATACCGAGGTATCCGCTCACTGCATTTGGAACGTTGTTATGGTCTCGCGAAGCCCATCGTTACAACATCTGCCTGTTTGTGCTACGCATTCATTATCACATCGAGTAAAATGGTTGGAGTAGGAAACACCCTTACTCCTAGAAATTAAGCGGATTGTGCGGTTCTTAAAACAAGAATTGTCGTGTTTTATGCCTTTATTGCCCCCGGCTTTGTGTTTTCGGCTCCGACCCAAGGGCCGACAATAAAATGCTGTGAAAAACGGTTTACTGTTGCGCCGCTGAAAATAAGGGTCCCATCGTGATAGTCGACCTTAGATATATAATGTGGTATATATTTGTAAAAGAGAAGAAAGCACACGATACAAAGAAAACAATGTGCTAGAACTAACCTATGGCCTAAGCTACAATTACACAATAATGAATGATCATAAAACGGCCATAATAATTGTCACACAGGATCGAACACCGGCGCAACTCTCAGAGAGGACAAATAAGGAATACTCGGACAAACAACAGATCCTTGTGTGCCGAATTGCACGTGACCAAAACTCAATACTTCTTCTCCGTCTCAGGATTCGGCTCCCATTGGGCAGATCCCAATTTCAAGTAATATATATTCACATTAGGAGTACTCTTTCAGCTCTTTGATGACACTTGAAGGTGATGTATCAAAATGTGGCAAGCAATTTACTTCAACATGAATCCGAAAGTGCATTGCTTTCATCAATTTTGGTTTCGACAGAAGCTAGCTGAGTAGCTTCGCTGTGATTTGTTTGCCAAAAAAACATGTTTGTGTAGAAACGTATAGCAGGACGATGAAATAAATCCAGAAAAACGGGCATAAAATAAGTATTTTCAAGTGCTGCCAGCGCTTACAATTCTTACACTACAATTCCATTTGTATTACAATGGGTTTGTAATACAATTGTCAGATTGTAAGATTGTAATACAAGTAATACAATTGTAATACAAGTGTCAGAATTGTATTACAATTCTGACACTACAGCGCCCTGAGAAGGACGTATCAAAAATGCCTTGAAGCCAGATATTTACAGCACCATTTTGTTTATTAACTCACCAACGCTGTTCTACGTTCCTGTTTTGAAGACGTCAATGAAAATAAATGCTGCTCTCTTTTTTCTAATATACTGGCCGGTGTTGAAAGTATATGAAGAATCGCATGCCAGGTTGGAGAGTAGAAGTTCTCACCCGACAAGGTCATTAACTCTTCATTGTGGGGCGTCATGAAAAGTATTCTTATATGTCCGCCGTGCTAGCCGGATGTTACGGATTCGAAGCGGCTGAATACCCTCGAGAATAGAACATTTGTAAGGTTCAATTATCGATTCAAAGGGTAGGGCGAGTAATAAAAACCTGTGTTTTGGAACCTTAATTTTACAGTGCAACTGATAAGTAGTTTTGTCCAAAGTGTGTCGATATTCGGGAGTGGGTGCTTTGCCGTGAACTGTACTGTGTAAAGTATTTCTTGAGAGCCGAAACTACGGTACCCATGTATCGTAGAAATCACGCGCAACTTGCCCGCTAATACTGCTTTACCAGTGTGACGAATTCATAGAACACTGGGGAGTTCTAAATGTATACTAATTCCCGCCGACTGCCCAAAAAACTAGTGTTTAGTTGAAGGGCTTGCTTGTAGAGTCCGCTAAACCTATTATTTTCACAGAAGTATCCCTGGACAAAAATATATGATATCGGACGGCGAAGGCGACGAACTGTCCGAAGTTTTTCTGAGCAGGTATGTTACCTACTTGTTATTTCCAGTTGCTATTTCCGGTTTGTCATTTCCAGTCATTTCCTGCTAAAGCATTGCGAAATCACAAACGAAACCTTGAAACCAACATCCCTTGTTTGCCCGCTACCATAAGATGGCGGCCATTCGAAGTCTGGGAAAGCAAATTAAACCAGAAGAATAATAAAGCACATGTTTAAGGAAATATTATTCTGTTTCCTGCAATTGTTCGTACAGTGAGTCGGTCAATGCACTCCTAAATAAAGTACTGCCAAATGTCTATAGAAGCGCACCTATTTGTTTACATTTTAACACATTACTATCATGTTTTTGTTTCTGAATCTGAAGCAATGGATCTTACGAGAGTGTCTTTGCTTTTGTATTGCTTGGTTTTACCAGATACCTTATATGTTTTTCGCGTCATGAAATCCCGCCGTCCCGCTATGGGAAAGCTTCACACAGACGGCCGCGCCGTGGCGCTTGCGTTGAACGCTGGGAACCGGGAAAGTTGTCGGCGGAAGGTACGAGCGGAGCAAATGCTCGCTGCGGGATTAGCAGATTTGTTCGCTTTACATGTTGTGTACAACTGAAATGGTCTGGTAATTTTCTGGGTGCTGACACGTGTTCAGCGAATGGTCATGTCGTTAACTTGCTTCATTCCTACTTGCCGTTATGGCTGCAGGAAACGACGAGAAAGCGTGCTGTGTCGCCTTTCAATGCTGAGCTGCGCGCGAGGAGAAAACATGCCATTCCCCAGAAAATTATTTACAAATTTAATACTTTTGACCCACTACGGCAAACCCGGTTATTGTTTTTGTATTCGCCGCGAGATCGACATGTAGGTGGCGACAGCGTCGCGCTGCTAGTGTGGATGCTCCGCTGAGCAGCCCGTAAGAATGCACACTGTGGGCGCGCTTCGTGCCTTTTTCCCGCCGTATTTGCGCACGAAAGGTGCAAACAAGAGTGGTATGCTGTAGTTCGGTTGCTCTACGTTCACTGTATAGCATGGAAGCGGCAGTCAGTTTTCATTACTGCGCCAAAAAAAAAAGCGACGACTCATAGGGAATCTCAGAATGGACGAAATTGTGGCAATGAACTTGTACGCTGTGGCTCGTAGCGACCTAGATCTTTCCACACTATGGCTTTGAGCCTTGAATAAAAGCATAAATAGAAACAAACCAGGAAGTCTAGATCTCTCAAATTCAGTTTACAACGGCAATCTCAATCGCATTCTTGCATTTTGTCCCGAAATGGTAACACTACTTAACTGCCCCGAAATTCTTTCTAAGAGCTTACGATATTTTTTGTGTGTTCAAAAGGCAGCACAAAAAACTGCATTTGGATCAGCGCAGAAATATAAATGTAACTGCTCTAACGGGTTTTTTAACTGAAATTTTAACGATTCTGAAGGAAGGTTTGATGAATGATGGTTTCGGATTACTTAATTACGGATTTCGTCGCAAGTGAACTTGCGAATTGAATGGTCAACGCACGCAGTACAATCAACATATCATGTCACAACTTTTCGGTTACGGCTGCTCTGTTGACCATTTTCGTTCCCTTTAAAATCTAACAGGTGCCTGCAACAGCGAGATGTGTTTGCATTCTTGCGTATCAGGTCGCTTACAAACCCTAAAGATGGCAATAAATGAAGTTGCGCTGTTGCAGATATAGTAAAACATTTCCTTTATTTCTCGTTGCGAATCAGCGCAACGGGTTCCCAGTAAATACTATGTTTTGTAAACTGACTATTGCCTTTGTCTTGGCATTTAACTCCTGAGGATTGGTTAAAAAATGAAATTCTGTACATTTATTTTTATTTTCGGGAAGGGGGGTAACCAAACCAAACTGATAACCAATATATGGTTATCAGTATTACTTACAATCGAAACTACACTAGGTGTCGTGTTCTGTAGCGGTGAAAAAGCACTACGTCTTTTCAAAACTGATTAACCCCCTTTGGTCCGGGATTGTTCAGGAATTGTGGCTCGCCTTTTTCAAAATTGCATTGAAAGCAAGAATTGTGGGAAAAAATTAAAAAAAAACAGCGAGTCATGGCAAACACCCCTCACACATATGGGCAACAACGTGCTATATTACGCGTTTTCTCCTCTTTCTTTAAACTTAGGTCCACCTTAAGAGGTTAAGACGTGACCATATTAGGCATTTCGTTATGCTGAGTGAGTGTCTGGACAAGGTGATTCATGTCGCATTTGAAAATGATATATATGAAAATGACAAACCAAATGCCACATGACAGCCACAAACTCACAACGGTTTAATTTTACCAAAAAATCCCCCCTAAATACACTTGCGCATCCATAGAAACGTATTTAAAATAATGCGTAAAATTAGCAACTAGATACAGTTGAATAAATGTTTATTCCTCCTCCTGAGTATAAAGAAAGGCTGTCCAAAAATGGTATTTATTTTAAAAAAGGTACGGGAAGGACACGATCACACAGGCGCTTGTGGGTGTAAAATACGTCTTCGGTAATGTATGGGCGATAGCGCACGGGTTGTTTGCAGTGTAAATGTTTTTGTTTGTTTATTCTTTCTATAAGGACACAGCGCAATTTTACAAGGGTGTGGAATTCGCACGCGTATGCACAGGTCTTGTCACTTTTTACTCTTTTCGCGTACTGAACTTTTATCCTTTAAATACTTACCACGCCACCTTCAAAAAGCACCCTTCGACGTTCCCGAAACGGCAGACGACTGCACTCAACAATAAGAAGAGTGCAATGAGTGGAAGCAATGTTTATAACACCTTTCACACTCAAGCGGTGACCAGGGCGAAGATGTTTCGTGGGATTAAACCAGCGCATTAACCCGCAATGCCCGATGACTATTTCGTTTCTAGAGGAAATGCGCAAGCAGACGTAACTATGTCATTGCTTACTGCCAAACGAGCGCGCATATTGATTGTTTTGTCGTGTGCAGCACGCGCCTTGCGCCGCACGAAACGTGAAAAAGCAGACGACGTGAGAGCCGCATCCACACTAGGAGCGGTTCGTCCTGCCGCCGCCAGAGGCCGACTGTGTTCGCGCTCGGGGCGAATAGTCTGCGTGGTTTCTTTCAGTTTGCCTTCATTTCCACTGTGGTTACGCGGCTTTCAAGGGGTACATAGTGGGGATGGCGGAACGTTTTTTGGTTTTAACCACTTGTCGGGAAGTGCCAAGATGTGCGCCCAGCCGATAGAAATATACCTTGCCAGGCAAACGTTTCCAATTTCGTTTTGTGGCAGGCCACATCCTTGTTGTGCAAGGTCCGTCCAGCGTCGAGGGAAGCTTGGGACGACGGCGGAATGCTTCTCTACTTTTCGGGGAAAATGACCGCCACAGCGCGTGCAAAGCTGGGTTGCATTAGGGGTTAAGCTCCCTGCGAGGTGATTTGTTTTGCCAGATAGAAACAGCAAAAGTCACACCTCCGAATATGGGGAAGTTGTTCAGCCCAACGTAGGCAGTGATGTTCAAACTCATCACGGGTCTAGAGTTGCGTGTGCAAAGTCTTGAGCAGGGGTTTCGCGGCGGGGAATGCGGCGGTTGCTGTGTAACCGAGCAAACGAACGAGGCACCCCAGCCGAAAAGAAAACGTAGGAGCAGCGTCTGCTAATGGGAAGGGAGGCACGTGCAGCTAAGGCGTCCTCTCCCAGCACGTAGCCACCGCTCAGTATGACTTACTATCTCCGGCTCACTTCTATGTCGCTCATCCAAACCACGTGCGTTTTGTGTGGGAGGTTCAAACACGATTTTGAACAACCTGCTGTGCGGCTGCGAAGCGGTGCAAATCAACGGTACAGTAGCGCGTGCACCCATGCACTCGCTGCACACGCAATTACTTCCCGAGACGCATCAGGTAGGCGAGGTTTCCGAGAGTAGTGCTGTTCGCGCTAGCAAGACTTTCGCAATAGGGAGTGAGGGATCATGCTGGGCTCGTTTTACACGTGCTTTCTTAAAGCTAATCTTTCTACCTCTACCACCCAACGGTTCCCTCCGTGGCGTGCAGGACAGTAACTCCCAACGCGGCATAGGCAGTGGCACGGGGGGGGGGGGGGGGGTATCACTCACAGAGCACAGTGTAGATGTGGCGGCGAACAACACAGCGTTCCCCGCGTGCTGGAGCTGCTCTACTCGGCGGTCGCGTCGGGAAGACCATTCCATCGGCTTTGTCGTCTGCTTTAGCGACGGTTGTTTTGGGCCTGTTATGGCGTAGCTTCGCGTTCATTGCGCACTTACTTCGCATGGCTTGATTAACTTGTTCGACAGCACCTCCTGTGTAACCCTTACCCGACGGAATTCTATGGGTGTGCAGCAAACAAACGTTAAGGATGGATTTTCATTGCAGGAAGCAAAATATAGAGACCACTTACAGACATCTGGCAATAGAGAAACGTTAGAGAAATGCACTCCTTGCCACGAATGGGAAACCCGTTTTCTAAACTGGTATATAACAATTCGAATGGGTTTTAATACGTATTACAAAGGCAAAAGGCAGCTGGTTCGGATAAATGGTGATTATTAAGATTCCCTCAGCTTTTTCGCAATTGCAAACTTACTGAACTAACTAATTTTAACCTGTATAAATGGCAATGCCCAAGCTTACATGTCGAATGGTTTCGGTGTGTGCGCTTGTGTGACCTGGTGGTGTAGCCCCAAGCTAGCACATAAGGATGGCTAGGTTCCCCTGTCTCAGCCTTCAAAAGACGTTCCGCTGCATTGTCTTTCTCCCGACTTGCGGCAGGGCTACAGCGATGGCTTCATCCGCTATAGCCTCGCGTGGCCGAGTCTATTGCTGCGTTCGGGACGCCGCTCCCGCGAATTCTATGTAGAGGCTGCCAGAATGTGTGGCTTCACTCTTTGCACAGCAACGTGCGTGAATCCAAGTGACGCCGCATGGGCAATTGTTGTGGGTGTTGTTTGAAGCTTTGCTTAACAACCAACTCCACAGCGTGCATTCTAGCCTATTTTTGACATACCACACTAGAGACTGCGGCCTTTCGGTGTGGGAGATGAGAGTCCACCTGGCTGGGACAATGGGATATGACAGATGCGTTGGTGTCCATATGTCACGGGTGCTTGGATTATTGTAAGGGTATTTCATGGACATTTCCGATTGCCATATCCACCACAGTATCTGCATGATGAGGGTCCTTCTGTCCTCCCTTTTGAAGAGATGTTTTCTCCATGCTGTTCTGTACTAAGTCGCTTCGAAAATACCACTGCGTAATGTTTCTTTGTCAAATGATGTAAATAAAGAAACACGTGTTTTTTAGGGAAAAAAGAATCTTCCTTGCAATCTCTGTACGCCTCGGTAAAATGCGGAAGTTTTATTGGAGAAAACAGGTGTTACATATTAGTGTGAGAGAGGACAATTAAGAGCTGTCCTAGATGCCTGCTTCACCGATTGAGACCAGCAAAGCCTTAAGAGCTCGTTTTCTGTGACGTCCTGCTCGGAATGGATGAAACCAAACGTCGTTGTGGTCCCTTCGTATTGGGTGAAGTGCCCTCAGGTAGCGTTCTGTGTGGCCACTGCATATAAACATCCCACAGGGGTGCCTAGCACAGCCCACTACTCAGGTACTTGGTTTCTTAGAGTGGTGGCTTTAACCTTACTGTCACCGACCGGCCGTATAAGGGTGGAGGAGGAGGTCGCAACTGGTCAAGGTCTTACAGCGGTTGTGTAGAAGATTGGTCCTCCGTTCGGTTTTTGCCTAAGCGGCACCGTTTTCGGCCTTCGTGGCAGCTCCGCTTCGAAATAAACGGAGTTGTTTACTGAATAGCCAGGGTCCCTCAATGACTTTGGTAATTGCAAACTGATCAGTCTGTCTTGATTTCACACAACTGGACAAAACGCTTCCCCTTACTTATTAGCCACTTTATCACAATAAAACTGCCACTTTCACTCAACAAAACTCAACTCCACAAAAGCTTGAATGCAGCACGTAGAATGTCGTAGAACAATTTTCTCGTGTTTGAGCACCACATCATGGCGTGCTTATAAAATTTTGTTTCATTAAAAACTATAATTTGCATAATTTAGCAAGTGTAAAAATAGGTATTTGCAAGCAACATTTTCTGTTTTTTTTAAATTGACATAAATAAAGCATTTTGGAAAAAAGAAAGTAATTTTTTTGCATGCTGGTTATTAAATGAATTCAAAATATGTAAAAAGACATAACTAACAGTCTGTCACGTCCCCGCACGGGGCACCTTGAGTAATCTTGGTGACGGTACTGGCGATACCGCGGGCCCCGAGCCCCCAACATAAACTGTAACCTCACCGTGGTGATGTGTTTAAAGGTGAAGGGTAGAAACCTCAAATGGTGGCCGTCGGAACCCAGGTCAAGCTCCGGCGGATGGGCTCCCTGTCTGTTTACCAGGCAGGGAGCTCCGGGACCTCTCAGGCTATCGGGGTAAGGTTTGAGAAGAAAGTACCCCTGTCCTCTGCTTTTTTTCTATGCTGTATGGAAACTTCAAACCCCCCCCTCCAAACGTGATCGGTCCCTGAAAAGGGGCCGCACCGAAGTATATTTCCCTCTACTTCCAAGCATGAGCTTCCCAAAACCAGACAAATACTCTCGTTTCCTTGTTATCGAATCTCTTGACACAGCCCGCCCTCTTGCTTCACAATCAGTATTTTTGATTACAAAATACCTTGAAGGAATAATTGGGAAAGCCTACAATGCCAAAAACAACGCACAGGTGAAGCGCTCGTCGAGGTAAAAAACCAGCAGCAGGCAACCACACTTCTTGGTCAGACGGAAATGGTCGATCTGGACATCAGGGTCACACCCCACCCCAGGCTGAATAGCTCGCAGGGTGTAATCTCTGAGGCAGATATTCTTAACGAGACAGATGCCGACATTCTTGAAGGTCTAAAGGATCAGGGTGTCACAGCCGTGCGCCGCATCACGATGCGTAGAGATGATAAGATAATCCCCACGAAACATATTATCCTGACTTTCAACTGCTCCTCACTTCCTGACCATATCAACGCAGCGTTCATCCGATGCTCCATTCGTCCTTACATTCCGAACCCGCGCCGCTGCTTTAAGTGCCAGCGGTTCGGGCACGGAACCAACTCCTGCCGTGGTCGTCTGACCTGCGCAAAATGCGCTCAGCATGATCATCCATCTTATAATTGTCCATCGTCAACCCTCACCTGCGCCAACTGCCAGGGACCCCATGCCGCCTACTCTCGAACGTGCGAGAAGTTTAAGCAGGAGAAGGCGATCATTAATGTGAAGGTAACTGAGAACATCACCTTCCCAGAGGCGCGAAAGAGGTTCGCCTCTTTCCCCCTGGGGAGGTACGCCGACGCGGCTCGCCGGGGGGCGGAGCGGCGTCTGGTGTCCACAGGGACCCAGTTTAGGGAGTCTGACCTGGTCCCACCCCCGCCCCCCGCTGGGTTGCCTCACGCAGCCCAACCCGGCACCACGCCGCTTGCTGAGGCAGCAGCGGTTGTGGTGCAAACCACTTCTGTTGGGACCGGTGCCGCTCCCGCCGCCGCCTCGCGACCTCCAGTGCGTTGGAGGTTACCGAGGTGATGGACACCACGGGCCCCGCATCGGCTCCCACCGCACCGCACCGCCCGTGCCACTTTTGGCGTCCCCGACGCCCGCGGAGGTGGCGGCTCAAACGAAGGGTTCCCGAAGGGGGGCCAAGTCCGGGCAGCCCGGTGCGTCGGGCACCCCTCGGACATCCGACGACGAGATGTATGTCGGGCCGTTCCTGCCTGCAATGCAGCGCAAGGAGCGGCCTCCGACGCCCAAGCCAGCAGCAGAAAGGCCCAAAAAGCCAAATCCTAGAGTAACAGCCCCGAAAGATACATGAACACACATACACAGAGACTTCAGTAGCTTCTAAATCTCCATAATGGAAAGAGAAAATATTACTCAATGGAACTGTAGAGGCCTCATTAAAAATCTTGATGATGTCCATGAGATATTGCATTCGAACCAGCCAAGTGTGATGTGTCTTCAGGAGACGCAATTGAATCCCCATGACACAAAATTTCTTAAATAGGTACATGGTATTCAGAAAGGATATGGTTGGCTGCACACACTCTTAAGGCGGTGTAGCCATAATAGCCCGGAAATGACTAGCATGCCACCCTATCACTCTCAACACCGTCCTTGAGGCTGTAGCAATACGCACAATAATTTTTAATAGGTTGATAACGGTATGCTCAATTTACATTCGTCCTGATTATGCACTTCGTAGATCTGACTTCGAGGCGCTGGTCGACCAGCTGCCCGAACCATATATCCTAACAGGCGACCTTAATGCACACAACTCTCTTTTGGGCTCCTCCAGAACGGATGCCCGAGGTCGCCTGATAGAGAAATTTCTTACATCTTCAGGAGCATGCCTTTCCAACAAAAAGCAGCCTACATACTATAACTTAGGACATAATACATACTCACATCTCGACTTGGCTATTGGTTCTGCAATTCTCTTTCAATGTCTTGAGTGGGGCGTGGGCACTGACCCTTCTGGTAGTGACCATTTCATCACTTCCGTAACATATATAGGTAAAGGTCCATGCAGTCCATCTACCCATAACAGGTATAATGAATCAAAAGCAAACTGGAGTATATTCACAGAAACATCTAAACTACACCACACAACCATAGAACACCTACACGTGGAGGAAGCATCCCAACTTATCACGGCATACATCCGCGACGCTTCCCAAAAGTCCATTCCCCACGCCTCCAGCGCTCCACGCAACCAAAGGAGGCCGTGGCGGAATGAGGACTGTAGGCGGGCGCGAGAAGCCCAGAACAAGGCGTGGGGTGTCCTTCGCCGGTACCCCACATCAGATAATCTCATTTGGTTTAAACGGGCCAAGGCTTTTGGGAAGCGAGTGCGCCGTGAGGCGAAAAGGGAGAGTTGGCGCACCTTCCTCCCTTCCATCCACTCATACACTGACACGCGAAAAGTATGGACACGAATACATAAACTAAAAGGACAACAGACACACAGCCTGCCCGTGGTTAGTACAACAGGGGGAACACTGGAAGACCAGGCTAACACACTCGCACAACACTTCCAACATGTGTCCAGTTCAGCGCACTACACCAACACTTTCATAAAACACAAAACATCCTGTGAGAAGAAGTCCTTGCAAGACAATAATAAGTCGTCCTCATCTAATAACACCCCCTTCTCACTGCATGAGCTTAAGATCGCACTTAGTACTTGTAAACCTTCAGCTCCAGGCGCCGACAACATTACATACACTATGATTCAACACTTGCACACAGACACACTGGAAACCCTCCTTCACCTCTGCAACAAAATATTTTTTCGGGGCACCTCCCAGGGTCATGGAGGGAGGCCATCGTAGTGGCCTTTCTGAAACAAGGGAAGGACCCTTCTTCTCCCGCAAGTTATCGTCCCATCACCCTCACAAGCTGCCTGTGTAAGCTGTTCGAGAAGGTGATCAATAGGAGACTCATGTACTTCTTAGAGTACAATGGTCTTCTCGACAGCTGCCAGGCTGGCTTCAGGGCTGGGAGATCCACCAATGATCAACTGGTTGCATTGGAAACATATCTAAAAGATGCCTTCATTCATAAGCAGTATTGTATAACAGTGTTCTTCGATATGGAGAAGGCCTATGACACGGCCTGGCGGTACGGCATCTTGTGTGACCTCAAGTCGTTTGGTGTTTCCGGCAACATTCTGAACACGCTCAGTAGCTACATGTCGGAAAGGACCTTTCGAGTGAAGGTTGGCAGTGCCCTTTCGAATGTATACGTGCAGGAAAATGGCGTCCCTCAAGGCGGTGTCTTGAGCTGCACACTGTTTATTGTTAAGATGAACTCACTTCGGAAAGCATTGCCACCAACCATTTCCTGTTCTATATATGTAGGTGACGTTCAAATATCTGTTAAGTCGTGTGACTTTTCAGATTGTAAACGCCAAGTCCAGCTTGGAGTGAACCAACTTGCTGGCTGGGCGGACACAAACAGTTTTAAACTGAGCCTGGAAAGAGTACTTGTGTTGTGTTCTCCCGCAAGCGCGGGATTAAGGCAGACCCAGAGATCACCCTTCATCGCGCTTCTATCCCTGTAAAAAAGGAGCACAAGTTTTTAGGTGTCATATTTGATGAAAAACTCACGTTCGTTCCACACATCAAACAACTTAAACATAAATACCTGAAAACACTAAACATTCTCAAAGTCCCCTCCCACCAGTCCTATGGTGCAGACAAAGAACTCCTTCTTCGCGTTTTTACCGCCTTAGTCGGGTCTCGGCTAAACTACGGTAGTGGTGTGTATGGGTCGGCATCAAAAACAGCACTAAAAATGCTTGACCCAGTTCTCCATTAGGGGGCTGCGCCTTGCGTGTAGTGCTTTCTGCACTAGCCCGGCCCAGAGTCTGGACGCTGAAAGTAACAAATGGTGCCTGGAACATCAACGAATGTACATAGATTTTTTATATGCTTTTAAGGTCTCATCATTCAAAAACCATCCTTTTAAACCTGTCCTCAACGATACATCTACAACCCAGCTATTCTCAAATCGTCCATCTGTTCCTTTGCCCTACTCTCTGAGGGTGAGAGAGGAAGCTTCAGGTATTTCCGCTGGGTTTTTAGATGCCTGTACATCATCATCATTTTCTGACCTTATACCACCATGGCAACTGCAGCCTGTTTGTTGTGATGTTTCGTTTATGAAATTAGATAAAAACAGGGTTCCGAGAGCTGCGATTCTGCAGCATTTCTTGTCGCTTCAGGATAAATATAAATGTGCCGAATTCTATAGCGATGCTTCGAAAACTTCAACTACAGTGTCGTGCGCCGCTCATGGTCCCAACTTTATTGCTTGCAGAACCATGAGTGTACACGCCACTATCTTCTCTGCAGAAGCATATGGCATTTTACTCATCGTTCAGCACATTCTTAAAAAACGAATTCCTAAGTCCGTCATCTTCAGAGACTCTTTGAGCGTTGTGCGTGCATTGTCTTCACACAGACCCAGGAAAAACCACATTGTCAATCTTGTCTTTTATTTCATAATGTCTGTATATGCAAATAATTTTCAACTAATCCTGTCCTGGGTTCTAGGCCATGCTGGAATCGCGGGGAATGAGACCGCAGATGAAATGGCCGCCACTGCTGCACTTGCAAAACAGTGGACATAACAACAATACCCTACACTGACCTCAAGCCACACATCCGACAACACCTTCGCAAAACATGGCAAGCCGCCTGGAATACACAGAGAGACAACAAGTTACACATAATAAAGCCACACTTAGGACAATACACTAGTGACTCACACAACAGATTCATCGAAGTTGCCCTAGCTAGATTACGGATAGGCCACACACACACGACGCACTCCCATCTGCGCACTGGATCTCCAAGACCCCTGTGTAGCAGGTGTGGGGAGGGCCTATCCGTACTTCACATCCTCATTACATGCAAAGCACTCCAGACAACAAGACGCAAGCCCTTCCCTCAACTCTACAGACAACACATTCCACTACACCTAGCACTTTTTTTAGCGGATGATCCCGTGATTCCTGTGCAACGCACTTTTATGTTTCTCAGTGACATCAAGTTTTTACATATCATTTCCTATCACGCATAGTTTTTTAAAGCTCTATTTCATGCCACGCACCATCACAACCTGGCCCTTTACAGCAGCCATCCTCACTGTCTTTTATTGATTTTACTTTTGTTCTTGCTTACTGATTTCAGTGTCTACGTTCTCACCTCTCATATTTAACCACTGTTTCGGCGTTCTTTGCCCCAGTTGGCCATGCGCCATTAATATTCAACCATCATCATCATCAGTCTGCCACGTGGGATTGGGAGCGTCAACGCTGCTCTAGTGCCCAAGCGGGCCTCTTTATAAAACCAGTAATCTTAATGTTGCCACAAGGAGTTGTGCAGAGGCTGTCCGACCAACGTGGCTTACCGCACTACTATGATGACTACGCCATGATTACTACGCTATAAACAGTAACCACTGTCTGCAGTGGTTCCCATTCTGCGACACCTTCTGTCCTTCTCGGTCTTCCTCAGAGTGAAGAAATCGTCAGAATTTTTAGGGCGCAGCCACCGTTCCAGGTCCTATGGTGGCGTAGCCATCGTCGTTGTAATTGAGCGAACGATGGGAAGACCGAAGGGTGAAAGAAAGCAAAGGAGGAGGCTTTCGTGAAATTGGAAGGGGGCGGGGTTCGCCGTGACGGCGCGAGGCGGTTCTCCGAAAGTGTGCGGGTGAAAGGGGCAGTATGCTGTGCCCGCACGAGACCATGACTGCGCGACGCTTGGTGAAACGGCGACGAGGGCGTACGCGTGACGATGATAGGCATTCGCTTCCTAAGACGCACTTCGCGGTCCCTTCAGAGACACGCGCGCCATCGACGCAGAGGCTCAGCTTGGCTGCTGCTGAGAGAACCCACGAGTGCTGGCTCAGCGCACTCCAGCCATCACAAGTGAGTGCTAAACTGCGAGTAAAACAACCGATCATGCGCTTCGCCAGCCGCCGAAGCTAAACGAGCTTCCCGACCAGAGGCTCAGCACCACCCATGTCAGAACCCCGAGTGAGTTCCGAACACTCAGTGAGTCGACCGGTCCATGGGCTTCGTCATTCACTGCAAACGCAAGTTTTCCGCAGCATACAAATATGTCCGACTCATATTCTGTGTGTCAACAGATTTTGCACAGTCAAAACTATAAAATAGCGGCGCCAAAATACGGCATTAGGGAGTGTCGTAATGACCAGTGAACAGTTTCTATTCCTGTCGCTTGGAACCACTTAATCTTCGTTGTGCGTACAATGTTCTGCTCAATAAAAAAAAGCGTGGGATTTTGTTTTAATAAAATAATTATTACTAGGACACCCACGCCCTTCCTACAACCTACAGGGCTGAAAGGTGTTACCAATAGGAAGTTTTATTGCAGCTTTTGTTGCTGTTGCCTGCACTAAACGCTACTTTTTTTGCTTCACGCTTTATAAACACCGCCAGGGGAGTTTTAGTAGAGCGTCGCCTCAGTTTTGCGTAGGTACACGCTAATGCTTAAGGCCCCATCTTTCGAATGTTTTGTGAGAAGGCTCACCGGGTCATCGGCTAGCGGAGTGGCGAAGTGCCCGGGTATTTTACGACTATCCAAACAACCGCAAACAAGCGCTTTCCCTCCAGTATTGAATGCAACACCTTCATAACACCATATGAATATTCTCTTACCTGAGTACGCTCCATAAAAAAAGCATCGAAGTGCTGTGGGACGTCTTTCACGAAATCGCGCAATAACGCCCAGAATAAGGCCTCCGGGTTTGGGACATACCTATTATACAACTTCAAACAATCCGCAGAGGCGTTTCGAAAAAACCCAACGTCATGACATGCGTTGCAAGTCTGAACCGCGGTTCACAGGCGATCAGTTGCCTCTTCCTGCCAACGTAAATTCCGCTCTTACCTCTAGCGGTTTGCGGGGACGAATAGAAATTCATTTAAATTGGGGACGCAACTAGAAGATGCTTTTAGCCACGCACTCTGTACATAGCTGATTGAGTCGCATCTCGATAGAGAAAGATAATCCAGAGCATGGGAACCACGGTCCACCCGCACAAGGAGAACGCCGCTTTTCATCGCGAAGCGAATGCATCCACAACAGACAATCGCACATAGCTTCGATTGATGGCCCTTCTACAACGCTTCGTTCACAGTCAGGGAGGTCGCGTCTATGGCGAGCTGCGCGAGGGCGACGTGCTAACCAGGCGACGTATTTAAAAACACGGGAGCGAAGAACTCGATCCACCTGAAGCAAAAACTGTCCACAGAAGAGCGGTTCCGTGGATTGTGGTCGTGCTACTTGCCGCCATGTTGGAAACGCTAGCAGCTCTCGTACGCACGCCATTTTTCTGAAATAGCGTCCGCTCATCTTCCGTCCGCTGAACCCAGAACCGGCTTAGAGTACGGGCATGCGTAGTTTTAGCAACGCTAAGAAATAGCGACCGATAACTGTTTGCGTAGCGCTGCGTACGGTATTCCAACACTCTCTATAACTATCTCGCGGTGCCAGCCTGTGCGCGAAGCGGGCACTTACGATACTATCCTGGCTGGACAGCCAGATTTTTGCACATGCGCTGGAGCAGCCATGTGGAAAAGGTCATCTCCGTGAGCACCGAATACCAGCCGCCCAGCATTCGCCCCGCGGCTATAGCAAGCTGCCGTTCCGTGAATAGGCTTGCACACGCTTCTTTTCTGTAAGCACTTTTCAAGTGCCTACCTATCGCAAAAGCATTGTCCAATTTTTGAGTATTGTTGTGTTTTTGTTCTTTTCATAGCCTGTAGGTTTAGTGGATACGAAGCGAGTTTAAGGTATATCCAGGTAGCTAGATTAGCCTCGAGATTATAGTCTAACACGGAACGGTAGGCAAGACTGTGGAGCCACAAACGAGTGCCTTGTCACTAATGCCGCGTCGCTAAATCATTGCCTTGCCGCAAATGCAGGCCTGCCGACATGACAAGTTTTCTTCGGATGTTCTACGTTCCGGGGCATGTCCTAAGAGATGGTGAATGTTTGTCGTAGTTGTTGCATGGGAAAAGGTTGCGCATTTCACATGTCAGTAATCATCATTATCACTTCTGTTTCGTTGTAGAGCTGTCGTCATGGCGTACCCATCTGCCTCGGAGACAAGGAGAGCGAGTAAATTTAGAACTCTGTAAGACTGTACAGTAATAGTTTCTTTGTGCTTATTGTGCCAAGACTTATTAACACCGACCCTGCATACAATACCCCAAGTGAAGCTTATAAACTGCAACTTAGTTTATTATTTTAAAAATGTACCAGTGCAGACTTTGTGGTTTATGACACTGCAAGTTTCCACAACACTTTTATCTCAGAACGTGTTTTTATGTTGCCATTTTACAAAAAGGTTCCAATTAACGAAATGAAACCCTAGTTTTAATGCATCAATAAAACATTTGAACCAAACTGAAAACTTTAAAAATAATTATAAAACCAATACTGTTTGAACAAAGGGCACCTGAAGGTTAAGTTCGAGTTCAACTGTTCGAAAACCTATTTGCATTGATTTATCTTGTGTTCTTGACATGAGTGTTTTGTTAGTTTCTGTTAACATCAGTACCTGTTGTCACAATTCGCCATTCTGATTTCATTATTTATGGAATGACATCTACAAAAATTTCTTTCGTCCACATGATGTGATAGAGTTCTTTATTTCTGGCCAGGAGTAATTATTATTATTCGTGCCTTCTGTAAAAATTGTAAATACCCGTACTATTCCATACCGCTACAGCGTAGAGCGGCATGGATCAGTCAGACATGGTTTGGCCTTTCACCCTTTCACCCAAGGCAATTTAGCAATTCTCTTGAAAGAAATAAACGAAGGAAACCTTTTAAATCAAATCTTCCCAGCTCTACCAACCAACGGTTCTCTCGTGGCGTGCGGCACAACAACCTCCCAACACGGCGGAGGCGGCGGCGGAGAGGAGGGGACGGGGGCGGAGCGTAACACTCGCAGAGCACACTGTGGATGTGGCGGCGAATATACCTAGCCTTCGCCGCGCGTAAGGGCCTGCTCGCCGGCGGTGGTGTCGGCGGTACGACGTTCTCGCCTGCTTAAGCGACGGTTGTTTTGGGCCTGTTTTCGCGCAACTTCGCGTTCATTGCGCGCTGCCTTCACACGGCTTCCTTAACTTGTTCGACAGCACCTCCAGGGTAACCCACACCCGACAGAATTAGGTGATCGTACGGCAAACATACGTTAAGGATTGGTTTGCAGGGCGGGAAGACAAAATGAACAAACCACATACAGACACCTGGCCGCAAGAGCAACGCTACCTTTTGCGCACTGCTTGCCCCTAATGAGACTCTATTTTCTAAAGTGGTAAATACCAATTTGGTTGCGTATTAAAAAGGTATTACAAAAGGCGAAAGTAGCAAATTCTTCTAAATAATAGCGGTTATAAAAGTTCCCCCAAATTGGTCGCAAATCTAAAACTTACTAAACTTACGCTTTGTTGCGGCGGGGCCGATGCCGTCTTTGGAAACGACATGACCCTGGATGGTAAGCTTGCGTGCGGAGAAGCGGCATTTTTTTAGGTTTGGCTGCAGCCCAGCGTTCGTAAGGCAAGTCAGGACTTGTTCTAGGTGAATCAGGTGTGTCTATAAATCGGGAGAGAAAACAACTACGTCGTCCAGGTAACACAGGCACGTCTTTCACTTGAGGCCACGCAGGAGATTGTCCATCATTCTTTCGCACGTGGCGGGGGCGTTGCAAAGCCCAAACGGCATAACGTTGAATTCGTAAAGGCCGTCTGTGGTTACAAATGCTGTCTTTGCGCGGTGAGCCTCGGCCATGGGAACTTTCCAGTAGCCGGAGCGTAAGTCGAGTGACGAGAAAAATTCCGCTTCCTGCAGACAGCCTAGCACATCGTCGATACGCGGAAGAGGGTACCCGTCTTTTCTTGTGATGGTATTCAAGCGGCGATAATCAACGCAAAACCTAATAGAGCCGTCTTTCTTCTTAACCAGAACCACTAGTGAAGCCAACGGACTCTTCGAGGGACGAATAACACCTCGTTGAAGCATATCTGTGACGTGGTCCTCAATTGTTCGCCGCTCTGTCGGAGACACACGATATGGGCGCTGTCGAATTGGAGCAGGTGATCCTGTGTCGACTGAGTGCGTAACAGTAGACGTGCGCCCCAGCGAGGTTTGCGTGCAATCAAAGGAAGAACGAAACTTCGGAAGCAATAAAGTAATACGTTCTCGCTGGGTTGCATCCAGATTGGCGTCGATGCAGTGGGCAAAGGCATCGGATGGCAATAGCCCGGGCGAACATGGAGAAGCACTCCGTTCACTGATCACAACGTGAGAAAGATCACCTGGTACGTCAACAACTAGACGAGCATCTACAAGGTCTGTGAACCAAGTGTTTCTCCGTGTAGAAGAGCGCATGGGGTCGCTGACGGATTTGTCACCAACATAGTGGTGGCTCCATCACGAACAGTCAAAAAGGCGGAAGGTAGCGGAAGGCATTTGCGGCGAAAGAAAATGATAGAAGGCGTAAACAAAACAGTGGCGTTGGGGACAGAGGTACAGCACAGGGGCACGATGACGGAGGAGCTGGGCGGGACGTCGGTGTCTTCAGCGACGGGTAATTTTGTAGCGGCATTGCAGGAATCGTCGAAAAGAACAGAATGCTCGTCTTCAGCAAGGGAACAATTAATGATAGCGTTATTGTGGGAGATAAAGTCCCACCCGAGTATGATGTCGTGAGAGCAAGCTGGCAGTACGATGAATTCAATGGTGTAAGAATTGTTCTGGATGACGACACGAGCAGGGCAAACAGCTAGCGGCTTAATGGGCTGTGAACTGGCGGTGCGTAAGGAGAGTCCAGAAAGGAGCGTCAAGACTTTTCGAATAGAACGGCAGAGGTCGGCGTGGATGACCGAAACAGCGGCTCCAGTGTCGATGAGAGCAATGGTAGGGACACCTTCCACAATTACGTCGATAACATTTTTAGGCGAGAAATGAGGACTTCTAGGAGTCGATGGCGACGCAGTTCTTGCCTCCGGAACTGCGGCTTTTAGTTTTCCTCTTAATCATTAGTAGGTCGGCGACAGATGGGAGACACCGAACGGCGAGGTGGAGAAGCTGAACGGCGGCCAGCGAAAGTTGGACGGTTAGTTGGCTCAGGGGGCAAATTGTACGGCGCTGGTTGAGCGGCATTCGGCGAAAAGTAAGCGGTGGCGTAAAAAGGCGCCTGGGGATAGCTGGCGGCGGGCAGCAATATGCGGCGGCGACAGTAGCGAGCGACATGCCATGGCGTGCCACATGCAAAACAAATCGGACGATTGTCCTGCGTGTGCCACGCACCCGTTAGCTGGGGACTGCTCACCGGGCTTATCGGCGGTCGTGCCGGTAATGAAGCTGGAGCACAGGGCGCTGGTGGAATGAAAGCGGCAGGAAAGGAAGTGGCAGGTGGGCATACAACAGGTCGGCGAGAGAACGAAGCAGGCTGGCGCAATAGCCGTCCTGCTAGCGAGGCGTAAGTCAGGGGCGCCGCTACGGGCAGGTTATGCTGAGCCGATGGTAGTGCCTCAGCCACCTCTTCCTTGATGACATTCTGAAGTGAAGGCGCCAGTGTGGAAGGCAGGTCTGAGATGTAGGGAAGGAGGAAGACTTGGCGGGCCACCTCTTCCCGAATGAAATCTTTGATTCGCGCAAACAGCGCAGGCTCCCCTTCATATACTGCCTCCCCACTTGATATGGCTGTTCCCGAACACAAGCATGCCGTGTGAGGGCTCGCTGCTTGCGCAGCTCGTCGAAACTCTGGCAAAGGCGGACGACGTCAGCGACAGTTTGGGAATCCTTGGATAGTAGCATCTGGAAGGCGTCGTCATCGACTCCCTTTAAGGTGTGTCGGACCTTCTCTGTTTCTGTCATGGAGGAGTCGACGTGTTTGCACAGGTCGATGACATCCTCTATATAGCTAGTGAATGTCTCTCCAGCCTGCTGTCCTCGCACGCGTAAGCGCTCCTCGGCTTCAAGCTTCCTCACCGTAGGGCGCGCCCGAACACTTCCATCAAGAGTGAGTGGAAGGAGGACCACGTCTTGTTGCGGGATTTGTTATCATTCCACCACGTTTCCGCGAGGCCGGTGAGAGAGAAGCGGACATTAATAAATTTGTTCTTGTCATCCAATCGGTTGTGGTTATTCACACATTCATACATGGAAAGCCAGTCCTCAGCATCATTCCCGTCGGTGCCGTTGAACTTGGGTGGATCCCGCTCGCGCAGTGCGCCCAAGCAGATGACGGTTGGTGCCGCCGACGGAGGCTGCTAGATGGATTCGTGGTTCATCGTGGACAGCGTTCGGCTGCGTAGCTCCAGGTTGGGACCAAAACACCTGGCCTCCACAACTTGTAAGAGATATAGTTGACCCTCCGGTAGTAGACCGAACATTGTTTATTGGCAGGAGCAGAAGCAAGGTGAGCGCAGGTACAAGCGTACAGACGATGGCCGAACACGCGCGCTAAGCGCCTTCTGCCGTACTTCTTCTTTCACTGCTACCAGCGTGCGCGCATACCGTCGTACATAGATTGGCCACGATCGCATGCACTCTTTCTTGATGTGGCGCATACCCGGATAAGATGATGGCGTTACAAGAGCTGCTCGTTATCCTTGCTACAATATAAATATATATATATATATATATATATATATATATATATATATATATATATATATATATATATATATATATATTTATATATATTTGTGTGTGTGTGTGTGTGTGTGTGCGTGTGTGCATATATGTTGCAAACAGAAAAAGGAATTTGCTTTTCTGCTTGGCTGCATACATCTTGTCACGAAGCCAAAGAGGACGCAGCTCTCTTGAGAAAAAAACAAGTTTTTCGGAGCGAGCTTATGCTCTCCTAACAAATCAAAGAATGCACAGGTGGCGAAACAGCAGTCAACATAGTGACGTGCGGAGACCGCTGTCGGCGAATCAAATACCGCGGCATCCGCTTCGCGGGGGTTTATCCTTCGGCGCGAGTGTTTCTCTAACCATCGGATTACATCCAGAACGCTGTAAACAAAGAAGATTACTCTAGACTGTTCGGGTTAATTCGAAACGCTCTCCCTATCAAAAGAGATAACACTTGCGGCATAAAAATACAGAATGGAAGAAGCGTTTTACTTTGCACACAGAGAACACAGAGCGGTGCAGCCGGGCGGTAAAAACAAAACACAAACAAATGCAATACAGGGTGCACGCCATTCAGAGAAACACTATCAGAGAAACACTATGCAACTATCAGGAAAAACCTTTAAAAATTGAACTAATTAAAATGAAAGCCTTGCCAACCTAGCTGTAAGTAAGTGCACCTGCGTAGTAAGAAAGCCTTCAAAGTACACATAAAACACAAACGAGTTCAGGTAAAACAGTTTATATTGACTTCCAAGTTATGCAATATGGTTTCGCAACACATCCACTTTAATTTTGTTTCCTATCTGGCCTGGCCCACAGGGTACGCTTTTTATAATTACAAGAATAGTACAAATATTCCTGACTATAAATAGGTCACACACAGCAGAATGGTTGACAAAAAATAGGAAAAAACAGCAAACATGTAAACCCAGGGTACGAGCACAAGATAGTTATGCAACTTGAAATATCCCACGTTCAGTAAAATGGGGGAAAAGCAACGCAAGAAAAGTGTGAAAACAAAGAATTGATTGAATTGTTGTTACAAAAACAACGCAAATTTACGAAACAAAATAGTTCACACCTAGTGAAAAGTTTCGGAAAAAATGAAACAAAAGCACCTTGGAAACAGAAGTTGTGTTGTGTGGTGGTTGTGAGTGCCATACCAACTTAACCTACTTAAAACAAACCAACTTCTACGGAAATGGTAGTTGACGTTTAACCTCGGGAGAGCCGAAGGTCAACTATAAAAAAAGTTATAGAAAAGATGCGTATACAGAAATGACTGTACGGCGGTTACAAAAGCAGTAGAAATATACGTAATGAAATGATTCACACTTAGTGAAAGGGCAGGACAACAATAAAGAAAAAAAAACTTTAGAAACAACTTATTTAATTCTGGTTAGGAAAACAATACAAAGTTCCACTATTTCAATAGTTCACAAAAAGTGATGATTTGGGAACAAACGAAAAAACGGGGTGGTTTAAATAAGTACGGATGGGAATCATAAGCTCACATGCCGAATCGTTTCGGTGTCGGCGCTTGTGTCGCACGGTTGTGTAGCCCCAGGCTAGCACAACAGGATGGCTAGGTTCCGTTTTCTCACTGGCAAAAGGGGATCCTCTCCATCTTCTTTCTCGAGACTCAAGGCCGGGCTACAGCGGCGGCGTCCACCGCTCTAGCTCAGTCGTGGCCGACGCTGGTTTTGCGTTCGGGACGCCACCTCTGCGAATTCCAGGTAACGGCTGGAAGAATATCTGGTTTCACTCATTGTAGAGCCACAAATTAGTGAATTTAGGTGACATCGCATGGGCAATTGTTGTGGGTGCCGTTTAGAGCTACGCTTTCCAACCACCTTCAGCCAATTTTTATGTTGATACTAAAAAATCACAAGAACAACACTTATTGCAGTACTTTCAAGCTTCTTTTGTATTGAACGTGGTAGTAGGAGTAGTAAGTATTGCTGAATAAGGCAAACTTAGCCTTGCATAGCTGCCGGCAATTTCTCCGCGTAATCATCCTCAATACAATATCAGAGACTCTCAAAGTCATCACACCTCACTTCGTCCTAAAATACCAACCACACACAACATCACCACACCTCACTCAGTCGTGTGGACTGCAACAATCCGAGTAGGAGATGAGACAACTCTCTTTACGTGCCAAAATTGTATTTCAGCATGCTTCAATACAACATGAGGGACTGCCATTACCTGAACTCTAGCGCTACCTACGAGGTCGTGTACCCCTACACCTCAGAAAGAATTAGCAGGGCCAAGGAAACAACACAGAATGCACAGACGAGCTTTTTTCCTAAGTGCCTTTTGTATCCGTTCCCCTCCGTAATTAAACTTTGTACGAAACACTGTCGCCAACTTCCCTGCTGTCCTTGATTATATCGCCATTTCTTGCCCCATTCTGTGGTGTGTTCCCTGACA
This sequence comes from Haemaphysalis longicornis, assembly GCF_048455015.1. NCBI lineage: Eukaryota > Metazoa > Arthropoda > Arachnida > Ixodida > Ixodidae > Haemaphysalis > Haemaphysalis longicornis. The sequence goes on along the minus strand of NW_027526233.1, from coordinate 99,818,671 downwards.
CCAGGAGGCAATCTCGTGTTTCACTTTTACCTCACGCACTTTATCCCGCGCACTCACTTATAGGAGTCCCGATGCACTTTGGTATTGAAAGGGCAAAAAGTTATCGTGTCAGATCATTCTGATGTAACCATTGTTAAATAGCTAGGACGTCGCCGCTGTACCCCATTGAATCAACCACCTGATAGAACCTGCCAACACTCACCTTAAACAAATCACGGACCAATGCACAACTTCTGTATGATTAAATATGCAAACCCAGGCGGCACAGAAAGTGTGCCCCAAGACCGGCCCGTCCATGGCCGCTTTCTAGCATGTCCGGCCAGCATCCAGGTTCTGGCAGCCACTGATCATGCGTTGAACGGCCAACATTCGGCAAGCAGCGCTTCGGTATTTTTCCGTCCGCCCGTGTCCGGACGCACAACGGCAGCTAACCGGCTGCCAGATATTCAGTTCTCTTACGGCTGCCGATGTTGAGAAAGAGAATGGCCGAAGTACGGCCTTAGGGCATCCATATTTTCATCGGGAAGCGGTAATCGGCCGAAGCAGGGCAAGCGACCGGCCACAGAATATGCGTATTCTTGCGGCAGTTGGTGTTCAAAAGGAGACCGGCCAGAGCGCGGCTGCCGTGCATTTGTTGTTTTCTTCGTTTTCTTCGGGCAACCAGTGTTATGAAGGGTACCGGCCGACATACGGCCCCAGAATATACGTTTTTTATTAGGTTAGCTGTCCTCGGCTGAATTACGGCAAGCGAATGGCCACAGAATATTTGGCAACTGGTGTTCAAGAGGAGACCAGCCTACGTAAGGTATCTGGTCATACGTCATTTTTTCGGCAAACGGCATACAGCCGAACAACGGCTCGCGCCTGGGCGCCGAGAATTCATGCACAGACGTGTTTGGAAGGAGACCGACCAGTTTGTTCCTGGGGGTAGAAAAAGCCGTTAGGGAGCCGAACGACGGGGACGCGTTTTTCATCCGCTCCGTGTTTCTACGTTTTAAATTAACGAACATCGTTTGTCAAACAGTAATGAGTGTGCTCGGTGAACGGGCAAGGGGCAAGGACTCACTGGACATTAGCAGGGAACCTTTTAGGCCATCGAAACGTTCATTGCCACAAGAAGACTGTGCCACACCGACGGGTGATCTAAGCCTCGCCAGCCATCGCCGCTACCACGCCTCTGCCGCCGGCTTTGTCCACGCATCAGCTCGAGGCTATTCGCCCCCTCAAGAAATGGAGAGCATTGTAGACATCGACCCGGCCGAGATGTCCGATCCGAGATGGAGATGGTTCACCAAAATAACTGGCCTTCAAGGGCGTCGAGCAAGCGGCCACCACGCAGGAGCTAAACCGCCACCATGTCAAGGACTCCCCACCAAAGAAAGGCAAGTGCGAGGAAAAGCGCAAGGTATTCTGCTTAAAATTAAACTGCGACAAGCAATGTTGCACTATGTTGTTGGTGATAAACGTAGAAGAGAGTCGCTCGTGCATTGGTAGGATCAACTTCATGTTCTGCACTAAGTTACTTCATGAAATTTTACGACTGCCTATTTAGAAAAAACATTATTTTAAATTTGCGATAACAACAGAGCCTTGTCAGTGACGAAGCCTAGCTGTTAATTTAGTTCCGATGTTTGAAGGTGAGCTTAGCTACTCTTGGGATATGACTCATTTGGTTAAACATAATCGCCAGCATCCTAGCAAACACGAATTTTGTCAGGATTGTCTTGCTTAACGCAGATTGTTGAGTTCACGCACGATTTGGCTCTTCCAATAGATACGCTTAAAGTGGTTGACTGTATATTCTTGGACTGCAAAAACGCAAATGATGGTGTTCCATATCACCTTCTGCGTAGTACATTTCATCCTATGAACTAAATAAATCGGTTTTTGCATTGTTATTACTATTGGCCATATAGCTTTGTTCAAAAGTACTGTGTAGTTTACCGGACTATAGCGAATGAACGTGATTCCGTATACCTGCAGCTTTATTCGAATTTAATAACATCCTGGTGTGCTGATTCAGAAAAGTTTTTGAATGTTAAACAGTGTGTTACAAGAAAACCTTTACAAGAAAACCTTCATTCCAATTGAATACTATACCATAAATTATGCTGCTGTGAAAACAGCCGAAGAATATAAATACCAACGAGTTTATTTAGGGAGTGGTTAGAGGTTAAATAGGCAGGTTAGCACCATAAAAGTTACGGCTGCATATGTTTTTAGCTTTCTGAGACGAAATTTCAGTGAACCTCCAGCTAACTGAAAAGAACAACCGTTTTTCACTCATGTGCGCTCAATCTTGAAATACACATGTGTTTTCGTGGATCCCTACACCAAAGAGCTGGTTGATACGCTGGGAAACATACAGAATATGTCAGTGCGGTTCGTATTGGGTAATTGGCACGCTCAACTTAGCATGAGAGAAAGTAAAAGTAAACTGAAATGGCAGGACGTGAAAGATCACAGACGAAACCGCAGGTTGAACTTTTTTCGTAATATCTATCATTCGAAAACTGGAGTAGAAGGGGAGAAGTATGTCCAAGCGCCATTCTACATATCGCAAAGTGGGACCGCTAACTTAAAGCAAATTATTAACTTTCATTTAAAGGTGACGCCTTGCGAGATTCATTTTATTTTACATCAATACTGCAGTGTAATTATCTTCCACGTATGATTGCATTAACTGTTTATATTGAGGATTTTCAGCGCGCTTTGTAGAATTATTTTGTTATTTTGTCTCATATTTAATGCCTAGTGTTATGTATCTCCCTTCTGTAATGCATGCAAAGGCAAGCAGGCATCAAATAAATAAATAAATAAATAAAACAATGCATAAATAAAAGAATAAAAATAAATAAACAAACAAACAAACAATAAATAAATAAATAAATAAATAAATGAATAAATAAATAAATAAATAAATAAATAAACTTCCACAGGCGCAAGTTTGCCTCCGATGGGTTGAAAACCCTACGCATTCAACCTTGACCAATACAATATTTATTGCGCTATTTGTTGCAGTATGCAAGGTTTCCTGTATGCACGCTACCCTTGCTATGTCATTGGTTTGAAACAAATTATTATGTAACTCTAATTTTGCGCCTTTCCTTGTGTGAACACAAAGGGTTACAACTGCAGCCACCTGAAGCAGGGCGTCATTCGCAACCCGCCTAGAATTTTTTTAACGTAGTATGACATTAGAAGAAAATTAAGCTCTTTTGGACTATTAAGTGGTGTGGACTTATACTCATGAAAACAACATTAAAATAGTTTGAAAATGAAAGTACCTGTTCGCTCCTTCTTAGGATCAGCCCTGCGCAAGATCATCAGAAAAGTTGATCGAGTAGAAAATGTCTTTGCAAGAAAAATGGGCAACAACTGCACGTACTTTTTTTTGAAGGAGTTATAATAAATGCTCCTGATTGTTTTGTTGAGAACCAAAACGCTTCGTAAAGGCATTCACGCCGGTTTTATATACATCAAAATTGGTCAAGCAACTGTTATAAAAATAGTTTATGTAGTCATAGCATGAAAGTGTTCCGGAATATTGCCCTAAAAGAAATTGGCTGAAAGCGGCGCAATTTATCTCTCTGAAATTCAACCCATTAAAGTATGCGCCCTCCGCCCCCCCTCCTCTTTCCCCGTTTATTACAGGTAAGCCGCCCCACAGAGGATATCAGGACCTGGATAATACATCTATTCAAGCTCTACAAAGAACTGCATATTTTCTGTGTTCGGCAGTAAATGAGGCACAGCAATTAAAGGAACGATAATTTGCGAGCACTGTTTAATAAATGAATTTTGCTGTCAATGGAGGCTGGTAATTAAGCAAGGCTGCGCTTAAAGTTTGACGGCCGGTGGTTGCGCGTGAGCTCACTTTGATGTGGCTGCATTGGACCCAAAATGCTGGGTTTGTGCTGCTTCTGCACTGCGCGAATGAGTCATCTGCTTGCGCGACATGCAGTGACCGGCCTCAGTACAGTTAACGTACTGTGGCTGAACTCCAATGCCCGTAGCACTGCCGTATTTCCGGTAGCTGTAGTCCGGCTGGAGTCCGACGACCGCATCTCGGCTGTCCTCCGGCGGGCGTACTTCGGCCGTACACGGGTGGCTTTGGAATGGCCGGAGCCCTACGGCTGGAATCTGGCCGTATGACCGTAAGCCGGTCGACTGGCCGACGGACACTGGACGTTGGACAGCCATGGGAGTACGGCCGTATACGGCCAAAAGACCCACATTTGGACATGGGCCGAACATGGCTGCCGGAAAACGGCCGGACAGGAAATCACCGGCCAACGTACACAGGCCTGCTTTAGGCCGAACAGTCCTGTGCTGCCTGGGAAGAGATGGATTAACTTTTGTGGGATTTCGTAACGAAGCATCCAATATTTTTTTTTCTAGTTTAAGTACTTTCTATGTAAAAACAAAGGCATTACTCAAAGGTTATCAGCGATAAATCTATGAACTACCTTTACATTTGCCTTCATTAGAAAAACCGTTTATTCATATAGAGGCGAATATTTACAGATAGCCCCTATATACATTACCCGCAAAAGTTTCATGTCAAAGCACCTGATCCGGAGCAATTTCTGATTGATTGTGGGGTTTAACGCGCCGACGCAACGTAGGCGCTGAGGCGCACCGTAGTGGATGGCGCCGTAATAATATTGATCACCTAGGGATCTTGAACGAGCTCAGAAATCTCTTACTCATGGGCGTTCTTGTTTTTCGCCTCCATCAGAAAAGCTGCCGCCGCAGCCGGGAATCGAACCCGCGTCCTCGTGCTCAGTCCGGAGTAATTTCTTGGAAAAACTTACGCTGAGGTTACCAGCGGTGAGTCTATAGATTGCCTTTGGATATCGCATTCGCTAAAAAAACCCGTTGACTGTCTTGCAGCCAAATTATTTACGTACAGTTTCTCGATGCATGTACCGCACAAGTTCATTAGAAAGCAAACGAGCCCGGAAGCGTCCTTTGAGTGCGTGTTCGTGACACGGGGTTGGTGGTGGTAAGAGAGCACTGCGCACTGGCAGCCAAGGCAGTGATGTGACTAATAGGGCGTGAGCAAACAACTGAAACCGCAATAGCTCTTACTTTATGTAAACTAACGCAACATGTATCAGAAATCATCACAATATGCGATTCGATGTATGGTATATGGGCAGTAAATGCCTCTTCCGAATCTTTTTTGTTTCGGATATTATTAACGCAAGGTTTCAAATTACTCGATGGAGGTACGTTTCGCACGTGTCAATGGCAATCCGGACATCAGGGGCATGGGGTTAGCGGACAATCTAGCTGATTTCGCTTTTAGAGCTCCTTTTCAATTCGCCACGCCCATTCTCGCTCTTTTTGCATCTTCAAGATCAAGAATATTGTCACGTAGCCAAGGACGAAGCAGTTGTTTGGAAAAGAAACAAGTTTATTGGAGCGAACTTGTGCTCCCCTAACAACTGAAAAGAATACAGAGGCGGCGAAGCAGTGGTCAACAAAGTGACGTTACGTGCGTCGGCGAGCGTCGCAGAACCGAATGCCCCGGCGTCTGCACTGCAGGCTTTTTATCTTTTGGCGCGCGTGGTTCTCGAAACGTCGATTCGCATCGAGAACATAGTAGATCCAAGAAGATTATTCTGGGCTGTTCACGTTAGATCGGAATGCTCTCCCTATCACTACAGATAACACATGCGGCACAGAAAGAAAGAATGGAACACGCGCTTCCCTTGGCGCAGAGATAACACAGACCGGCGCAGCCGGCGGTAAAGACAAAACACAAATAAACAAACCCAATGTATGGTTCGCGGCATTACCCCCCCTCTAAGAGTGCATCGACCCGATGCTAACATAAGCGACAGTTCGAACAAATGAAAATAAAAGTTCGTCATCGTCCGTAGAAAGGTTTTAAGCGAACCACGTGGACGACTTCAGGCCGCGTGCGTTGTCGTGATGTGCCGGAGTCACCATCGGGGATCACTTCGTAGGAAAGTTGGCCAGCACGTCGTAGAATCTGGTAGGGTCCGAAATACCGTCGCAGGAGCTTCTCACTGAGTCCGCGTCGTCGGATGGGAGTCCAAACCCACACACGATCCCCTGGTTGGTACTCGGCGTCTCGGCGTCGGAGGTTGTAGCGGCCCGCATCCACCAGCTGCTGGTCCGTTATACGAACTCGAGCGAGCTGGCGGGCCTCCTCCGCACGTTGAAGATATCCGTGGACGTCGGCGTTGAGGTCGTCGTCTTCTACGTGCGGAAGCATGGCGTCGAGCATCGTAGTCGGCCTTCTACCGTAGACAAGCTCGAACGGCGTCAGCTGCGTCGTCTCCTGGATAGCCGTGTTGTACGCAAACGTGACATACGGGAGCACTTCGTCCCAAGTCTTATGTTCAACGTCAACGTACATTGACAGCATATCTGCGATTGTCTTGTTCAGACGTTCTGTTAGTCCGTTCGTTTAGGGGTGGTACGCCGTCGTTCTTCGGTGATCCGTGTTGCTGTAGCGTAATACTCCTTGCATCAGCTCCGCAGTAAATGCCGTTCCACGGTCTGTGATTAGGACTTCCGGGGCTCCATGTCGCAGCACAACTTGGCTTACAAAGAACTTCGCCACTTCTTGTGCAGTCCCCCTCGGAAGAGCGGCGGTCTCTGCGTAGCGCGTCATGTAGTCTGTCGCTACGACAATCCACTTGTTCTGTGATTGTGACGTAGGGAACGGGCCTAAAAGGTCCATTCCAATCTGTTGAAATGGTCTCGATGGGACGGCGATCGGTTGCAGAAGTCCGGCGGGTCTTGTCGGCGGAGTTTTTCGTCACTGGCAGTCACGGCAGCTCCGGACGTAGTGGGTGACGTCAGAGCTAAGGCCGGGCCAGTAGTACCTCGCCTTGATTTTTCCAATAGTGCGGGCTGTGCCCAGATGTCCGGAAGACGGGTCGTCGTGGCACGCTTCCAAAATTTCGTCACGAAGGTCCGCGGGGATGACGAGAAGGTAATTCGCTCTTGTTCCGGGGCTGAAATTCTTCTTCACAAGGACGGAGTTTCTCAGGCTGAATGCTGGTAAGCTGCGTTTGAAGGTCCTAGGAACGGCAACGTTGCATCCCTCGAGGTACTCTATTATGACGCGTAAGTCGGGGTCAGCACGCTGCTGGGCGGCTAGGTCGCTCTCCGTCACGATCCCGAAGAACGCGCTGTCTTCATCAGAGTCTTGTGGTGGTGGGTCGACGGGGGCGCGGGACAGGCAGTCGGCGTCGGAGTGTTTCCTGCCGGATTTATAAACGACTGTAACGTCGAACTCCTGCAGGCGCAAGCTCCACCGCCCAAGACGGCCAGAGGGGTCCTTCAAATTGGCGAGCCAACACAGCGCATGGTGGTCTGTTACAACCTTGAATGGCCTTCCATACACGTATGGGCGAAATTTTGAAATCGCCCATATAATAGCCAGGCACTCTTTCTCAGAGGCAGAATAGTTTTTCTCCTCCTTCGACAGACCACGGCTGGCATAGGCGATTACCCTTTCGCAGCCGCTTTGCTTTTGGACAAGGACGGCACCCAAGCCTATATCACTGGCGTCCGTGTGCATTTCCGTTTCGGCATTTTCGTCGAAATGAGCGAGCACGGGCGGGCTTTGCAGGCGTTTTTGCAGCTCGCCGAATGCTTTTTCTTGGTTGTTTTCCCAGCTGAAAGGGGTGCTATCTTTCGTCAAGCGCGTGAGTGGCTCTGCAATTCGTGCGAAGTTTGCGACGAAGCGCCGGTAGTATGCGCACAGCCCGAGAAATCTTCGCACGCCCTTCTTGTCTTTCGGCCTTGGGAAGTTCGCAATGGCTGATGTTTTTGCCGGGTCAGGTAGGACTCCCGCGGCGTTGACGACGTGGCCCAAGAACTTGAGTTCCCCGTATGCGAAACGGCACTTTTCAGGCTTCAGCGTCAACCCCGAAGTACGAATGGCCTCGAGTACAGACTCCAACCTTGCAAGGTGTTCGTCGAAAGTGCGGGCGAATACCACTACGTCGTCGAGGTATACGAGGCAGGTGTGCCATTTAAGGCCAGCTAGCACAGTGTCCATGACTCTTTGAAACGTCGCTGGTGCTGTGCACAGCCCAAACGGCATCACCTTGAACTCGTATAGGCCGTCTGGGGTTATAAATGCAGTCTTCTCTCGGTCTCTCTCGTCCACTTCAATTTGCCAGTAGCCGGTCTTCAGGTCCATCGATGAGAAGTACTTCGCGTGGCAGAGGTGGTCGAGGGCGTCGTCGATTCGGGGGAGGGGGTACACGTCCTTTTTCGTGATTTTGTTCAGTCGCCGGTAGTCAACGCAAAACCTTAATGTGCCGTCTTTTTTCTTTACGAGTACGACGGGCGCAGTCCAGGGGCTTTTCGATGGCTGTATAATGTCGTCGCTGAGCATGTCGTCGACTTGAGTCCGGATGGCTTCCCGTTCGTGTGAAGAGACGCGGTACGGAGACTGTCGGGTAGGTCGGGCTCCATCTTCGGTTATTATTCGGTGCTTCGCTAGAGGGGTCTGACGTAGTTTTGCGCTCGACGAAAAACATTCGCTATAGCGACGCAGCAAAGCCAATAATTTTTTGGGTTGTTCTTGCGGTAGCGCCGGATTCACGTCGAATGGCTGCGGGAGCTTGAAGGTTTCTACGGGTGTGCGTTCAAAGTCGGCGACCGCGATCACATCACTTGCTTCTTGCGTTTCTTCGAGGAACGCAATTGCAGCTCCCTTGTTTAAATGCTGGTACTCTTCGGTGAAATTAGTGACCAAAACGTGAGATTGGCGTTGCTTAAAGTGCGCAATGCCTCTTGCGACGGAGACACCGCGGTCGAGAAGCAACCTTCGATCACTCTCTACGATAGCGTCGATGTCAGAAGCAGCATCCTCACAGTAGACGGCGATCATCAAGCTTGCGCGGGGTGGCAGGGTGATGTGATCGTCGGCGATCCTGACAGCAGCACGGTGATCGGGGTTCGGATGCGGCGTCGTGGAGTGATCGGAGGAAAATGTTATCGACTTGGTCTGCAGGTCAATTATTGCGCCGTTGTCCGTCAAAAAGTCCATTCCGAGAATCACGTCGCGGGAGCAGTTAGGCAGAACGACGAACGCCGCAGGGTACGTTATGCCGTCTATGGTGACGCGCGATGTGCACGTTCCACTTGGCGTCACGAGGTGGCCTCCTGCTGTGCGTATGTGCGGACCGTCCCATCTGGTCACAACTTTCTTCAGCTTAGACGCAAATGGTCCGCTCATTACGGAGTAGTCGGCTCCCGTGTCTACGAGGGCGACTACATCAAAACCGTCGATGGACACCTTGACGTCGGATGCCGCCTTCCTCGAGTTCCGGGTGCGTCGGGGCGTCGCATCTCGGCTTGTGCGTGTTGACGGTCGGGCACTGTGCGTCGTCGTTGTCCACGTCTTCTCAGCGGACGTCTCGGTCAGGTCGGGTAAGCGTCGCGGCGTATAGCTGTCGTCGTGTTCGGGAGTCTCGTCAGGGTTAGGTCGGGTCGTCGGGATGAGGTCATGTCGTGAATCACTGTCTTCGGCGAGTCCTTGCGTCGTTGGAGGGTTTCCGGTTTTTCGCCATAGAGCAACTTCACCTCCAGAAGTTGCTGCTTTTAGTTTCCCCCGCGTGGGCTGGGGGACCTTCCACGGGCGAAGTCAGCGTTGCTACGGCGGTTCGGCGATTGGTATGGGTAGGGCGACGGCGAACGGTTGAAACGCGCTGGGCCACGGCTGGTTTCAGATAGATACTCGTCGATCTCACGTGGTCGTTGGCCAGGGAGAGGGCGAGGTGCGTCGACGGAGAAACCACGCAGTCCGAGTCTCTTGTATGGGCAGCGACGGTAAATGTGGTCGGTTTCTCCGCAGTGGTAGCACAGAGGACGGTTCTTCTTCTTCTTCTTCTTCTTCTTCTTGACGCTTCGCATCACTCCTCCACAATATGTAACAATCGTTTACATTGGACTTTAACAGCTGAATATGAGGTGTAACTTGCGTCTTAGAAAGCGCTTCAGCCGCGGGCGTGTCGTTGGGCCACTTGTTGCTACTCCTCAATACTGGCTTGCTGAAATATTTGCGTCACAGTGAGGGCAAAGTTAGGCGACTTCTGGGAAATCGGTACTCGCACGTTAGGCCGTGGGTACTTGGAAGAGGCTCGAGGAGAACTAGATAAGAGAATGCACCCAGCCACCCTGAGTGTAAACATGACTTATGGATTAATATGAGGTGTAACTTGCGTCTTAGAAAGCGCTTCAGCCGCGGGCGTGTCGTTGGGCCACTTGTCGCTACTCCTCAATACTGGCTTGCTGAAATATTTGCGTCACAGTGAGGGCAAAGTTAGGCGACTTCTGGGAAATCGGTACTCGCACGTTAGGCCGTGGGTGCTTCGAAGAGGCTCGAGGAGAACTAGATATATCCGCTTCGCATCACTCCTCCACAATATGCAACAATCGTTTACATTGGACTTTAAATAGCGCTTCGGCCGCGAGCGTGTCGTTCGGCCACCTGTCGCTACTCCTCAATACTGGCTTGCTGAAATATTTGCGTCACAGTGAGGGCAAAGTTAGGCGACCTCTGGGAAATCGGTACTCCCACGTTAGGCCGTGGGTGCTTCGAAAAGGCTCGAGGAGAACTGGATATATCCGCTTCGCATCAGTCCTCCACAATATGTAAGAATCGTTAATATGAGGTGTTACTTGCGTCTTAGAAAGCGCTTGAGTCGCGAGCGTGTCGTTCGGCCACCTGTCGCTACTCCTCAATACTGGCTTGCTGAAATATTTGCGTCACAGTGAGGGCAAAAGTTAGGCGACTTCTGGGAAATCGGTACTCGCACGTTAGGCTATGGGTGCTTCGAAAGAGTCTCGAGGAGAACTGGATATATCCGCTTCGCAACGCTCCTCCACAAGATGTAACAATCGTTTACATTCTTGAGTCGCGAGCGTGTCGTTCGGCCACCTGTCGCTACTCCTCAATACTGGCTTGCTGAAATATTTGCGTCACAGTGAGGGCAAAAGTTAGGCGACTTCTGGGAAATCGGTACTCGCACGTTAGGCTATGAGTGCTTCGAAAGAGTCTCGAGGAGAACTGGATATATCCGCTTCGCAACGCTCCTCCACAAGATGTAACAATCGTTTACATTGGACTTTATCAGATATAGAGTTAATATGAGGTGTAACTTGCGTCTTAGAAAGCGCTTCAGCCGCGGGCGTGTCGTTGGGCCACTTGTTGCTACTCCTCAATACTGGCTTGCTGAAATATTTGCGTCACAGTGAGGGCAAAGTTAGGCGACCTCTGGAAAATCGGTACTCGCACGTTAGGCCGTGGGTGCTTCGAAAAGGCTCGAGGAGAACTGGATATATCCGCTTCGCATCAGTCCTCCACAATATGTAAGAATCGTTTACATTGGAATATGAGGTGTTACTTGCGTCTTAGAAAGCGCTTGATTCGCGAGCGTGTCGTTCGGCCACCTGTCGCTACTCCTCAATACTGGCTTGCTGAAATATTTGCGTCACAGTGAGGGCAAAAGTTAGGCGACTTCTGGGAAATCGGTACTCGCACGTTAGGCTATGGGTGCTTCGAAAGAGTCTCGAGGAGAACTGGATATGTCCGCTTCGCAACGCTCCTCCACAAGATGTAACATTCGTAATATGAGAGGTGTTTCACGAAAGCTGAGGTGTAACTTGCGCCTTAGAAGGTGCTTCAGCCGCGGGCGTGTCGTTGGGCCACTTGTCGCTACTCCTCAATACTGGCTTGCTGAAATATTTGCGTCACAGTGAGGGCAAAGTTAGGCGACTTCTGGGGAAATCGGTACTCGCACGTTAGGCCGTGGGTGCTTCGAAGAGGCTCGAGGAGAACCAGATATATCCGCTTCGCATCACTCCTCCACAATATGTAACAATCGATTACATTGGACTTTATGAGATATAGAGTTGATATGAGGTGTAACTATGAGGTGTAACTTGCGTCTTAGAAAGCGCTTCAGCCGCGGGCGTGTCGTTGGGCCACTTGTCGCTACTCCTCAATACTGGCTTGCTGAAATATTTGCGTCACAGTGAGGGCAAAGTTAGGCGACTTCTGGGAAATCGGTACTCGCACGTTAGGCCGTGGGTGCTTCGAAGAGGCTCGAGGAGAACTAGATATATCGTCCTTTTCATCGGCTCTACCTGATTTTCATGTGTAACTTGCGTCTAAGAAAGCGCTTCAGCCGCGGGCGTGTCGTTGGGCCACCTGTCGCTACTCCTCAATACTGGTTTGCTGAAATATTTGCGTCACAGTGAGGGCAAAGTTAGGCGACTTCTGGGAAATCGGTACTCGCACGTTAGGCCGTGGGTGCTTGGAAGAGGCTCGAGGAGAACTAGATATATCCGCTTCGCATCACTCTTCCACAATATGTAACAATCGTTGTGAGTTACTTGAGTTAGAAAGCGCTTCAGCCGCGGGCGTGTCGTTCGGCCACCTGTCGCTACTCCTCAATACTGGCTTGCTGAAATATTTGCGTCACAGTGAGGGCAAAGTTAGGCGACTTTTGGGAAATCGGTACTCGCACGTTAGGCCGTGGGTGCTTCGAAGAGGCTCGAGGGGAACTAGATATATCCGGAAGTTCCTCATCAGCGGCTAAGAATGGAGAACGAATTGATCGAAATTCCCATCGAGGTAGGCTGAAGCGTTGCAGGGGACTACAGCCTGCTAGTCGGGCGGCGCAGGAACTTCGATATCACGATATGTGTTGACAGATATTGAGATTACTCGTAAGCGGCTAATTACATGGAGAGTGAGTGGGTCGAAACCTCACCATCAAGGCAGGTTAGAGCGTTGTGGGGAACCAAGGCCTGTTAGTTGGGCGGGCAGTAATCTCTAGGTCTCGAAATAGCTCGCACTATATCGTCTGGTGGATCATCATCAGCGTTCCCGCGAAGAAGAGGTCCTTTTCGTCGGCTCTACCTGATTTTCAAGAATCTGGTGAGCGCGTTCCAGTTTAGCCAGCTTTTTGTGTTCCCGATGGCCTTTTACCATCCCTAGGCTCGGGTTCTAGTAGGGGCCCTTACGCAGAGCGCGTATTTCTGGCCCTTTGGGGGCCCTTCTGTCAGTTAGGCTTAGCTGCTATCCTTCGTGCCTCTGCCAGCGGCGGGGGTATGTGGAGCGGCTAAGTCAGTGAGGCTCAGCACTGTGACTTGCCTAATTTAACTTAGCACAGTGAATAGATCTTGGTATGGCATCCGGGCGCTCTTCTGTGCGTTCCAATTCGCCTACGTGTAGCTCTCTGGGGACGGAAGATGCTAATTTAGTTATTGCGGCAATGGATGAGGCGGAGGCGGAAGCTCGGGGCAATCCCTCGTGCTCTGGTTCAGGGGGCGCTTCAGCGCCCCCGGTCAATCCCTTGGACGGGCATGCTCCCGTCAATCCCCCCATGGACGGAGATTCCCCCGCTGCTGTCTGCTCGGCCTTAGGCCAGTCGCTGTCAAACATTGTTAACGATCCTCGCAACAAGGTGCCCTGCTCTGTCCGGTCTGAAGTCATGGATGTTTACTTTAAAATGCAACGTTTGGTAATGTCACTGAGCGCCGGGAAGAGTTTGGCTGAGGGGCAGGTTATTCAGCTTCGCCAACAGGTGGATGACTTAAGAGGGGCTGGTTCGTCGGGGGGGAACGGGGCCGCCCCACCTCCTACGGTGGAGCGGTCCCCCTCTTTTGCGGACGTGGCGGGCCGCCGGGTTTCGCCGTCGGCTGCGGCTCGCCGTCCGTCGGGGGTGGGGGACAGTCGCCCCGATCACGCCCTTCATCTTAGGTTAGCCAACCCTTCGCCTTCTCCAGGGAAAGATATCGTCGCTCTGCTTAAGTCTTCTTTCAATCCCAGTGCCATTGGTGTCGGGCCGGTCACTTTTAAGCCTTCACGTGCGGGTTTAACTGTAGTCTCTAAGGTTAGCGCGTATCTTGATAACCTGGAGACGGCGATTAAGTCTAATTCGGTCACGCGGTCTGCCTTAGTGGTGCAGAAGCCTTCCCGACGCAACCCTCAACTGAAAATTTTGGGAGTGGATCCCTCAATTGTACCTGCCATGCTGCTTTCTCAAATTAATTCGCAGAACGACTTGGCCATTCCCCCTGAGGAATTTAAGCACCGGACGGTGTATACCCAGCGCTTTGGCGCAAGGGTTCACGTAGTGGAGGTGTCCCCCGAGGTGTTTGCTTTGTTGAAAAGTAAGGGAAGGCTTCACATCGGCTGGACCTCCTGCACGTTAGAGGAGAACCTCTACGTGCCCACCTGTTTTAGGTGCTCCTCTTTGGGGCATTCCACAAACCATTGCGAGGCTCCTCGCGACGTCTGTAATAACTGCGCGGGCGATCACGCTACGTCGGCGTGCACCCTGGCGGAACATGCCAATTATGTGTGTAACGAATGTCGCATGTGGAAGCGGCCTCACAATCACTTTTTCGGCGCTTCCACCTGCGCGTCGGTTTCCGCTTGGGTGGCACGCCTGCGCCGTCGGACGGATTACGGTGGCCCGCAGTCGTCTGCCTAACACCTCTAAGGAACCTTTAAACGCCACTGATGTCTCTTGAGGGATTAAAATTTATTCAAGCGAATCTGGACCACACCCGAATGGCGTCTTCCCATTTAATCGATTTTATTCAAAACCAGAGCATTCACTTTGCTATAATTGGTGACCCGTACGTGCGCGCTGGTAATGTTCCAGGACTACCCCACTCGGTGATGACGTTTGCTTACCCCCATAATCCTAAGGTTCTCCTTCTCGTGCAATCTGTTCCGTTTGACCCCTTTCCTATTCACATATCGGAGTATGTTGTGGCGGTGCGCTTCTCTTCCCGGGTGTTCTCGTTTTTACTTGTGGCCGTATACGCCGCCCCTTCGCTCCCTGTAACGGACATCTTGGATCCCTGCTCGCAGTTAATTATGGCGAATCACTGTTCGCACGTTATTATTGCTGGGGATTTTAATGCGAAGAGTCCCAGGTGGGGAGGGCAGGTAACGGATTCTCGTGGGGCTGCGGTAACTCAGTTTCTCGTGGCTAACGATTTTGACGTGGCAAATGATCCGGCTTCGTTGCCCACGTTTGTAACGGATTACGCGGAGGCCTGGATAGATTTAACGTTATTTTCGAGCGCCTGGAGGGATTTTTCTGTCCGTTGGAGGGTAAGCGACACTCCCATTCTCTCCGACCACAGATATGTTCTTTTTTCGGTTGGCTCTCACCGCCTCCCGTCGTGCAAGCGGTTGACTCGGGCTGGGCGCTCCCGCGTGATGGCTTCACTTGCGCGTAACCGCTGGTTTGCGCAGGTAGCCCGCTCTGAAATTGCTGATCCGGTGTCGTTAGATTTGATAGTCGATCACTTTTACGACTTATATGGCACGCTGTGCAGGGAAAACGTACAAACCGCCCGGCTCTACCCGCAGGCCAAGCCTTGGTGGTCAGATGACATAGCGCGGCAGCGATCGCAGGTGCGGTCGCTGCGGCGCAGCTTTCAGCGCTCCCGCGATCCCGCGGAGCGTCTGGTTAGGCGGGATGTTTACTATTCGGCTCTCCAAAAATATAGGTGTGCAATTGCACAGGCAAAAGATGCGTCAGTGCGGAAATTCTGCACTGACAACACTGAGAAATTCCTATTCGGCGATCCTTTTAAATTGGCCTTTGGTAAATTCCGAACTCCAATAACTTTGCCTCCCTTGGACACGTCTGACGGGTTGCGCACGAGTTCTCAACTGGAGTCTGCGCGTGTTCTGTTATCCGCGCACATGCCTAGGGATGACGCTTCCACGGACGACCCTGTGCACGCTGCGGAAAGAGCGTTAGCTGAAGCCCCGTATCTCTCGAATTTACGGGACACGCCGTTTACTGTAACAGAGGTTCGTGAGACGGTGAGGTCTATGAGGGTGCGCTCCGCTCCCGGGCTTGACGGCCTGACGCCGGAATTGGTCCAGGCTTTTCATGAAGCACATCCTGCTTTCGTGTGTTTTGTTTTCAACGCTGCTCTTCGGTTGGGGCACTTCCCGACGGCGTGGAAGGTTGGACGGGTGGTCTTTATTCCAAAACCGGGTCGGTCGCCAGAGAACCCTAGGTCTTACAGGCCCATCTGTATGCTATCGGTCTTTGGCAAGGTTTTAGAGAAGCTGTTGTTTTCCCGCTTGTATTATTTTTTGAATAGTCATAACCTAATCCATCCTTTGCAATTTGGCTTTACTCATAATAAAAACACCACGATGGCTCTCCATCACTTAAGGGAAGTCCTCCAGTCCCGCCGTCGGGATTTGCTTCACTCGGTCCTAATATCCCTCGATTTCCAGGGTGCCTTTGATTCCGTATGGCATCCTACGGTTTTAAATTTCCTTCGACGTCACTCCTGCCCCGTTAACTTGTATTGCCTTCTCCGCTCTTTCTTATGTAATCGAAGGGTGGTGTGTCGTCTTAAGGAGGGGGATGCGTCAGTTGAGCAGTCCATAGGTAGTCCTCAGGGTTCTCCCTTGAGTCCGCTTCTCTGGAACATTGTGCTTCATGAATTGCTGGAGACCACGTTCCCCCCAGGTGTACATGTACAAGCCTATGCAGATGATACGCTCCTAGTGGTGTCAGGACGTCACCGCCGGGAGTTGGAGCGTCTGGCTGCGGATGCGCTGGCGGTAGTGTGTGAGTGGGCGGAATCGGTTAAGGTTAGGCTGAATGCGTCCAAGTGCTCTTTTATGCTGTTCCCTAACGGGCGGGTTAGCTTCGCCCGTCGATTGCCTACCATACGTCTGGACGGAGTTAATCTCTCCATGGTAAAAGAAATGAAAGTCCTTGGAGTAGTACTGGACCCGTCTTTCACATGGATGGCTCACATTACTTATCTTAAGACTAAGGTCGACATTCTCGTTCCCAAGCTGGTTCAGTTTATTCACATGCACTATCGACTTCCTCCTTCTGCCTTCCGTCGATTATACCTCCAATTGATCCAACCGGCCATCACTTATGCATCTCCAGCATGGTGGCCGGAATCTCCATCGAATCTCTTGGTAAACCGAATTAAGTCACTTCAGCGGATCCCTCTTCTTGTTTTGACGGGGGCCGTGAGGACGGTACGTACTGAGGCTTTGAATGCGTTGACGGGCATTCCGCCTCTTGCCGAGGTTTTGGCGGCCCAGAGGGCGCAATTTTTGCTAGTTTCCCTGCGCCGCGAAGTAACTTACGGCCGCCTCTCGCTCTCCCCGGACCGCGTACAGCGTATTTTTGATCCTTGGCGGCGGCACCCCGCATCCCGTGTTGTCTGTCCATTCCGTCGATTGGAGACGCCACAGGCACTCGCTTATGCTAGGTTACCGGGGTTGCATGTTTACACGGATGGTGCATTCTCTGATTCCTTGGCGGGTGCCGCCTTTGTAGTGTACACGCACACGGGTCGTTTAGTGGAAGCCAGGCGTTTTAAAATTTCGTCGGCGGGTAGTGCCTTCGCGGCGGAATTGGTCGCCCTCAGGGCGGCCCTCGTGTATCTAACTGGTTGCACGACGGAATGGCCGGTACGGGTCTACACAGATTGCTTGTCGCTGTTGACAGCGCTAGCCTCTTTGCGCACGCGTAATAAGGGCGTAGAGGACATCCGCGCCCTTTTTTCGGTTCTTTCCACGCGCATGCGTCTTTTCCTTTTCCACGTGCGGGGCCACGCACGCATACCTGGAAACGAGATCGCGGATCATCTTGCGGTCAGGGCACGCACTGTGGGTGAACCCAGGGAGTCAGCTTTATCGGTTCGGGTGGTAAGGTCGATGCTCGATGCAGAGGTATGGCGTGCGTGGTCGGTACAGTGGACCACCGTTCATACGGATACGGAATTGTTTCGCTGGATACCGGTAGTTGGGTCCCTCCCACCTAACTTCCCGCCCCACCGAAGGGTGATTTTCTTTATCACGGGGCACGGCCGCTTTCCTTTCTATCTGTATTACCTATCTCTCGTTCCTCATCCTCTTTGCTTCTGTGGGTCCGAGTGCTGGAACATTGAACATTATATGTCTGATTGTAGCGAAACTGCCCAATTTCGCCAACGATTGCAAGATTTGCTTCACGCTGACCTTGCGCTCCCACTTTATCCCGCGCTATTGCGCAACCAGCGCGCACTAGATATAATTAAGGAGATGGTTGAATTCATTAATCTCTACATGCCCTCAACTGACTGACGTGATTGGACCGCCGGGTGCGGCCTGAGAGCGTTGCCCTTTTTGTATGCCTGTTCGTATTCTGCGCTTTTGCTATCGCTGTGCAGGTCCCGATACGCCCTGGTGTTCGGTTACGGTCAATCCCTTGGATGGGCATGCTCCCGTCTTTCCCCCCCATGGGCGGGGATTCCCCCGCTGCTGTCTGCTCGGCCTTGGGTCCCGAGACGCCCTGGTGTTCCGTTCCGGGCTCCAGCGCGGGACCCGGGAGTTTGAGTTGGCTGCTCGGGCTCCTGCTCTCGGTTCCTGCGTGGACGTCATCTGCCAGCGGCTCGTCATCACCGTCCCCTTAAATTTTTGGTCGAATTGGTTGCGACCAGTCCCATCACCATGGAGGGTGTTTTTTAGTCCAGCCAGGAGACGGAGGCATGGTTTTTCACCCTCCAGGGATGGGCTAGTTTATCCCTTTCGCGGTCCCCTTAATGTTTGGTCAGGAGAGGACGAGACCAGTCCCATCACGATGGGGGGTGTTTTTAGTCCAGCCAGGAGAAGGAGGCAAGGTTTTTCACCCCCCACGGATGGGCTAGTGCACCCCTTTTACATTGGCTTTCAATAAATGCCGCTGTTTGCCGGGTACCTCCCGAGGCTGTGGTTCGCGATGATGGATTAGGGAGTCAGTGGAGGGGAGATTTTTGGGGTAAGGGTATATTTCTGTGGGAGTTGAATCAGTTCAGGAGGCGCCACCCCTGCATTTTGAAATCACTTTCTCATGGGACTGGGTTGTGTT
Source organism: Haemaphysalis longicornis (assembly GCF_048455015.1). NCBI lineage: Eukaryota > Metazoa > Arthropoda > Arachnida > Ixodida > Ixodidae > Haemaphysalis > Haemaphysalis longicornis. Next base: position 99,799,760 of record NW_027526233.1, on the reverse strand, counting down.
GTCTTCTGTCGCGAGTAGCAAGAGCCCCGCTTTTCTTTGCTTTTCTACCAAATTGGCTTTACTTGAAATTCACATTGGAGCATACCTCCCAGTTCATTTATTTCTCTAATTGGCTTTAACCTGTGATAGCTTTGCTGGTGCAGGTTTTTGTTCCCACTTTCATTTATTTTGCTTTCATTACACAAGGGAACAGGAATTTGTTTCACAGAGGACGGTTATCGGGAGTTCGCCATACGTCCGTCTTCCTCGGCGTCTGGTTTCGGGCTACCGGGGGTCGGGCGGGTGGCAGTGGGCGGCGGTACGGCGGGGCCTCTTGACGGCGTGTTGGAGCAGGGCGGGGTCGACGAACAGCCGCGGAGTATGTCATAGCTTGTAGCTCTCGGGGTACCTCGGATGGCGTAGAAGTTCCCAACGCTTGTTGCACTTCTTCTCTAATGACGTCGGTGAGAGAAGCGACTTGGGCCAGCGGCGGCGTTGGGAGAAGTTTCCGCAGCTCCTCTCTCACTATTGCGCGGATAGTCTCGCGTAGGCTATCGGCTGGGATCCGCGTGCTGCCAAAGTCGTTCGCATTGGCCGCGCCAACAAAGTTGCGGTCATACTGCTTAGCACGCATTTCGAGGGCTTTCTCAATGGTGCTGGCTTCGGTCACAAATTCGGCGACGGTTTTGGGCGGATTTCGGACAAGTCCGGCAAACAGTTCCTCCTTCACTCCGCGCATTAAGAAGCGCAACTTCTTTTCTTCCGTCATTTCGGGATCCGCGCGGCGAAATAGCTGCTTCATCTCCTCAACGAAGATCAAGACGCCTTCATTGGGGTGTTGCGTGCGCGTTTCCAACAAAAGGGCGGCTCTTTCTTTCCGCACGACGGTAGTGAAGGTCTTAGTGAACTCGCTTTTGAACTGAGCCCAGTTTGTCAAGGAGCTCTCGTGGTTCTCGAACCAAGTGCGAGCCGAATCTTCCAAGTAAAAGAAAACGTGCCGGAACGTTTCTGCATCGTCCCACCTGTTGAATTTCCGGACGCGCTCCAGTTTCTCCAACCATTCTTCTGGGTCTTCTGCGGGGGCTCCTCGGAATGATGGCGGTTCCCGTGGCTGCTGCAGAACAACAGGAGGATTGGCTTGGTTGAGCATGGTGCTGGTTGCGACGTTTTTCTTCTTCGTCTTCTCCGGTAGTAGACCGAACTCGGGTGGTAAATCTTGCACGCGGAGGCTGGCTCTTCTTGGACTGGCTTGGCGGCTTCCAGAGGTTGTAGTGGGCATGAAGGGTGCGTACCCAGCACCTCCACCAGATGTCACGTAGCCAAGGACGAAGCAGTTGTTTGGAAAAGAAACAAGTTTATTGGAGCGAACTTGTGCTCCCCTAACAACTGAAAAGAATACAGAGGCAGCGAAGCAGTGGTCAACAAAGTGACGTTACGTGCGTCGGCGAGCGTCGCAGAACCGAATGCCCCGGCGTCTGCACTGCAGGCTTTTTATCTTTTGGCGCGCGTGGTTCTCGAAACGTCGATTCGCATCGAGAACATAGTAGATCCAAGAAGATTATTCTGGGCTGTTCACGTTAGATCGGAATGCTCTCCCTATCACAACAGATAACACATGCGGCACAGAAAGAAAGAATGGAACACGCGCTTCCCTTGGCGCAGAGATAACACAGACCGGCGCAGCCGGCGGTAAAGACAAAACACAAATAAACAAACCCAATGTATGGTTCGCGGCAATATATTGGCAATTAGAGGATACTTTTTCGGATAACATCTGAACAACTTGAGAGTACAAACATTTAAAGTTCGAGTGAAATGTTGGGCTTTATGGTACATGGCAATGCGAAGTGACCTTTACCGAGCTGTGCTGCTTAATCCCGAGGCTATATTTCTATCTATGGAGAACACCCAAGCAGCACAAGCCTGTACGGCTCATAATCAGCCTAAGAACTTCAGCCGGGTAATTTCTGCCCGGCCTTTCTCCAGTCAAAGTGTAAAGCGCGCACTCAAAGGTGGGCCTCTGCCGCGTGTTTAAAGTTAACTGCTGTACACCCAATGGCCACTGTCCTTTTACCAATTCATTGCAGAGGGGTCCACAACAGTCTCCGTCCGTACAGCTTTGCCGATGGCTGGCTGATGAACCTTTGCCCAAGGCCGGCTGTTTAACTTTTGCAGGAGGTCAGCTGTTGACCTTATGCCGATGGTCGGCCGTTCAAATGTGTCTAATCAATGGCCCATAAGCTTTTGCCGAAGTACGGCCAGTCAGCTTTTCCTGGTGAGCGGCTCTTGAACATATTCTGGTGCCTGGCTGTTCAACTTTAGGTATATACCAGCCGTTCAACCATAGTAGACATTCTGCCATTTACATCCCGGCTGTCCAACCCCAGCAGCTTTCAGTTCGAATTGCGCACATGGGTTCCTAAAACCGGGACATGCTGTAAGTTCGTACTGCATGCATAAGCATTTGTGCCCTTTTAAAGAGCACTGTTTGCCCTTTTCAGGGACAAATGTAGTGATTTACAAAGCCTGTGGTGATTAGGTTTTTTGACTTATTTATTTTGCTCAGTTCATACTGTCTAGTGTCTTCCGCTTCGTGGGGCCGCCATCCCGGTCACCGGCGGAGTATAGTCATTTCTTAATACCAGCTGCCACAGAGACCTTGTTTGCGTCAGAGTACCTGGGCTGTATTGACACTGAAAGTAAATTGAAAACAGACAAAAAAGAAATATACTACACTGTAAAAATATCCACAGGCTTAGCAATGCCCTTCCTGAAAAAAAATTCAATTCATTGATTATGAGGTTTAACGCGCCGAAACTACGCACGTTATGAGGTGCGCCGTAGCGGAGGGCTCCGGATTAATTTCGACCACCTGGGGATCTTTCACGTGTGCCGAAATCTCAACACATGGCCGTCTTTGTTTTTCGCCTCCGTCAGAAAAACGGCCGCCGCGGCTGGGATCACAACGCCTTAGCCACTAAGCCACCGTGGCGGGTGAAAAAAAAAGTATTACAAGCTTGCTTAATGCAATGGTATGACGTTAGCAATGACATTAGCGTTCCGCGCATAACTTTCGCGAAGCTGTTTGCGACAGCAAAGCCACGCCTTTTCTCGCCTTCAGATCGTTTTCGCGGGTCTACACCAAGTTTCCCGCAGCAGACTACTTCGATGGCGATTCCGCAGGAATGAAAAACCCCGGGACATTCGTTTCCCTCTCGGAACGCGCTTCGTCGGGCCACGCTCATGTTAAACTTGCTCGTCGCGGTTCCGGGCAAATACTACGGCGTCGTCGAGGTAGACTAGGAAGGTAGACCACGCCTCAATTTTGTTCATAATCTTTTTAAGTCCACATTCTATGAAAAAAATTCTACATGCGCAAAAAGAATGATCAAACCGGCGCAGATATGAGAAAGTTAGTCTATTTTTTAGTCTAAAAATACAAGCACATGCAGTACTGGCAACGTCACACTTGAGGACTCCGGATATGACGACAGAGCGGTGGCCCTACAGTTGGCTCAGCTTAAAAGTGTATATGCCATTATTTTGACCAAACGAGCCTAAATGTTGCCTACTGCTTGTTTTTTTTAAAGTAAGCATAAAAGCTTAACCGTGGGCTCAAAGAATACAAAAATCTATAGAGACAGTAACAGAGAGCCTATGGCTCCGCTTCGAACACGTGTGCCTTTCTATGGCGTGTTACGATGCACCACTGTTGACATCGCCTGGCGTCAGCGCGCGTCGCCGAAATACAAGCGAACTCGTTCATTCGCGCGCCGTATGCTGATGTCTATTCACGGCAGATATTGGCATCGATGGTAGAGGAGGCGTGGTCAGGGAGCATAGCAAAAGTGGACGGCAGCTTCCAGGCTATGAGTCCGTCTCTAAGTCTGGGGACATGTTTTAGCCCTGGGCAATGCTGTTCCGTTCACTGAAAAACAGCAACATTTTTTGCTCCAGCAGTGATTGGCTGCCTTGAGACAAATTGAACCAAACTGTTTTTGTTGGCAAGCTATTATCCCTTGGAGAGATATAATTCTAGTGGCACATTCTGTACTTCGCTACCTTTGCTTGCGTCGGAGAGATTGCGATCGCGTGATGCTTGTCATGAGGTAAATATGGAAGCTCTAGCTACATTGCTTCTAGTATTAGCAAGATGGGGGTTGTCTGCAAGATTGGTGCGTGAGACACAAGCATTCTCACTTCCAGCATTTCTCAAACATGACAAGAAACAGACACACCTGGCAATATTTGTTGACTATATAGCTCTGTGCTCAATTTTTGCAAGCCTCACAGCTTGTGTATATGGTCGAGAGGTAAGAAGCTGGAGTACTGTTTTGCAAGTCAGTGGTTCTAATCCCGCGGTTTTTTTTTTTGCTGTGAGTGTTCTATGGTTTTTTACCAGAATATGCAGCAGCTGTTTTTTTAACCTTTCTTTGAACCCACAAGTGACGTTCACATGAAACCTCAATAGCAAGGCAGCGCTGAACATGGCTTCACACTAAATTAAAGAGAGGGAAAGATGGTACAGAGTTCAGACAAAGAAGCATAGCAACACCCATCGACGCAGCGGCAGGCACGTCACTTTGCTGGTCTCGTGTGGCTGCTTGTCCTCTCCTACTTGCCGGCACGGTACCACCGAACGACAGCGTCAAGAAGGGCGGAAAGGAGCTTCCCAGGTCAGGCCACCATGGGCTTAAAACTTCCAGGACGCATTTTTTGCCGCCCTCATTTGTCCCGCCATATGACACCGGGGTCAGTGAGAAAGTGAGCAGCGGATTTCCGGTTTTCGAGAAGAGGGCAGTGCTCTATTTGATTGTATTTTTAAATTTAAAATTAAACAACTTTTTTATTTCTACACGGATCTTGGCAATTTTTTTGCATCTATCTCTGCACAACACGAAGAAGAGATGTAGTGCCCAAAAAGTACCTGAAAGAAATGTGCTTGAGAAATTCACGAGGGACAAATCCACACACAAAAAAAGGAAGCAGACAAAATGAGATTTGACGGACTAGCAATTGAATTTTAATCATGAGTGATAGAAAGATTCCACTTTCCTGCAAAATGTCTTATATAGGCAATTGGGGCGTTGCCTTAATTAAAGGTTTAAAGAGCACCCTGCGCAATGAGTTGAGAGGGAATGATCATGTGCGATCTTGCATCGCACGTACCTTCCATTATAGCAAATATATGTTCATGATTCTTGTGAGAGGTGATTGCTGGGACGATAGACTTTACCCCAAAATACATTACGAGTAGTCGAGGGGAAGTGCTGCGGGTACCTTCAATAGGCAAGGGTGCGAGAAAAAGCCCACCAATGCCTACGGAAGATGCTGTGTAGGGACATTGCTGATGAGATACCTCTTTCATGTGGAAAGGTCGGCATTGGGCACACTGGAAGGTGTGTGAACGTGCGATTGCGTGAACATGAACATAACCTCTCAGTTGAGAACTGCACAAGTGGGCATAACCCCATCCATAGCTCTGCAAGCGCATACATGACGCTCTTAAAAAGCAAGTGAAAATTGTCCAGGTGCAGTGATACATGAGGAAGGGAGATACAGGAAGCTTACCACATAGGAAAGAACGGATGCGATTGTGTCAGTGACATTTCAACGGGTCTTCATATGAAAGAGCGTATTTATTAGGCTGTGAACTTTCCTTATCACAATTTTTTTTTGCCTGCAATTGGAGCCACGTAACTTTGGCCTGCAATTATGTGTTCTTACGCTGCCTAAAAGTTAGTTGCTAGTCATTGCCTGTTCCCACCAGCTACTTTCTGTGATTGTCAATATTTCGCGCCAAGTTCAAGTATCGTTAAGATGCACCAACTCGCCAAACACGTCTTTCTAAGCTTGAAAGAAGGGATGAAATAAACTAAAACACAAAGCAATCACACTGTGCTTCATGGCTATGCTAAAGAACCCAGCAGTACCTATTAACAGCAGGTATTATCTAAAGCCTAATAAACTGCATGTCAATTTCCTCGATTTTAAGATGCAGAAATCCGACAAACCTTTTGAGATTAGCAGCAGTGACGCACAGATTTCGCCCACTCTCATCCACAGCGTTTGTGGCAAGATCAGTAGTAAGGAGCTCATGCCAGGCACTGCAAAAAAAACAAGACCACACATAATCTACGGTACTTTGAAAATGAAAAATGGACAAGCAAACAAAACGAATAGAAAACCGGGCAAGCATTTTGAATGCTTGAGCGGGGTCAAAAACTGTTACAAAATTGTAAAAACAATTCTTTATTTAGATCTTCGCAGCCATAAAAATTTTTGAATTTGTTAGCACCAGGAAACTAGTCTGTAAACAGGTCCTCTGACACAGGGGTTCCCTCTCACAAGTGTTGCAACGTAATGAGAGCATGCTTGTCAATCTTCCCACGAAAATCTGTCTTGAATTGTTCGCAACACCCAGAAAGTTTCCATAGATGCCACCCATCCCTGTCACAAATGAAGGCATCTAGAACTGACAAACTTAGGTTGTCCAGTGCTTCATGTTCAGACGATATACGAAAATGCTATAAATCAGGGGTTGGCAACCCACAGCCCATGGGGCAGTATTATGTGGCCCCCGGAACAATGGTAGACCCCTTCTCCTCTGTCACTTTCTACCTGAAGGCCGACATGGCAGTTTTGACCTCAACAGGCATGAAAGCTCGTGACATTCGTGCTGGAAATAAACATGATAAGGATTGCTATTCTAGTTTTGTACACTGGTTTCAATTTCCTCCCCAAAATTTATTTGCCTGCAAAGCCCCCTCCCCTCCCAACCAATGTACCCTCCGGCCCCCTCTATGTCCATTGCATTAAACCCGGCTCTCCGCCTTAAAAGCTTGCTGACCCCTGCTATTCAGCAAAAGTTGCAAATTTTTAACCTGTCACTGCTTGTTCAATTCGAAGTGAATGAAAATAAGTAAGATCTCTTCTTTGTATGCGTCACGCAAGCATACAAACCCATTAAACCCTTCGTAATTTCAATGAAGGGCCCAAGGAGACTTGCTAGGGTTGAGGATAGGCCAAGTTGATTCTAAGTTGAAAAAGACGAGACTGCAAAATGGGCGAGATACATCAGGCAAAGAAATGAGAAAAAACACAAGTGCTGTTGTTTCTACTTATTTCTTTGTCTTTTGTGTTGCCTGTTTTGGGCATTTCCTTTTCACCCAAGACGACAGCAGACATTTTTTTAAAGACTGGGCTGTAGCTTATGGCTCTCGACAATTGTGTTCAATAGAAAACACTGGCACCATCACTGAAGGATCTGCGTTTCCTCAGAAGGATCAGGCAGAGTAGGCCACCTTGGATACGTCATGGGAGCCCTGACATAGGCAGTTTGGGGAGAGGCACACATGGCATCACACTGATCTCGATGTAGAAAGGAAATCCATCCTTAACTTTTTCGAGCATGCACATATTAAAATTGAATTGAAATATGTTCTTCCGAACACTTACAGGTTAACCTTCCTGAGGGGTATCTCTATTTAAAAAGAAAGCTTTTTATGTAATCATCTGTGCTTTGAAATATTTTGCCAGCACTCCTTTAGGGGAGGATTGAAGTTTTCACTATTCCCCACACTATAATGTGGCAAGGGCCCTGTGACACATTGGAAGGCAGCAGCAAACAAATGGGCAGTCAGCAAACTAGATTCCTCACCATTGTGATGAAACCAAATCTTTGGAATCGCTGATCAAACAACCTTGCAGAGCTTATCAGTGTTTTAAGTGCCAAATATTATAGCCATGGTGTTCGTTCTTGCTTTAGGTGCTCACTCTGAGTAGAAGCAGGCAACTGAAGCTCACCTGAACCCTCAGGGAGTTCCAAGGGAATGCCAGGCATGATTTACATGATTTGCTGAAAATTCTTTCAACTTTAAAAGCTGCCATGCAGTTGAAGAGCCATCCAAAGAATGGTGCAACATCCTACCATTTTCAAAACAGCTTTCTTTCATTTTATGCTGCTCTCCTTATGCAACTGCATTGCAGCTGTTTGTCCTTCATGTTATCATTAGAAAATATTGTTAATTTTGACATGGAGCCCTAGAAGTTCTGGCAAAAAGTCAACACAACTGTTTTAATATTCAAATATTTTGGTTGTCCCCACACCATCCTTTAATTGAGATTAATACCCTAGTTACACGGCGGAAGTAACTGTAGTTACGTTTAACGGTGGTTACTAAATTTTAACTGCGGTTATCGCAAACTGCGGTTTTGGCTGTTACATGGGAAATTCCAAGTGTGTCGACAGCGGTCACTTACAAAAATAAAGTAACAAACTTTTAACCTCACGATAGAAACCAAAGGCGAAGCAGTGTAGACAAAATATTGTTAAACAGTTGCTTCAGTCCCAAACGCGACGCACTCACGCACGGCGAAAAAGGGGCTTCCCCATCAGCTCGCGACCGGCTTGTTCTCGGGTCGGTTTGGTGTTGGGAACTTAGGATCGCGGTCGATATTTGACCGGCGCTATCTCTACAACTGCGAATTACAATACATAGCGCAATTTTTAACCTTTATATTATCCACTTTATCTCATGTGGAACTTCTTTTCCGCGATCAGATTGATTTCGAAGAGGGGCGACAAGCTGTTGCTGCCTTGGTCTGGGCTGGTTCGAGCCGCTTTCAGTGCCGTGCGGACAGACGCGCCGGCAAGTTTGCAGGAACGGCCGACGTGCGCACGGATTGTTTCCGAGTGCTGAAAACGCTTCATGATTGCCTGCTTTGTCTATTTTTTTTGGCAAACGATCACCGGAATTTACAAATTTAGGCTTTTCTCATTGTTGATCGGGTGGACCGGGAAACGAGCTGCTGCTCACGCGCGGTCGTGCCGACTGCGAGAGTGACGCAAAGAGCACAAGCTCCTCTTGGGGGCAGCTTCGGGGGCTCCCGCTATTTGAGGCCTTCGTCGTCTGCGAATGCCAGGTGATTTTTTTCGCCTACGGTGATGCGCCGCCACTTGTGTGCAAACTGACTTGTGCGATGTTTGAACACTGCGGCAGCGGCAACTGCGGTTAGCGTAACCGAACTGAGGTGACCAAGCTCAGATTGCGTTAACCATGGTTATCGGGGTAACTGTGCCCGTGTAACTTGGGTATAAGTGTCCCAGTCCACTGTGGGAAACTAGCAGGCGAGTTTTACTCATTACATAACCAATTAAAGTGTGTGTTAAAATAGGCCATTTCAATCTCTCATTTGGAAAAACAAACCCCATGAAATGTGTATTTTGAGAACACTTACTGATACAGTTCTGTCATTATTAAGCATCATACTACATTTCCCCACCTGTAACTTTATCAAATTAAAGCAGTGCATCTCAGCCGTGCTGCGGTATATTAGCATTTATTCGAATAATCACTAAGATCAAAATGCCTCATAGCAGCCACTGAGTAAAAATGTTTGTGCGAATGACGGGAAAGGAATGCTTCTATCATGAAAATACAAAACCTGGACCTCGTACTTATATTATTGCACTTTTTACAGCCTACATACCGTTGGCTTTATTTCAGTTGTGTCAATTACGGCATAGTACCACATTTCTTCTTTAGTCTTGTGTAATAAAGCGAGGATATTGCAAGAAGCACCCACCGCAAAATTCTGCGCATAGGTGTCCTCGCAGTGTTGAATCTAAAAAAAAAAAGCACACGCAATAAGAAACAAACAGGCCCAATTTTTTTGCACTATGGCTATGAATGGTCAGTTGCCTAGATTGTAAAACTGTGCTGCCCCAATATTGTTGAGGCCACGGAAATGGCAGGGAACAAACTCAGTACGCTCGCACGAGCTTTGCAGCCACAGAAATTGCAGCGTGCAGTCGTAGTTGACAAATATGCCAAAAAAGGTGCGTATGTGTGAGTAGGGGGGGAGAAGGGGGTGAGAGGGGGCATCAGTAGTTGCTCACTAAAGCCACCAACGGTTGTCTTGCAACTAAAGGTAGAAAAAATATTTTCTTCCAAAAAAAAAATGCTTGAATGCATTTGACTACTCACTGTTTAGCCATACAGCACTTTCCAAGCTCACTGACGACTTATTTATAAGAGGTTCACAGCAATGTAGAAAGCCACGGCTTCTTCCTTAATAACTACGACTGCTCTAAAATTACAGCCAGGCTGCATTCTGAACTTTTCTACCAGAAATACTGTTTTGCAAAGAACAAACTATTTGCCTATTTGCCGCAGTGTTTCACTCAGCATCATCTTTACTGCTTTCAAAACAGCGGTTTATTTGTACTGCAGAAACGGCTTCCTGGAATGTTTCTTTTTTTATATTAGCTTTCTAAGGAAGGTTTGCAACCTCCATTTAAAGGTTAGCAGTGTACTGTGTTCGCAATGGGGGGGAAAAATAAAAAAATAAAACAGTCGGCAATATTCACGTTTTTGCTGCGGTGCTGACAGGATAGCGGCGGCCCATTCACTAGCCCAAAGCTGGGAAGCATGCACGCACCCCCTGTGCAAGCAAAATGCCTACAAGCTCCTAGAGCAAAATCTTCTGAGAAATGTCATCACATCTAAAAATACTTTTTTCCTTTCGTGCAAGAAAATGCACTACAATTTCCTACTATCTTAACCGGACCTTTACAAACCGATACCTACCTCGACATCTTAGAAGCCCTTGATTGAGGTCTGTATTGTGATAATTGCTTAACGTTATCTACCTCAGCACTGATTCATTACTTCAGGCACCCCTGTCTCCAGGGACCTGCCAGGAGAAATGCACACATGGCTTTTTCCACATCGGCATAGTGAATGGCAAAAAAGCAGCTGCCTCTTGAGCTAGTGCCGCAGCACTGACAGGAACATTGTTAGCTTGTTCTATTCCACCGGTATTAACACAGTGAGCTTCTAACCAACAACAGAGGTTAGAAACTTGCACAGGATACTAAAAAACTGAGCAAGCCTTGTCTATATCAAATCAAATCAAATCAAATCGTTTATTTTCCTTTGTTTTACAAAAGGAGGGCACAACCGCAAAAAGCCACTGTTACAAGCGGCTTGACGAGGCGGCTGCCCCGGTTTCTGGCAACAGCAGATATCACGATCGTATGCGATATGATTTCATTACACATCTTGTGGATTAAGAAAAAAAAAGACACACACACACACACACACACACACACACACACACACACACACACACACACACACACACACACACACACACACACACACACACACGAGAAATAAAAGGAAGACATAATAATCAAATCAAATCACAGTCATGGCCATATACTTAGCGGAAACGGGAATGTTAATAAGTATACAATTGCTATAATATGGGTATAAGAAGCACTATATACAATAACTTTTTTTTTTTTTTAACCAGTGGGATCATTTTTTTTTTTCAAACAAAGGCTGTATACATAAAACATCGGAAAACAGTGACCAATAGGTACTTTATACAATTGCTAATTTCTCAAAAAAAGAGAAAAAAAAAGAGAAAAACTGACACACAAGGCTTTTTCAGGAAACAAAGAGTGTTTTTAGTTTTTTCGGAGAAAGGCGGTATATATCAATGGAAATGGTGTCGTATCTATTTAGCAACACCGGGAGGTTATACGTTAATGACTGGAGACTGTAATTGTTGCGGGGTGTCGGCGTGTACCATAAGGACGGAAAACGCGTTTGGTACGTCACAGCGTTTTTTGTTAGGTTAGATATGTCACTAAAGAATGAGTTGCGGCTTTTAACAGCTACACGAAAGGAGTTTAGCAATCTGAAGTTGTAAAGACTTAGTACATTAACGACACGGAATTGAGTGAAAAGCTCTTTTGTGTGGTAGTGATAGGGGACATTTGCAATAATTCTTAAGGCCTTTTTCTGTAGGATCAATAACCTGGTCATATTTGTTTGTGTTGTGGTACCCCATACTAAATGGGAGTAGGAGAAGTGCGGCAAGATAAGGGAATTATACAACAAAAGTTTAATGCGTTCCGGAAGTGTATATCGATTTCTATTAATTACGCCCACAGTTCTGCACAATTTCCGATGCACTTCGTTGATATGTTGATCCCAGGTTAAGTTGCAATGGAAGTGGACTCCCAACACCTTCATAGTTGTTACCAATTCTATGTTGTTTGTATCGATAGTAAGTGTTAGTGGTGAAACATTTTTGTTTTTTTGCCTAAAAAGAATACCCTTTGTTTTGTCTGTATTTATTAGTAGAGAATTTTGGCTGGCCCAGGTTGCAAGACGGGGAAGAATATCATTACTAGTTTCCTGTACATCCTCAGTTGTCGTACCAGTTATTAACAAGGTTGTGTCATCTGCATAGCAGACAAGCGAAGCTTTTGGGTGACACAAAGCGTTTGGAAGGTCGTTGACGTATATGCAGAAAATATACAGTACAAGAACTCCTGAACTTGTGCTTGGTTGCTGCAGTGAAGTTTCTGAGGAAGCATAAATAAATGCTGCTTAAAAGACAATAAAGACGAATTTATGTTTAATTTACATTGGCAATATTTAGTTCTTTGTATGATTATAATTTAAGCTTCATCCAGCTGCCCCCAAGTAAGGAAGTTTTTAAGCGCAGACTCGATTTCAGAGCACACACCGCGAACTTGTGCGAGAAATTGCATCTTTCATGGTTTCGATAATGCTATGAACTTTCTAAAAATAAAGTACCGATGACGTTAGATAGTGCCATTACCATCAAACAGTGCTTACTCAATTGCATTCCAGACAATTTGTCTCAGCACCAAGGTTTTGACAAGTACAATTTTATTTAACGAGTCAGCACCCTACAGTTCAACACTGCACTAGAGAGCGCACTCATGGTGAGCGAAAACTAACTGCACAGCGGGTTTGCCCATGCTGTGCACAGGCTGCAAATGCACCGTGTCGCATGTTGTCTTATCAGGTTCATGGCCTCTGAGTGGTATATTTTGTCATGGCAGTCCTCTTGAATATAACAGCTGTACCCACAATTTTCACTTTTTTTTCCTCCAGCATGCAGGTTGGCATGCTTTGAGTGAAAATGTGCAAAGGCTGCTTGTTAGAGCGTCACTGCACAGTTGCTGAGTACATAAAAAAATAAACACAAGATCGTTTTGCATTAAAAACCATAACTAAGATTTTGGGGGTCCCTGAGTGCTTCCGCCAATAGATTATCACGCCCAATTGAACATATTTGAATGTAGCAACTTTGCAACAATACGCGCTGTCGTGCGCTGTTTTTAGAGCCCAGTTATTCATTCCAATCCCATTATCTATCGCTAATTTTTGTTCCCTACAGGTTAGCAGTGTTCGTTTTATAGACGAGAAACAAAAATCAACCCTTTCCTAGTGCTACAGCTCAGCTCTGCGGGGACGGTGAGACGCACAGCTAATTCATAGGGTATAGGAGTCGGCTGCAGCAATTGACTAGAAAAAGTGTGGCACAGAGAAATATAGCTCCACAAACCATGATTTCGGTGAGAACCCCGCACAGCATGGTCCACTTTGAAGCCTGTGTACAGCATACGCAATCCTCGCATGCAACTACCTTTCACTCGCCTTTAACCCACTTTCTACTGCACTGTTAAACTGTGGGTTGCAAACTGTTGAATATGAACTTACCAATTTTCAAATCAGATTAGGTGTCCGAATCAGCCATACGATACACAGTCCGATGCGGCTGGTGGCATGTGGCTGGGGCCGTGGCTGCTCCCGCTGTCCCCCGGGAAATGCCTGCACAGCTCCACACCAATCCCGGGCAAATGGCGCCACCCTGAGAAGGTTGGAAAATTGGGGTCTATAGTCAGGGCGCCTACCAAACTGATGCGTAAAAATTTCCCTAGTTTTTCAAAATTTCAATCAGTGCTTCAGCAAATTGCCATGAGCAACATGAGTTCATTCATCTCTAGGCAGTCTGAAAACGTCACATGATGCTGTCATGATCAAGTATGCTGAACAATCAAAACAACAGAGGAGGTGAACAAATATCATACATTTCTTAAATTGAATTTAAATAGTTAAATACAAATACGAATGTTACTGTATTTAGTCGATTATAACACGTTTTCTTTTTGCAACCTGAAGTTAACCCTCGCGTTACAATCTAATACCGCAACTGAAGTTGCTAAAATTGCAATGATGCACCCAATTGTCATCAATGGCTACAGTTTTGACCATTTCGCAATCTATGTCAGCAAGATGTGTCAGAGTTGTTCGGGTCCACTACAAGCTAAGACCGACTTTTTCCGTTTCCTTGCTTTTTTTCTGTGGTGGTTGACAGCGTGCACAACGTTTTTCCTTTGTTTTTGCGCCGTACTTCTGTATTGAGGCATAGGTAACTTTCATTACCCTCAAGTGTTTCAACACCTCTTCAGCTCCCTTTGTTACGGCAACGTGTTGCACTCAGTATGACCCATGCTATTTTAATGGATCAAGAAATCAGGAATTCGGCAGCTCCCCGAAGAGTCAACATCGACCGTCTGTGGATGGCAGCTGCTGCGGGAGCGCCTTTTTACATGCGACCCCTGCCCAAAAAGTTTCCGAGGGCCTTGCTACAGCTGCCACGTCGAATTACAAAAGGGTGTTGTTGCTGATTTCGTCACCAAACAGTGTAACCGCCTTTTAGCGGTCAGTGTTGAGCTGATACAGCTCAAAACAAGTGATATCGCTCGACAGATGGGCTTCCTGCGAAGTTATAAGTGTCAAAGGTGGGCGCCTAGCCCAAGTGTTCGAAAAATAAATGTGCTTTTTCATAATTCCACTGGCCTCACGTGAGTACTTTGGCGGCTCTTCTTTTTTTTTTGGCACGACAGAAAGTTACCCCTTGAGGTACTTTAGTGGTTTTAATTTTTTTTCTGGATGCGATGAACTCACCCCTCGCGCTACAATCGTGGTCACATTACAATTCAGTAAACACGGTACGTGGTTGTCTTTGGCATTATTATTGGAAGGGCAAAATTCAAAATTAGCATACACTATGTTCTCTGTGCTTTTTTTAGTCCGATCTTGATCAGAAGAGCAAGACTATAAGCAACAACAAAATGAAATCATATTTGTGCCCGATCATCAATGAGAGAAGCTTTTGAGGTATAAAAAATGATGGACTGTTTCAGGTACCCCTGCTTGGTACACAGGGGTTTGCGGCCAAATCATTAGGGAGCACTGCCTTGCTGCCCCAACATCTACCAATAGTAGACCATGCAGGAGCATAAGCCAGCATGGGCTACTTTAGGTAAACCTACCCATCCGTACCTGCCACAGTGGCTAAGTGGCTAAGGCATTGCGCTGCTGAGCACGAGGTTGCGGGTTCGATACCCGGCTGCTGCGGCCGCTTTTCTGATGAAGGCGAAAAGCAAAAACGCGCGCGTGTACGAGATTTCGGCGCACGTTGAAGATCCCCAGGTGGCCAAAATTAATCCGAAGCCCTTCACTACGGCGCGCCTTATCGGCGGCGTTGCGTCATCGCGTTAAACCCCACAATCAATCAATCATCATCATCATCATCTACCCATCCGTACCATTGATGCATTTTATTTGCCAGGGCTATCAACATTTGCCCCCTCATCCCACCAAAAGGCTCTGATAAAAATGACGTGATTACGTTACGCCGTCGGATTGACTGATTGCGGGGTTTAACACGCTCAAGCTGCACATGGGCTATGAGGCGTGCAGTAGTGGAGGGCTCAAGAATAATTTTGAGCACCTGGGAAACTTTAACTTATGCTGAATCTCGAGACAAGGGTGTTTTCGCTTTTCGCCTCCATCAGAAAAGCCGCCACCGCGGCCAAGATCAAACCTGCATATATGGGCTCAGCACCACACCTTAGCCACTGAGCCTAGCTGCGGGTGCATTATGCTGCCAGTGTCTCAAGCTTGCGAATACAGTAAATGCTGCTTAGGTACTAACATTACCCTATAGTGCAAAGAACCAAACTTTTGACTGCACCTAATTTACATTGTTTTGGTACAATTTGTTTTTTTCACATCCTTCGCACACTATCTAGCCAAATATATGTTCAATATGATGACCAGGTGGTTGATGCATCGCCAGAATTACCACCCCATCAACATGTGCGGTCACTTTACTGGCCCGAAAAAATCTAAATCGTCAATTCTTATGATTTGAGAAAGCGAACTCATGATCTTGAGTAGCATGTGGCTATGCCTCATTTAAAAAAAGAACCCAGCATGTAAACTTTTGTCTGCAGACATTCAGAGACACTAAAGCCATTTTATATAATGAAAAAATCGATATATTTTTAATTAATGAGCAAGAATAAACAAAATATGGCAAAGAAAGCACAACGGTTCGTTTTGCTTCGGCAAAAATCTATTTGGTTGAAATGGTTGATTGATTGATTGTAGGGTTTAACGCGCCGACGCAACGCAAGCGATGAGGTGCGCCGTAGTGGAGGGCTCCGGATTAATTTCGACCACCTGAGGATCTTTAACGTGCGCTGAAACCTCATACACACTGGCATTTTTGCTTTTCGCCTCCATCAGAAAAGCGGCCGCCGCAGCTGGGAATTGAACCCGCGACCTCGTGCTCTGAAGCGCAACGCCTTGCCACTGAGCCATCGCGGCAGGTTATTTGGTTGAAATAAATTTGAACTCACACAACAACTGCGCCTGTGCGCATAATGTAAGCACTGTGCTTACAGCATTTTGAGCAGTCACAGTATGCAGTCGACATAAAGAAATGAAGCATAAAGATGCCTTACTCTAGGTGCCACCAACAGTGCAGCTCAGTAGCATAGACATGATCTTATTTCAGAGAAAGGGGTGGGTGAGCTTGAATGCAAAAAAAAGAAAAAGAAATTCAATCGACAGATCAACTTACAACTCAAGTTCACAAATAACTTCGTGACCTTGCTTGCACACCCAGCATAATTTCCCCACAGTTTTTTTTTATTTTGCTTAACCCATCGCGAAACAGCCGGCTGATTAACTGACCACTGACAAGGAAGCCATGTAAATTCAGTGCATAGATAGCGCCAAAGGATGTCAGGAGTCTGTATTCACAGAAAAGAACAGAGCGTTCCTGTATCAGCAAGAGATTCAGCTTGACTAGCTCACATTCACTGGAAGCATGCAGGCTATGCTGCCAGAAGTGTCTGCTGAGAGCACCATCACTCCACTGGTGCGGCATCCAACATCCAATGCATAATGCTCAGTGACACGGTAATACAGAAGGGTCCATAGGTATATAGGGGATATTGTGGCCGATATGCATGCATATATGATATGCTCCTGTCAGTTACCGCTGGTGCAGCTACACAGACCCGATTTTGGCCCCAGCTCCAGCATTCCAATTACTTCTTACGGCACTGGGACTGCACCTGCAAGACCTTGTGCTTACTCACATTACAAGCATTATGACATAACAGCTGCCCAGCCTCAAGCAGATGTTGAAGGACTCTTCACCCAGAAAACCTGGTTTGCACAGGCACTACATCATGTGCAAAAGAAATATAAAACAGGAATTCACTTTCTGCTTGTATAAAAAGCTACATTCAACATAATTCAAATTTCCTAAACATGCAGAGCACCCTACCGCTGAAAGGGCTACCTACTACTATTATTCCTGTGGTAATGCAAGAATAAACAACTCCCACAAGTTAGCTGGCCATAATTCCTGCTGTAAAGGCAGCACATCACACAAACGCATACTTATAGGTCCAGTTTCTATTTCTGGGTTCCTATATCGTTCACATAAATGCAGTACGTACCTGCTATTGCTTTTCATCTTGCCAGACAGCCCCCGTCCTGAAGCTTCAGCCACTTTTAAATGAAAAGGTTGCAAAGAAAAGTTACATAAGCACAAACGTCGTTACTTGCCAAAGTAAAAAGCTCACAGTACACTACACATTCCGAGAAGTAAGAACACTCACTCAATGATTGTTTTATTATCAAGACATTTATGTCAAAAGACCTAACCACAGACTTGATGAAAGGTGCTTAAAACCAATGCTATGTAAGCGTAGATAGCGTTTACAGTAATGTGAAATATACACCGCCTTGGTGCTCCTGAACTACAAACTGTTTGAAGAAAACAAATAGTTTCCAAAAAAAAGAGAACGCGAAAAAGGGTCAGGAATGGTTTTCAGCCAGTAACAAGACGATAAAAAAATATCAAAACACTTTTACTGCCAAGTTAAGATTTTCAAACTATTTCCGGTTTTCATTTTTCTCAAGGGAAGTTTTACGTCCGATAAGTTAAGCAGTTGCACATGGTATTTTGCTTTGTTCAAAGTGGCACACCTATCGAAATAAAACAAAAGCGCAGTGAAACCGCACGGCCGCATATAGAAATAGACCTAATGCGATAAAAACCGCATATGAAACAAAACACATCGATTCCTCATGATGTTATCAAGAGCACCGGCAATTATTTCAAGCTTCCTAAGGCCCTCCGCTGCGCCCACAACCTGTCCGTCAGCAACGCTAGACATATCGAGCAGCGCCGGCAAATTGCATTTAGCTTGCACGAACCACAGCGTGAGACTGACGCGAAAACGAGAAATCAAGCCAATAACACGTTTCTGGCCCCGAACCCTACTCGCGCTAGAAAAGGTCCAGCAAAAAAGAACTCACCGAACTTCTTTGTCCGGGCACAGTAAAACGCCGCCGTTCTTCGATCGTTTGCCGCGGTATTTCAGCTTATCATTAACCTCACGTGTTTCCAACGTGGCAAGCAGGCTTTATCCACAAAGGGCGAACACATTTTACGACGGTATATCGCACAAAAAACATTAATAACAACACGGACAACGCGCAACCACGGTCGACCTCGCCGCCAGCACTCGATGGAAAAATAACATCGGAAACGACCGCAGCGCCGAAACGGCCAAATACATGAGCAGAGTTACGAATTTATATTTTCATTCAAAGTGATCATACATTATTGCCAAATTTTTCAATCTTCAAAGAATCATTTATTCAAAATTGTCATTGCTTTCGGTGTTCACAAGTATTCCAGTTTAAATACAATCCTGATCGGAAGCGACTGCAGCGCCGAAGTAGAGTTCACTCTTTGTATTTTCATGCTAAGTGATCACACAACATTGCAAAATTTGTCAATCTTTAAGGAATCACTCATTCAAAATTATTATTGCTTTTTGTGTTCACAAGTATTTCAGTTTTATTAGGCTCCTGATTAGGCAGCGCCCTGAGAAAACCTCGAACGGGGATGATGATGGCGAGTAAAAGTCTTTGAATCGGGGTGACGGCATGTTTCATTTCACCTGCCGCTATCTCTGGCTCTGATTCCCTGCGCCGTACGCGGTCTCGTGGACTTGTCTCGGTCGTAACCAGACAAATGAAAATTCACGTGTGCCTTACAATGCCTTTCAGCTCGGACCAAATTTGGCGTTCGGCCTGCTTCAGCGCAGGCTTGCACGGGAGTCCTGAATCATTCGGCTCGCGCGTTTGCAGATCGTGATGTTGCATCAATCATTTGAAGGTGTGATCTGAGACTTCAGGGTGCGTAATCAGTACCGAGGGAAATCTTTGTCGCAGGTGTCGCTCGCCTTACGCTTTTTCAACCACTTGGTTGGTAAATCTATAACCTTTCGTAAAAGGTACAGCGTTTATGTGAGTCTTTACTGTACTCGCACAGGACTATTCACTAGCATTTCTTTTTTTGTCGGGTGTTTTCTTCGTAACTTCTGCGAGGAAAACTGGGAGGGGGGAATACCTTTATGATACGGAGAAGTCAGCCTGGAAACAAGATGGCTTGATGAATGAAAATGACGACAAGGAATGCATACACCAGCACAAAAAAAACGCACATACACTATTAGTACTCTAGAAACGCTAATCTGAAAGACGCACAAACGCGCACACAGTGCAAACGTTCACAGAATTTCCTCAAAGCGCGGTCACGGAGAAAGGCAAGGCCTTCGCAGCCCTTGTCGCAGACGCAGTCGTATTCTGTGAGCCTATGCTAACGCTGAGTTTCAGAACACAGGGCAGGTTCAATGTCCTAACGAACACTACAAGAGTGACAGAGAGGGGATACTCGTCTCGTCTTATGCATGCAGGTACTCGTTGGCGAAAGCGATGTTGAGGCTTCCTCACGTTTCCGTAGGTCATGCTGAAGTAACTGGAACTGGTCCATGCAGCATTCGGGAAGCCCAGACGGGGTCATTTCTGTAGTGGTCGGTTGGCAGTTGTAGCTGCAGCGGCGGCTATCTGTGGCTTTTTGTGTGTGCGTGACAGCTTACTCACCCCGTAATTGCGCATATTAGGTAATAGACCCCAAACGAACGAGTTCCTCTAAACAATTACCTTTGGTTAAAGCTACTTTTCTATAAACGAAGTTATATGCTGCCAATCAAAAGTATTAGAAATCAAATATAAAGAGCTAGCTCTTCTGAAACGTACTGCATTGCTGACGCCGTCATACAACTATACTTCTGATGGAGGCCAACAACGAAAACGCCCGTGTGTTCGAGATTTCGACGCACGTTGAAGATCTCCAAGTGACCGAAATTAATCCGGAGCCCTCCACTACAGGGCGCCTCGTCGCTTGCGTATCCATAGCGTCGGCGTGTTAAGCGACATAATCAATAATAAATCAACCAATCAGAAATTTACGTACCAGTTTATTTTTTTTTTCAGGGCTATAACAAAATACGCTCAAATTATGCACCGTTCTTACTGGTCACGTCTGAGGGGTTCTAAAGATAAGATTGGGACGACTTCGCCTTCCACAGAAACAATGAGGGAACTAAAATTTAGGATGTCCCCGTGGTCTAATTAATGAATCGTTGCCTTCATATTTAGACTGCTATCGTGGCTTCGGTGGGTGAAATCCTCGTTTTCTTGACACGTGAAAAAAAAAAACGTTATCTCTAACCTGAATTTCGGCATTTTTTTTTTTAGTGGGAGCTCTTATCGGTACATAGATATGCTGTCATGTTCAGCCGGTTTAGCGTCCGCCGAGCGGCACATTTGTTTGCACATAACTGCTGGCCTTTTCTCAGTCCAGGAAGCCACAAGCATTCGCCGATGTTCGAGCCCATGTTAGTGCATTTCTTGACTGCTACTTAGGTGCTAAAGCCTGGAGCTCGTTCAATAGCGCATACGATTTTTGCTTCTTTCCATCAACACAGACGGCGAATGAAAAGGGTTGCTTGATGGCACGACATGGACCAGTTGCATGTAATTACTGTTATCGCGATGACTGCTCTAAAATACAGATTCTATAGAATACATATTTCCGCATAGTAGTATTAGGTCGCTTGTACGAGCAAGGAAAATTGCTGACAAACGTTCTGCGTACAGTGATTTTGACGTCCCAAAGAAAAAAGAATGCCAAGAGACCGCCAAAAGGGCGGTCTTTTTTACTCTAGGTAATATGCGTTGCGCTCCCGGAGCATTGATCCTTAACCTCCTCGGCGTCGCGGTTCGTCACAAAGCTTACGTTTTAGGGGCGAACCTCCTTAGGGCGTGGGTCTGTCCATCCTCGACGTATGTATGTAGCCACCTCTAGTTTAGTTCTTGGATTGTTTACTAGATGGCGTGGCTACCTCTAGTTTAGTTCTTGGATTGTTTACTAGATGGCGGTACTTGTATATGATGAAAAGATGCGCTTGGATTGTTTACTAGATGGCGTGGCTACCTCTAGTTTAGTTCTTGGATTGTTTACTTGATGGCGGGGAGCGTTGTAATAAAATCCGTTCGCTGTTGGCGCGCGCTCGGAGTCGCCCGATGGATAAGGCTGCAGATGTGCGAGCCCGCGAGGCAGAAGCGCTCCGTGAAGCTGCGCGACGCCGCCGCCAAGATCCTGCCGTACGAGAGCGGGAGGCCGAAGCGTGTCGTCTGGCTGCGCGACGACGCCGCCAAGATCCCAGCGTTCGAGAACGAGAGGCCCAAGCGCCACGGCAACGGCGCGAGGACCCTGCCGTACGCGAAGCGGCACGGCTGCGGCGCGAAGAGGATCTCCAAAACGTCAGAGGACGGGAAGCGGCGAGAAAGCGCGCGTATCGGCAGGCAGACCCCGAGGCAGTGAGAGCTCGTGAGGCGTCTGCAAAACGCATCAGGCGAGCTCAGCCCCAAGGTGCCGACGCGCGGTTTAAGCGAGACTTTCTAGACGGTACGTTCGGACACAGATGTAGTGGGCGAACTTTCACTGAAGAGTCACGGTTTTACCGATGATTTCCCCTCAGGAGCTTCGCCCACTCATCATCATTCACCCCGTGGATATGCTGTGAATTTTTTTAACTTGTATCAAAAATTGCAATACCAATGAGGTCAGCGTCTGTACCAATGCGGTCAGTGTATGCAGGCTCGCAAAGCACGAGTTGTTTTACGCGCACTTCTTCTTTAGTCCAAAAAAGTGACATTTATTTTTGGTTTCAAGTCTAAAGAATGACCTAAAACGTATAATGGACAAATGAAACGCGATCACGAAAATATGAACCCGAACACACAAATAGCGCGATTTCTTTCCATGCAAGTGAACGCGCCGCTATATAACAGTAACAAATATTGAAACTGTGTCGTTCCAAATATACCACTAGCGAGCCATTATTTTGCATTCATTATCCATATTCTTTCCTCTAGAGCGTTCCGTTTAATATTTTCGAGTTTTCATTCATTCGTCCATGAGTGTGCATGTGTTCGGTGGCTAAGCGCTAGCCCCCGCATGACCTTCATAATTCCGGTGACTGGGCAGGGGCGGTGCTAGACCTGTGACAGACATCAGCCGTTCACCTTTCGAAGAGCAGGAGCGTGAATAATATATTTGGTTCCGAATGGATTAATGCGATCGGGAGCCAGACGTTTTCTTGTCGACTTTTGAACATTAACTGCCATAGGAAAAACGAGTACTCGGCTACGGCATCATAGCCGTTCATCTTTTATACTCCGGCAGGCGAAAACAGGTTGGCCGCTCGGAAGACGGGTACGTGCTGCTCATTTTTTGATGACCGGCTTTCAAAGAAAAAAAGAATACTCGGCAGCCGCAAGCTTGCCGCACGTCTTGTGATCAATGTTGCGGGAGCAAGCGCCGTTCCTCGGCAGCGGGTGACTTACCAGAGAATTTATAAGCAACCCGCGCCGGGAAAAAACCATGGTTACGGCAAACCAGTGAAAGGCGACCAACATATGAGCATTGGCTGCCGAAAACGCTCCGAGGTGACGGCAGCCGGATTCGTACCGTCCATTTTATTATCAACGGCAGCCAATTTGTTGCCTCTTGCCGAGCATTCCGGAGAACAGCCATAGGTTGGCCGGTCAAGAAACGGACTTTCCGTGCTGCCTGTGCAATGCTTCACGGAGAAATTGTGTGCGGTTCCAGTTCACGGAAACCATCTAATATTTTTTTTGTCTTTTGTCACCGCATTTGGCCGAAGTCCTTTTCAAGATACCAGCTAGGCGTTTGGGGTTGACCTTTAGGATTTCAATCAATATACGTTGGGGCAAAAAATTTGGGGTATGCAAAACGGGATATATATATTTCTGTACAGGGTTCCTTTTCTTCTACAGGTCGTTCCAACTGCTGAAGGATACGTAATATATATGGGTAAATAAGATTTGAATCATAAAGAACTTTGATTTCACGGCTCTTTCTTTCCAGAAAAGATATAATGTTAAAGTTCTATCAATTTATAATAAGTGATTTAGCTCTGGCTAATCCCAAAATGTGGGCAAGTGCTACAAATATTGAGGGAATCACCGCCGCCACCATTTCTCTTCATTGCGCCACCACCGCCATTACAACCACACTGCATTCACCGGTACCCCGCTGTTGGCACAAACTAGTATATCGTACGTGCAGGATCAAGTCATGGCTCGCAGGTATTCAGCCACCAGATATTGCGAATTACGCCAGTGCTTTTGCAGAGCCCGATTTTTCTACATTAATTCAAGAGAACAACCGGGCCTTCTGGAAACCAATCAGGCTCAGTTGGCGCTGCGACTCGCTTCGCATATGACAGTTGGAGTAGACAACCCTTCTTCAAATGTAGACGAGTAAAGCGCAAAGAATTAGACGTAGGCTGGCTCACGTAGGCAGGCACGTCCTTGCGCTGAGCATTCTCAAAGTGTTTTTTTTCGGCTCCCGAAAAGCTTTCGAAGATTTGCGGAGCAACTTGCTATGTGAAAAATAAAAAAATGGCTGCAGCATCAACCAAAAGAACAGGTTCGTCGCGTTCGTCGTACATTTGTAGTGTACGCCATCCCTCTACCATGTGGTGATAATTACGTAGGCGTCACGATGTTTGAACAGACGATGCCGCGAGCATCTACGAAACGTGAAGAATGAGCGCACAGGGATGGTAGGTGAACGTCGCCGAACATGCATATGCACGCTGCTCTTTAATGAGACTGCGATCACAGCAAAGCACAAGAACCAGCTCGCAAGAAAAATAATTGATTTTCCTGAAATGGTGCGCTGGGCGACGCTTGCCAAGAAGGCCGTCCGTAGTTTTGTCGGCTACGGAAATTGCATATCTTGCTTCTCAGTTATTCCAAATCGGCCACCCCCGGCTCTCTCGATATTGTTCTTATTTTTAGTGGAGGGGATGAGTCTTCATTTTTTGTTTTTTGTTTTGTTGTGCTCTTTGCGTTTTGAGAACCACGTGATGCATAGTCGTCAGTTGCTGCCCATTGTGTGTATGAACACTGGCAGTGATCACCTTGGAGAGATTTATATGCGCTGTAAAAATGAAACAATCTTCCCGTTGGGAATCCTAATGAGAATGCGAAGCATCATGGGGGTTCCGTGTGGTTCCATTGTGTTGCCGTTATGTTGAGCGATCTGGTGTTTAGTAGCGCCAGAGGGAATTCCGCGTCCGGGTCCAGACGCCAGTACTGTTGGGTTACGGTGAGTAGGCGGTGGATCTTGAGGCGCCGAAACTTGTCCATCCAGTTCTTGTTGATGCTGTCGTCTCTGTAGTGGAATCGGTAGTCTCTGTCAGCGTTGTTGAGGTAAAGGTTGTTCACGGTGGTGCACCAGTGAGAGCAACGTACACACCCTCCTCTTCGCAGCTTTGTCTTCTTCTGCTTCTTCTTCTTCAGCGGTTCCCTTACGAGAAGATGACGATGGTGGTTGAACGCGAAGCTATCTCGTGATGGACTGGATTCTTTGGTTGGCCAATCCCTAGGGGCATCCTGCCACAATCATTACCAGAGGCGCTGCGGAAGGGGCACGGATGCGAAACATCCCCCGAGCAAGAGATGCTCTGCGTCTAAAAGTACTTTTGTGCTGATGTGCCGAAGTTTTGCGTCACATATGAGAGTTTTTAAGAATAAATGTCCATTGGAAGTAGCGATAGCCTCTGTTGTCCTTCTTCCCTTCTTCGCACTTTGTGTAAGTTGTCCAGAAAGCCGCATTATTCAGTTACCCTTCTTCAAGTCGACCGAGAAGTTTGTTCAACTGAAGGACTACGAACGTCCAATTCGCGTTACAAGCCGCCTTCGGTACGGCAGCTGGAGTGATGAACGTAGCTTATAAGTGACCACGACCATTGTTCAGGGATCATCACCCTCGATACATTGCGATAGTACTGCTCCGAGACAAACAGAAGACTGTGGGAGATGGCGCAGGAGTGTCATCGCATTGGCCCTTCTGACCCTCTTCTTGGTGGCGGTCATTATGACCGTGGCTTATGACCGCCGACTTCAATGGCCAACGGACGGGACAGTGGCATCGCCGCTGCTTCCAACCAGGCCGCAGCCATATTTAAGAAGCCTTAATTGATGACATTGCCAGAATAAATATGGTAGGTGCTCTTAAGTTAGCAGTGGCGATTATGTGCAGTGCGGTATAAGGAGTCATTGACGTAACCGTATAAGTGATTGTTTTGAAACATTATCGTTGGGATTTCATTTAACGCTCTGTAGAAGTGGATGTTTGAAACCTTTTACTCAAAACTTGCGTCCGCCCTCGCATGACAACGTTGAAGCTGGAAAACGTTCATTTGATTTTGCAAATAACAGCATTGCTAAAAACTGCCAGTGTCGTTTGTCATTGTACTGGATCTTGAGCTGTGTAAGTTATTTCCATTCAAACGTGAATTTCTCACACGGGCTATTGCCAGCTGAGCCTGTTAGAAAAATTGGCCGTAGCTGCTTCCATCCTTGCAAGTGTCCCTGAAAGGTGATAGTGTTCTGCCACTTCTGCCACGTAAATGCCTTTACTCTGTCCAAGCCGAACCTCTAATGCTCTTTCGCTCTCGTGTCGTACCTCTCACAATAAATAGGATTATGTTGTGGATTGAGGTGTGAATAGGATTGAGTTCATCCCATTTGTTTCAGCATTTCCACCATTTGCGGTCCCTCTATTGAAACTTTTTAGTAATCCTGTACTTCGAAAGTAGCCCTGACGTGCCGCAGCTGCTTTTATATATTTCGGTAAACGTATCCTATCCAACACGCCCTTTCTATTTAATGAAGCAAGTATGCTGCGGGCATCTATTTTATATGAAGGTTTTACGGCCTGCTAGTTCTTATGTGTGGTTGTTTTGCCTCAAACATAGCAAATGTTTTATTTTTGGGCAACCATGTTGACAACTATGCAATATTGTGTCTAAACTAGTGTTTGGAAGTTGACTGCCTCTCTAAACCTCCAGTCTCACCATTCTTTATTCTTTCACCGTGTGGATGAATCGAGGAACATCGTAAAAGATGATATTCGTTGTCTGTGTACCTAGTCGTAATATTTCGGTCTGTTTGTCTCCCTGCCTTGCTTTGTGTCGCTGGGTACAGAAGCCCAGCTAAAAGATATCAGAATTTAAATTAGAAGCTTATATAGGCATACGATTTCCAAAGTAATAAACGTGGTAACAATTGTCAACCTCTTAAAATTTATTTAGTGAAATTAAAACAGTAGACCCATTTGCGACACAATATCAATACATAGAAGATATCATTAGGGGATATAAGGAGATTTGCGGCCACGAGCTGCACATGCTAAATTCCGCAACTTTCTGTTGTAGATCATCCTCTGTTCCGGCCTCCTGCTTTTCGCTGATTGCCTCCTGGTCATCGCGAACAGCGCCTCATGGCCCGCACCTTATCAAGAAGATTGCCGCCGACAGCAAAGAAGTTCCTGACGTCTCCCTGACGTCAGACCCGAGCCCAGCGCCACCGAAACCTACTTAAAGCCCGGACATCCTCAGCCATCTGGGATTTGCGGCCACGATCTGCACATGCTAAATTCCGCAACTTTCTGTTGTAGGTAGGTAGACGTGTCTGTTTTGTTATATTGTGCTTTTACCGTCGCTGGCCGGCAAGTCCCCACATTGGTCTTTCGGGTTTTAGTCTTTTTGTCATGGGTATAGACGTGTGCTTGTACCGTGCGCATATAGGTAGATTTGTCGCCTGTCGTGAACCTCAGAGCCGCCATAAAGAGAGATTTGGCGCAGGATCAGCCCTCATCTGTGCGATTTGCCCCAGGTCTTCAGTTTTGGTACTATCAACATGTCTTGCGGTGCTCCTGCTTTGTGCGGGGGATGTTGAGTTAAATCCTGGACCGAAGATTGACGACGTCCTTGCACTGATGAAAGAGTTCCACGAGCAAACAACTTGTTCGCGCAACGAGATAAAGCAGGACATTACGAACTTAAAAGAACAAATGAATTCAATTGGTCTCAGCATCGGCGGCGCACCCCATATCAAAGACAAATTTGACGCTGTCAACGAATCTGTAAAAGAAGTGTAAATGACTATTGCCAAAACCACCGAGGAACTTGCAGACGTTGTTGATGACATGAATAATCGCATGCGACGAAATAATTTGATTGTAAAAGGCATCCCCGAAAAGCCGAAAGAGGACTATGCGAATAAGAAAAAATTGTAAAGGAATTCTTGTCCCCCCACCTCAAGATCAAAGTAGGGAACATAGAGCGAGCCCATCGCCTAGGGAAAAAACGGCCCAATTTCGAACGACCGATAATTGTCAAGTTTCAAGACTTCAAATCTAAGACCGAAGCTTTATCAAACGCTTTCAAGTTAAAAGATCTTGAGACACCAAAAGTGTGGTTGGAGGAGGATTTCTCCCCCAAAATACAGCTGGCACGCCGCAAGCTGCGTGAGTTTGCCAATAATACCCGTGATGAAGGCGAGCGCTACAAGATTCGTGTTGGAACCCTTAAACTCAAGGGCTGTGTTTACCGCTATGATTCCCGCACAGACAGTATCATCCAGGTATCTGTAAGTAACCCGCAAGCATTAGCAGAAAGCCCAGAAACAGCGAAATGACACCTTGCAAGCGATGGCTGCAAACCAAAAAGACAAGAAACTATTTCAATAATAACTGCGAACTTTCGCAGTATGCTGGGCAAAATTGATGCACTAAAAACATTCATCCACACATGCTCTGCAGATATAATAATTGGTACTGAAACCTGGCTTTTCCCAGACATAGCTGACAGCGAACTCGCACTCTCGACTTCGTTTGCACTTTTTCGTAAAGATAGGATCAGCACCCGCGGGGGAGGCGTACTTGTTGCAATAAAGCATGAATTCCAACCTTCTGCCATATCAATCGATTCGCCCCTTCAACTCGTCAGGGTAAATGCTTGTCTCGGTAGTGTAACGTGCCCAATTGGTGCCTGTTATAGACCGCCCGACTGCAGCCCTGACTTCGTCGAATTACTAAGCGAGTCCCTAGAGTTAATTACACTCAAATTTCCTAACTCAGTAATCATTTTAGCCGGGGACTTTAACTACCCCGCAATAGATTGGCCAACCTTATCAGTAAACTCTGCCCAAAATAGAACAGAAAGCTTTAATTTCGCCAATTTGACTCGTTATTTTCAGCTAACCCAACTTGTGCTAGAACCTACACGTAGCAATCACATTTTACACCTAATCTTTACCACCCACCACGATCAGGCCATCACTCAAGTTTTAGAAGAAATTAGTGACCATAAGCTGATTCACTGTAAATTTCATTTGCCACGCGCGGGTAGAGGGGAATTTACAAAACAAATTCGAAATTTTGCACGCGCAGACATAGAAAAGATAAGCCGTATGATGACGAGTTTTTGGAGCAACTTTGAGGTTCACTTCAATAATCAAAATGCGGACGAAAACTGGATGGCGTTTCGCGATAAACTCAAAGAAATCGAAAACGCATGCGTACCTCTAACGACAATAAAGACGGGGATAAACGACCCATGGTTTACGCGAGAAGTAAAAACATGTTTAAACAAAAAGAAAAGAGCGTACAGGAAGGCGGCAAGGACGAAGTCCGCGGATGATTGGTTAAACTACAAAAAAGTCAGTAGTGAGGTAAAAATTGCAATTCATGAAGCTAAAGATAAATACTTTAACAAAACCCTTCCGGATAGCTTAAGTAGTGACCCAAAAAAATTTTGGCGTGTGCTGAACACTAAAAATAACCAAGCAGTTCCACAGCTGAAAGATGATAACGGTATCATGCTTCCTTCAGATGAATGCGCAGAGTCTTTCAGCAAACATTTCCAAGCTAATTTCACGCGCGAACTCCCCCTCCACTCCCTCACGTCACCGCACGTCCCTATAACACACCAGTTTGAGCCTATTACAATCACAGTAAATGGTGTCACCCGTGCAATTGAAAGACTTTCAACGACTACAAGCCCTGGCCCTGACGGCATAACTACTAAGATTCTTAAGATTACTTGTCCTGCATCAGCTTACTTACTAACCCTGATATTCCAGCAATCACTAGAAACTGGCTGCGTGCCAAAAGACTGGAAAGCTGCGCACATAAAGCCATTGTTCAAATCTGGGGGCAAAACGCACCATACGAATTATCGACCTATATCTTTGACTTCTATTTGCAGCAAATTATTTGAGCACATATTGTACAGCCATATAATGACCTACCTAAACCAAAACAATCTTCTGCTCCAAAACCAACACGGATTCCGACAAAACCTTTCATGTCAAACACAGCTTTATGAATTATTGACTGACCTTCACAAGTCCCTCCACATGTCCCTTGACACCGACGCTGTTTTTATAGATTTTACAAAGGCCTTCGACCGTGTGCCTCACAAACGCTTACTTCTAAAAATAAATAGCCTAAACCTTGATTACAATACAACGAGATGGATTGGTGAATTCCTAACTAACCGTACGCAGTCTGTTAAACTAAATAACTACATTTCTCGTCCTATTCCCGTCACATCAGGCGTCCCACAGGGCTCTGTCCTCGGGCCCCTTTTGTTTTTTATTTATATCAATGACATCGAAACTGGCATAACATCTTCCATTCGTCTTTTCGCGGATGATTGCGTGATATACCGGCAAATAACTAACCCCACTGACGTATCTGCTCTTCAATCTGACCTAACGCAACTATCGAAATGGTGTAACACATGGCAAATAGGCACAAACTTCGAAAAAACGCTACACGTAAGGTTTTCTTGTGCGCTTGACCGGCCCTTAAATCGCTACACAATAAATGACAGAGACGTACAATCGGCTTCATCATATAAATATCTTGGAATTTATATAACCTCTGATCTGAGCTGGAACTCACACATAGAGTACATAAGCAATAAATGTTTAAAAAAACTGGGCCTCTTAAAACGTCGATTACACCCTGCGAGCTTGAACACTAAGCTCCTTGCATATACTTCGCTCATTAGACCATCGTTGGAATATGCGTCAGTTGTCTGGAACCCGCATTATCATTACCTAACAAATTTACTTGAGTCTGTGCAAAGCCGCGCGGCAAGGTTTATCTCGTCATCTTACTGACGTCATCAGAGCGTATCTGCCCTAAAGCATTCCTTAAACCTTATGCCACTCGCCATGCGCAGAAAATATAATCGACTGGTCTTCTTTTACTCCGTACTTCACCACGCTTCTTCATTTTCCCAGTTCCACCTTCGAACTGCCAGTTACTTTTCCTCCAGACTAGACCACTCCCGTAAAATCGAACCAATTTTTGCAAAAACAAATAAATATCAAAATTCACCTCTTGTCCTGATCATTACAGAATGGAACACGTTGCCCGAACACATAGTATCTTCAATAAACTTACCATCTTTTCAAACGGCGCTATTATCATATCTACAAACACAGTACCTTGCGCAAATAGATGCAGTTTAACTGTATCAATTTTCAAGCCCAGTGTTATATGTTCCTTCATTGCTCTGTCTGTGCTATGACTTGGTGTTAAATGCTCAAGTGTGTTAAAGTGTGAAATGCTGAAGTGCTGCCTTGCTCTTTTAAAGCACATTTTGTGTTCATTGTTAGCCTGATGTCAAATTTCTCATGCAAAAATTGTATTGCTTGCCTTGTATAAGTCAATCTTCTATGTTTTTGTTTGTGTACTCATCCAATGTATATTATCCGTTCAAGTTTTGCTTTTCTGATCCCCCCCTATGTAATGCTCTTCGGGGCTTTTAGGGTATCTAAATAAATAAATAAATAAATAAATATGATATAAGATATTAGCAGTATTTTATTAATTTGAGATGCATGGCTCCTTCACCGTTGCAAAATCATGTAAAAAGTATCCAGTGAAAGTAGGTTTTGGACCAATTATACAAAACGAACTCGGGCTCCCCTCACTGCGGCATGCAGACTGGTCCAGGAGT
Source organism: Haemaphysalis longicornis (assembly GCF_048455015.1). Classification (NCBI taxonomy): domain Eukaryota; kingdom Metazoa; phylum Arthropoda; class Arachnida; order Ixodida; family Ixodidae; genus Haemaphysalis; species Haemaphysalis longicornis. The sequence goes on along the minus strand of NW_027526233.1, from coordinate 99,768,304 downwards.
AAAGAAATGCCCCAGTAGATGACGTGCAAGCAAACAAACGCGGTAAAATTTAACTCTTCAGCAACCCCTTCTATACGTGCTCTGGTGTAAGAAGCGAGGCTGGAGGCGGAGAGCATGGGAAGTGTGCGAGGAACAGAAAAGAGGCTTTCACGTGTCACGGCAGCAGACCATTCTCGTCTTTCGACGACACTGGGAGCGAAGTGGGCAGATATGTTGTCCATCATTTGCAATACTTTGACACAGACATACCGAAATTCCCGTGCTTAGCCCAGGGAAGGAGCAAAGCTCGCACTTTCTCAGCGTGAAATTTTGTTGGTAAATTTCAAATGTGCTGACCGAGAAAATAAAACGCAAACTAACGTAACTCGCACAGCGCTTCGGTTTATTTGTTCTTATGACGTAAAAGTGGGCATGCCACTCTAAGCAACATTAACATGGTCAAAGCTTAATATTACCGCTGCGCTTCAACACTGGATAGGCACCCACACATTTTTGCAGCTTAAGCGGCAAGGACATTCGTCATATACATACTGAGTTTTTTTAATCACAGCTGCTTGCTTCCAATAACAGCTTTATGAATTGATAATGGCTAAAAAGTAAAAAAGCGATTATACCAAGAATATACGACTTAGCTATAAATAAAAGCAGTCATACAAAAAAACTCTTCTCCCTCGTCCACCGTCAAATATCTATGGATGCGCAATCACAGCAAAAAAGTATTCAGGGGTAGTTACACGCTTGGGCAATTTGCCCTGTTCTACAACTAGTCCTCCAGCCAATACTCCAAACACAGCTGAGAAGCTGAGTCACATGCTGAAGTTGCCGTATGAAGAGTTTAAGTTCTGCAGAGCGGGGGACCTCTTGGCACCCAGCCATGGCGAGCGATGTAAACAATCTCTACAGCGATCTGTCCAGAGGTCAGTCCAAAGGCGTCAGGTGCAGCCACCATAATCACAGGAGATTCTAGCAACACATTAGAGCAAGGTTAATCTAGGCTTCCCCCTTTACATCTACAGACTGTTCTGAGCTACTCCTGTATATTGTTTTAAACAACAAATGTAAATGTTACATTGTCTGTCACATTTATTTGCTAAACCAGCAACTTGCGGTAAAACATATATGGTCAGGAGTATTGATCTGGTGGAGGACGATCCAGGGAAGCTGTTGCGGTTTTCTTCGTTGGAAGGCTCGCACGAAAAAACGCCACTTATAAGAGTGTGCTGTCAAATGAAGGAATGAATTTCGCGGGTCTTGCTGGCTGGCGCTGTTCATCTGATGGGCGACTGGAGGTCGTGTGTACGGTTCACCAATACCCTCTCACCAACTGCCTTGTGTTTGCACGTGCACTCCCCTTCTGTCCCTGAAATACCTTGGCTGCTGCTGCACGGCACTCTCTCCACATCACCATGCTTTGGGTAACGAGCGCGTTTTTAGTCCTTGATCAGGTGCTCCTCCCCGGAATGCATTCGGGACATAAATAAAGGAGCTGGATGTAAATATTTTGGCTGTAAACTGTACAAAGGTTCTCGTTTCTTAACAGATGCCACGTGCAAAGACAATTGAGTGAATTAATTTACAGCTGCCAACCTGGAATAAATGTCTTCCTTCTACACGGTAAATGGAGAGCCTAGAAGAGATTTTGGGTGCTTCCCTGTGAAATGCCGTAGAAAGAGTTTGCAAAGATTTGTAGGTTTCGCCTTACAAGTCCTGCATTTGAAAGGTTCGTTCAGTGTAAGTGCGCTGTGCCCGGAGAACGATTCAGTAGGGGGCTGCTCTGACGTTCGTTTTCGCCCTTCCGCAGCAAAGGAGGTGTTCATCGTCACCTAATGGACGTAATATAGCGCGTCGGATATAGCAAGCATACCATTGTGACCGAGCCGAATCTCCCGCGTGTCGCAATACGCAGCGGGAACAGGAACGAGATAGGTGAAATAAATTAGAGACAGCTAGACAGTTCATCGAATGACGTGTAATTGCACATGGAGACAAATACAAGAGACGGCCAGCCTATATTTATTGTGCACTCTTACTTATTTCAGTGCGAAGTAAATTTTTACACTATGAACAAATGGGGTGCTGCCCTAATGGTATCTATGAACACTCGTCTTTTTTGTCTCAGCTTCATTGGACGTAATGACCGTGCTTTATTCTGTTTACTAGAATACGCATAGAAAGTATTTGCAACTTTCAACACCAAGAAAGCCTATTGCCATCAAAACCATTGCTTTTTTAACTCAAAACAACAGAAAAGTTTCCTGCAGCCCAAATTTTTGAGATGTAGTATGCAAAACAAACTTCGTTACATCTCAATCCATGCGTAAAATAAGACCGTTATTGAAACACAAGTTCAAAAATAACAAGTAATTTGAAAAAAACCCAATATTATAAAATTTGTTTGGTTTTTCGCAGTAGCATGAAAAGCTGTATTATTTTGTAACTTTGGTCAATGTGTAATCGTCACACGTATTTCTTGAGGAGTCCTGCCATATAAAACCAGAATTACGTTTCTAAGGTTCTAGTATATAGTGTATTGCTTATCTTTTCAATCAGGAAACTCGTCCCATACAAGCCCTAACATTTATGCCGAAATCGCGTGTTTACAAATGTAACAGGAGTGCCTGATGAAATCGCGGTTCTCACTTCTACTCAATATATTACTTCCTCGCATGGAAATCTCAAGCTTTGTACTTTTTCTCTTACCTAAAAAGCTGCCCTAAACATGGTACACGCGTTTGTTATGACCCGCATCGGAAAAAAACACATTAACCCGCGCCGAATTTAAAACTCCATGGGCTTCCTAAATTTAATGTGAAGGAGGGTTTTACAGTAACAAATATGGGTGAATAAATTATCCACAATATAAAAAAGACTGACTTTATACGTACGACGTCGTACAGTCTGGCGGAAGCCATTACCAACGCCTCCTAAAATTTAGGAGGCGTTGCCATTACACGCACGACGCGACTGACGCGCCAATGCGGCTGCCTAAGCAACCGGCTGCGCGCCGTTGCTCCGGCCGTCCCAATCGCCCGGGCAGAGCGTTTTGCAGAATTCCGAAGCAGCCATTACGTCGTATTCGGTCCCACTACGGGGCGCGGAGCCGATGATTGAAATGAGAATCGTAAAACGCTCGTCATAATGGCTTTTCGTCAACATTCGCGCTCCGTATGGCAATAAAAAGAAAGCATAGCTGATGTTATGGATGCAAAGCGAGACATAGAACCGGATAAAGCTTTTTTTACCTACAATTGCTGCTAGCTGTGAACATGTGGTATGCCACATTAAGCCATTACCACCTTACCATTTCCCTTACCACCGATGGGAAATTTCTGGCGCCTAAATAGCGTTCATATAAAGAGCGTATATAAAAACCTAGGTTATATTTTTCACGTATTTTTTTATCCCGGCTTACGTACTATCAACAAGTACATAGCTAACGCAGTTCAGATGCGGGCGAGTTGCGATCGCATCAAACCCACCATTGATGGCGGTGCTCTTATCTAGCCTTCCAGTTAATGCTGTTGGATGTAAGCACCCGACCTATTTTTAGAATGAACATATTTACAGAGGGTTACGTTGACTGATAGCCTAAACCAGTGGTTCTCAAATGGGGACCGCAAACCCCAGGGGGTCGGAGAACATTTCAGGGGTCCGCGAAGCCTCCCCCAAAACTAACCCCGCCATTTTTTTTTGAATTTGTCAGCCCCTGCTTACTATGCAAAAAGGTGGCTTCGCCGCATTACATGTACGTTTATGGTTCGCAAGCCTAACCCGACATCACGAAAAGACGCCGACACACAATAAATAGAAATCACCAGTATTTTCTTTATGTGTGTCAGGGCGATGTCAGCAGCTTTTTCACACCTACGAGAACGGAAACAAATTCCGGCTTTAAAAAGTGTAAGCCTCCTAGCTCGGGTCTTCAAACTAATGAGTCCCACACAGTCTTAATGAAAGGGTTGGTTTGCCCGAAATGAAATGAAGGAAGTATCTATGTGTGAGTGCAACACTTAATGCAGAACCAGTGACGCTTTAGGTCTTCCTTCTTCACTTTAACACACGGCCTGTAATAAAATGTAGAAGAGGAAAACATATAGAACATCAATTATCAACTTACACAACCCCATACTTACACAACCACAACTTATCAACTTGCACAACCAAAAACCCAATCCCTTTCATTGGCCATAGCAGTATTGCTAAATAGTTTAATAAAATAATTGTAACACTATGTGGCATTCAAGCTTCCTAAATATTAGAAACTGCAGCGTAGGTTCTCTCGAGAATGAGCGCAAGCGTTCATGGTTTCAGCGCTAGCCGTAGTAGGCAAACGCTGTTATTCCTCCGCGCACACATCCTTCTAACGTACGGCACCGACCCCAACGCACACGTCAAAGACTCCAACAGTACACCAATGGAGGTTTCGATTATAAACAGTATACCACTCTAGAACACGCAACATTTTTTTGCAAAGCTTGCATAACGACCTCCCCCCCCCCCCCTCTGGTCCTCTCGCAACGTGACCAGGGGCTACGCAGCTGATGTTGCCAGTTTCGAAAACACAATCGAAGCTGGAGCAGCTAAGATCCGCCTGAAGATTCGCCTGACCCCAGCTCGTGGAGTGTAGAGCGACACAAGACCAACAAGAATCACTTTTCCGGGAGACACCCTGCATTTTCTAAAGCGCGGGTTCAAGTTCTGCAGAATATTTTCTTTGCCATGGAGGGCATCGCCGTCTTTCCGATGCAACTGCTCACCCATGTGTTCATGTTCTTCCGCTGCGGTGAGCGGTTTGTTGTCGCATTTTCCTGTCATTCCTGTGTCAGTTTCATCACTAATTTTCCTGTCTCATCTTTATTGCACACTTCCATCTGCCGGAGAGTCAAATGGGGGTATTGTCCTTGTATGGAGGAACGTGTTACTACAAAACAAAAAAGCGGGCAGTGGAGCACTGAAAAACGCAAGCCCGACGCAAGACAACGACATTCTGAATGTGGCGTAGTGCCCGTGTACATTTGTGCCTTCATGAACGCGAAATACATCAGTGCGTCATCTGCCGCGGTTCGTGTCGTTTGTCTCTGCGCCACGTAACAATACTCATGATCAAAGTGACAATGAGAATGCTTTTAATTATTACGACGGCGACCTGGACTACTATCATGCGGCAATCTGTTAATGAGGCAGTGACTGATAACTGAAGAGCACTTTGATAGCACGTTCGAATTCACATTTTGATATTTATAGCCGCCTTCTCCGGTCTTAATTCATTATCGGTTACGAGTGGTCGGACCTACTTTCAAGGACATGATTGGCCACTTCACATCGAACGGGCGATGTGGCTGATTTGGGGGCGCTGAATATTTTCTCATTCTGAATATCAGTTTGAATATTTCTTGTATTATGAGGATATTCAATTTACCTGGATAAATACTGTTTGGAATTTTCTTGTCATCCTGTTGAGTGCGTTTAATTTTTCGGCCTTTACCAAACAGCCAAAAGAAAACTTTCGTAAGATTGTAGAATTCCCCGTACACGTTTTTTGGTTCAATAATATTAAGAGTGACCAGAGCACGTGTAAAACGTTGGTATTGAATTGTTATGAACGCGCTATGAACGTCTTCCGTAGCATTGAAATAAATAGTTATTCGATCTCCCTCCTTACACCCCTTCTGTTATTCCCGTACTTGAACTATTATGCTCTTCTAAAATTGTGAATGCGATTGTTTTACTGGGTGGCCATGAGAGCAACAGATAACACCAGGGCTACATCGAACTGTAAATGCCGTCGTGTTCACTACGGCTTGCGTTTCGCAGTGAGCCACAGCTTTCCTTCTGCTCATTTTCTTGCACATCTTTTTGTTCGAATAGAGACGCAGCATTGGCGGCTCCATCCTGAAGACGGATGCAAAGGAGGTGACAGGAAAATGAACAATTATTTATAAAGTGCTCTCTGCGGTGGATGAAGATGAACAGCGGAATAAGCAGTGGCCTTAGAAAGGAAATACCCATTATGGCAAAAACAAATCTCAGAAATGATTGATTCTGCGCTTTATATAATTGAGGGGCACTCACTGTTAAGTGATTCTAGTTGGTCTAACGCTGTCTCCTCAGGTCCCATGGTGGTGTTGTGTAATGGGGGACATCGTCTTGGTGGCTTTAGCGGTGGTGTTACTTGGGCGAGGGAAACAACCCACATACATGCCATTGAAGCTTGAAGGCCCGGGTTATGCTGAGCACAGAGCAATAACCTAAAAAGCGCCCGATTGTGAGCATTTTAAAAATGGCATGAACCTAATCTGAACATGGTATATCGAACCAAGAATACCAAGAAAATACCAAAAAAAGCCAGAGCGCTCTTGAGCGCGCGCCTCGTGGTGACCGCTAAGTCATCGCCTCACACAGTGAGCTTTAGCAAACAGAATAGAAAAAACTCCAGTGGTGTCGTCAAGGGCTACTTTTCATCTAAAAAACTGAACCGTTCATGCTAAAGTTGAAAGCACCTCCTATTTGGGAGAGGTCACCGCGGCCGCCGCATCGCCTTGAAGCGATTACGAATAATTGGAGAGATGGCTGCAAGTGTGCCCATCCTTCCCAAGACGACTTCCAAATCCCGCCATCGCTGCCTCAAGTCCATCAGGAAGAGCCGGTCTGCCATGCTGAAGATGATTTTGCATCCGCCACTCACCGCGAAGAAGACGACAACCTCTGCGATGCAAGTCACGACGATTACTAACGGCAACTATGCAAACTAGCAATGATTCTGAAAAATAACAATGGGTCCGCCAATGCTCACATACAACAGCTTCGCCATTCAGCTGTTGTTGGTGAGTGCAAACTTCCCTGAACTATTTTTTTATTCTGCGTCCGGGAGTATGCAGTACACAGGTGAAATTTGAATTAAACGACGCCTTTCTGAGGGCGCATCTTTGTATTTTGTTTTTAACCAAAGCCTAAGCAAGCTTCAACTGCCATTCAGAAACTTGCGCCCCAGAACAAACTCGCGTTAATCCGCATCACTCAATTTCTATCAAGGGGTAAAATCAAACGGCTGCAGAAGTGATAAAAAATATTCATGTAAAAACAGGGCTGTAAGTCTAGAAAGTGGATCCCCTAGAATAGCAAGCTACAGTGAAATATTTGGAGTTGACTAGTCGATTTGGCATGCTGAGGCATGAAAAGAATGTTTACTGTTCTGGGAAATAATGTTACGAACGTGTGTAAACTGTTTATACGCAAGGTTATCTGGAATATTATACGCTGCGTGTTTACATGCCCCAACTAAACATAACTGGCATGACCACGCGTAATTTCAAATAATAAAGAACTGCAGAAATTTAAAAAATACTATTTTTTTACGGGCACCATATTATGAATGTTCTCTACAAAGTTTCACAGTAAGTGCAGTAGTTTGTAATTTTGTGAGAAAAAACCTAAACAAAACACAATTTTTAATTACCTTACCAAATTTTAAAACATTGAAAAAATAAACATGCGTAAAATTTTTTCAACTTCTTGTAACCTAATTGTAGTGCTTAAAACTCAATCTATAGTATAAACGTGCAGGCTGTTCTTCAGTCTACCAACTGTCACACGCTCACCTCACATTCTCTGATATGACGTAGTTTACAGAGTATTTTGACATTTAGCAAAACAGCTCACTAGACAATATTTGTTTTGGAAAGCTTGGCCTTATAGCTGCACCTACCACTGTGTGGGCTTCATTCTGTGCACCCTAGGCGAAGGTTCATGCTACTATTTGCTTGAACTGACACCTGCGGCGGCTGTCTCTCATGCGCTCAGAACGTGACAATTCATTCAAATCTTAAACATTCCCACGTCCCATTATATGGTCTAAAATGTTCACCTGTTCGCATATGCTGATAATAATATTAGGTGTCGAAACACCGCAGGTGAAATATAAGTAGTCATTCAATAAAAATATACCCTGCTCAATATTCTTATCGAGACATCAAAGAAATACAATATTTGTATGATGCGCTTACCTAGGCGACCTGAATGTTTCTTCAGATTACGACAAGGAACTAAGTGGAGCTGTCCTCTACTGTCACCATGGGTTGTCTATGCCAAGGCAATTTGCTCTTTTGACAAGATCATTCGAATTTGGAATGCGTCACCTCACAATTACGTTTTACAATCATTTTTCGGGAAAGTGTTTTGCACCTAAACGTTGGTTAATAATTTCGCATGTGTAAACGGCTGAGCTTGAGCGGAAACAAGTGCGGGAACAGAAGGCGTCAGTATTCAAATTCCCGTAGGGTGGGAGGGAGGATGAGGTTGGGGTGGCTGCATGGGCATTCGAAAGGACACTATGGCCGCGGAAAAAGATTACGATGTACACACGTGGAGTATGCTAAAGATTGTGTGACGTCGAAACATTCACTTTAGGCACCCCCAGCCCATCACGTGAACACCACCGGCCGGTGATAACCTTCTCTTGATTGCACTCAATTGGGCTCTTCCTCCTGCAATACTGTATTGTGGCCTCAAGGTGAGTAATTCAGTTAAAGAAACAACGGGTAGAGGCAATCAGCCACAACATGAATATTTTTTTACCTTTCTATTCTTCTAAATAGCCGTATAGGAGCATATCTTTTACTTTAAAGGTTGTATGTTTTCAGAAAGATTTTACAAATTTTATTACAATCCAAAATTTTTTTAACAATGACTGGAAATGGTGATACCTGAACTGATCGCAAATAATATTTTTGCGAATTCGGATAAAAGAAGTGTATTTTTTTACGTCTCTTTTCTTGTTACATCGTTGTTTTTTATTCCGCTTTATTAGGCTACGTCTATTATCGTTTTGTTATACTTTTCATTGCAAGACGATTTCTTTCCCTTTCTCGTGGCATTTCTTAGGGTTATGGTGGTGAAATAGGTCAGGCGTAATGCGGTTTTTGAGCACACCGCTGATTCTCCTCCGCCGCTCAATAAGGGGCATCCTGAGTTTTCGCAAAAAACCACCACAAAGCGCGGGTCACTTTGTTCACTCATTTGTTCATTCAGGTCTCACCGATGCTTGAGAAGAGATCGGGACCAGCGCTGCCAGACGTGATCAAATTCTTCACACAAAATGAAGGTTCTCGAGTCCCTAAACTACTGCCAAGCAGATCAGAAACATTTCAAATGGCAGCAAGACTTACAACTTGCAACGAATTCTTGTTGTGTATGCTGACGCTAACAAGTGACTGTATGCAACATCGGTTGGCGACCATACAACCGAACGATGGCCGTTAGAACTAACGCGCAGAAGATACCAGCAAAGAAAAAGGCTAAATGCCTCTTTGTCTCACCGAAGTATTCCCATGAAGCGTAGTAAAAGTTAGAGATTGCTATTTTAATATAATTGGTTGTGGCACTTGAGCCCGACAATGACGGTATAAACAGTAAGAACACCTAAACTTTATGTTGATATAGTTCAATAGAATCGACAGCTGATATGTTGATACGCAGATATTCGGAAGCACACAAAGGGGTGAATCGACTCAACTTAGGTAAGCGAGCCTCAGAAGAGCCAGAAAATCAATAAAACATTTTGTGGGCTGCGCCACGTGTTTTTCTTGAAGCTGTCTCATTCTTTTGTACAGTTTAAGTGCTTTCCTGATTAGGCTATACATCACCAACTAGACCCCTGATGTGCTTCTATAATATGCTTGAGCACAACCAATATTCATATTTAGTCTCTACTGTGTAATTTACGCTAATAGAACGTATATATGCCCTTTGGTGTTTATTGTAGAGTTTGTGCTAATGAAAGCAGCACTGCGCCGTGTGGTTGTAAACGTGTATTTGTTCCGCACCATTTTGACGGCGTCCTATTTATTATAATCGTTCAATATGTAGTAACTATCACAAATGTCTAGATAGCTCACGCGATTTCGTTTCTTCTCTCGTAAGAGACAGCGAAAGTAGCCACCAAGTGCCACTGCCGCCCCTTATTTTCGTATGTCATATATAAAGCACTCCATTCTTTCTGTGCGGGTTTCGCAAAATTGCAAGAATGATCACCCATTGTCACGCCGAACGAAAATGGCTCCACCCCCTACATCACTCTCGGGGCAAGCGAGCGAACGGTTATCGGGGCTGAAGTGGGCAGGTACTACAAAAATATCCCAAGAGTATGACAACGTTTTTTGCGGCGCATTCTGTTGGCCGAAGAACACTAAAGACGTGATGGCTTCAGAAGAGGGGCAGTTTAAGCGGCCCTAAATAGACCACTGAAGGTCGCCATTTCAATTGCGTAATCACTGGAGTACCCCTTCATGACAATGTATACCAAATACTACACCTCTGCGTAAAGCAGGGGCCGCACAAGCACGCAACAAAGATGCTTTCTTTCTTCCTTACTCACCTAACACTCCCTTGTCGCCACACTGCCGCACTCTGACGTGCGACAGACTGCTTGTGACGCACCCTGTGACGCATCAAGCTCTCAACAGTACGGCTGCGCTATTGGTGGGTCCCGTTAAACGCTGTAGCCAATCAGCGTTCCCGCCTCTGGGGGAAACGCGGTTGCGCGCGGCGATCCTGCACCGGTGGCACGGACGAATGTAGATCGTCGCCATCCGTTACACGAGCTTAGCTGAGTTTGTAGATATAGCGCGTCGTTTACACGGAGCATCTCTGCGGGCACAAACGCCCGCTACACGAGCGACGGTGGCAAGCATCTGCCTCCACGGTCGATAAGCAGCCCCCTGTGCAGTGTATGCACGATACGGCATACACAGCAGCAGCTAAAACTTTTTACCCCCCGCCAGAGCGGGAATATTGCTGAAAATCAGTTTGCAAATACGTGAAACGGGGTGATAGTGCAGTGAAAGATTGCGCGGGGGATCGTCGCCATCGCGGCCTCGCAAAGCAGTGTCTGGATAACTGCGGCGATGCTAAGCCTTTGCCCAGACCTCGGTGGGACGCGTTCACCGCGACAGCGCTGCATGCCGAAACACTAGCGAGCTGCTGGACTGTTCGGTGGCAATATTCAATTATTGTCTTTAGCGAGCATGTTGTGTTTGGAAGCCCCCTATCTTGCCTTCAAACGCTCGTTCCCGCCGACGCGGGCACGGCAGGCGCGAGAAGCCGGTCGATGCGGTACCCTCTCTCCGACCATCAACAGATCGGGGTCATGCCGTCACAGCGAAAAGTCACGTGATGAAGACATTTTCATCATTCCCTGGGCACTGCGCATAGCATCAAGAAGCTATGCACTGTGGTCAGCTGAGTTTTTAAAACTGTTGCGCAAGTGCGCCCTTCTGCAGCGGTGGGTTCGCTTTGGCGTTTGTTTGACGCCCGAGTTTCTGTCAACGTAGCCGCCGGTTGTTTAGAGGATTCTCAAGTGTAGCGTCGAGCTCTTGGTTGATGAACGCGTCGCGTATCTGCTGTAAGTTCGTTCCCAATGTTGCCTGTTCGGCAGTCACTGACTCCACCATAACTCCGTTGTAGTACCAGTACCAGGCCCATAATAAGTTTGGATGACCTATATCGTACTGCCTCAAAACAAAACAAACAAAAATTGTCGTGGCAGGGCGGTGAACTCCAGCATTCTTGTGTGATAGATTCATCAGACCTTGGGTGCAGCCTTTGCCAGGAACGTTGCCAGAGGGGAGGGGGGAAGGGGGGTTCGAACTTCCTCCGAAAATTTTCCGGTCAGCGCTTAAGCGAGAATTCGTGTTTTCTTGGGCAGAACTCCTGCCTTCGGATAGCCCATTACCCCTTCCGAAAAAAAATTCTGGCTATGGCCTTTTTCTTAGCTGATGCTTGCTTGCAGGTGCGGGCTTTAATTTTTAGTGCTTTAAACGAACAGGCACGGTGCGCAAGCGAGCCAATCCTTGCTTTCCACAGAACGAAGCCTTGCCAGGCTAGGTGCAGTGAGGTACCAAAGACCTTGTGGACATACTGCGAACGAACGAAAAATGTTTTAATGTTGACTTCATGCTTTTCCGCAGAACGATAAAAAAAACGGCGAAGCTACCGTAGCGCACACATAAAATGCCTTTTGCAATTGCCTCCACATGCTTTGGCTGAAGCCTTGGGTGAAACGAAAGGAAGTTACTGCTACGTTGACAGAAACTCGGGCATCAAACAAACGCCAAAGCGAACCCACCGCTGAAGAAGGACGCACTTGCGCAATGGTGATAAAAAACACCTTATCGCAGTGCAGAGCTTCTTGACGCTATGCGCACTGCCTTCGTTATAAAACTAAAAACAAAAAAATCCGACGTATTTTGACGTGACTTTTGTATTTTGTAAATGTAAATGTATTTTTGTAAATGTAAATGTATTTTGACGTGACTTTTGGCATTTAGGTCACGACCCCGATCTGTTGATGGCCGGAGAGAGCGTCCCATTCGATGCGGGCCGGCTACCAACCGACCCCGCTGAGCGGTAGCGAATATAGTAGGCGGAGCTTGGCCGTCGTCTGCTAGAAAAAGACGCGTGACGTACCACCGAGCGGAGCCAACGGCTGCGCGCTTGTCGAACCAAGGGTGTTTCTCTAGATGGTCTTGCGCCTAGTCAGTGACGTCTCCGCTTCCAAAGTTCTTTGGAGGCGCGGTGAAACAGGAAATGCCCGAGGCCTTGTTGCGGGCCCTTTTAAATGAACGATCTCGGCTAATACTGAACACTTTTAAACCATGTTTGCGGCAGGACGTTTTTGGGATAGTTCTCCAACGTTTCTGCGCGTAAAATCGCCACCTTTGGAACCCTGTTTAGGGCCCCTTTAGGATTATAATCACTTTTCGTCAAATGTTTACTAAGGTGATTAAATAGCTTCATGGATCTCGTGTGATTCTAAATTCTTTAGGATCTTCGTCCCTATTTAGAAGCTGTCACTACTCTATACACAGTCTCAAATTCGTAAGAGGAAGGTTCAACCGTGCAATCACACATTTGTCACCATTGGTGTTATGTTTTTGTCGTAATTTTTGTATATTCCTTTTCCGTGTCGCTACAGGCTTATTAGTCGGGGAGTAGCTGGTTCAGGATCTATATACTCATCATTTTCCTGTTCGTTGCCCATCGGTGGTCCGCCGAGAATAGTGATTTTGGAAAGTGCTTCTAAGGGGGGAAGGTTTAAAATTTATGAGTTTTTTTTTTCGTTTTGCGGCGCCTATAAGAAACGTCTTCAGTGGCAGCTGCCGGTAATGATTTCAAATGATCTACTTGATTGCGAAAATCCTGGCCTACGAGTTAGCCCGCTTAGGGTGCGCAACTATTGCTGCCTTTAATGGACGTTTTGCGCAGTAGGGGGTTAGCCAGCCCCGTAGCTTTTTTAGTATCTCCGAGGTCTACCTTGATGTTTCATTTGTAGTTTTCGTAGGATAAGTGGCAACAGTAGCCTCACGCATCGGGTTTGCGGTCTCCGTCCTGCTTCTTATGCCGCTTGCCTCACCGTTCTCAGTGTCCATTCTCTTTATGTGTTTGGATTGTCTCATCGTGCCTTTCACGTCCCTGTATAGCTGACAGGAGAATGTCGTCGTTTTGCGGATTAATTACACACCAGATTTTTAGTCGACACAACGCGCACCCACGCGCTGCCGGCCGACGCAGTAGATAAATACTTGTGCGCGTAATTCTTGTGTGCGTAAATGGGTGAGGCTATCTTGAACTTGCAAAAAATTGTCTTTCCCACTGTTCTGACACCTGTGAGGGGCATCCGTTCCTTCAGTTAAGACTTCTGCATTGCAGAGAAACCACCCCAATGGATTTTTTGGGTATCGCCGTATTAGCTGCGCATGAAATTCTTTAGTCCCTGTTATTGCTCGCTCCCGCATTCCTGTACCGTTAGGCCGAGAGAAACGTGAAAGAAAAAGAGGACGCAACATGAAACGCTTGCCATAAAGCCCAAGCACGTTGAGTGCCACCGAGGTGCTATCGGTTATTTTTTCGGGCATTCTCAAGAATCTTATGCGCGGAGCAAAAAAAGTGCGGCAAGGTTAAGTGTGGTTTGTCCAAGTTGAAAGTCTACAATTGTTAAAGAGAGACGAGAGAAGATCCTTAGCTCCAAGATCAGTGCCGTCCTGTCGACCAGGAACTGCAAAGGCCTCAATGCTATATTTAGTGATATTTATGCAAATATTGTAAGCTATTTTTCATTTTGTCTAACCTCTTTTTGGGCTGGTAGTTCCTTCCGGCCGAAGAACTTTGCTTCATCCCTACACCCAATGTCCTGCTATCACGACGCGCCATCCAGGAGACATAGACGGCAACATCATTGCACGCGCCCTAAGCGTGATGCGGTTTTCGTGTTGAAATAATATTGCCCCGATAACAAACATATTTAGCGTGATGGTTTAGGTCATTAAAAGTACGCTCGACTGTATACCGATTCAATTGGTTTCGTGAAATCTCACTGTTATAGTTTAAAGAGAAAATTTTGGACCCCCTGTCTGTGATTCTGTCACTTCATTCAGCCGTCAGGCCAAAGCGGAAATTTGTTGACCACGATCTTCCTAAAGGCAGGCGTGTTCCAAAGTGCAAGCGCAGTTCGCTTTGCGCTGCAAGTCTATATAAAAAATAACAGCGTAGAACCATCATCCCAGGCTTTGCCCTAAGTACAGGGTGGTGGAAATACCGCTCTACGATCCACTTCTCAACCACTGCATTTGGCAGACCGCGCATTGCTTCGAATGTACCGTTTGTAATTCATCCCACAAGACCTGAAACGGCCACTTTACGAAACATCACCAGTGACGGTAGTAGGGGCGCCACTCCATTAAAAATGGGTTCAGGATAGGATGATGTGGGAATCCAAAGGCCCCTAGTGACTTCCAGGGCTCCGGCCTTGACGGTTTCTTGGGTTGCCATATGAGACCTTCCTAGAGCATACTCACAGTCAGACGGGGAGGCTAAACTTTGGAAGAGGTCGTTTACACTCAGATACGGAGTGTAAGAGGTCCCGCCCGCAACATAAAGCCAGTGCGTGGAGACGAGTTGTTTGGGTTGTGGTGCCCAAGAGTGCGGCGTTGTAAAGTGCTGATTTGTAAGAGCCGCCGCATACGAGCTGCCGGAACACTAGGTGAAGGGTGCGAGGGGGGTAGGCTCCTTGGGAGAAGGCGGTAATAATGAGTCATGTCCCCGTACGTAAGGACGACGGAGTGGCCCATTTGGCACTCTGTGTAGGTACAAAAGAACTGGGAGCACGAGAAATTGAAGCTTGGACGCGTTTGTGTGCTGTCGCCTTTCAGCCTGCGCCTGGGCGGACCTTATTCCACACAGCATCACAGTATACGTATTCGCGTTAATACCACATCACGGGGTTGGAAAGGAGGTTCTCGATAATAATTTTCTGGGCTGGAACGAAATTGATGCCCTCCATGTAATCCTGTATAGCAGTTGTGGAGCCAGATAAAATGATATGCGGGTATGTAATTAAGTAAGGGCATGCGCAATGATAGCAGCCAGGAGCTTCCGCAGTCTGGATACGTTAAATGACTAAACTTGTGGCTTGGAAGTACCAGATTCCCGGGAGCATGCAAATCTGGGAGTCGATGCTTGCATCTGTCGCTTTCTTATTTTTTAGTGGCTTCCACTTTTCCCCACGTTGTGTCACCGCAATATCATCTTTGATATATTGTTACTCTCTTAACACCACTGCTTTTCGAATGCATGCTGACTTTATTGTGTAATATACGGGACAGTTTCACCACAACGGTCTGATTGTCTCATAACTGAAAAATTGAATTTATGCGCCAATTACGCAATTATTACGGTGCAGGAACAGGGTGGCTCTACGTTTTTATCCAGGCAAAGTATTTAGCATGAGTTTAAAGCTGCAACCCCACCTCCCGTTATGCTGGGAACGGATGGGGGCACGAGCTTTCTTAAGTTGTAATCCTGACTTCTAGTTCGGCTTATCTTTGCCATGGTATTTGATGCTGGTTTTACTACTGAAGGATGCACGATCGCTTAGTTCACTTGAGATATGCACGTTTTTATGAATAGTTTGATTTTAAAAGAGTTTGGCATCTGCAAAAAGTACTGAAATGTTAACCAAGGTAGCCTGAGATGGCCTAGTGCAGATGTTAACAGTAACATAATGTTTCTCCAACAGTTCATTGAAGTTGTGCAGAATAAGCATAATCAGGTGCAAGTAACATTTGCCACAAGCTAGGAAGAACCAACATGCCCCGTTGCATAGGAATGATTGTAAGGAATCCTACTATGCTGCCACACAAAAACAAAATCACAGAACAGAGCTTACCCTCTTAGCTGCAACTTACCAGTTTAAGGCACCTCTGGTTAAAAAAGCAAACGCACTGTTTAAAATGATTGATATTTAACAAAGATTGTTGAACGGAATTAAAAAAAATTTTTTTTTGGCCTACGAGGTCCATGTTTTGTATGCAAGTTCCTGACTTTAACACATGTAGTTAAACGTTTGTGTGAGCAGGCCACCATTCTAATTTTTCTAAAAGTTGATAAAGTTTTGAATAATGTTTTTCTTTAATAGTGCAAACATAAATTGTGCTTAAAATGAATGGTATGCCGGTGCTGTTAGCACGGAAGGGAGCACTAAAGCTCCGGCAATGACAAAAACACGGCACGCGGCATGGTTTTGCTCAAGAAAGCAAGTGCCCGAACTGGTAAAAAAGTGCTGATAAGAATACAGCCGTTTATAAGACAAGCATAACAATATTCAGGGGTAGTAATGCTTCCGTTTGGTAACAACGGGCAGTATCCTGTTGTGTGCTTAAATTTCTGTATTTAAAATGGCGAATACGACAAGAATGCGGGCCACAATGGGTTGTGTTTGCTGTGCGAAGTTGCTTGTCTGTGCACGTTCAGTGTAAGCGATACTATGACCTAGGTAGTTGCTATGTGGTACATATGCGAACTAGTATAACAGTCGCCGTTACGCGTGGTCTCATTAGGTAGAAACGGTGTAGTAATGAGAATAGTGTGCGCAGTTTACGTTTCATAAATTGCATGCTTCTCGGCTTCGAACCTTCATGTAACTTGCAATAGAATCACCACAAAACATGCAGTAACCGTCCAAACAAAACAGGTTGCGTCCACTCAGTCCGTTAGATGTAGGAAAGCGTGAAATCTAACGTTACCAGAATGTAAGCTCTATGTGCACAATCAGATTTGCAGGCGTGATATCGAATCAACGCACTATGGCATCTGGAAAGCCCAGATGTTGTACTTTATTGGTTTTTTATGACACAGTATCTTCCAAAAAACCACCCAATCTTAAACAAACTAACCGAATTTTAACAAACTAACCTTTAACAAACTAACCT
The DNA here is from genome assembly GCF_048455015.1 of Haemaphysalis longicornis. Lineage (NCBI taxonomy): Eukaryota > Metazoa > Arthropoda > Arachnida > Ixodida > Ixodidae > Haemaphysalis > Haemaphysalis longicornis. The sequence goes on along the minus strand of NW_027526233.1, from coordinate 99,751,043 downwards.
AAAGAATTTAGAGTGTGGGCAATTTCTTTTTGTGCTCTGTATGTTTCAGAACCCAGAAATACTCCGTACCAAATGGCATATTGAACAGCAAGCAACGTGCAAACATCATTGGGGGGCCTATGCACCTTAGGGGTTAGGGTTGTCGGCGTCTCGTGAAGTCACGGTGTTAAAACCCCAGGGCACTTGCTTTCAAGCGGCTCGCACTGAAACCTTACATCTTCATGGGCAAAGAGACGTACAAAAATAACTCACCGGGAAACTCGTTTTCCAACGTCTTCTGATAGAACACTTTGTGCTTTAAAGACAGGAGACTTTTACAGCAAAGCTTTATACCTTTACACACAACGGTTTCATTTCCGAGAGAAAAACACCAAGGCGCCAAGGCCAACACGCCAAGCGCTCAACATCGAGACCACATTATACACTTCAGCGTAACTTCGAAACGAAATTATCGTACATCAGAACCGCATCATCCATACCGCGTTGTACACTCATGCACTCAATGTCTCGCCCCTCCACAGGTTTTGCAGTAGTGAGGAGGGCACGATTTCCTTCCGCTGCAAACAATTTTTTCTAACATCTTTCCTGAATCCAATAGAAGGTTGAAGTGAGTGAGGTTTTTTCATTTCAAAGCTACAGGAATAAACCCATTGTGCGCTGTGTGCTGTATGATTGCGCACAGCCACGCTACTGTTGTTTTGTTGTTTGTCAAACGACAGAAGAGCGGGGACAACGGTAAGGATGTCTATGAGGCGGTTTACATGCAGAAAAAATAAACCAACCAACAACTTGAAACGGTACCCTAACGGCCATTTTTCAACCAAGATTTATCAGGTGTGTAGAAAACGTGTTTTTGCGATTGCTAAATGAATTCAAAAGGAATTTTGAACGACCGGTGTAATCCCTCGTCTCAAACGGCTTTTTGTCGATGTTTATGCAACCGGATTTAGGACGTCTAGAAAGCGTTGAGCCAGCCCGACACTAGCAAAGATATAAGAAGTCTTCAAAATGGCAGGTGCTTTTTCCCAGCCATCTTGTAGCTATATCTTTTGTCTGGTATAGACGAAGCATATACGTTGGGTAACCTTTTTGATCTAGCTGGGCATTAGGCTGATTCAAAAAGACAGCTTGCCTCGTTGTTAATAAAATAAATTAAAGAACATAAAAAGCTATAGTTAAGACAAATGGCATAGAAATCGGGTATCAAAACAATGGTGATGAATAAAATACACCGACGCCATTAAACACTCTTGAAACAATCAAAAAGAAATTAAATGCTATTGTACAATGTACACATTTTTGTCTAATTTCTACATTTGCTTGCATTTCAAATGCATTTCAAACGCTCCTCAATATATAACTTAAGAATCCCCGTACGGATAACGGCGACATCTTAGCAACTTTGCTCTCGACCTCCGTTTGCATAACACTAAGTCTGATGTGGTTGGTTTAGAACGGATTGCAAAATTTTGATAGGCTGTTTATAATTGAAATATAAATTGTCAAGAAATTGTTTTCTAAATTATGTTATCTTCCTTAAGTATTAACTTCCTCTTGAGCTGATAGCTAAACATTCACGCAAAAGAAAAAGTTTTCTACTTTGCATTATTATTACTGTATTTAAAATTAAAGAAAAATTTATTCGGAAAAGGTTATATCACGTTTAGTGAGCTGCATTCATTCCGAAAAAAATATTTCCAAGGACATTAAAGTACTTCTGCTCTCTTGTAAATGCAAAAGCAGCAAGGTCCAGCTAAGTGCTTGTAACGCCTTTATTTCACCTAGCTTTCTCCAAATGCTTTTAATCGTGGCCCTTGAGACGGGTTCTTTGGGATCTACATGAAAGCGTTGATGGTATTTTAATCTGTCTCCTATGTTTTGCAGCACGACTCTTTAGTACAGCTCTTTTTAATGGGAGAGTTGACACCAGTGACAAGTATCAATGCTTGTCTGCGTGTTCAATTGGCGTCGTTCTTTTGCTCTCTTCTTCCGTGGTAGACTAGCGTCGACGGCTACCCTTCCTTACCACCGCGTTAGTGTTCCCACGATGGAACGCCTCGTGACAATAAACGTTTCCTTATTGCCCTATTATTTTCATTGATTTCTGCAAATGGACATTTTCTGCTTCGGGTACTTCACTCGCAACGCAATAGGTGATACGAAAAGGAGTTATTGGTAATCAACAGCGGGTAGGAACGGCGACCCTTCTCAAAAACGTCGTTAGGCGTTCATGTATTCCCGCAGCAAGTCCAGAAATTGAATAGTAGCGTTCTAGTTAACAACACATCTGTTGCCTGTGCACCATTGTTCACATCGAAAATCCCCTACATTGTGTCTGTCTATCCCACGGAGCCGAGGGTTTATTTTGTTCAAAATGCAAAAAATCGGCAAAATTGAGAAGCGCTGATTCTCTCCGTAGCAAAGGGCGATTCGCCGGATGGGGAATAAAGATGATGGGAAAGCGGTCTGAACGAGCGCCATGGTTGCTGGTTTGTGCAGTGTTCGGTCGCTAGAGAGGTTTAAAAATGTGGCAAGTGTTGCTAGAGAGCGCTACATCTGATCGTTAGAGAGGTCTACAAGAGCGCTGCAGAGCTGCCCACAAATATTGTGATATGGAGCCATTGATTTTTTTAAGGCAGCATGAATGCTTGCGGTCCGTTCAAGCGGCACTCTTCAACGGTAGTATTGTTCCAATCAACAAAAAAACACCAAGGCTTCATTATGTAGGGGTGTATTTGTATTTCACAGAGAACCGGCAAGATTGGTTGCAAATTTTTGCTACTCTGTAGTTTCGCCATCCTAACGTGAATTGCGCGCACCTAATAAACCGTGTCGTAGTTCCACGATACATCCGACCCTTTATTACGATTAACTGTCTAAAGCTACCACATATGCCTTCACGTGCACCTTCAAAGTATGGCAAACCTAATTCATCAATGTTCAGCGCTGAACGCTATTATAGTTCTGCAACAGCTCTCATTTTGCGGAAGGATACAAACAAATGTGCTGTATTTAGATTATAAAATTTACCTGCTAATTATAAAGGATCCTTTGTATAACGCTTTATCTGTCTTTATGTGGAATCATGTATTGACTGTAAGCCAAAGGAATAAACTCAACAAATATTATTTTATCTAATAAGCAAGATATACCAAAACAAATTCTCTGAATTTACGAGTACCCAAAACACAATCCCTTTCCTGTTACCTATCCAGAAACTTGCAAGAGAATTTTATCACGTTAAGAGTTATAAATTTATTTCGCAGTTATTAATTTTGGGAACTCGCATAGCTCCAGAAAGCGGACCCCGCATTTTAGAAAAATCAACGTTAAGTTCTGATTATGTACAAGATTTTCATTGATAATTTCAATGAGCGTGTACGCCTCACAACTAAGGATACACAATACAATGGGAAGCCAGTCCGGCGCAATTTATTTTCACTCATCGAATATTGCGAGACGGGTGTCAACTTTATCCAAGGGAGCCTGTTTTTAATAGCAGATAGAACTTCGCTTCGAACTCCTCCGGCCTGTTCATTTATGACGTGCCTCATTCCTTTCAATATTGCCCAGGCAACCTGCAAAATAGCCTGCCCTATTCATGTCAGTAGTACGTAGCCGGCGATAATTGGTTACAGATTGATGTGGAGCCAATCCCAGCATTATCATCGACATGCACCACTGCAAATCGACTAACCAAACTGAAACTATAGCAAGGATTTCTCAGCTGCTTTCGGCGGGAACGTAATCATTCGTTCTTAGTTACGTGTTGTAATTTGTTAGCTGGCACGTGCGTACCTGATAAACACCAATGATGGTATAACCGAGGTCGTTTCCTATGCATAATAAGAAACAGACACTCGAGAAGAACGCGTTTTCTGTGTACATTCAATGGATGTGTAGCGTCTGTCCCGTCTGCATTTTTTACAGTACTTGGCGACTACACTTGGCTGCTCTATCACCAACCTCTTAATTCGCACCCTCCCATTTGGTTTCTTCTACAATAGTATACTGCATCCGCCACACTTTGGGACAATGGACAGAAGCGGGCCCAAGCTGCACCGAGAACTTACAATGCAAGTTCGTTAAAACGACCTTAAAACTCAGTCCTTTATTTGGCTTACGGTTCCTGATTGCACTAGGCTGTTGTCATTGTCATAGTGAAGGCTTGTGAATAGAACAAACACCTGTCTGTTGCACCCAAATTATGGGGCGAACCAATTCTCTTCGCTTTGTTTAATTTTCTATTCAATGAGTTAGGCAAATACAAGATATTGACCGTAGATAAAGCGCTTTATCGCTTACCGCGACGACCGTGATAACTCTACTTATGGCCCCTATACTGATTAAAGCAAAAAGAAGTAGAGTAATGCTGTCCAGGAGTTCGATAATGCGACGATCTTGAAACAAACCTGGCGTAGCGCGTCTTAAGTTCACGCAGCTCTTCAAGTGGGATTTCGTTGTCCAGCAGCGCTTCGGTATTTATGTTGGCCAGACGTAAGAGAGGGTGTAACTTAAACACAGCGCACAATATTTTCTATTAGAACCGGTCTCATATTGCAGGAACAACCCTCAAACTCACAATATCCTAGGCGTATTGGCTTCACATACCCCGCATCACAAATGCGGAAGGATGTCGGCGAAATATATGTCCCCCCAAAAATTCAAATATAATTTTTGGTGTTAACAATACGGAAATCGTGTGATATATTAGCTCAGTGGCGTCTTTCCTGCATTTTGAACGCATCATCGCAGAATCATTAATGGCCATTGAATCACAGCCCTGATCCCAGCCACCCAGACCTTTGAATGTTAACGCTGGCACGCTAACACTCGTCATTAATGAAGTCACGTGTAAAGCCTACATTTTGGGGCGATTCTTATCAGTAGCTTCCGCAATTTTGTTCAAATTTCAATACCTATTTTTATCACCAAAAAACGAAACATATAAAAACATTCAGAAACAAAGCAAAGAAATTAGAATCCTGTCATAAATCCTCGGTCTTGGTTTCTTGCATTGGCAAAAGGGATGATTGCGTATTACACACAACAAATACATTTTTACGCCCTTCATCCTTCAAACTCAAAGTAGCTCTAGAAAGCAAAATTCTTAGACTGTACTAGCGATCCCAATGTTTCACCAAACAACCAAAGAGGACTATTCACTACATACGTGCTTTTTGCGATGATTGCTCAGTTTTATGCAGATTCGTAAATAGGTAAAGTTTGCTCTATTGGTCGAGAAGCTAAACATTGTGGTATAAAATTTGTCGCGAATCGTTTCCAATCCTTTCTTTTAACTTGCCTTCTTTGGCTCTCATATATTTTGCTGTTGGGCTAGCACAACACAATTTATATGTTTTGTTTATGTAAATGCAAAAAATAGGTCAATATGTAATGACTCTCGATGATCAACATCAAAGGCTAGATGTTGTCTATGTTAGCGGTTTGGCCCGGTGGATGTGAATTTTTTGAGGCTGCACATATTCAAGTAGCCAAAAGAACGCAATTCTAGTGCATTCCTACTGGGAAACCACGATTCTTCAACTGAAAGCCTTTGACACTTATTCTACTTCACATAGCGGTGGGGCATTGAAAGCTTGTAGCTTAGGGCTACTTTCTCTGGGGACAAGTCTATTCACGACGATTAAAACATCATCGCGTCTGAATAGCCTACCTGTGTCTACGCAGGTTTTCAGCACAAGCTACTCTTGCCCTGTCATGGCAGGTTTGCGACGATAGTAAATCTCCTTTCTAGCTCTTTCGCTTTACTGGCACCAATAGTTTCCTCCACTATTCTGAGGCGTAGACGCGTCGATGGCTAATCTCCACAGTAAACGTTCGGCTGCGCTTTTAAATGACTCGTGCGCTTTTTAAACCTGTGCGTAATCCCTCTTCATACAATGATCTCTGCACACGGAGTCGGCCCGGATACTTGCGCAGGCACGGATATGCGGAACTCAGGCAGCGTAAGTCAAAAATCACTTGTGTGATCGCCAAAAAAATGAAATAGGCGTGGTCATGCCCATCCATATTCCTGCTGTCATGTATTACCGTGAGGCGGCCAAAAAAGTTGCATCGGATCCAACCCTCTCTACTATCAAAGCCCTGCTCGCGCTTTGTGTTTCCTGTGGGTTTTAGTCAGCAAGCAATACCGACAACGTAACTGGCGTTTTCTTGATGACGGCCGCCCCCCCAGCGCAGTGCCATGCGCAAGACAGAAGCAATAAGAGTAAGGAACAGGCGAAACGCGCGCCTATGTTGGTACTCTATCTTATGCTGTGTTTTGTGTTTTGTGACATGGCAAAGCATCCTAATGTAAAAAAAAGTATTGTTGAATTAGGCGTTTCATTTTTGCAGAGAAGCATTGCTTGTTCCCGTCAGTTCAAGCGATACTAATTTTTCATTCTGATACACCGATGAAATAATAAACAAGGAGGCTACGAAATGCACAACGTGTGGAGGAGTAGGTTTACGTGCTGAAAAGCGACGATTCTTTCTTCGGTTGTTTTCGAGCGCACTTTTTGGGCGCCTCCTTTTGTGGTTTCGTGTGGGGTACGGACCTGTTGCGAACGCTATAAAACGCGTAGACTACCATGAAACTTTTTAACGAATTGTTAAGTGTTGTGCACGTTTCTTGCTGACGATATCTGGGTGACAAGCTACAAATTCTTGTTATACCAAACACGCAAAAACATCATAGGGGTGAAGAAAATGAAAAAAACCCGCCCGCATCTTCCCACGGGGGGAACTCGAGTAAATGCGTCGCAGAGTGGTGGGGGTATCCCGTGAATGTTGCGTAATTGGGTATGGTTTGGGAATGCTTAATTGTTATTTCCTCTTTATTATTCCTATTTATTGAATGAAGAAGAAGCGAAGGCAAGGAGTGTAAAGTTAAAGTCTGTCGTTATTGCTTGGTGCCGTCAAGCAAAGACGCTCTTGACTGAATTCCGAACGCGCGCTCCGCCGCCTATATACATACCGCCCGCGTTCGCGGGAGAGGGGTACGGGGGAGAGACGCGCATGCGCACACTTCCGCACACAAGCGCGCGAACTTTCCACGCACCCATCACGCCATTGTCACCTGTACACGCGCTGCCGCCGTAACTGTTGTGCGCGATGTAGCGCACGAGTAGCTACGACGCATGCGCGCACAGCCGCGCTCCCCCCGCACCGCCGCAGCTGTAGTTGAGAGCGACGGGGTACACGCGTTCCTCCCGCACCGCCGCACCTGTTGTTGAGAGCGAGGAGGGTACGGGGGAGAGACGCGCACCTGCGCCTCGACGCGACGCGCATGCGCAGTGAGCGTGTGGACGGCGCCGACAACATCGACGACTGACATCGCGAGCCTAAGAAATGCTCCGCATTTAAAAAAACGCAAAGTACAAAGAGAACTCTCGCACCGTCGGCACAAAGGAGACACTGTCCGTTTTATACAAGGCTTTCTCACGAGGTTCACCATTAGCGCTAGTGCGTTTGAGCTTTCGGTAGCGATTAATCCCGGAACCCTACCTCGCCCCAACCTATATGCAGTACCATGCTTATTACGAACGTTGCTCGGTTTCTCTTGAGCGCAGAGTCGGCTGCAGGAGCAACCAACTTCGGCGGGGATTTCATTCACCGTCCATCCCCGGCGATAACTCTTCCGTGGAACTGTGGATGGGCTGTGCCCATGGATAATTCGGTTCCCACGTTAGCAACGCTCCTTTCCAATAAGATGATACAAACGCAACGTCACGACATGCGTTGCAAATCTGAACCGCTGTTCACAGGCGATCGGTTGCCTCGTCCTGCTCGTCGTAAATACCGCTCTTGGCTCTAGTAGTTTTCGGGGACGACTAGCAAGTCCCCTAACTCTGGCGCGCAGGTCAAAAGTGCTTTTAGCCACGCACACTGTAAATACCTGAGGGAGTCGCATGTCGCTAGAGAAAGGTAATCCAGAGCATGGGAAGCACTGTCCACCCGCAAAAGCACAACGTCGCTTTTCATCGCGAAGCGAAAGCGCCCGCAACGTACACACGCATATAGCTTCGATTGATGGCCCTTCTACGAAGTTTCGTTCGGACTGTCAGCGAGGTCGCGGATATGGAGAGCTGCGCAAGGGCGACGTGCCAACAACGTGGCGTATTAAAAAACACGGGAACGAAGAACTCGGTCCACCTGAAGCAAAAAACTATCCACGGAAGAGCGGAGCCGTGGATTGTTGTGCTACTTGCCGCTATGTTGGAAACGCCAGCAGCTCGCGTACGCACGGTATTTTACGGAAGTAGCGTCCGCTCATCTTCCGTCCGCAGAACGCATAACTGGCTTAGAGTACGGGGCATGCGCAGTTTGAGCCACGCTAAGAAATCGCGTTCGATGACTGTTTGCGTACCGCGGCTTACGTTATTCTAACACTATAACTAATCACACGGTGCCAGCCTATGCATGAAGTGGGCACTTACGATACTATCCTGGCTGGAAACCCAGATTTATGCACATACCCTGGAGCAACCAGGTTGAGAAGGTGATCCCCGTGAGCGCTGAATAGCAGCCTCCAAGGATTTGCCAGCGGCTATAGCAAGTTGCCGTTCCGGAATAGGCTTGCACACGCTTCCTTTCTGTTGTTAGCACTTTTCACGCGTCTACCTTTCGCAAAAGCATTGTCCAATTTTTCACTATTGTTGTGTTTTTGTTCTTTCCATAGCCTGTAGGTTTAGTGGATACGAAACGAGTTTAAGATATATCCAGGTAGCTAGATTAGCATCGAGATTATAGTCTAACACGGAACGGTAGGCAGGACTGTGGAGCCACAAACGAGTGCCTTGTCGCTAATGCCGCGTCACTAAATGAGTGCCTTACCGCAAATATAGGCCTGGCGACATCAGAGGTTTTCTTCGGATGTTCTACGTTCCAAGGCATGTCCTAAGAGATGGTGAATGTTTGCCGCCTTTGTTGCATGGGAGAAGGTTGCGCATTTCACATGTCAGTAATCATCATTATTTTAGGGTGTTTTTCCTCGGTATTTTACGATGACTTGGCACATGTCGTGTTTGCATGGAAAGAAAAGAGGACAGCAGGTGGAAAATAGACGCTCTTCGTCGTAGTTTTCTAGGCCAAAGGTAAGCCCCCCGAACTACAAAGAATGCAAGGAATAATCTTTAGTTTTATATGTGACAACGTTATTGGATTGCCTTAAGAAAGAAAGGTTTCTTCTGTAGCCTTCCGGCATAAAACGCTTCCGGCTTGCTGAGGACATAAGCTTGTATATTGAATTGCTGGCGACCTCCGAACTTTCGGCTTGACCTAGAAAATAATGACGAAGAACGTACATTCATACTCCACCATTGCTACTTTTGTGACCTGCATGTTTTAATATTTTTCTCACATGATTATGTGTGCGTGAGACACATTTCTGAGGCCATGGCCGTAGGGCATTCAGTAGATCCACCTTGAGTCAGGATAGTCGCGATTGTTGTTGTGTTCGGCGATGCAGGTTTGGCTCATGCTGGGGTTGCGTTAAAATTTTTCTACTTCCGACACAAGTTAACCAGGCGTTTTTTTTTCTAGATAAGCTTTCTTTAATTTAAAGATCTTCTCTGAGAATTCAGGTGCAGATCTGAGCAGTCTTTGACCTATTTATTTTTTATGACGTCGTGCCATTTTCTTCAATGTGTGTGGGCTCGACATGCCGGTTTATCAACTTGCCGAGTGATTTAAAGCTTTCGCACTAAAATTGTTAAGTAGGTTCATACAAAACTGCTTGCACAAATATACTGGAATGCACTCGCCCATACACCAAACGCGTGCACGTGAATAAAAATCCGCGTTATCGCGTTAACACACCCGTCCATGTCTGGAAGAAATACTTACAGTGAAAATTGATATTTCCCTTTCTTGAATGTCACTCAGGATATTGTCACTGGCACAAAAGAATTTACAGCGATGATTTGAAGTGCAAAATGAATGAATAATAGCAGACATCCCAGACACCTTCCTCAGAACTAGGGGGAAAACACTACTATGGATTTACTGAATCTGCCTTCTGGTTAGACCATGTTTGATCTGCTTCGTACTGCTCCTAAAATTGTGATCCCATAAGTGAACCCATCGTATATGGTGAAAAAGAAGCCCCTGTAGGCAGTGTGGCTCATTTAATGTCATCACACTCTTTGATTTCATTTCCTTTTTTCTAAATATTAAGCAGAGTTCGGTGTCCGCTTCGCCAGAAGTATATTTGTGGCGTGCTGTGTCACATGTCGCGGTCGTGGAAAGGGATTGTTAGAGCCTCGGCTTCGAAATATAAAAAGACCACTCCGCTGTCATTTGTAGGCGACTGCAAAATTTCACCAGGTCGAAAAGACAATAGTTACATCCCTCCCCGCAGTCGAAACACCCTGGCCATAGACCATTGCGTATTGCAGTGCCCTAACCTACACCCACCGAATTTGATGGGTAAATGTTGTGTCTGAATAATTAGAACAAACTCACGCACGCTTTAGTAACCCAAAACGGCACATTCGAAAAAAAATCTTTTCCACGGTGCAACTTGGTTTAGGCCCCCTATGGCAAAATTCATGAATTGCAAGAGAAAAGCCTCGTGGGTATGCTGCAGCGTTGCGGGTGTCAAAAGTACTGTCTCCCAAGTTTGTCCGCCGTTGATGTAAAAAGCAAAAACAAAGTGTGATCCATTCCATTTGCTTAAAGTTGGCGATCAGGGAAACGTTTAGCACACGACTGAAACGTGACCGAAAAAAATCGAGGTAGCGACAAAATCAGGTTAGCGGCCAACTGCCTTATAATTTTTGTTGTGAAATTTTTGATAACATTATTTTACTTTTTTCGTAGACACCAATATATTGACAGCTGACGGAGATTATGTAACGTTTGCAGCTTGTTAGCTGCCAACTGTCACATTGTTCTGTTCATATAGGCCTCGCAACAATATATTTGTGTTCCGAAAGCTTTGATGAAACGAAAGACATTGCCATTTGCGTCGGAGCATACACAAGAAAGCTAGCTTTCCTGCAAAGCGTTTCAGCCCACGCGAAGAAAAAAATCCACGGAACTCTCTGCATGTAAAGTTACCCTTTAAAACTAAACCGCAAACGTAGCTAACGGCGGCGTACGGACATTAGCTACTGAAAAATCACGTACACATTTAAACCCACCCGTAACGGGCATTCTAAGTTAGTGTTGAACGTATCCATTTCAGAGAAGTACAAGAAAGTCATAAATAAAGTCACAAAAACAGGGGCGCTCGAGTATTTACTGCTGAATAAATGTACCTGATGCAATCAAATGCACAATATAATGTTGGTATCTTCTTAGAGTACCGGCACTGGGGAAGCGCCTTACCCTCCCTGGGCAGTAATAACATTTCCTTGCGCTAGAAGCGAGGACCCAAAGTAGTCTTTCATTTTTTGTAAGTCTTTACTTGTTGGCTGTCGGGTATTGAGATTAGAAGTTACGTTTTCTTTCTCAAAGATGACGAAGCCAGATTCAGCATATGGAGGACCGTACACGTAAGTGTATTTGACATTATCACCCACCCCTATTTTGAGGTTTCGAACTCTGTGTGTACATTGTCGTTCTTACTCTTTGTATACACTGTGGAGTCCACTTATGCCGGCCGCCGTTATAATGAATGCTCTACTACAACGAACGAACAAATGAAAGAAAGAAAAAGTAAGCAAAAAAGCACATCGCCGTCGTAAATCATGTTGTCCTCCCTCTAGCAAACTTCGTCTTCAGGTGGACGGAGGGTGCACATTATGGAAGAGGGGTGAAGCGAGATAAGGGATAAAAAATGGGGACGACGGCGAACTTGCAAAAACTTGGCGTTGCCACGTTGCTAACACCTGAGATGGACATCAGTTCTCTCGTCCTCCTATCTGCGGGCGCAAAAATTTGTGGTACGAATTTTCTAGGGCAACAAAAGTGGCTACCCAGAAATTTCGGCAGTCCCTGGTCATGCTCGAAGTGAAAAAGAACTCAAGGAGCACCCTGAAACACGTTGCCATGAAGCCGAAACGCACTGAGTTCCCTCTAAAGTGCCATCCATGGTTAAATTTAAACATAGTGAACTATCTTACACAGGGAACAAAAGTTGCGTCGTCGTAAGGTGCGGGCTGTCCAAGCGACTATGTACTTTTAAAGACAGAAAATATCCTGGCCTCCCATTTGAATGCGACGCGTTGGCCAGAAAGCGTGAAGTGCCAAATGACACTTCGAGGGAATTTTATGCGTATATTATAAGCCATTTTTCCGCTTGTTTGACTTCTTTTTAGGCGTGAGTTTTATTCCGGCGGGCGAGGGGCAGACATCGCTTTATGGCTGCCGCTAGCGCAATGTTGTAGCCGTGCCCCGTCGAGGCTATATTCGCGGCCGCCGCATGAATCGAACTTAAGCGTGCGTGTTTTCACGCGGAGGAAAAGCTTTTTACACTTATGACAAACTCCATATACAGCGAATAAATTCGGCGTTCGTAATAAGTGTGCTCGACGGTACATTGACCAGTCTTACTGTGCGCAATATTGAGGTCTTTTACCTCCATGAAAAGTTCTACCAGCTTTTCTATGTCCCTTTTTTGTTGCAAATATCCAAACACGACGATATTTACGATAAAATATCGATTTTATTCAACAAAAAGTGTGGATTCCACGGATATATTAGGTTGAGCGTATGGCAAATAAGTGTAGAACATAATATTTGTGCATATGTTTTTACTTTTACCCTTATAATATTCGTGATTTGGCATTAACTTTGCAATAACATGAAGACACCAAACAAACAAAAAAAACTGCAGAGAATGTTTTTAGCGGTTTTTGGCAAACAGGTCTCACGACCAGACAAGCTTCTTTCAAACCCTCGACTTGTTTTCAAATGCTTGTAGTAATATTTTACAGACAGCTGTTGGAATAGTTGAATATATGCCAATATTCTAGTTAAATAAATGCATCGGTCGAACACCTCAGTACGTTCGCTGCAACAGGCATTTATTACCTCACATGAATCTATTGTATTTCATTATGCCGCATTCATCGACGTGATTATACGGTTAATACAAAAAACATTATACTAAAAAGCTTCACTAAGAGTGTTTCCAATTTTATGTGTGGGTAATGGTTTTAGGCGAATAGGTAAGGAGTTGTATTTTAATCAAAAGGGGTTTGTTGGCATGGCCCATGGCTCGTTGTTTGTTCGCCCATAGCAAAAAAAACGTTGCATCTGGAAGAGGTACCCCCGTTACCACCGCTGCTACCGGCATGCGTGGCTCAAGCCAAGGATTTAAAATGAAGCTTTACATTTCACAGTTTTAATTCCACTCACGATAGTGTAGGTAAGGAGAGTGGATGTGACAGCGAGAACATGAAATGCAAATTGTCTGATGTGTAACAAAAATCCAGAACACTTGCCTCAGAAGTGGGGAAGAAAGTAGGAAGTGAATATACTGAATGTGCTTTTGGCGGAGACCATGCCTGATTACCCCAGCACTGCATCTAGAAGGGTGGCCCCATAAGTGAACTGATGCCATACGGTGAAAAAGGATACCCTATCCAAGTATTCCGCATTGACATAGATCGCCTTTTTATAATAGTTAGCAGATTTTGAATTGCGCTTTGCGAATATTTTCTGCCTTGGTGGTTCATATGTGAAGTTCGGGGCCGCGGATAATACAAGCCCCGGCTTCAAAATATAGTAGGACCGCCCCACCGTCTGTTGTTGGCGAATGCAAAATTCGACAAGACCGACAAGACAGTAGTGGCATCATAACCTGCAGTGTCAACACCGGGGCCATACAATCATTGCCTATTGGTGGCACCACACGTGCACAAACCACGTTTATGGCCTAATTTACTGTCTGGGCAGATGAACAAAAGGGTAAAGCTGGTTTTTACATTTTAGCATAAAACAACAGCTGGAGAAAACGAGACTACAATAAACATAGGCGATGACGAAGAACATCCCGCATAATAATGAATACGAAATTATATGTAAAAAGCCAAGGGGAAAAGGCATAAAAACGAAATGAAACAAAAAAAAATTGTTCACGTAAAAGTCCTATCAAAAGGTTTGTTAATAAGGCAACAATATTCGTATCCGCGGCGTGACGATTTGAGACTATACTCGGGGACAACTTTCTGCGGAAATGAAATGAAGACAAAGCTACGCGGGGGGGGGGGGTGGGGACTGCTTTGTGTTACTGCGCCAAAGTAGTTCTCAATAAACTAGTTTTGATTTCGGTTTCGGTGTGACGCATACGCATTTGCTAGAGTTCGTTCCTTCGCATGAGCTCTTTTTGGTTGAGTGCGCTGAACTGCAATCACCAATCATGCAGGCTGATTGGCGTATCCTTGTCTACGTTTCATTTGATTCTAAGCAAAAGCCAACGCATTCACTGGAGACCTCGGACCGGCCTAATATATTATAGCGTGGACGGTACCGTCGAACTCTGAGCCGCCCAGAAACGCCGTTTATTTTGTCAGCGCTGCAGTTTTGAGGGCAGGCACTGATATTTAAACTCTTCTTTAGCCGAAAACTGGCACAACGCGCACGTGTAGCGTGCTTACATAGCGCATGCTCGCTATACCGTTAGGGCAGCACACGGCACTACGGGGCGATGTGAAATCCCATTTAGATCGCGCTGAGTTAGGCAGGCTCCAAGAATCGGGGAAGCTCGCGCTGCAGACCCATGAATCTTGCGCTCAATCGCCACGCCTTCCTATTCCAATATCTTTGATGAACAGCGGGCTTTCGGGTTTGTCTCGCTATACTCGCTATACTATGTGGCGCAGATTTCTTACCTTAGGATAGCAGTCGTACTTCACTGGCTGAGTTGCCTATTTACAGCGTATAGGCGTGTCAGCACTTGGACGGATGAAAAACGTAACGCTGTCTAAACACCTGCACAGTTGGCGCTGGTCGTAAAGTTTAAAAACAATTGGTCACTGAACATTTTGCCAGTAATGTGGTCACTGACATCGTAAAGTACATTGCATCAACTAACTTTGCCAAACGCCAATATATCGAGCTGTTCTCAGATTGGTGGTTAAGCCACCCCTTTCCATTTTTTAATGTGTGGTCACTCGCATACTTCTTGGGTCACTTGCCGAAAAAACACCGTATCCAGATCACCGCAACTGGGCCTGTCAGCAGGATTTCAATTGGCTTCCAAACCAGGCAACAGAAATAGCGATGGCTGAGTGTAGCTGCTAACTCTTCATCAACATTCCAATTGGCTGCAACAGCCTCCTTTCTTTGTCACTTACATCAATGTTGTGGGAGCATGGCTGGCTCTACATTAAAAATAGCTGACTAGTATTCATGGCTGTAAATTTGATGTTGGCCTCACCGTGCTCCTACTTGTTCCCAAGCCCAACACGTGGGTTCACCAGTTAAGGTCCTGCCCGTCCAATTCACCAATTTTCATTTGGCGGCGACGTGACACCCCACCATCGCTAAAGTGCTCCGAAATTTCGCAAAAATGTACCATTTTGTGGCTGTGGCCAGGATTTGCCCACACAATTCCAGAACCAGCAGAAACAGTCCGACACTCAGGGCTACCACCGCCAATTGCAAACCGTTTGACATCGGTACACCGTGAGCATTAGTCAGCAGGAATAATATAAAAATTGACGCAGAAAAAGATTGTGTTTTGTTTCTGTCATTTCTTTCCTGCATAATCAGCTGGACAAAATCTGGAAGCCACTCCAAGTAGTCACACAACCACAAACATGCACACGAACGCCAGTCACAGGAGTAAACCTTTAAAACCATGGCCCCATCTTTCAAGCCCACTTGAGCACTCAAAGGCATGCAGCCACGTATTTTGAAACAAACATTTCTGGCTCTGTTAGCAGTTATTCGCAGTCACTGAGTACGGTGTGCAGTAATTTCTTCATGATAAATGTGAAAACAACATAGATGTACCAGATTGCACCACAAACATGACAAAGTGACACTGCCCATCCCCGTGGGAGTGAACATTTCTCTACATTTTGTTCCATGAGAGCGTGCCGTTAACTTTCGGGTGTTCGACCTCATATCGCAGGGCCTCGGGAACGTAGAATTTTTACAAAAGCTAAGGCTCGTAGCAAGGAAACCCACAGCGTTTTGACATTTGGAAGCGAGGCATTACCGATTCGTATTACTCCTCGCCATTTAACCCTGTAAATATGCATTTAAAAGAATATATTTGAGGCGGACATGGTCTTTTACTTCAGCAATCTACCCTCTGTAGTCGAAAAGACCAACAAAACATGAGCAAGTGAGTACAAATGATTACCTCACTTACAATGTGCAACTGATGGTAGTATATTTTTTCAGCTGACTGAAATAATTACAAATGATAGACAACTCAACAATACATATCTGGATATCACTACCATCTCGCAGTTCTTGTAAAATATTTCTTCCAGTCTTGTCATGTCATGCACTGGTAACTGCTGTTTGCAGAGGCTGTTTACAACCTCTTGTGTTGTAATCATATTTCCCATTGCATTTCTTCTGGGTGACACAGGATATTAACGTGCCACTTCTCACTGCTTGCTACCAGCGTTCATCGTCAGGTTTCATTTTATGCATGACAAAGGTACAGCAAGTGCATCTTAGCTGCCACCCACATCCGACAACCTGAAGCCTAATTCGCACATTGACAACAAGCAACAACCACTGCAAATGATTGCCTTGTGCTGCACAAATCCACCACTGTATGAGCAGCTACCTCCTAAGTTGCGGGGCATCAGAAAAGTAAACAAGGTGTCCTGTAAGTTGTTGCACACAAGCAGCACCGCATAAACCAACAGAGCGTACTTCCAAGCTTCTGTCCAACAGAAAGGAAAACAAAGTACCTTGTCACATGCCACACAAGGCCAGCACCACATAGCCTACAAAGCGTACTTCCAATCTACAGGGCATCGGAAAGTTAAAGAGGGGGCTCTGTAAGTTGCCACGGAAAAACAGCACCCACCAAGCGTACTTCCAAGCTTCCGGTCACCACAACCGTAAACAAAGCACCTTGTCACTCGCAACACACGACCAGCACCACATAAGTCAGCGCACACCGGTTTCATCACTGTTCCTCTACGCCGCTCATTTCGCTGTCACTGCAGTCACTAGATTTGCTGGAGTCGGAACCTAGCGGAATCACGGCGTTGTCGATTCTGGTGTCGATTGCACCATCCCTCTCCCAGGCCTCTTTCTCAAGACGCTCCACATGAGCGCAGTCCCGGACCAAGTTTTCGAGAATCACGAGGGCGATGGCTTCGTTGAGTAGTTGTTCAACGTCAGCGAGAATGAATGAAGTGTTGTAGGCAGCAATATACCCCTTATCCTGGCTCCACACCATTTCAATAGGGTTGAATTCACAGTGATAAAGAGGAAGCCGAACAATGTCATGACCAGCAACTCTGGCCAGGGCTTCAATCCGGTATCCAAAAAACTTGTGTTTGTTCTCATTAACCAGCCGAACGAGCTCGTGTTTCAACTGGTCAGCACGCCACGGGATGGTTTTTGCAGTCAACCAAGACTGAATTTAGGCCTTGCGCCACGACGTCGAGGGCAGCTTTTAGGTCTGAACACTGTGGTACGGAGCATTGTCCATGACAATAACACTGCATGGCTCAATGTTGGGTAGAAGTTGGTCTGCGAACCACTTCTCAAAGCGTGGGCCATCCATTTCACTGTGGTAGTCAGTGCAAGCACTCTTTGACGCACGGAAAATGAGACATGCCCTGTCCACGAAGACCTTCTCACTTCCAGCATGAAGGACGATGAGCCGACCACCTTTGCCTGTTGGTGCACGAAGCCCAGTAGCTAGACCCTTGCGAAAGGCATCTTAACTGGATGACACAGTGGTGTCCTCCCACACCGTGCCCTTGGTGTGCCCAGCATTGACCCAAGTCTCGTCGAGGTAGTATATAGTCCTGCGAAAATGAAGGGAATACGTGTCAGTTTTTCTTTGGGGAGAAGGGTTAGTAAAGACAGAGAAGGCACGTATTGCTTACACCTAACGCCATTCTACTACGCAGGCAGGTATGTTTAGTTTTTGGTGGTACAGCAAAACACCAAAATAAAAAAGGTTCGCAGAACGTACACCACCCACATGGCCAACGAAATCCACTCACTGAGTGCTATCCATACATTATTATAACATGTCGATGCATACTTGTCCCTTCACTAGCTGAACCAGAATCGCATGCAAAATACGAACAAGAGGCAGGGATACAGAAAAACGCCATGAAATATATAAAGTGAACGCCAGTATGCATGTGGAGCGGTGTTGATAAGTACCTCTCAGCAATAAAATATTTGGCTGTACGAGAACTTCCATCGTTATTTTTTCTTGTTACATTTCAACTGTCAAATATTGTTACATACGAAATTTTTATTTTAATCGCAGGAATTGACGTTTATCTATCCGTCCGCCAAATCGAAAACACGTACCGTTTCTGCTTCCGCATTTCTCGAATAGTCTGCAGATATTTCCGCCGCCACACGATGATGTCATCCCTTTCCAGGAGCGCAGAGTTACGTTTTCGCTTCCGAAAAGCAAATCCAAAGTCATTCAGAAGCCGACGCATCGTTATGACTAGAGACCGGAACTTTAGGCAAAATGCCTATTTTTTCCTTGAGTCCGTATCAAGCCTATTTAACATATAAGCATGAACTAAGGGAAGGGGAGCATTTTAAGCAATACTTTATTGTGCCTATAATGCCTATTTTGGCCATATGGGCTTTTTAGCGCCTATTTTGACTATATAAGCTTATATGGGCTTTTTAGCCCCTAAAATGCCTTTTTTGTGTTATATCTGCTTTTTTTGGTTTTTTGAGTCGGTGGTCGGCACTGTTTTCGCTTCAGAGGCCCGCAACAGAGTGTTTGTCGCACCCCGTTTGAAAAAAAAAATGAAAAATTCCGCGAGCCGTGCCAAACAAGCCCAGAAACGCAAACCGTGCACAAGCTACCGCCACCTAGACCTCGCCACATCGACCGAACCGCCAGAGGCCCGTATACGCAGCCAACCTCAGACAACTTCACCGACGTCACCGTTGTCCACACGCGCTGTTTTCTTTAGTGTCCTTCTGACGCGCTGTGTCCGCTGACCAACGGCGAGAACTTTTGCCCATATGCCCCATCCATTACTAACGCTATAAAAACCACGGCACCGATGAATCTATGGGATTCAACGGTGCTGTAAAGGGCTGAGCAGGTCCTTCTACTCTGTACATACCTGCAGTTAAGATCTTTCTTCGGTTTGCAGTTTTGTCTTCAAGTAGCAGTTACCGATTGTCACTCTTCCGCCACAGCCCATTGCTACGACTTAAAAACTCGGCTAAGGGTGGATAACTGCTACAAATACACTCGCCGGTGCTACTAACAGCATCGCAAACGACAAAAGCATTGCAACCGAAATTGTTTACATCACAGCACACATGAACGTTACTTGCCACATTTGTGTGTTTATTTCACACTCTTAGCAAAAAGCATTTCCGCAGCTGAGAGCATGGGCGACGCTCTGACTAATAATGCTGAGCTGATTTTGGAGATCCAGGACGAATTCCCGCCACAATCACCAAAGGACCTTTCCCTAATTGAGCCATTCCTGTCTGACATAGCATTCCTGGATTCCCTGTGCTAAAACAGCTGCCGAAGGTCCTGAGCACCAAACATAATGATATTTCAGATGGAATCAGGTCATGAAGCTCCCTAAGAAGAAGCACGCTCCTCCAACTTCAGGGATCGTTGAGTGTTGTTTTATTCGCACACAATTATCGACCGAAATGAGGTACAACTTCAGCCGCAAATAATTGCGATGGGTGTGGCTTGCCATTGCTTTTAAAATTTTCTTTTGTTGTCGAATCACCCTGCATTTCACGTAAATCTGTTAAAATAGCAACTCTTGTGTGACTTATTTTCACGAATAAAATAAAATTACTTTCCCACTCTAAAATACCTGTCCGCAGTTTTTACTGCAAGTCAGACATTTGTAGCACAATATGCTGCTCAAGTAAATACGAATTGGGCCTATATGTGCCTAAACGACAATATTTGGTGTCTATAAATGCCTAAACGATACTTTTCAGTGCCTATTATAGGCGCCTAAAACCGTAATTTTTCGTGCCTAAAGTTCCGGTCTCTAGTTATGACACTCAGCTTCGGCAGCCCCATGTCGGGGTCGCTGGTCATAGTCGCTGAGGATTTTTATGCAGTTGGCGCCTCGTTGCGAATGAAGTACTGATGCACTTTCCGTCGGAAAGCAGCAAGGGTAATGCTGTCGTACCGCTGTACTCGTGTCTGTCCTGTAACTGCAGGCGGTTTCCCAGTCGACAAACGAAGCCTTTTGCACTTTCGGAATTTCAGGGTGCCACGCAAAACCTCATTCTTGAGCCGGGCGACCGTACGCTCGCTTACGCCGGTAAGCTGGCTAACCGAACGAAATGCGGAAACGACGGAGAGTCCTGGTTGCTTCAGTCTCACTTGGGCGTACACGTTGAAGAGAACTTGCTTGGTCTGGTTTGACAGCTTTTGGTTATAAATTTTTTGAAAATCCTTTGAGGCGAATTAACTGGCGGGCTATCGGACGGAAAAGTAGCTGCTGTCGATGAAGGCGCCATTTTTTTTGAAGAGAACCGTCATGCCACCAGTGGTAATTTCTGCAACCAACAAAACCGATAATATAAAAAAAAGTAACGCTTACTGGCGATTATACTCTGGCGATTCATTCGCATTGTCAAAGCAAGGCTAGAAAAAAAGAAATATATATTTTTTTGTATTGCATAGGTTAAGCGCATTGAATAATGTTTGTAGAACTACTTCCAACTGCGCAGCGAAATGTCGTGGTTCGGCCGGCCACTTCGCCCCCCCCCCTCCCGTAGCTTTCTTTCCATTGCCACAGAAAGTTGTCCCCGAGTACAGTCTAGATAACTATTGGATCTTCGCATCCATTAGTGACACTGACGCTCTCCAAAGCAATTGCTCCTTTTCTCTACATTTGGAAGGTTTAGTTCGCCCTCCTCGGTTGGCCATGGCTAGCTGTGCACTGCGCCTCCTGCGGCGGCACCTCCACTCAGGGAATGCACCACACGTACCATTTAGGGTGGTAAAAACGTTCTTGCGGACAAAATACGAGGTCACGTTATTTTGTTGTACCTCATAAGTATACCTGTATTCGTTGTTATCTTTGTGTCAATCAGCTTGTGTTAAGGTCAACTCAAATGCATGTCGCAGTTTTCTGAATGTAGTTGCCAATAGCTTACAGTGCGTAGCATCGTGATTTTATACCCTTTGTCGCATTTTTTCTTCACGATTTGTTATGAGGCGAATCGAACTCTATGTTGGCTGAATGCGATTTGTGCACCCCTCCCCCTATGTTAGAACCGCTCAGTTACTCAAGCTAACTTAACATGGACCAGCGATATGCGCTTAGTTTTCGACCTAAAAACGAGTGTTAGAGAGGCGCATTACATGAACAGTTTCCATGCGCGAACTGAAGTAGCGCCATTTCGGAAAGCAGCAGTTCACGTTTCCAATGTGAGTCTCCGGTTAACATGGTGGTGCGAGTTCGCGCATGTGGTAGCATGACGTTTGGTACGGCAACATGCGACATACACTGAAACCTGCGACTGTATGGCAAGACCGGAAAGGACTGCGCCCGAGCAGTGCAAACGCAAAAGTACGTCCAGGACTGCCGTTGAGTTAAGCGTTTTGGCTTGAGCTCTAACACGGGGACCCACAGCTTGACGTACAGTGTGTTTGACCTAGCTGGGCGCAGTGTATGGCTCATAGTTACGCCTACGTAATTCTGGACCTTAGATATGCCCAGACATAAGCCTAACTGTTCTCATTACCCACAGCTTTCAATTCCACTTCTCTGAGTAGAAGGAAGCAACACGCTGAGACAAAAGGACATTGATGAAATTTGAGGGACACGTTCGGCCAGTAAGCTCTTCGTTCTAATTCACTGCGTCAAAAGGAATAATTAAGGTGTACTCGCGGATTTTACGGTTGACTCATGGTAGGCCGGATGGGAGGGATATGTTACATATTTGCTTTCATACATGTACAAATGTCACCTTTCATGGTTACAATGGGCGTTCCATCGTGAAATACAGCCGTGACAATGAATTTATCTAATTTTATTTTCCCGGAATGGGCTTCCTCATTTTGCGCACAAAAGTGAGCGTAAATAAAAATATTGCTTTACACAAAAATGACTTTTTTTTAACAACGAAGATGCAGAATTATAATTTACATTGTTCTCTAAGTTAACAATTTCTCATAAATAGTTTTTTTTAGGAAAAAATCAACATTGTACTCTGCTAGTAAATTTTTTTTCAACCGTTGTGAGAAACACAAACTCGTAGCTGTCTGTAACGAGTGAAGGGACGGTCAGCGCTGGTCTACTGACACAAGAGGCCAGTACTGCAGCCTTAAGCCATTACGGACCATGGCGTGGCGGGATCCCAGAAAAGAAGCTGACCGTGGTACAAAAAAAGCAAGAGGAATTATTTTCGTGGCATCCAGGACGGGCGTTCGATTTTCGATTGCGCGAGGGGTGCGCCCCGTGCCGCGAGAGCGAGCTCTGAGCGCGAGCTATTCCTCAGCATTTCCGTCGCATATAGGTGTATTTGTCATCTTCGTGTATGCTCCAGCGAATCATGGCGATGGTATTTTTCACAGTGGTGTTTAGATTGGTTGAGTGGGTAACGATAGGTGTAAGAAAAAATGGGCAATATTTCAGCCGTTTCATGTTTGGGGCGACATAGTATTACTTAGTGAGACTGCAGAACACATTCAAGCAATGCTTCAGGAACTACAATCAGAAAGCATGGCCGTGAGCGTAAAAAATAAGAATAAATTTAAAGTGTTCAGGAATAGGCGTGCCAAAAACGTTTTGTTCAACTTAGGAACGAAAACTCTGGAAGAGGTAAAAGAATATAACTACCTGGGACAGATGGTAAGTGGTGACCCTAACCTCGAGAGACCAAACGGGAATCCGGTGCAGAATAGGTATGGGATGGGGAGCACTCGGCAATCAGTTCCAAGTAATAAAAAGTCAGCTACCTCTGCCACGCAAAAAAAAAATCTACAACCAGTGCATACTGCTGGTTATGAAATCGAGGGCATGATTGAATCCCGTCTGGCCGGGAGGGTACATTAGGAACGAAAAAGAGACGCCGACTAGTCCAAACAAAACGTACTGGCGTTTCGTGGGACCAATAACGTTAGGAGCAACATTCAGTGAGAGCAAGGAAGATACGTGGATCATTGAACAATCTTGAGTACAAAATATCAATGTTCAAAAAAAGAAAACGAAATGGACTTGGGCTAGCCGTGTAGTCATACGAATAGACAACCGGTGGACAATTAAGGCAATGGAGTGCATACCAAGACGGAGTGGATCCGAGAAGAAAGGGAAGGCCATTAACTGGAAGAAGGGATGAAAAAAAGAAATGGCTGGGAGTTAATCTGTGCCCCGAGCAGAGGGGCAGGAGACGCTGGAGGGTAATGGTGGTAGGGTAACGTATGGAGGGTAACGTCCTTCAGTGGACTTGAGTAGGATTGTGATGATGATGATGACGAATGCCGAATTGACAATGGTGAACTTTGAAGGACACGTTCGGCCAAAGACGGCTTTTTTGTATTTGCGTCGAAACGAAAGATTTCGTGTACTCGCGAGTTAAATTTTGCCTCATGGTCACTGGATGGGAGGGACATGTCACATTGTTAAGACGCTGGTTCTATAACCTCACGCGGGGGCAGCTTTTTTGACAAAAGGCGGAAAGCAAAAACGCCCGTGCGTACGAGATTTCGGCGCACGTAAAATATCGCCATGTGGTCAAAATAAATCCGGAGCCCTCCACTACGGTGCGCCTCATTGCTTGCGTTGCGTCTGCGCGTAAAACCCTACAATAAATCAAAAATGTGCTGGGAATATTTTGCTGGGTATGAGAGTTCACATATGCAAACCATATTCAACAGTGATTTTATCACCGCAAGCGCACATTGAAACTTACTACCTTAAAAACAGCTTCGTCAATTTTGGCGCAAAAGCATTGCGAAAACAGAAAAATTTGCATCATCACATTAAAAATTCTTGAATATTTGAGCACAACTCAAAAAATCAATGGAAATTCGAATTTTTCTTCATAAAAACCATTCAACCAGTTTTGTACAAACAAAATAATTTTGTTTGTAGGGAAAGTAACATTGTGCTTTGAAAAGTGGTAATATTACCACACAAAAGTAGCACTCTGTAACATGCGAATGGTGATCTCGCCCCTCCTGTAGTGGTCCAAGTTGTCCTCCTAATAAATCAGGCTGCTTCACTCTAAAAAAAAAGAATACACTTAAAATTTCTTTTTATACCGTGGTTGGGAAACGAGTTACACTATGGTGAATGGGAAATCTGCTAATAAAAACAGCGACCGTGGGATTTGGTTTTCGAAACTGGTAAAATATTTAAGTGGACAAGGCAGCCATGCCTTCCACGAACAGCCCTTAAAATTGTTAAAACAACCAATGGCGAAGGGTCTGCCTGTGCTCAAAGTGGCGGCTTATGGTGTGGCTCAGGCTAGACAGACATGGTTGTGCGCTTGCACTGGAGCAGCCAGGTACAGAAGGTCAGGCCCTTGCGCGCAGAAAAACAGCCCGCGAAGATGCGTCCGCAGCTACACTGAGCTCCCGCCCTGTAAACAAGGGTGCACCCGCTTCTTTACTGTTGTTAGCACTGTTTACTAGTACCTATAGCGAAAACATTCGCCGAGTTGAAAATACTGTTGTACTTCCGTTTATATAATAGCCTGTGGACTTAGTGGATATAAAGCGAGTTTCAGATATATCAGGGAAGCTAGTTTAGCATCAGCGATGCAATCTAGAAATCCAGGGGGCTTCCTCACAGATAGGTAAAGTTTGCTAGATTTGTCGCATGGGACTAGGTTTGGCATTTCAGACGTCAATAGTCATCGTTGATCCCTTTGTGCGTCTTTTTTGTGCCTCCATTGCTATTACTTGGCCGATACGCGCGATCGCACCACCAAGCAAAGAGGGCATCTAAGGAAATTGTGTTTTGATATTTTTACAATTACTATTTTGTTATTTGAAAGCCTTAATATTTATGCACACATATTCACATATCCATTAAATGTTTCTGAAGGGATGGCCGTAACGCATTCAGTAGATTTACCTGGAGCCACCGTCGTCATCTCTGGCCGTATGTGAGATGAGTGTGTCTCACAATAATGAGGCTTATTATTGTAATTCCATCCGGATGGAAGTTTGCGCAGCCCTATTTTAAACTCAATTACCTTGCATTTCTCCAAAGAGCTTCAGTAAGAATTCCGACACGAATCTGAGCAACCTTTGACTAGTAAATTTGGTATGATGTCGGCAATCTACTTCGATATTTTAGTGCTTAAAAGGAGATTGATTAACCTGCCGAGTGATATAAAGCTTTGGAACAAAAATAATTATGTAGGTTCGTACGAGTCACTAGCATAAAGCTACTCTAATCCACTCGCTTATACACCAAAGATTGAGTCCCGATAACACAGCCGCGTTATCTACGTTGGTAAAGTATTCGTGCAGGCGTGGTGAAAGAAACATTTAAACTGATCCTTTACCTGTCCCTCTTTTGAATGCCATTCACTATAGTTGTTCAGGAATATGCTTACAAGAAAAGGACAGAGACGGGCCTCCATTCTTATCGAATTAGAGCGTACTGACAGCAACTCGTTCAGATCGCCTAGAAGAGTGGCGCATGAACTGTGTTCCCTTTAGGGCAACATCGAGCGCTTTCATGCCCTCTGCCACCATTCGATGCCTCTCAGCAAAGTTTTGTAAGACAACAAAGAAATCACCGAACTGTTAAAATAACGTTCTATGTGAACGATTTGTTTACCGCAGCAGAAAACGAAGAGGAGGCTATACGCATTTATAAACAGAGTAACTAGATCATAGCAGGTTGAGGAAACCAGCTAAAGAAGAAGTCAACTAATTCTTATGAACTACAAAAGTTGTTTGACAGCAACAAGAAATGACCGCTCTGGACAAAGACGAAGCAGTACTGTTAACGAATGACAGAAAGGTTTTCGGCAATGCCTGGACTGACGCCAACGCACTTCGTGTTGGTATAAAGTCAATAATACCTTTTGAGGACAAAACACCAGCAACAAAGCGGAATGTGCTAAAAGCAATCGTAGGAAGGTTCGACAGGCTTGGCCGGATATGCGCACTCATCGTCAATGACAAAATGCTGTTTTGGTGACTCTGGACCGAAAATATCAGTTGCGACGTGCCTCTACCTTCACACTTTCAGGGACAATGGTCAGATTGGTGGAGCAATGTCTGGAAACGTGGTATTTATGGGCATGAGAAACTACCTGGAAACTTGGAGGTACACTTTCTTCTGATGCGAGTCGTCAAATCAACGCCGCTATGGCGGATCTTCGTTTTTTGAGTAACACCCCTTCAGGAAACACAACGTTGTTGTTTTCTAAGTCGAGAGTAGCGCTAATCCAAGATATGAGAGTGCCCAAACTGGAACCTAAGGGAACTCTTGCAGCCGCAGAATTTTCTAATACTGAACAGCAAGTTCTTCTATAGAACTAAAACTATTTGGTACTGCGGGTACTCGTCAATATCATTGGGATGGATCACAGGAACAAAAAGTTAGAACCATTTGTCGCATACCGACTCTGAAATTCGCCGGGCCACCGATCCCTCACATTGGAGACCCGGTCCTGGATCAAATAATTGAACTGAACTAATCACGCGAGGTTGTCTGCTAAACAGTTACTTGGAAGGAACCGTGGTGGAAAGGTCGTAACGGTTTGAGACTGACTCTGGATGCACGACCTGACAATATTCTCAGCGTTCACCATGACTCTTTTACGTCAATCACTGTAAAAGTTGTGCTCACAGGGGCATGAACACCAACGAAGTAGACGCTCACAAATTCAGCGTCATGCATAAGCTGATCATTGTTATTGGGTGGGTATAAGTTTCTGTTTTACGACAAGTGAGTGTCCCAAGGGTCTCTTGACTATCAGAGAGCTCCAGTCACATAGGGTTTTGATAAAAAAAGGGCAACCTAAAAACTACAAGCAAGACCTCGCCAATTTAAAAACATTGAATATTTTCAAAATTTCACCTATGATGATGTTTAAATCAATCATTGACGACAACGGCCTGAGGCGCACAAGAAGCCGCTTTCATAATTTACAACTCACCAAAGAAACTGAAAACCCTGTAATGTTAGGCACCAAAAGGCATTTCATGGACCAAATAATAAACGCTGCTCTCTGTAGACATCTGTACAGCAGGACCCGATACGTCCTGATAGACGTTCGGGAGCTCATGCCGGCTACCAAATCCCTGTCAGCGCATCAAATCCATCATTTATAGATGCGCAACGGGTAAAAAATGTTATTCGAACCGAGGTTCTGCTGCTGCACAACCAGATTCAGATGACAGACTTCGGAAGTCAAGTCTGTTTGACGACGTCAGCCTTGACTTCTCTAAGCCACTACTGGTTAAAGACGGTGTGACAAAGACCTATAATATTTGGGTAACTTGGTCCGTAGCAAGAGCCATACACTTGGAGAAAGTTTCCAGTATGTTGGGGGGATGGGTAAAAAGACCGACTAAAAATGTGATTGTTTTATTATGGTCCGAAATTGTTCAGCACTCTTTGAGAACGTCCCCACGAAGGGCAATCCTCAGATACGCACCGGAAGTCATTTAAAAATGGCGCCAAAAGCGCCCGAAGTGGCTCAGCCTTGTCCCTGAAAGTTTGGTGTAATGCACAGTGGTATACTATTGTTATTGTTTCTCTAACAACGTCTGCTAGCGTTTATATTGTAGCGCCACCATCATCATCTTTACTAGCGGCACGATCATCATCAGGAGTTGGGCCAGGTGGCATGGAGGATACGCGACACTCGGCACCCGTGTCCACATGAAAGCGCAAACCAGAAATGCGATCCGTTACCAGAAAAAGGCGGCCAGGTTGTAAGGCGAGGTCACATGCCGCCATCAGTGATCTCGCGTCGCGTTTCCCGACCAGCTGCATGGGGAAGTGCAGTGACGGGCGCGGTGCTGGAAAAGCGATGGTTCCAGTAGATAGACGACCTTCGAGGGCTGCGCGAGAAAGAACCGCCTTGGAAGGACGAACGACGGCTAGGACGTGGGGAGGAGCCCTATCGGCGATCAGGGGATGTCCGAAACGCTTCAATGGAAGCGGCAAGTTGATCGAGCCGAGACTCTAAGCGGGACACGGCCGAAAACTCTGCTGTCGAAGCGAGGCTGGCGACGGAGGGAGAAGTCGCGTCATGAACTTTATCAGCAAGCTCGGCGGCGCGGTCGAGGCTCAAGTCCCCTGCAGCAGCTAAAACGATGCGAGTGGACTGTGGCAAGCGCTGCAGAAAGAGCTCCTTTAAAAGCGCACCGTTCGAGTCCACGTAGCCCGCGCCCACGAGCTGTCGCATGGTGTTGAGTAGTTGGGTAGGGCGGCCATCTCCAAGCTCTTCGTGGGTGAGGAGGTGCCGGAGGCGCGCGCTCTCGGACGCCCTAGTTCGGTCCAGAATACTCTGCTTGAGCCGCTGGTACGGAGCATCGTTCAAAGGTGCACCGATGACGTCTGCCACTTCATCAGCCACCTCAGGAGGCAGGTTGCAAAGCAAGTGGCGAAACCTAGTAGTCTCCAAGGTGACGCGGTGCAGATCGAAGACGGCTTCGACCTGGGCAAACCAAACGTGCGGGTTCTTGCGCGCGAAAGTGGGTAGACGGAGCTGTAAGACTGCGACGTCCGGTGGCCGCGAGGAAGCGTCATGCATACGAGGGCCCGATGGCGCGAGGTTGCTGGGGTCGGTCAGGTCTTAGTCCGCAGTAAGCCCTTTACCGCACTTCACGCTAGGGGGTGAGCCCTGTAGCGCCACCATCATCATCTTCACTAGCGGCACGATCATCATCAGGAGTTTGGCCAGGTGGCATGGAGGACACGCGACACTCGGCACCCTGAACACCTCGGGAACGGCACTCTCGTTCTACTCGCTTCATTCCGACCATGGCGCAGCCAGCGCAACCGTAATAAACGTGGGCTCGGCCGCTCCGCCTCATCGGCCGCCTACAATTTCTATATATACTTTTAAATACCGCACATAGTTGAATTTTTCTGACGGTCACTGTAATCAGCAACGGCTCTGCTTTAGTTGAAATAGCATTGTGAATACATTGCGAAAGGTTTGTTTACGCCATGTCGGTCGCCTATTATTGTGTTTGTGGGCATGAATATGGTTTCTTTTTCGATATAACAGAGTGATTTGTTGTGCCTGAAGTCCGCAGTGCTAGTAGCATTTCCTATCTGTTCTTAGAATCCGGCAGGAGGCGGAAGTTAGAAAAAAATGAAACGAAAACTTTGAAGCGCGATTCCTAAAAACACCATTTCCGCTGAGAAAAGGAACATTTTCTTCTCAACTATTCAGCCTACAAAACTAGCATTGAATTATTTATCAATGCTATATACACATTCTTAAGCAGAATAAGTATGTTCTCACTAAAGTGCTTTTTTGATCTGCACTTTGTAATCTCAGAAATGAAGAATAAATTGGTTTTGTGCTGTGTATATATATTTTTAAAATATATGGGTACAGTTACCATTATTATTTTGGTTCAGAAAAAAGCCAGAGGCATTTAACAAATATAGAAACTGTTTCAGCACTGCGCTTCTAAAAACATTTCTGAAACCGTTCTCCAAGCCCAGAAACAAATCTAACAATTCATAATTTTTATTTTAAAAACTATTGCACGTGTTTTTATGAACTTTCGCACATCGTTCATAGACATACACTGTAGATATCCTTCAAAATGAGGTCTATACCTAAACAAGCAGCGAAGCAAGCTGAACACGAAGTTGGACAGCTACTTTCACTATCCATTCCCCTTAGGACAGACTCATCCTGCCATTCAATCGATATATAGCGCGAAGTGGAGTGCCCAGTAACATATACACCAGTAATGGCAATGCCTTTAGAAGCGCGCCAACTGAGAGGTTCCATCGCTCTTCTGAATTTGCATTTCTGCAATGCGGAACATGTGCACTGTTCCGTTTGGAGCAACATCGAGCCCCTTCAACCATCGAGAATCGTCAACCATTCGACACCTCGTCAGCAACGTTTTGGAAGACAACAAAGAAACTTGCAGAACTCTTAAAATTATCCTTCTAAAGCTGACGATTTTGTTCACTGGAGAAGAAAGTGAAGATGATGCTATACGCATTTATAAATGGTTGAGGAGGATAAAGTTTATTGACAGCATCATTATGTGGTGTGGGGCCCTTATTGCAGGACTCTATTGGAGACACCACGGCCCTTTCCACAAGCCTAAGCTGGGAATCGATACCGGAGCTGGACAGCTCCTTCTCCCACTGCTCACGGGAAGGGTACGCTAGTTGAAATTTGGGGTTTCCGAGACACCCCTATACAATATGGTACAGGGTGCCCGGGGTAGCACAAAATTTGCACAGCGGGAAGTACTGCGTGGGATGGGGCAAGTAAAGTTTTGATGGATGAGGAAACGTATTTGTTGGGACGAGCCGGAGGCAGTGCTCCTGCCCTTTGGTTACACATTGATGACCAGGGAGATAGATCATTCTTTGGCACTTATAGTACCCCGTTATGTCTTGATATGTAACCAAAGGACCCGCAGTCTATAGCCTACACCCTCGTGTCGCCCGCCGGGATAGATTTCGGGGGATGTCGTGGGCGGTCATGTTGCCCTGGAGGGTTGAGTGGGCTGTCGTCCAATCTTCAGTTTTCTTTCGGGTGGCTTTTGTAGCAGGATGTCCAGAGCCGTCTTGGAAATTCCACCGCGAAGGAAGTTTCGGCAAGCCTGTTGCGAGTCCGTAATAATGGTATCGGCATTTGTTCTGGAGATGGCCAGAAAAATGGCCGCTTACTCTGCCTGGGTGATGGTTGTGAAGGGCAAGGTGCTGCTGGTGAGGTGGTTCACGGATGAAGTAACCACGGCAGTCATGACTCCCCTTCTGGCGTAGTCGGCGGTGTCGGTGTAAACGGTGCGGTCTCTATCCCAGTGTCATTTGTCGAGAGTGAGTGATCTTGATTATCTTCCCCCTGCGTTGTGAGTAGGGTCCATCTTACGTGGTATAGGTGCAACGTAAATGTTTATTCTGATATTTGGAGGTGCGTCGCGTAATAGCTGGAATTTTGGGGGGGGACGCCATGCCCAGTCTGGTGAGGAGATTTCTCGAGCAGGGCATCGTGCTTAGTCGCAGACGCTGGCTGGCGAGGTGGGCCGCGACAAGTTCGGCGGCCGTGTTATGTAGGCCCAATGTCAGAACCTTCTCGGTCGAGGTACTAATAGGGAGCCTCAGAGCATGCTTAGAGGCTTTCCGGATAATGGTGTCAATCTTCGTCAAGTCGCCTTTGCTTAATATAGCACAGGGAATGGCGTAGGTAAAGCATCGGATGACGTGAGATGACCAGACGAAGGGTGTACGCCTCCTTCATTCCCCTCGTTTTGGTGGTTATTCTTCGGAGCATGTGGGTGATTTGTCCCGTTGTGTGACCAAGCAGGTTAAGAAGAATGGTGTTCGAACAGTCCCCTTGAAAGGTCATGCCTAGGACTTTGATGTGAGGTTACGGTAGGATGGTATGGACGTGCAGGGTGATCTGGATGCCCGGGAGTTGGACTTTTTTTCTTCTTCCCTTTCCGACCATAAGAAGTTCAGAGTTGTTTGGTGAGCAGAAAAGCCCGCACCTTCTTGCGGAGTTACTCACAGCATCAGCGGCCAGTTTGAGACGGTCCTGCACCTCGCCTACCGAACCCTTGCCTGTCCTCGGCGCATATAAGCCGTGGTGCTGATCCAGGATGGCCCCGAGGATGGAAGGTAGGCCTATAAGGGCTATGTTAAAAAGTACGAGAGATAAAGCCGCTCCTTGTGGTGTGCCTCTGCCGCCCACGTCAATGGGACCGGAGGACAAATCACCAAGCCTGAGGATGACTTTTCTATTTGATAAAAAATCTCGGACATAATTGTAAGTCCGTGTTGCGCAGTCAAGGCTGCTCAGGTTGGTCAGAATCGCTTGGTGAGTGACGTTCTCGAAAGCCCCTTTCAGGTCCAAGGCCAGGATCGCTTTCGGAGTGTGGTATTGGATTGGCCCATTATATCTTCCTTTATTTACAGGAGAATGTCTTGGTTTCAAAGGTGACGGCGGAAACCAAACTTGGTTGGTGGCATCATGTTTGTTTCCTCCAGGAAGGATTGAAACCTTTTGAGGATTATATGCTCGAGTAGCTTCCCCACACAAGAGGTGAGGGAGATCGGGTGGAGGTTATCGGTGGCTGGTTTTTTCCCCGCTTTCGGAATTAAGCGGACCTCGGCCGTCTTTCACTCCGCGGGGAGCATACCGTCTCTCCAACAAGATTCATAAATGTGGTTAGCGCAATCACCGAGGACGTGTCAAGATTCGCCAATGCCTTGCTTGTTATTTGATCTGGTATGGGAGTGGTTTTCGGGCGAATTTTTGCAAGTGCTGCCTTGACTTCGAAGATTTTAATGTCGTTGTCCAAATTGGGGTTCGGCTGTCCTGTGCCGTTCACGAAGGGTGGAGTGGAAGATTTTGGTATGTATCTTGTTTGCAGTTCTTGAAGGAGGTCGTCTTGCGTATCGGGGAATGGGTGCATAACATTGGCCATTACTCTGGCGGACTCACTATTGCTCTTTGTCGGGTCTATAAGGTACCTCAACAACCTCCCAGTCTTGGAACCACTGAGTGTCCCCCTTAACTCGACGCAGGGCGAGAGCCAATTTTCTCAACTGAGCTGCTCTGCATACCGGGTCGCTTCTTCAGTAAGTGAGGCAATGCGTTTTTTTAAATTTCTGGTTAATTCGCTGTCGCTTCGAACGGAGAATGACACTACTCCGGGCCTCCCATATGTGGAGTAGCCTGGGGTCGACGTGCGGTATTTCGTCGTGAGGTGACCATTCTTCGTTGTGGTTTTATTGCCCGCCGTGACTTCGCTGGTAAATTCCTCTATACCTTCAATTTCTTTCGGTGACTAGGTCTCCAAGCTCTCGAAGTTTGCTCCAGTCTGTTATTTTCGCTTCCCCGACAAAAGCACTGTAATCGTCCGCAAGGATTTCGGTGCAGATTATTTCGTGGTCACTGACCAGGTTCTCTCTAATGTAACACTATCGAAATTGGTTAATGTTTAGAATGAGCGTGAGGTCGAAGCACGTACCTCTGGTAACTCTGCTGCCTGTTCTCGTAGGTACCGACGGGTCAGGCACGTGCATGAGATCCGCCTCCTCGATGGCGAGATTGAGTTCTTTGCCCCTGCCATTCGTGTAGCCATAACCCCACAGGGAGTGTGCGGCATTAAAGTCCCCAACCAAAATGAGCGGGTTACCTGCCGGTTTGGTGACCGCCTATTGAATAATACAATGGATTTCAGAGGTCTTGTGCTTTGGCCTGCCGTAGATGTTTAGTATGAAGAGACTGTTGGCCTTCTCCGCGTTTCTCGGTAGCAGTTCTGACAAGATTCTTACTTGCTCAGGCTGAATTAGGGCGTGTTAAATCGTACTTATGTTTTTCCGTACGAGGGTGCATGAATTATGTCTGTCGGTGTCCCCGTGTGTAACATATCCTGGTAGCTTTGCTGGCGCGTTTGTCTCTTGAAGTGCAATGACCTCACGCATTCCGCAGCCGGCCCCCATGTACTGCATTAGAGATACGATTTTGGGTTTTATGTCCCTGCTGTTCCACTTTCATAGTATTCGCTCCTGCCTCCTCTTGCGATCATTTGCCATGGTTGGCGATGTCGCAGTTGTCCTGAGTTTCTTGCAGTAATGGTCGCGCGTACGCTTTATCTTGACGCGAAGGCCTGGTCAAAGACTGCCCACCTGGGATTTCAAAGGCGATTTGTTATAGCGGCGTGTGACTGTTCAAGCTGGGCTGCGGTAGCCGCTAGGGCCGCCACCTGTTGTATCAGTGCTCTTATCTGCGCTGAAACCTCCGCTGTAAGGTTAGCTACTTGTTATTTTATCATTTCGACAACCAGTTTGGTGAATGCCTCTGAGGATTGCCTAATTTCTTCTCATGTCTGATTTTAGCTGCTGAATGTCTGCTGCGTTTTCAACATGTCCTTTGCTCTCGGCCACTTTGCAGCGTTTTTCAGGCGCACCCAAGTGGTTTTGAGTTTCTGCAGACTGGGTTACTGAATTCTTTAAGGACACCAATTCCTTTTTTAGGTTCGGAAGTTGGGCTTCCAGCTTAGAGCACACAGCTTTAATCCTATCATTTTCAGCTTTTATCTGGTTACATTTCGTACACCCGGGATTCGGGGCGTGAGAAGTGATAGAAAGAGCTTCAGCTCAGCTCCCCTGTTCATTCTCTGGTTGTGGATGAGAGCTGCTTTTCCATCTCCCAGATCTGGATCTGGATTTAGACTGAGAGCTGCTTGATGTGGTAGTTGTCGGGATAGAACCCGTCGACCTTGAGTTACTAGACCGTCGCCGAGACGTGCTTCGTGAAGATCTCGACTGGGCCGCCAGAGCTTTCCTCTCGATTCCACGCTCCCGGTCCAGAGACTTACGCCGCAAGATCTAGGGCTCGCAGAATCTCTTGGGACATCCCTTGCTGGCCGTCAGATGGTTCCCCTTACACCGGACACAGTAGGGCTTGCAGTCGTGCCCCAGCTCAGGAATACGCCGTCCACAGAGCTCGCAGGTTCGCACGGTCGGGTTTGGGCATACATCAGAGCGGTGACCCGTGGTTTTGCAGCTGCTGCAGTATGGCACAGTTCTCTTATAGAGGTAACACCTGACTTTAACTCCTTTGTAATTCAAGTAGAACGGCACTTTAACCCCAAGGAATGTGATGACAACCGTTCCAATAGTGCCGAAGCGTCGAAACGAGAGAAACTCATACCCCAGCAAGTACAGGTCGTATAGAATTTGCTCCTTGGTATAGTGGTTTGGAACGTCATAGATGGCCGCCTTTGCCGACTCGGACGGAGCGAACCCGTAGAGATTAACAAGGTAGATGCGGCCACCAATGTTCAAGTGTCGGATTCGATTGAGGGTCGTGGCTGATTACTGATGAGGCGTGTTCACAGTCAAGATATTCTAAGTCTCATCCACACGAATGCGCAAGTCGGTTCCGCACCACGTAAGTTTTGCTTCTTGCACAAGCGCTTCCGAGATCTGGGCAGGGATAAGCTTGGCGAGGGCTAGGCCTTCTTTCGGCCTGATGACAAGCTTGTAGTCGTCTTTCGGCAGCGGCGGGGCTTAGGCTTCGCGATATGAATGCTCGGCCGAAGTAGGGGCCGCACAGGGGTAAGGTTCTGGTTCTTAGTGTCGCTCAGACGGAGACAATGTACTAAAGAAGTGTTCAAATACTGCTGATCCACTACAGACATTATTTCACAGCAACGAGAAAGAAATCGCCGCTCTGAACGAAGACAGAGCATTCTTATCATCAAGGAATGGAAAGTTTTTCCGCATTACCTAGGATGACGACGATGTACTTCATGTCAGTATGAAGTCAACAATACGGTTTTGAAGAAAACACCAGCAACAAAGTGGAGTGGGCTACCCGCAATCGCCGGAGTTTTCGACCCTCTGGCAGTGATATGCCAACTCGTCGTCAAGGGCAAAATGCTATTTTGGGGACTCTTGGTAGAAAAGATAAGTTGGGATGTGCTTCTCTGTCTGCACATGCAGGCACAATTGTCAAATTGGTCTTACAATATATGCAAGGTACATGATATCAGAATCCACCGCTACCTGTTTTGTGGGCATGAGAAGCAAATTTCAGACCTAAAAGTTCCAATGCGCAAACAAATAGCTTCGATCATTGTTGCGAGTTTGTACTTCTTCTGAAATTCAGAACCTCGGAAATAAACAAGCGATAAGTTTGAAATTCATGCAGAAGCTGTATTTTTGGGAGATACTTCTTGGCAGATATTGGTTGGGGGTACTTTTTGGGAGATACTTGTTGGCAGCATGAACCGAGCACTCCGAACGGTTTTACGCGGAGTTTCAGGGAGTGCAAAACACCATTCTGGGCTAAATTAGAGTGGTAGTTATCCCTCCCGTTTACTTTCACCGGCTTAGTTTCGCCCGCTTACTTTAAAGATTTCACCCCTGCTGACTTTCTTTTCTGTGTACGACTGACTGCTCTATCCACCCATCCACATAATATTTAAAACAGAAACACAGAGAACGTGATACCGACACTACGAAAAAATCCTATAATCGACCGGCTAATATGCATGCACTTTGGATGCGATGGCAGAAAGAAAACGTGCTGCAGCTTTTAACGTTCCACAATCTCCATACAGGAATTCTGCCCCTCTCAAGGTTAGAGACGTCGTCCTTATTGAAAGAAGAGGCCCGAGAGGGTTGCGGGAAATTAGAGTAATGAACAGATATTTTCTGGACGTGACAACGCTGTAGTTGCCTACAAGTCCAATTTTCGGCGCGAAAGTCCTTGGCGCGTTCAGTACAAAAGTTCTATTCCCTGGAAATTGCCAAGAGAAGTGGCAGGATGTTGTTGAAGTAGACGAAGTAGAAGTGTGGCGTAGATACTATCATCACTAGTAAATAAAGAAGGCAGAAGCGTTTTGTAGTTCTGCTCTACCGTGAAGTTTTGGTTTCTTGCAGTACACAGCAATACTGTTGGTCGCACGGAAAAATTCGCAGCGACAATAAAGTTAGCTCGGGCCAAATCTTCACGTTCACCAACAGTATCGCTCACACAAGTAAACGGGCAGGATAAGCATCACTTTAATTTCGCCCAGGATGGTGCTAAACTGTTCTGAAGTCACTGAAGGTATGCCTAGAACAGTTCGGGGTGCTCGGTTCTCGCTGCGAAGAAGTAACTCCAAACCCACCCCACCCCGATGCAGCTTCTGTTTTCAACTTCCATGTTACCGCATGTTTAGTGCCGAGGTTCCGAATTTCATCAGAAGTTCAAACTCATTAGAGGGATCAAAGCTTTCAGTTGGCGCGTTTAAATGTTTTGCATCTAAAAGTAGTTTTTTATGCCCATAAAAAGGTAGCGGCGGATATTGATGTCTTCCAGCTTGCAGATATCGTACCGATCAATTTGAGCATTCTGCCTGCACGTGCGGAGGGAGAAGCACATCCCATTTTATCTGTTCTGCCCAGTGTCACCGAAATAGCATTTTGACCTTGACGACGAGTGGTCATATTACAGCCGGTGGGTCCAAAATTCCTGCGATTGCTTATAGCACAATCTGCATTGTTCCTGGTGATTCGTTCAAAATGGTATTGGTGACTTTATATATACATGAAGTGCATCGTCGTCATCCCAGGCAATGCCAAAAACGTATCTGTGCTTCGATGGTAAGACTGCTTTGTGTTCGTTCATTGCGGCCATTTCTTTCTTGTTGCTGTCAAATAGTTTCGGTAGTTGACCAGAAAAAGTTGACCACATCTTTAGTGCTATGACTACATCTGCTACGCTCTGGTTACTATTTTTATAAATGCGTAAACGTTCCTCTTCGCTTTCTGCTCCGGTCACAAAAAGTCAACTTAAGCAATGCTTTTCAGAGTTCTGCAAGTTTTTTTTTGTCCTAAAACCTTTGCAGAAGAGCTGTCGAGTAGTTGCAGAAGCATAAAGGTGCTCCAAGTTCCTCTAAACAAAACAGTGCATACGCTGTGAATTTCAGAAGTGCTAAATCGGAAGAGCGATCGAAGCTCTCAGTTGGCGTGTCTAAAAGTATTGACATCAATCGGAGCAGATTGTATCAGTTCAGGCCTATACGCGATGTATCTGTAAAGGGCCAGGATGAGTCTCTCTTAGGAATGTGAACTTTCTCCTAGTGTATAGCTCTTCTCACGTCACAAGTTACCAGAAGAATATAGGTCTTTGTCACTCCGTATTTAACCAGCACTGGTCCAGAAAAGTCAATGTCGACGACGTCGAACGGACTTCACTGTCTTCTGGAACTGGTTGGGTAGAGGCACAGTCTGGGTTCGCTTAGTATTTTTGACACGTTCCGCACCTATAAAAGATGGATTTGATGCGCTGACTGGGCTTTGGTACCAAACATCGCTCGCGAAGGTCTATCAGAACTTCTCTCGCCCCACTGTGCAGATGTCTACGGTGAGTAACGTTGAATATTAAGTTCCTGAAAGGGCTCTTCACGAGTAATATGATGGGGTTTTTATAATGTTCGGTGACTTGTAAATTAGAAAAGCGTTTTCTGGCGTGTATCAGGCCGTTATCGTTAATGAATGAGTTAGGTGTGATGAATGCGGAAGTTTTGCAAATACTTGATATTTTTAAATCGGCGAGTCATTGCTTGTAGTGTTTTCGGTTGCTCTGTTTTGTTCAAAAACGCTACGATGACTGAAGTTCTCGTACAGTGAGGGGGACCATGGGACGCTCACCTGGCGTAAAGCACAACCGTAATACCCATCATAAATTTTGTCAGCTCTTCCATGTCACTGAATTTCTGAACGTCTACTACGTTGGCTTTCAGGCTTCGTGTGTAACCGGTGAATACAACATTTGCAGTATTTCACGTAAACGAGTTGGGGTTAACGCAGTGAATATTCTCAGGCCATGCATCGAGAGTCAGTCTCAGCCAGTCAGCACCAATTTACCAAGTTTACTTCCCTGCAACGCTTTTATCCGACAACCTGGCATGATTAAATCGGCGGAATTATTTAATCTAGGACCGTGCCTTCGTTGTGAATGATCGGTCGTCCGGCAAATTCCAGAGACTCGGTTATGGACAAATGGTTCCAACTCCCAGTGATCCATCCCAGCAAGATAGACGAGACCGCCAAGTACCAAATAGATGTACTTCCATAGAAGACGTTGCTGTTCAGGTATTCGCCAATTCCTGCTGCTACGAGAGTTCCCGTAAGTTCCAGTTTGCGCACTCTCATCTTTCAGACTGGCGCTACTCTCGACTTTGAGAACAACAATGTAGGTCCTGCTCATTAGGGCGTTGCTCAAGAAACGAATGTAAACAACTGTGCAATTGGCTTAAGTTCTCGCGTCAGAAAAAAACGTGTACTGCACGTTTTCAGGCAGTTTCTCATGCCCTCAAAACAGGTAGCGGAGTATTCTGATGTGTTCTAGCTTGCTAACATTGTTCGACCAGTTTGACCATTCTGCCTTCAGGTGCAGAGGGAGAGGCACGTCAAAACAGGTATTTTGTCCCGAGAGTCACCGAAACAGCATTTTGCCATTGACGAAAATTGGGCATATAATTTTATGCGGGACTAAATTGATGCCATTCCTTGAAGCACAATCCGCTTTGTTGCTGATGTTTCGTCCCCATAGTGTAACGTTGAGTTCATAAAAACGAAGTGCATCGTGGTCATACCAGGCATTGCCGAAAGCCTTTCTATCCTTCGATAATAGAACCGCCTCGGGTTTCTCTAGTGCGGTGATTTATGTCTCGTTGGTGTCAAAAAATTTTTGTACTTTATCTCAATTAGATGACCACTTGTTTAGTAGCATGCCTCCATCTGCTATGATCTCGTTAGTTTTCTTATTAAAGGGTATAGCGTCCTTTGTCATATGGCTGAAAAATGGGGGCCTCGCGCTGTCCTCAGCCCGCCTCTAGAAGAAGTGATTGGTTGGGGTGGCGGCTCACCCTATCCTGGTAAGGCTCATCGTTGTACGCCAAAGGATGAACTGTGTAGAGGAGAATATAACACGGCAGGCAAGAAGAAAAGCAGCGGTTCCGTACCCTAGTAGGCCTGGCGCCGTTGTTTTGAGCTTGCTGTGGCAGATACC
Organism: Haemaphysalis longicornis; assembly: GCF_048455015.1. NCBI lineage: Eukaryota > Metazoa > Arthropoda > Arachnida > Ixodida > Ixodidae > Haemaphysalis > Haemaphysalis longicornis. The sequence goes on along the minus strand of NW_027526233.1, from coordinate 99,711,260 downwards.
AAGGATGAGTAAGGAGAGCGGGGGGCTTCAGGAACATTGAAAGCCAGTTTCTGACGCTGGGGAAGACACTGGAGGCTGTGCAAAGAGAGGAACGTGGGCATCGACGTTATAAATTGAGATCAAGGGGATCAAGAGGACTATATCGCAGCCGCTCCAGCGTACGGTCTATTTGCAGATCGTCATCTCAGGTGTGCTTCGGACTGAACGGTCTGTGTGAACTATACACTGTGCGTTTCCCCAAAGGGACTGAGAGGCTGGATTTGCGTAAGAGTGGTTTGTTGCAAGGTCTAAAATGCAAGGACCCCAATACAGTAGCCGGTAGCACTACGTGGGGATAGTGGGGAACGGCTTGAATGGAGGTGCCCACTTTGGTAAGGCCAGATCACGGTAGGAATACGGCGAGGTTCAATGGGTTAGTGCAGAAAAATGCAGAGCTCAGAGAAATGGTGAGGATGCTAAGCGCAGAAAAGTCGGTCTTTGAGGGCGCTGAAGGCCCTGTAACGGCCGAGAGGGCAGTGCCTGAGCCCTGAGGGTGCATTTTTTTGGTGATGGAGGTGAGTTTGGTGAATAGCTCCTCTGAAAGAGGCAGGTGAACGCCAACGAGGCGCAGCCCGTGTCGATGAAAGTGAGACATGAATAAAGGAGTTGCGGTCAGGTGTTATGTATAGTGTTAAGCAGGTCAAACATGGACTGGCGCAGCTGAATGGGCGTTTCACTGCATCACTGGGCTGAGTCGATAGTAGCTTCAGAAGGATGCAGTGTACAATCGAGACGCTGGACAACGGATCAAGTCTGAGCGCCTATCACCCTACTAGTCGGGGATATCAGGAAGTGGGTCCTCAACGAGGAAATCCAAGGTTCAGCAAGCTGGCTTCCGGCAACCGCCTAAACATAGCGGGGGAAAATTAGACTTTTAGTCTGTGGCACTACAGCTGTAGGGTGTATGATCGTAAAAGGGCGTCTAACCTACTGCAGGAGGCCATGACAGAAGTAGTTTCTCAGACGGGCTACCGAGCCGTCTAGGAGGGATCTAAAGCCAGCGGGGCTGGCGTTCTTTTGGATAACAAACTGACGCAGGTCATGATCTTTAGGTACCTTTCAGTTCCTTGAAATATGCATAATTAGGGTGATTACTGACCGGGTGAACAATGAAAATGTGTTCAGTCTGAGGGTGTACAGTGCCCAGATGTAATGGGCGCCCAGGATCAAGCTGTTTCTGCAGAAGGCTTGTAAGCTCGCAGGTGACCAACTGCTAATCGTGACCGGAACTTTTAGTGCTGCGTAGAACGGGTAACGGTACAAGGATGCCACGAATTAATGGAAAGACCTGTGGCAGGCGGCTATGGCACTTCACCTTATGCTAGTCACTGATGTTGCCTTTCCGAGGCTCATACGGACGGGTACATGCAGGGATAATGACTTCGTCTTTGAAAATAATGCGAGCAAGCAAAATTGGTGCAACCTAGCTGAGGACATCGGTTTTGATCGCTACAATATTCAAACTCGAGTTTTAGCTTGAGGGCAGGTGCACTACGGCGTTCACATTTCCAGACTGGGACAAGTTTCTGTTGTTCCGCGAAAAGAAAGGGAGAAGGAAATTGAAGGTCTGAAACGGGCGTGTCCGGAGAATTGTACACCAAGGTGAGAGAGGATGAAAAGGAACTTACAGGGTAGACCAATATGGGTCGGGGGTTGGAGAGTGGTGATAGCAGGTTGGCCCATTTGATTCAAGCCAAGCAGACCGCGCAGGTTAGATGGAAGGGGCACCGGCTTAATTGCAGGTGGCGGAATAAGATTCCAGATCTTAATTACGCTATTGAGGAGCACTGTAAGGTTTTGTCTATGCAACAGTGGGACGAGGTATGAAACTCAGTAGAAGTTCAGGGTCGCAATGGGAAGTGGAGGGGTACTTAAGCTTTGTTCATTGACTCCAACATGAGGGCCAGTCAGGGGCCCGGCCTTGCTAGAGTTATACGCAATGCAGTATGGTCTGCCTCGGCGGGTGAGCTGGTTGAGACTCTAGCCAACAGATATCTTCATTTTGCAGTCACGGATGCCCATCTGGCAGATTAGGAGTTCCCGGGAGAGGAACACTTTTGCCTAGATGAGGACTCTTCTCCGCTAAAGATACGGACGGTTTCGCGTGACGTTACCAGAAGCTGGGCTCCCTGCCCAGGCCGGATTTCATCCAATCGTTTGAACAACCGTAACAACAGGTCGAGAACGTACCTCACCGGAGAAAGCAACGGGATAATCAAGAGAAAAGCTTGGCAGGCTACCCTAAACGCTCTCGGCACCTGTGAAGCACTGTGCAGGCTCACCTACTCTGCTTCTTTATATGTTTGACAGACGGATATGATCGTGTTGTTCAGAAGCTCTTCTATGCCACTTCGCCCAATACATCTCTGAGTATGTCCCACTTTGTTGGTATCAAAGATTATGCTAGAGTTTAGAGTATGCACTAACATGCCTGCTGTACGTTTCTGCTTGTGCTTACCAAATCATCATGATTATAATGCACGACACATTCTTTAATGAAAGGTGCTTCTGCACTAAAGCAAACCAGAGAAAATTTGGCTAGTATGGATATTTTCCCGTACGAAACTTAAAGTGATAATATTTTTTGTATGAATTAAGTAAGACCATTTCCACGAAGTCATGAATTCCCCACTGCTTCCGTGAATATCGCGTATGTTATCTTGCATCAGTCGATAATGTTACGCATGACAAACGGGTTACAGCTGGCTGCTTCATTTCCGGATTGCATGGTGCTTGCGAATTGCTTTTCCATCATGTTCGGCATCTCTAATTTCAGCAGTCTCTTGATCAATTCCTGTTTTCTTTTGTCTGGGATGACAGCGGCCTCGTCAACAAAAAGTGTCGCATTTTTCACATTTTTCTCGCTGATGGCCTAACAGCGCCTATCGGCGCAGATCTTGCAAATAAGCTTTCGATTATCTCTTATCGTTTGGCCATACTCTTGAACAACGCCGATAAAGTATTCAGGCATAAACATCCATGTTTTGTGGTTGTCTATGGGTTCCTCGTGCGCAAAGAAGAAAACGTTGCCTTCGAATCTTCACCTGTACCAGGAAAGAAAGTTCGCAAAATAGTCATTGCACGCAATGTGGTCGTGGAACAACTGCTCGAAGAACGTAGGAAACAGGTTGAAGAAGCCATCTCCGCAGGTGTGAGTGTATACCCCGCCACCATAGAAGGACGCACAGATGTCGTAGGGGTTCTTCGCTACGAAGATATATTTCGCGTGATCCGAATGAGAGACAAGGTATAATGTTAGGTGTTTTCTGACGGATCATGGTTTGGGAATTGACGTTGTGGCTCTAGCAGATTAAAAGTAAACCAGTTCGCGAGTTAGTAATTTATTTCCTGGCGAAAGTTTGTCCTTAAACACTTTCCTCCCGCGAAACGAACAAGCAGGCAGGTTATCATTACAATTATTGTTAAATATATCTGTTGGGAAAGAAGAAGTTCCCTGCTTCCCGCGCGTGCTAACATTCTCATTATTTAAATAGTATTTGTGGTTCCCTCTACACGTCACGGTATTATGTCTTTTGGTTTTCCACAACATTGCGGCTTAAACCCGGCATCGAAACGAAAAAAAAAGCAATGTGATGAAAAACCGAAGGACAAAGGGCCTGGTACGTGCAGAAGAACAGGGGATTCTATTTAGAAAATGGTGGTGATGTTAACATGCGCAGGAAAGGGGGATGCTTCTTCTTTCACAACATCCTACTCACCCCCACAGAGTTGGTGGACTAGTTTTCCAATACCTGAAGTCCGTTTCACTGGCATGGTCACTTCCTTAGTTCGTCAAGTTCCAGTTGGGGACAGTTTAATCTTCCAACGATGTTTGGAGCGTCGAAACCTTTTCCGGTAGGGAGACCTGTGTGTGGTTACACATTTGCAGATAGCAACCACGGTTTGTTTGACGAAAGGAGTTTTCAGATTAGGGTCGAGTATTTTCTTCGGATTCACCTCAAGCCATTTATCGTGAAACTTGTGACTGGTTCATCCCATTATTCCTCTCTGGTCTTCTGCTTTTTCTGAAGAAATGACTTTTCGTCGCTTCCAATAGTGCATCTGTTTCGTGCTCCTAATCAAGAACCTCGGGTTTCTCCTAAATTTTCCGCCTTCGTACATTTCACAGCCATTGGTCCCCTTCCTCAGTTGGATAGTCAAATGTGTATATCTTCTACAAAGCCTTGTGGTTGTTGCCCATTGGTTTTGCGACGGACGAAGGTCTTCACAGTGCTTGTGCAGGGTTCCCCTTGCGGTATGTGCAGGTTGAAGCGCTTTCTAGACTGGGTCCCATGGGAGTTACTTCTGGATGAGTACTGTCGAAGGTAGCTTACACTCGCATTAGTTGCGGCCGTTATACATTTTCCCTGTGTGCTGCTGACGACTGGATTCAGGCTTCGCAGTTTGAAAATCTTCTGCTCAAGAGGCGCCCGAACTGGCTGTACCGAGAGTGGCCATGATGAAGTGGGACGACGTAAAAGTGAATGATGTAGAGCTTGATGTTTAGCTGTTCCCTTGTAAACTTTTTACAAGCGAAGAGTCGGAGACGCCCAGTAGTACACCAGTAGTACGAAGAGATTCAGTTTTGATTCTTTCTTTTAAAGTACACCGTCCTCTGGTTCTCTGGTTGATTATGATCTCCTCCACTCAAAGCGTGTTGTAAATTCTTCCTCGAGATACTCGGGTTTTACACATTACTCAAGCTCTTTATCAAGCTGTTTCAGCTTAGCTTCGTGTTCGTGTAGGCGGTAAAGAAGTCTTTTGAGTAATACGTAACTGGGCAGTGCATAAGTTAGCATAGGTTGAATTGTGTAGTGTTTTGCCCTTTGATTACAATTTTTTTAGCGTCCGCCAGTGGATGGGCATGCTACAGCGAGCGGGGAATGGAATGCTTCTTTGGGTTCAAGCAAACCTAAACGTGAGAGTGCTCTGACCTCTGCCCGATACACCTAATATGATATAATCAAAGACAGCTTGGCGAATTGTAGAAAACCTAGTGTATTGTGTAGTGTAGTTTCATTGCGCAAAAGGGTGAACACAACAGAGCGCGCGCATGAGAGCTCGTATGTGCAGTCTCTATTTATACCTGGGGCATTTAAATCCATCACTGTAAAATGAAGGGCCCGATGCACTGACTGACCGACCCCAACACACATCGAAAAACTGCTACACCTAGGGACTTGAAATTTCCGGCGTAGATTTGTGTCATGGCGGAGGGACTCACTATGGCGAGAGTTTTGGAAATTCTGATCCTAACCGATATGAAAGAAGAAATTAAATTTTCATTTTTTCGAGATTATCTTGCTACCTCCTACACATAGTGGAGGTTTTTGTGGTGATGTATGTTGCGCTTGAGAATATCGAAAAAGTAGTTTATTGGTTTAGCACTGTGAAACAATATGTACATGTTACAGAATTTTGGATCAAAATGGGTGATCTCAAAAGAGGATAAATAAATTGCTTTATTCTGATTGCTTTATTCAATTGGTTTTTGCTAACGAATGTTACTCATGCAAATGCACAAAACCAATTTAAACGATTTTGCCCTGCCAGATCCGTAAAAAGGTAAAAAGGAATTTTCGGAAAAGATGAGTTTGAAGAGCCTGAAAGGCCAAATATGTGATGTCAACGCCTAGCGAAACTGCTTGTTCAAACGCCTTCACATTTCATGAACACATTGTGATTATGGTTTACGAGCACCACAACGGTGAAATTTTGAAATGTTTCAAATGTCACAGATATAATGTGCCGAAATAATTTTCTAGATATTTATTGTTTTAATTAGCCAGTTTACGTAATTTATTGCGTTTTTGATACGTAACTTATGCTAGTGCAGAACCACCGAAGAGAAGATTGTTTTATATTACCGAACTCACAGCGAAAATAGGGAGTTTTCGGAAAACTGGATGTTTTTTTACAGGGCCTATATATAGCGAATACTTTTTTGCTTGCAAATACTTTCCATACAGTAGTAAAAAAAAACACATTCAACGATTTTGTCCTGTCAAGCGTAAAAAATGGCTACAGGAATTTCTAACACACTTGTGGGCGTGAAATTGTGTTGAAGGTTCCTCCGTTCGCGTAGCGCTCACCATCGGCTTGAGAATTTCTCCAGCCACGCAGCTCCCTTTGGAGCCCATATAATTTACGCTAAACTGTGACTGATCAGTATCCTTCATACGCACTGAAGAACTAGTAAGCTGTACTTTCAGCGCCACATATGATGCGGCTTCTTTCAGGAGCATTCCAATAATGCACAAATACCAGAAGTTTCTCTTTACCACATGCCGCTGTTAGGAGCCCCCACAGTAACAGCAAGCGAGAGTTTCTAACTTTGTACAACATCCCGGATGAACTAACTCATTATGACAGGTAAACATTATTGAGCAGGAGGCATACCGCTTAGTGTCATTAGCGTACTTGCGTAATCGGACATGGCAGAACAACCGCTAGTTTTACATAAGAAAAAGATGAGGTGCTGCCACATTCCGAGCTTCCGGACACGTCATTGTACTCTCCAATTTAAGGGAAGTAATGACAGTTGCTCACGGTGTTTTTTGAAGTATGCAGGCGAGTTTTATATATTTGAAATAGGAAAAAATACATAGAAAACCACGGGCAATTGCCGCTGCTGTTTGTTTGCACAAAAAAATATATTCATTAAAAAAGAAAGTTCTTCGTTATACGCGAAAACGTAAAACATTTTTAGAATCTCTCAATGTGAATTGCACAGAGTGCCCAGAACTGTCTACCTAATACGGTATAATTAGAGAACCGTGGAATATTGCCGCCAATATAAACGTTTATTCGAGGTATCCATAATACTAGTTTTATTTATTTTCGTACAATTTGTTGTTAGATCGATCTCCTGGCGTTCGTTTAAACGTTGAGAAAAAGTGTAATAAAAATTTGTGTTAGTAAGAACACGGAATCATTGTTGTAGTTATATTCATACTAGTTTTACTTATGATATGTAACAAGAAATTCGGGAGAATACATGGTTCTCGAATCATGTTGACTAATTTACTTCATCGTTTTGACAAGGGTAGCCTCCGTGCTTGTTGTGTTTCCTCAGCTGTTGTCCGAGACTAGCGGCGGTCATTTGTTCATGCCCACACCATCAACGTACGTGAAGCTGTAAAGACTTTTTCTTCAATGGGCATATCTGCACACGGGGCTTTATTAGGTACGAATGCGATATTTTGCCGTATATCTCTTGCTAAATTCATTGAGAACTAGATAAAATCTCAGTGTTACCACTTTACATCAGCGCTCCTCACGGACCTCACGAAAGAAAGGAAGTTTATATATTTCTTTTTATACAATACAAATTCCCATGTGGGCACACAGTCCATTGGCTATTCTTGGTGCCCATGTAGTAAAGGGTTCATGAAGTTGTATGCGGGTCATAAAATATTTAAGTGAAAAATCCCTGTACACAGAAGAAGGGAAATTATTACCGTAAAGAATCGCCGCCTGGCTACAAGATTAAGCCGTACTTGCTATCACGAAAGAACACCATAACACTTCGAGAAAAATGCGCGTTTGTTTTGATATCTAAATGCAGAAAATTCCAGATAATAGCTCCTGAAAATGTCGTATTACGTTTGCCATAATTATTGCGGATAACAGGGAGGTTGAAACGAGAGCTGGTTTGATGGCGTGTTTCATGATGTGGCCATTCAAAAATAGAATGACAGAACGGAGCGTGGTTTTCGAGATTGTGTCTCATTCTCTGAAGCCCTTCCTTATAGGAATTTTACGGATATCCTTGTAGAGCATGACGGCAGCTGTGGACCCGTTGTAAATATCCTCGAGTATTTTTACATAACGCGAGTCTACATCCTGGTTCCTTAATGCGTGATTGACTGCTGAGGTTTGACCGAGTCAAAAGATTTCTCATAACCTATGAAGGCTTTATATAGGGGTTCAGTATACTCCGCTCACTTCCCTATAACCTGATTTATCGTGTGAATATGGTCGATTGTTGAATAGTCTATACGAAATCCTGCCTGTTCTTTAAGTTGACTGAATTCTAAGGGGGCAGACATCCTGTTAGCGATTACCTTGGTAAGTGCTGCGTAGACGACTGACAGTAAGCTGATGGGCCTGAATTTTTTCAAGTCATTCATGTAATCTTTTTTTTTTGGATTAGGATGATCACGTTCTCCCAAGATTCGGGTACACTGCAATCACTAGGCATTGCGTGCACAGGTTTGCCAGTTTTACTAGTCCATGTTGCCCGCCATCCATTAAAAGCTGTTATCTTCACCAGCTGCTTTGCCCCCTTTCATTTCTTTCAAAGCCTTCCTTACTTCCTCTGTTGTTACTGGTGGGATGTCTATCTCCTCTGAGATACTTTCTCGTACGGCATTATCCTGGATGCACTGGCTACTGTACGAATACCTACAAAACTATTTGGCTAGTATGACTATTTTTTCCCTATTTTTGATGACTAGGAGTTGCATGTCTTTAAGTACATACATCAGATTTTTCTCACACCTAAACGCCTATTCACAGCTTTCAGGGTGCCTACGCTTTTTACGGCATGTTGGACCCTCTCCATATTTTACGGTCTATTATGAGATAATTCGTGGTCACTCAAACCGGGCAATGACGTCACGATTGTAACGTCATCGGGTCGCGTTGTTAACAACAAATATACCGTGCTAATCCGTCTAGTCGGAAAGATTATTACTTGTTTTAGGTTAAAATCTAGTCACAGGTAGACACATTGGTGAGCTTTGTTCCATGGGGATGTGTTCGGCACGGCCAGCTGGGACAAATTATTGTAAGGTAAATTAACGTCTTCAAACATGAAGATAAGAGCATCGGGATATCTCTAGAGGCCGTGGTTGGAGAGTGGCTGAGACGGTCGGAAAACGCCGGTTCACAACCCGATGGTGTATAAAAAACGCGGATAATAGTTTTTACACCGTGGAATTGAATACAAACCCAGGTTAGTTCGATTGTGTAGTTGTGAGATATGAGTGAAGAGGTTAGGGTGTTTTTTTACAGCAATCAGAATGCGTCCCTCTCTACGACCGTTCGGGTGCGGCGATACAGAGGCAAGTTTGGATTATGTGGAAAGATTTTGCGGTCAAGGATGTCATCATGTAGCCACGGTTCGGATGGGATAACCGTCTGAATTTGCATCGCATTTAAAACTGTCTAAATGGTCACGCTTTGCTATTAGGTTGCGTATATAAGTGAATGCAATACTAAAGTTCAAGTATGCCGAATGTCGAGGGGTGTCGTGGGGTTTGGGGCAGGGCGAAGTACGTCATTTGGTGTTTTCGGTCGTGTGAGTGGTTCAGTCGTCAAATTCTGTAATATTTTCAGGTGGTCGAGTATATTCTAGGACGGGGTCGGGGATGGCATCGCAAGAATGGCATTTTTGCCAACATGCAGCCTGTCTAGATGAAGTTTAAAGGCCCATTTCGTTGGCATGACGAATTTGACAAGCTATGAGTGAGCAATACGGGTAGCAGAGGCAAAGTCCTCTCTTATCGCAAAGTTTGTGTTTTTTAGTTTAGGGCCGCAGGACAGTATTTTCTCTCTGGTCCTAAATTTCGTGAATTTCAGTAATATGGGCAGGTTTTTTTTTTCAGGGGGAAGATGTTCTCTGGTGATGCGCTTGTTCGATACTTTCCGGAAAATTTTAAAAGGATAGTTATTCTTTGCGGAACGCCAAAACTTTATTTTCCGACTCTCTCCACGTTTCCTTGTCATTATCCTCGATTCAAAGAAAAAGTAGATTTTTTCTGTGCAGTCGGTTGCCCTCATAACACTTGCAGTCTCGAAAGCTGCAATGTCTTGTTTTAGATTGCCTGATTCTACAGGGATGGGTGTGGGGCCAGGATGTGCATGAAAGGCTTCTAGCTTAGACTCCCTGCTTGGGAGCTTCGATAAACTACCATCATGCGTTTCAGGGGCTTCCTTCAGTTTTTGAATCTTTTGCGTGTAGCAGTATGTTCTTCCTAAAGCTCTTTTATTGCGTTTAGCATGCCTTTGGTTTCCTTAGTAGGGCCGGGGTTTAGCTGTACGTCTCCACTAAGAAACAACAGTAGCTGACTTGGTAAGCTTTGTGTGAGCATGCGATAACAGGCAGGGTCGATACAGTGGAAGCACAGGACGATGGTGATGACACTGCAATAACACAGCGATTACCAGGGCGACATTCTTTCCTACGGCTGACGTAACTAACCTGGAACGTCAGACGCCTACTACAGTTTACGAGAAACGATTATTTCTACCGGTTTATCCTGCTACAGGTTATCAGAAACGATGATTTCATGGCATGATCGAAATAGGGTTGTTGGGCTAGTAAATAACAAAAATATATATTCAGAAAAAAAACGAAGATTTTGCACAAAAAGTCTTGCATTTCATGAAATACACTGTTTTATTGACGGACAAAGTGTATCCACCGAACCGTGTAAAAATTCACATCGCTGTTTGTGTGCCTCACACAGAATTGCTAAAATATGGCATCCTAAAAGAAGGTTCCTTTGTGTGCATTTCAGCGGAATATCTGACATTTTTGTGTGTTTTACACAATGAACCTTAGTCAAAGAGTCTCGAGAGTGTTGTGAAACTTTACTGTTAACGTTCAAACTTTTTGACCAGATGACACTTTGAAATGGTAATACCAATGTGTACATGCAAGTGGTAACGGGCAAGTCCTGAAGAGCAAGTTTAATCAAATCTATACATTTGCCTGTGAACTCAATCATAGTGAGATATCCTTACCGATTGAACTTATATACTTGACATGGAAACTCTGTTTCTGTCACATTCTGTAAACGCGCTCTTCCTAATACACAGGTGAGTGAAAATTTCAAATAGGTGACTTTCGCCAATTTGATCAAAAATTTCGGCATATCGCCAAGTAAAGAATGACCGAATGCTGGCTGGGGCGGTGCCGTGCCGTAGATCCTATTCCTTCTAAATACTCCTCATTTCACGCAGCATTCAAACACGGCTGTCAGCTAAACCAGCAATAGAGAAATTACAGACAACTTGGTTATTCCATGAAAACAACCGGGCTTCACAATCTCGGATTTTTATCAAATATGTTTTTGCTGATAATATGTGCATGAAAAGCCATATTCCAGCGCAAACTGCTCCTCCAGCATTTATAGCATGGCATAACGACAAAGATCGTTCAAACAACTCTGAGGCCCAAACGCAGGAGACACAAAAATGTTATACACGCGCGGCTGCAAGAACAAAACAGAAAAGAGGAGGTGGTATGCGAGCAGAGGGGAACATTTTTTTGCCGCCGGTTGACTGCAGAACAGGGGGACCATTGCAGCTGGTGAGGTGACGGGGAAACAACGCCGCAGTTCCTCTCTACCCATAGGCGAGACACTTGAGTCAGGAACCCAGAATAGTGAGTCAGGCCCTCCAACACTTGCGGTGACTCGCCGATGGCCGCTGCTAGGTTCCACAGCTGGCCATTGTTTGTGGCAGCGCCGAAGTCGGGAAGCATCACTGTGTAGTTGCCTCTGCTGCCTTGTCGCAGCATTACTTCCGATCGGGGGTCCAACCATTTGATGCAATCTCTAACAGCAATGACCCAGCAGAGACATCGCTTAGCGACGACCTATAAGTCATTGAAAACGGTACGTTTTTCCGTTCGCTTGAACTGGGATTGGAGGTTTTTCAACTAAGACCTTTTTGTGTTTAGTTTTCTGGTGATTACTGGTTTGTGCGCTCACCATCATAATATTATAAATGCACAAAACCCTCATGAGAGTGGTTTGCTTCCAGGTTATTCGATTGGTTTCTTCAAAAGGAGACAACATATGTTGTTCCAAGAAATGCGTAAAAAATTTATAATGACGCCAGCATAACTTATCATAAGTCAAAAGAGAATATGAATTACCGGGTTTTTACTGTATGTAACAAATGCATTAGATGTATAAATCTTTTTATGATCAGCATACATGGTACATTATTTTAAGGAGGACAAACAGCTGGTATGGTCAGTTGTATAAACGAAACTAATAAGGACCTGTATTGACGTTTGCTGGACCACAAGATAAAAGAGGTTTGGGCTGAAATAGCACGAACATACCACGCGAGGCAATTTTGATCCAGTTCATGGTTCTCCTATTGTATTCTTATATTTATCTTTCTTATATAATTGATCGAGTCAGCAGCAGATTTTTTGGCTTCCTTTTTTTCTTTTTGCGCGTAGTATCCATAATACATGCAGCAGACACAAAAAACAGTATCAGAGAATACATACGTTTTCTTCTTTTAAACGCTGTGTTGTTTTTAATACAGAATCTATGAAAAATAATCGCAACAGTTTTTATTTTGTTTCTCGGTCGATAGGTTTGTTCCCCAAAAAGCCCCCAAGTATATATTTCCTCGCGTTGCACAAAACAGAAAGAGAAACTTCTCCAGTCCTAATACATGTGCCTTTAGAAGCTCCAATACAGCCTTTGATATTGTGCGTCTTCCTGCTACGAGATACAGCCATTTACTAGGGGCCGTTCCGCGCTCCGTGATTAGAACTTCCCGGGCTCCAGGTCACAGCAAAATTTGGCTCATAAAGAACTTACCGACTTCTTGTGTAGTACCCGTCGGAAGAACGGCGGTCTCAGCGTAGTGCGTCAGGAAGTGTGTCGCTACGACAATCCACTTGTTCTGGGATCGTGACGTAGAAAACGGGCCAAAAAGGTCCATTCCAATCTGTTGGAAGGGCCTCCATGGGATGGCGATCGGCTGAAGAAGTTCGGCGGGTTTCGTCGGCGGCGTTTTTCGTCGTTGGCAGTCATGGCAGCCCCGGACGTAGTGGGTGATATCGGAAGTAAGGCGTGGCCAGCAGTACCTCGCCTTGATTTTTCCAATTGTGCGAGCTGTGTCGAGGTGTCCGGAAAACGGGTCGTCATGTCACGCTTCCAAAATTTCGTCACAAAGGTCTGGCGTAATGACTAAAAGATCATTCGTTGTCGTTCCCGGTTTGAAAGTTTTCTTCGCGAGGACGGAGTCTCGCGGCTACATGCTTGTAAGATGCGATTGAAGGCCCTAGGCAAGGCGATGTTGCGTCGTTCGAGGTAGTCGATAATGACGCGCAACTCTAGGTCGTCCCGCTGCTGGGCGGCTAGGTCTCTCTCCGTCACGACTCTGAAGAACGCGCTGTCTTCATCAGAGTCTTGAGGTGGTGCGTTGACAGATGCGCGGTACAGACACTCGGCGTCGCAGTGTTTCCTGTGGGATTTATATACGATTTCCACGTCGAATTCTTGTAGGTGTATGCTCCATCGCCCAACACCGCCAGAGGGGTACTTCAAATTGGCAATCCAAAACAGCGCATTGGGGGTTTGTCACAACCTTGAACGGTATACCATACACGCATAGGCAAAATTGTAAAATGTCCCGTACCATTGCGATGCACTATTTCTAGGAGGTATAGTAGTTTTTCTCCTTCGGCACACCACGGCTGGCATAGGCAATTACCTTTTTCTAACCGCTTTGCTTCTCGACGAAGACTACACCCAAACCTATATCACTGGCGTCCGTGTGCATTTCCTTTTCGGGGTTTTCTTCGAAATGCGAGAGCACGGGCGGGCTTTGTAGGCGTTGTTCCATCTCACCGAATGCTTCCTCTTGGGAATTTCCCAGCTGAAAGGGGTGCCATCTTCCGTCAAGCGCAAGAGTGGCTCTGTAATGCGTGCGAAGTTTGAGACGAAGTGCTGGTAGTATGCGCTCAGTCCGAGAAATCTTCGCATGGCCTTCTTGTCTTCCGGCCTAGAGAAATTCGCTATGGTTGAAGTTTCGTCGCGTCAGGCAGGACTCCCGTGTCGTTGACGATGTGGCCCAAAAAGGGAGTTCCCCGTATGCAAAGCGGCACATTTCAGGCTTCAGCGTTAATCCTGACGTTCGGAAAGCCTCAGAACAGACTCCAACCTTTTAAGTTTTTCGTCGAAAGTCCGGGCGGATACCACAACGTCGTGGAGGTATACGAGGCAGGTGTGCCCTTACAGCCCTGCCAGCAGAGTGTCCATGAATAATTGAAGCGTTCCAGGCGCAGTGCATAGCCCAAAGGCATAACTTCGAACTGGTATGGTGCGTCCAGAATTATGAATGCAGCCTTTTCCCGATCTCTCTCGTCCACTTCAATTTTCCTGTAGCCTGTCTTCAGATCCATCCATAAGAGGTACTTCGCGTGGAAGAGGTTGTCGAGGGCGTCGTCGAGTCGTGGCAAGGAGTAAACTTCCTTTTTATTCATTTTGCTCAGTCGGTGGTAGTCAACGCAGAACCACAATGCGCCGCCTTTTTTCTTCACGAGTGGGACCGGCGCAGCCCAGTGTCTTTTCGATGGCTGTATAATGTCGTTGCTTAGCATGTTTTCGCATTGGGTACGGATGGCTTCCCGCTCGTGTGAAGACACTCGTTATGGTGACTGTCGGGTAGGCAGGGCTCCATCTTCGGCTAGAACCCTGTGCTTCGTTAAGGGTGACTGGCGTAATTTTTAATTCGACGGAAATCACTCGCTGGAGCGACGCAGCAAATCTACTAATTTGTGTTTTTCTTTAGGCAGAGCCGGATTCATGTCGAAAGGATGCGGCAGCTTGAAGCATATTTGCGTGCACGTTTAAAGCTTGCAACCACGATCACTTAACTCGTTTCTTGCGTTACTTCGAGGAAACCAATTGCAGCGCCCTTGTTTAGGTGCTGGTACTCCTCTGTAAAATTAGTGACCAAAACTTGCGAATTGCATTCAATTGCCATGCCTCTTGCGATGGAGACAACGCTGTCGAGAAGCAACATTTGGTCCCTCTCTACGATAGTGTCGAAGTCAGGAGCAGCATCATTACCGTAGACGGGGATCCAAAAGCCAACTCCGGGTGGCATAGTGACGTGATCGTCGGCGATCCTTTCAGCAGCACGCTGCTCCGTGTTCGCTTCCGGTGTCATGGGGTCATCGGAGGCAAAAGTTATCGACTTGGTCTGCAGATCAATTATTGCAACGTTGTCAGTCAAAAAGTTCATTCCGAGAATTACGTCACGGAGAAGTTCGGCAAAATGACGAAAGCAGCAGGGTACATGGTGCCGTCTATAGTGACGCGTGATGTGATCGTTCCGCGTGGCTTTACGACTGGCCTCGTGCTGTGCGTATGTTCGGACCGTTTCACCTCGTCGTAACTATATTCAGCTTAGCTGCAAATGACGCGCTCATTACTGAGTAGTTGGCTCCTGTGGCGACGAGGGTGAGTATATCAAAGCTGTCGATGGACAACTGGATATCTGCCGCCATTTTTCCTAAATTCCCGGTGCGTCGGGGTGTCGTATCTCGGCTTGGGCGTGGGGATGGTTGGACATAATGCGTGGTTGTTGTCGTCGTCTTCTGTAATTGTGTCATTGTGTCCACAAATAATATTTCATTGGTCATATGAGCGATATCTTTTCGTTCGTGATCGGTGCCTGTCGTTCCTGCCGGCAGACAAGGATTTCTGAACCCACAGCTCAACGAATTGTACCTTGGGCACATTCAACTTTCAGAGATTAAAAGAACCAATAAATGTACACGGAAGTGTCTAAACAGGCCTTTTTGGTTTTTATTTGTATCTCCATCTGCAAAGTAACTACCGCAACCGGTATCACACGCTTACTGGTCTCAGAAGAAGAGCGCCCTGCCCCATCAGCAGCCCCAGGGGTTTCCTGTAAATTTCCCGTCCTAAATACGTTGGTAGAAATATAACAATACACAGAAATTTCAGGAATTAAACAATGACACATTAAGCTCAGGATTTCCGCAATCTTCCGGTTTTCATTTTAAGCCACAAGACTTGTGTTTGGTTTTCTCAAATATTTTTAAAGCTCAAACGTTTTCATTTAGGGCCCTCTTGTGAGCCGTGGGCTCCTCTTTCATTTTTTCGGATTACACCTCATTTTTTCGAAACACCTTCCGAGAGAAGGCGGTGATGTATACGGGGGGTCTACTGCACCAAAGCCCGAGATTCACCGCCACTTGGGAGACATGAGCTATGGCGACGACCACGTATCATGATATTGTAGCGACGACATTATCATCATCATCTTCAACAGCCAGCACAGGCCTATCAGCCAGCTCACCCCTAGAACAGATTCGGCCCACCTCGGGAACGGCACCCTTGTTCTACGCGCCTCACCCTTTCCATGGCACAGCCAATGCAACTGCCATGAACGTCGGCTCGGCATCACTACCTCGTTGGCCGCCTACAATTTCGTGACCCGGACAAGTGGGTTCGCCATGACATCGCACCGCTGCTTCCCCAGAAACACAATGCGGACAACGGCACGCGATGAACATGCATCGCCTTCCCAGAGCTACTCGGGCTGCTTCCGTTTAGATTAATTCTTTGCAACCACACCGCGTGGTTCGTGATCCTGGAGAGTCGTTTCTATGTTAAAGACATTCATTTCCAGGAAACGAGGTACCTCGTCACTTTAGAGAAGTTACCTGCGGGCCTCACTGACCACATGCAGGCCTCACTGACCGCATCCAGCTGCCGGCCCCAGGCCCAACTGCATACGACGATCTGAAGGCCA
The DNA here is from genome assembly GCF_048455015.1 of Haemaphysalis longicornis. Classification (NCBI taxonomy): domain Eukaryota; kingdom Metazoa; phylum Arthropoda; class Arachnida; order Ixodida; family Ixodidae; genus Haemaphysalis; species Haemaphysalis longicornis. Next base: position 99,694,673 of record NW_027526233.1, on the reverse strand, counting down.
CTGTCCTAAACCACTTCGGTATAGGAACGCCTTTGTCTACACCACCACGCCTTTCTACGGCATGCGTAGATTACACGTAGCTGGCATGTCCACCATCGCCTGACCAACAAACGCGAGCCCCGACTACGACTTGCGGCACTTCCGAGTTGGCGTTTCACTTAGTCAACTCGACGCAACACCATGGCGAGGTCCCACACGTTGTTATGTCTGCTGCACAAACCCACCAAGTTGTCGACTGCTTTGCCTCTAATGACTAGGAAACTTCACCGCCTTCGCCGCACAGTACGGGTGAGAATGATCTTTCAGATCCTGCTCCCCGCACACGCGATCCCTTTCCCCCGTCACCGGTGGAACAGCTTCCAGCAGCCAACAACAGCTCGAGATCCTCGGAAGTGCAACTTAGACTCGAAGCTAATCACACCACCCCCGACAGTCCTGACGCCCTGGCTACGATAGAAACACCAGAGAAACGATTGCGGGACAAACCTTCAAACAAACGTCGCCGAAAGAAGAATTTCCTCTCCCTATGCATTCAGACGCGCTAGAAACTGGTCACCCCACCTCAACTGATTCCCTGCTACAGGAAAGCATTCGGTGTACGGGCTCACAGGTGTTCTGCTCTCCGACAGTGGATGAAACCAGGACAAGTGCACTGCACCATAGCAACCCGACACACCGGTAGTTCGAGCGACGCTCGTCGTTGGCACCCTCCGCTGCTCCGTCTCTCACGGTGCATGCGCAAGTTGCCCAGTCAGCAACGCATCCCCAGAGCTCGCACCACAGCCCAGCCAAGCCCGCACTTTGGCCGTCATTGTTAATTATCAAGCTTTATATCATTGCTGTCCTTCGAGTTACCCCTGCGGTTCGCTCCGCCATTCATTGTAGCCGTCGGCCCACATCCCGCAGTTCGTCGGCGGCCGCACTCCCAGCCTCATCCACCAGAGGTTTCAACACATCCCGGACGCTACCTCGCCGATGACCAGGACCGTGCCAATTAGTCAACCCCTGCCACTTGACCACTGACTGCGGAAAAATTGTACATAGATGTCGATATTACTCATAGCGATTAGCACAGCCCTCTCCACAGTTGCATGCTGCTATGTAAGTTTGGCATTTCTATACCCTACCAAACTTTTGCGCTCCTTTCCCGCGCAGCCTGCTAGGGGGGCCCCTTTAGCGACGCCATCATCACCATCTTCACCAGCGTCACAATCATCATCAGCACTATCAGCCAGGTCACGCCTAGAACAGATTCCGCACACCTAGGGAACGGCACCATCGTTCTACGCGCCTCGTCCTGTTCCTTGCACAGCCAACGTAACCGCACTAAACGTAGGCTCGCCCTCACCACCTCACCCCAATACTAATATTTCCAGGCGTAGTTCAACAGCATGAAAAAAGAACGGTGTTTGAGGATTATTGAATATACATAACTGCTCCAGGGCAGCCCGCTGTAGAAATGGGCTGCTAGTGCGCGACGCAGTTTTAGTGCTTCTCTCGCTCCACTGTTGCACTCGTTGCCGAGAGGGGCAAGGAAATCCAGCTCTTTATTTATCCCCCTTTTATTTCATTATTCTGTATTTGGCAACAAAGTTCCGTTATTTATTTCAGGTTTTCATATGAGCTTCTTGTTCAAAATATTTCGTCCTAACAAACAGTTTCTGCTGTGGGTGCCATCCATTGCAGTTATGTGGGTATTTCCTTCTGAAAAAAAAAAGCAAGAAAGAGGGGGCTCAAAACCCGCCTTATTAAAAATATTTGCTGCTCTTGGAAACAATACAGCTACCCTAAGTACGCCTTTCGCTACAATATTTTATTTGCGCAATTAGGTATTCTTTCGTGCTTTGATGGCGAAAGCTTTGCGATAAATAATAACAGCTTTTTTAGAGATACATTGCATTTGCGCTTTTTGCCTGCCTTTCATTTCTGCCTGTTTTCGCGGAAATTACTATGACCGTCTTCCTTTCTACCACAACGTGGAAAGTTCAGCAAGAACACTGCCGCAGGTCACAGCCTTCAAAAAAGCGAGATACTGCACGGCTGAAGGGCAGTTGTCCTTTTCAGGTGCCGTGACGTTCACGTGTGACGCGGCGTGCACTGTTCTTCAACTTTTACTTTCTAATTTGCAGTTTTAATAATTTTGAAAAAACTGTCACATGCGCCCATCAAAGCTCTCCAGTGCGGGCTAATAGTCCAAGTGGGCGGTGTACTGCCAATCAACGAATACCAACAACGTAAACATTTAAATTAATTTGCTTTCGGGTGTTTTCCTCTTCCCTAGTTTTGATTAACAAGCCTCCCCACCGCCATTTTTTCATAAAGTGTAATTCCATCTCTACCCTTAGTGCCTTCCCCCTCTTTCCTTTCTCACGTACCACCTTCTGGCATCACACTATTACTTTTGGTCTCAAGTATACTCTTCACTTGCTTTTCATGCTCTGCTTCTGACAGACAACGGCGACGATGCTGCACGAAACCCGATAACCTGCAGAATGAATCATTTGCGGCGTTGATTGTATACTACAATGCCAGTAATATTTTTACAAGAATGGTGCGACAGGCAAAGCCGAAAGCGAAAGTCACTGCCGCGGTGACAATAAAAGAAGCGCAAGGTCATTTAATGCTTAATTCAAGAGATGGTTTTCAAACAAACGATAAATAAAGTGCAGTCAACGCCTGCAGACGGATAGAAGGGTGGTATAGGCCGCGGGAGCCACGTCTGGAGAACAATATAAAAAGGCGAAGCCAGGGAAAGACTTCTCGAGAGATATTATTGCCTACATAAAGTTTGACTGGCGACAAAAAGTAGTTAATGGTAGCAATAATTAATGGTAGCACTAATGGGTAGCATTATTGCATTACCATTAGCATTAATTAGCATTAGCATTAGCATTAGCATTATTTGGCATTAGCATTGATGCATTAGCATTAGCATTAATTAATGTGTAGCATTAAATAAAGGGTAGCACTACTGACGCTTCACTGGAAGGTGCCCATCGCATCAAACCGGCGATCACAAAACAGATCCGAAACGAATTGGTCACCACATGATTTTACAAATCCAATGAACACTTCTTTTCGAGAGACCAAACGAATATCCTAATTCTTCTCGAGCAAAAAAAATAGCACGAATAGGGCTAAAATAGTTCCTTCTACTGCGACCAGGAACATTTACCCACGCTACAGCAGCGACAACCACGAGCGTTGCGCTATTATCAAAGCCGCGCACTATCAGTCGCGAATTTCGTCTGAGTTCTCAAGTCAATCAAAGTCAGACACACCCAGCCGATTGGAGGGCTCCGCGTGGAGATGAAAGAGCAACCCACCATGGCTTTGATTTCGCCGGTAGGGTTGCGTTACAGCCAAGAAGTCACCTAAACTTAGTGGCACGTAACAATACTTGGCAGAAAACAATGAAGAAACGAAGTTTGCCAGTCACGTTCAGTCACCGCTGCCACAATCGCGGAGATGTTTGGTCCAAATTTTTTTCGGTCCGATCAATAGGAGGTAATGAATCGAACGATAGGAGAGGCTGACACGACGGCATTTGCCATCGCAGCTGCATTCATACAGAGAAAATCACTATCAATAGCAGGTTATATGACTTGAACTCAGCAAACGCGCTGGTCGGTGTTCAAAAACGCTCATGAAAGCCTGATTTCAGTTGGTTTCTGAGTTAGCCCTTGTGATTTAATCTTCGTATTGGCCTTTATTGTGTGCATTTCCATCTCCCACCGAGACCGCCTGCCCTTTGTGTTAACAGATCAACAGAATACCTGGTAGAACTAGACTTCCTGTGGAGGCTTTTTTGGTGGCGCGGTTTTGTTCTTTGCTATCAATGCATATTTCGTTCCAAGAGGTATTCAATTTTTCTCTAGTGGTCACATATACAGCAGCCCTCTTGGGTTGGCGGTCCTGTCCTACTTGGGTATTTTCCGCACGGAGAAGATAAAATTCACAACGCTTCCCCATGGCGTGCTGAATGGTTTAGAGAAACCATACGCTTCACCTCAAGCTCGTTATCTAATTCTACGAAGTATCCCTATATTTCTTCTAGTTTTTCATTGTTGGCCTTCAGTTCTCCTGAGCCACCTCAACCTACATGCTGAACTGCTGGATTCACTTTTTAACTGGAAAAAGTCCCTCACACCACAGATCTTTTACATTACCCTTGGGTCTTACGCATTTTCGGCTCCGAAGTTTTAACTCATATTGTGGTAGCGTCTGCCAGCGGGTGGGTCAGCGTAGAAAGCGGCGAAACGAGCGAGAATGGATCACAGAGTTCCCCCGCGAAGAATGATCCCAACAGTGCAAACTTCGTCTGCTAGGCTGTCTGCACCACCACTACACAACCCTTCCCCGCTGGTAATCAACAGCCTATCTTCATTGATGGGCTGTGGCAGTCCTTACTCGTCCGTTTAGTTCACAACCTTAAAAAATTGCGGCTGATTACAAGCGGAAAAGGGTTGTGTCACTTTTGCGGGAGCACCCCAGCGGACGGCGGTTGGGCTGGCAGTACTATTCTGCCGATGCGAACTATGCAATCTATGCTCGCTCGTTTCGCCGCTTTCTGGCCTGATAAGGTTTCGCCGCTTTACGACCACGCTGACGATCGACGCTCGTGCGATATTAATAAAACCTTAGTCGGCTGCAAGGTATGTTTCAGCTACGTAGCACTTCTAGCAATCCCGCACTCATCTCGGTCAATGGAGTATACCTAACCTAGTCCTGAGTACTGCGCTTACTTTCCAGTTTTGAAGTTTGAGAAATTAGCACCCAGTACTACTTCCCCAAAGAAACCCCTTTCCTCTAGCGGTGCAGGGTAACCAAAATGCCAAACAGATTATGTATGCCTCTACCTCGACGGGAGCTGATTAAATATTGTCCGTTCCTATTCTAACTGCTTCTACTTTTCTTCAATTCTCACAAGAGACTAAAATCTCTTGTCGATGATTTAAACCAATTCCTCTCAAGAAAAGCAAACGATAATTGTATTCAGCGTATGGCACTGGGACACTATGCTGTTAACTGCAGCAACCGCACCGGTACTGAAGCCTTTGCCTACGTCCTGGGTTGGTCACGGCGGGAGAGTGTCTCGGCTAGACCAATCTTCCCTCACTCTGTCTTTCTCTGTTATTTCCTCTCTGATTCTCTACCAATAAACCGTGCAAATATTTTTCGGTATAAGTTGCACCCGACAATATAATATGGAACGCCGTGATATTACCTTAGTGCAGGCTCCTTGTGGCCTTTAGTAAACTTGCAAGGGAAGAATACAAAAAGTCCTTGGAAAGTAGGCGCCACCGTAGCTGTACGCCATTATATTATGCCTAGAAAAGCCGTGCGAACAAACTGAGAGCCAACAGCCTTCTTCATATTTTTGCCAGCACTGGTTTGCGTCTCGGCGCTACAGAGATGTCAGGGGCACGATACCAAAGCGCTGCCGCTATGTTCCGTGCCACAACGCTAAACAGTATACCTGCAGTATAAAGCAAAAGCTACAGTATAAAGCAGCCGAATTGAAGGGACACAGGAAGCAAAACGAATGCATTTTCACGGCCATACGCTCGTCTCCGGCAGGATATTTTGACGAAGGCCTAACGTCTTTGTTGTTTAACTGGACGTATTTTTGGTAGGTTTTCGTTAATAAAGACAACGTAAAATTTTTATCCTTAGTAATAAGGCAACTTGTTAAAAACCAGCGGCAGTAAAATAGCTATATCCGTAATCCTTAGGTTTTTTTGGAGAAGCAATAATTGTGTGGGTGCTACCTAGAGAAAGAAATGCATTTGTTAAGTAAAACGGTCGCTTTTTTGCACTCCATGAGCATTACCTCCATTTTCACATCTATGCTTTGTACTCATACTATTGATGTTCTCTTACGTCGGTACTATTATTGGCGGGAATATACTTAGTTCGAGCAATTCAGCTGCGTTCCATGGGTAAAAAAAGTGCATATAGGTGAAACATAATTAATATGGTAAGTGGCCTGTGAGAAGTTATTCTACTAAAGTTGCTATAACTCTTCAGTGCGCGTTTCAAAAAGTATTATAGTGGCATATTGATAAGACCGTTCAACATCTCCGATTACCGGCAATGGAGCGCCATAAAAGGGCGCGGAAGTAGATCTTGAGTTTTATTTCCAGCGTATTTCATAGGTCGGGTGATCCGAGGGTAGTATTTTAGCGTGGGTAGTCTATGCAGGAGCGGAAATACGGGATTCTTTTTCTTAGGGTAGGAGGCCGCAACGCAGATACGGGGCACTGCAGAACCCCAAAACAAACGACTAACCTTGCGTACTTTATTAGTATTGGGTGCGTGCTCTGCAAATATTCGCATTGGAAGACATAAGGTTCCACATTACCATTATGTGCTCTACTATTTCTGCAGCCTGGAATACGAAGCACCTGGAAGCATTCCGTTGCAATTGTGTGCAAAAACACTTGCATGTTAAAGGTATTCAGAAGCACGCAGGTAATGCTATGAGTTACAGCTAGCATTCGAAGTGGAACGTTGACATCGGAATATATGATAATCGTTCGCATCTCCATCGGCAGATGTGTTCCATTCCTAAGAGTGTCCGTTTCCTGTTTCCGAGGGGTGTGTAGGTTGGGCCGTATGTACAATGTTGCGCAGAACGTTAAAATCTTCTTCTATATCCCAATCTTTCAGACAGCCTTAATCTTCTGCCTAAAGTGGCTTCAAGCAATCACAACTCCCCAACATCACACAAGCAATTCTTTGAGTTTGAATTTTATCTCCCTTGCTACTATATATTTGGTATGACTGTGCAGCAGTTGGTATTGTATGCAACAGAAACTGTGCTTTAGGATTGAGAGAACATTCTATCTTCTCACAGCTCCTTTTATCGTTCGAACAAGTGCGCATAATATAAATGCGCCGCAGAACTGTGAAGAACGAAAACCTGGTTACGCACACTCGCATCCAAGGAAGTCAATTTTAGTTGGCCAGAAGCAAGAATGATTCTTCGTATTCTCAGTAAACCATCAAAATAATATTGTGGACAAAATATTTATCATACTCTACCTCTGAATAGAAAAACCAGGCTTATTTGCTTAGCTTAAATTCTTCATCTTTGCAGCTCGATCTTGGGTAAGAGTAAAGTTGCAAAGAAATTGCGCACTAATTTTACTTGACGGTGAAACACGTTTTACATTTGCAATGTCCTTCTGAGAGTTACATTTCGCTACCAACAGGTGTAGTACAGCATTTACTAGTATAATAGAACTTATCAAGCAAAATATGACTACAATATGTGGGCCATCTCCGGAAAGCATGGTCCACCGCAACTTATAAGGCTGGCCTCTTTTATATGAAATGACAAAGCCTAATTCAACATTTGTTTGCCTAGAACTTTCCTTTTTTAAAGGACTTGAGTAAGTGGCGGCACGAGAAAAGTGAATGTACCGGCTGGTGAATTTGTCACCCAGTGCTCCTCAACAATCACTTAAATCTGCTGAATGAGTATTCCTCCCCTTGCCGAGTAAAAAATACAAACAACAAACTCGGGTATAGGCTTAAGTTAAGTAATTAATCCTAATAATTAAACATAATTTAAATAGCCACATTAACAATTTTAAAAGGAATCATCGTTCATAATATAACACAAGTTTATATTTCAGCGCCTTATACCTAAAAAACATGTAGTCAATCCGGTTTTCAACGCCATTGCATCTGTCTATGCACAAAAGCATGAACTGATATTGGTCCCTGGATGCCCTGTGGTAGTTCGCAACAATTTGGCATATGAGAGGGCCGCGCCTGCTGAACTCAGGATCACTGTAGACACATCAACGGTGGCCTATACTGACATAAAGCCACACATTAGGCAACACTAGCGTGAAACACGGGGAACAAACTGGAGTGAACAGACAGACAACAAACTCCATTTATTTAAGGCGCACTTTGGATGATACAAAACTGACTTAGACAACACACACGCCGTTTTTGCCTTAGCAAGAATAAATGTTGGCCATGCATGTAACACACGCCAAACTTCTCAGTCGATCAGCAAGACCTATGTGCAGCTGATGTGGAGAGGGTGTGTGCCTAATTTATATACTCGCTCAAAGCAAGTCACTTGAGGCAACACGTCGCAAACATTTCCTACAACTATACAGATAACACGTTCCCCAACCCCTCATACTTTAAGGGTAACGATTCCGCGTTTTCTATCAAAGGCGTTTTTTAGTTTCTTACCAATGTAAAATGTTTACATCTCATTTCTTATTGCACATCTTGACCACCATTCCCTTTACACCATTCATCTTTATTACCTGATCTGGTGCTTCCGTTTATTTTTACTAAAATGTGTTGCTTTTAATTTCATGTAACTCTAATAAACATATTTTTCTTTGGCACTCTTTGCCCCCAGTCTACCTTGCGCAATTGAAATCAAAACATGATCATCATCACATTTTAGATTGCCCCCTACTTAGATTGATTTTGGAAGGATTTCATAATATTCACTTACGTTGCTTGAAGAACAGGCTCTTGAACGGCTTGCAGGGAAACCTCGGACCGTTTATAGCCTGCAGAAAAACACATCAATACTGACGCTTGAATACACAAAAAACTGCTAGTTCTACTATTTTACAGCCGGTATTTTAGGCAGGGATGAAATGATTGAATTATAGTGTGTTCGAAGTAGACGCCGCACAGGCCTTTTTCATATTCAAAGTGGCTTATGATGTGGCAATCTTCCTGGCGATAGCAATTTAAAGCGAAGCAATTCCGTGCGAAGCAATTTACAGCAATTTACTGCCGCAAATAATGGCAAAGTCTTTAGTGATTGCAGACACCAAACATTCATTACGCCAATCCAGCAATGAACGGTGTCACGTTTAATCTTAAAGGGAACTTGTGAACACAAAGGTCAATAAAAACGCCTCCTTCTTGTGTACAGAAAAAAAGAAGTGCCTCTTTACACCTAGGGACAAATTCCTGAGCCACTCGCCGTATGGGTTGCGCAGAGCATCACTCCGATGGGAAATATACACCGTAGTACGGGTATTCGTCTGCCCTGCTCTTAGTTAAGGCATAAAGTTGGGCTACTTAGTTATCTGACTGCATTTTGCTAGCGAAAATAGACACGGCGAAAAATACTAGCGAAAAATAGACAAAAAATACTTCTTCATCGTCCGTGTCTATTCGTCCGTGTCCGTGTCTAAATGCAGCCCTGCTCTTCACAGGGTTGCCTTTGTCATTCCTGAATGTTCCCACCCAAAACGCTAAAAATGTCCACAATAACCAACGACAGTTATGCTACTATAGTTTTATTGTTCGATGAGCCCCAATTCGTGCTATTGCAACTTACCCAACTACCCGTCAGGGGGCCTAATTGGTGGCACCTTGCAGTACCATCTGAGCCACACATCCTGATGCCTTGGGAACCAGACCCTTTAAAATGAACGTTCGGACAGTGCTATCATTCAGAGTATTGTAGGGCATCAGATAAGACATATATTAGAACGCAGCACCGCACAAGAATGAACATACGTAGAAATTCTCAAAATAAGAAAAAGCACTATCAGACTCAGCGCTTCGAAGAAAATCTCATAACCAATGGTTATCCATCTATCTTAGAAGTAAATGCTAGGAAATTGTATCCCCAACATACCGCATTCGGTATCATACAAATAAAACCGTGTATATAATATGCTATATCTAAATCGAGGAAAGGAATCTGAAAGAAAGCATCCCACTAGAAGCGAAATAGTTTTACTGAGTAGTTAGCCAAAGAAAGTAATCCACAAACCCTAATATAATGCAGTTGACATCGCCAGGAAATATTTATCACGTCTGTCTACACAAATAGGCGCCAGAAATAATAATAATAATAATCATCATCATCATCATAACCAGCCTATCTACGCCCACTGGAAGGCAAAGGTTTCTCCCATTATTCTCCAATTACCCCGGTCCTGTGCCAACTGAAACCAATTTATCCGTGCAAACTTCTTGACCTCATCCGCGCATCTAACTTTCTGCCGCCCCCTGCTACGCTTGCCTTCTCTAGGGATCTACTCTGTTACCCTTAATGACATACGGTTATCTTGCCTGCACATTTCATGCCCTGCCCACGTTCATTTGTTCTTAATTTCTGTTAGTATGTCTTTAACACGCGTTTGTACTAAGACCCACTCGCTGTCTTCTTGTCCCTTAATATTATAGCTATCATTTTCCGCTCCATTGCCCTCTGAGTCGTTCTCAATTTAAGTTGAACCCTCCTAATGAGCCTCCAAGTTTCTGCCCCGTAGGTGAGCACCGTTAAGATGGAGCTGTCATACACTTTATTCCACAGGGACAATGGTAGGCTGCTATTCATTATCTGATAGTGTCTGCCATAGGCTCTCCACCCCATTCTGATCCTTCTAATTATCTCAGCCTCATGGTTAGGATCCGACGTCACAACTTGGCCTAAGAAGATATATTCGCTTACCACTTCCACTACCTAGCCCGCTATCGCAAACTGGTGGGCTGTCCCGGGCTATTGATCATTACTTTACTTTTCTGCATATTAATTTTCAGACCCACGGTACTACTCTGTTCGTGTTGCGCGGAAAGCATGATTTGCAATTCGTCCCCCGAGTTTTAGCAACGGAATGTCATCAGCAAATCTGACGTTACTGAGGTATTCTCCATTAACCCTTACGCCCACCTGTTTCCAATCCAACGTTCTGAATACTTCTTGTAAACATGCTGTGAATAACATTGGAGATATTGTTTCCTTGTCTGACGCCCTTCCTTTAGGTATTTTACTTCTCTCCTTATGGAGGGTGATGGTTGCTGTGGACCCATCGTAGATATTCTCTAGTATTTTTACACAATGCTCATCTACCCCTGATTCTGTAATGCCTGAATAACTGCTAGGGTTTCGACCGACTCAAATGCTTTCTCGTATTGTATGAATGCTTTATATAGGGGTTCAGAATACTCAGCGCGCTTCTCTATCACCTGATTGATCGTATGAATATGGCTAATTGTTGAATAACCTTCAAGGAACCCTGCTTGTTCTTTAGTTTGACTGAAATCTAAGGTTGCGGCAATTCTGTTATCGATTACCTTGGTAAGTACCTTGTAGACGATTGACAGTAAGTTGATCCGCCTGTATTTTTTCAGGTCCTTCATGTCACCTTTCTTATGGATTAGGACGATTTTCGCGTTCTTCTAATATTCCGGTAGGCTTGCGGTAATTAGGCAATGCGTATACAGGTTTGCTAGTTTTTCAAGTACAATTTCTCCGCCATCCTCCAAGATGCCTGCTGTTATCTGATCTTGACCAGGTGCTTTGCCCCCTTTCATTTCTTTCAAAGACTTATTTACTTCTTCGGTCGTTACTGGTGGGATGTCTATCTCCTCTGAACTACTTTTTCGTTCGGCACTATCCTGGATGTCCCGGCTACTGTACAGATCCATATAGAGCTCCTCGGCCACTATGACTATGTTATCCCTATTTGTGATGACATTGCCTTGCTTATCTTTAAGTGCATACATATGATATTTCCCCATGCGAATACGCCTCATCACTGCTTTCAGGCTACCTCCGTTCTTTACAGAGTATTCCATCCTCTTCATATTATACTTCAGTATGTCAGCTGTCTTACGCTTATTGATTAACTTCAAAATCTCCGCTAGCTCTGTTCTCTCATCTGGGGTGGAGATTGTCATGGTTTGCCGTTTCCTAATTAGATCTTTCGTCTCCTTGGAAAGTTGACCACTATCCTGTCTAGCCATCATGCCCCCGACGTCTACTGCACACTCCACTATAATGCGTGTAAGGTTGTCGCTGGCTTCCTGTGTCATAAAATTGGCTTCATGGGTAAAAGCTGAGTATCGGTTCTGCAGCGCGATCATCAATTCTCCTATTTTACGCCTTACTGTTAGCTCATAACTCGGCTTCTTTCGTACTGGCATGTTATGGTCCCTATTCAATCTAGCTTAATTTCACATCTTACCATCCGATGGGCACTACACCTTACCCTTCCGAGCACTTCCACAACCTTCACGATGCCAGGGGTATCGCATAATATGAAGTCAATTTCATTTTTATGGTCCCTACTCGGGCTGCTCCAAGTCCACTTCCATCTCTCCCGTTTACAGAAGAAGGTATTCATTATGCGTAGGGTATTCCGTTCTGCAAACTCAACTAGCAGCTCCCCCCTGCTTTTTCTACACACCAGACCAAAGTTCCCAACTGCAGTGTCTCCAGCCTGATTCTGGCCTACTTTAGCATTGAAATCTCCCAAAACTACGCTATACTGTGTTTTTACTTTAGCCATTGACGATTCCACATCTTCATAGAAGCGTTCCACTTCCTGGTCCTCATGGCTGGATGTGGGGGCATAGCCCTGTATTACCTTGAGCATGTACCTCTTATTGAACCTAATTACAAAACCTGCTGCCCTTTCGTTAATCCTGCAGTATTCTTATGTTGCCCGCTTTGCTTTTATTGACTAGAAATCCCACGCCCCGTTCTCTTCTGTCCTCTAGACCACGGTAACAGAGCGTGTCCATTTTTATGCACCGTAAAGGCTTCACATGTTATCCTAACCTCACTAAGCCCTATGACATCCCATTTGATGCCCTTTAATTCCCCGTACACCATCTCTAGACTCGCTTCACTAGATAAGGTTCTCGTGTTAAACGTTGCCAGGTTCAGATTCCAATGGCGGCCTGTCCGGGTCCACGTATTCTTAGCAGCCTCTGCTGCATCACAGGTCTAACCGCCGCCGTGGTCAGTTGCTTCGCAGCAACTGGAGACTCAGGGCCGTGGGTAAGTGGCGTATTCATGGGAGGATGTGGCCGTTACTACACCAGGGTGGCGAATCCTGCTCTGGTGAGGCGGTGCGTTGCGGGCAATTGTCGCTGGGGTGAGGCCATAACCCAAGCCCCAACTGCTATTCCATAATTGCGCAATTTTTTTGCGGGAATTGTTTGGCACCGGGATTCGAACCACGGTATTTCTACACGCAAAGTTCATACTATACCTCTACTCTCTACCTCTACGCCAGCGCTGCACCGCACGGTGGTGCAGCGGAAAATCAGAAGTTGCCCTGGGGCACATACCCTAACATTGTTCTCTAAACACGCAGTTTATTTTCCTCCCGCGGCGGAGCCTCAGCTGGCTCCTGGGCGTGTGTGTGACGCGAATGCGCTCGTGCTTTCTGAGTTGGCTTTTAAATACACGTCAGGGGATTAACGCGCTCTAAAAGCTTCGGGATTACAATTTCTTCGTAGAGGGGCCAGTGGCCTACTAAGAAAGAGAAAAATAAACAGTTGCCCGGGGGCACATACAATAACGTTGTTCTCTAAACAGGCAACTTATTTTCTCCCGCGGTGGAGACTTAGCGGGGTCCTGGACGTCTGTGCGAACGCGAATGCGCTCGTGGTTTCTGAGTTGGCTTTTAAATACACGTCAGGGGATTAACATGCTCTAGAACTTCGGGATTAGAACTCCTTTACGGGCGGGCCAGTGGCCTACTAAGAAAGATAAAAAAAAACAGTTGCCCGGGGGCACATACGGTAACGTTGTTCTCTAAGCACGCAGCTTATTTTCTTCCCGCGGCGGAGACTGAAATGGGTCTTGGGCGTCTGTGCGAACGCGAATGCCATATCTTAATCCCCTAAAAAACCGTAACAGTTCAGTTGCTCATATAATGCAGTTGACATCGCCAGGAATTATTTATCAGTCTGTCTACACAAATAAGCGCCAGACACCACAGCCTAATCCCCCATAAAAGCGTAATGGTTCAGTTATAAAGATTAGAGCATTGAGGCCTTTTTATTTACCAAAAGAACTGTTTCTGGATGGCTTCGCTTTGATTATTTCATTCTCATCATTTTTATCATTTTAGTCCACACTCTAGGATGATTTGTGGCGCACGTATATCCTTGTACGCGTTCACGGACTTTTCTGAGGTCATTTTTGGCCTTAGTGTGTGCACGCACACGACAAATTTTTCGATAGTGAAAAGAAGTATTCAATTTTCAAGTATGAAAATCGCAGAATGAATAAAGAACTGCCTGGCAATTGCAAGTTCCCCTTAAAAGAAGTGTGGTCCGAAGCCGTTTCAGAAACATCGTTAGAGAGAATGCGCAAGGGAAGGTCGCAGCCAGGAAGCTGCGCGTTTGGGAAATAAAGTTTTAATTCCTAGCCCGGGTAAATATATTTTCCGAACAGTTCGTTACTTATATCTTATGGTTTTAATTACACCGCTTTGGCTTGCAATTGCAGGTGCCATTTGGAATCGCAAGGGCACTATTTTGAGCCCAAGCCCATTACCACAAGATACGACTTCGACAATTCAACAATATTCACTGTGTACTTATTCCCGAATTCAAGTTTGAACACTTAAACAAAATAATAGAACATTTTTCAAGACATGCAATTTATTATCCTGATGGGTATGTATATAAGTTCAAAATATAATTAAATGAGCAACGGGGTTGTGAGCTCAAAGATGGAATATTCGTGAGCATGAGGTGTTGGGTAATGAAATAAGAACCTTCAAATTCATAAAATCATACAATCGTATCATGCTCGCGAAAAGGAGTGCGACAGTGTTTGAAGGTACCAGAAAAGAACAGGCACGGAAAAGCACAGCAGAGAAGTAAGTATTTCTTGGATATAGACGTGGCACTAACAGAAATACAGTGCAAGCGGGCCCAACAGCCGGAGGTGGAGTAACGAATCCGCCGGCAGTTCCCTTAATGCCACTTTATAGGACCAGTGGAAAGAACTTAGACATATAGCGAGGGTTTTTCCTACACTTTCCCCTTTCCATCTCCGTATCTACACAATAGACCCTGAACCACTTCTAGCCTTAAGGCTGCACCATTCTACCTGCGCTGTCATACCTCACACACGAGGTTTTGAGTAAACGAATTTTATCCGGTTCTGATTCTCCGCATTAGAAATGCGGGTAGTAGATTCACAGAGATTAAAAAATTAACCATCACTACAATTATTTTTCTTGGGTGCAGTCCTATGCACTCGAGTTTCCAGTGCTACATTGCGGTACGTTAGAAGGGGCGCTCTGAACACGCAGAGAAGGTGTTAAGTGGTGGATTATGCTTAGTTAATCGATTACCCAATTTATAAACTACAAAAATAATTGCAGAAATAATACGTATATTACAAAGTGAAAAAATTTTGTTATAATTAAAATGCAAAAACAAGTTTTGTAAAAAACACATGTTTATAATAAAAATGCAAACTAGAAATTTTATAACCTCTGAAGTATCGATTAGCAAAAACGAACATAAAACCGTAATATTTGCCGCTTTTGACCATTACTGTTCTCTAAATTTTTTTTAAGTCATTTTATAATATTTGCAGAAACATTTCCTTGGCACTGTGTTGTTTGCAACAAAGTGACGTTGTATCGTACAGTATTGTTGAAAGGTCCTTGCTATACCCCTAAGTTAACAGGTTTTATGGAATCCTCCGCTAAGTAACAGAAGTGGCATAAGATAACCAATTAATGCAACTTCAATATTTACTGAAAGAGTAAAACAAGTTAACAAATTTACGGGATACAAATCGAAAAAAAAAGTGTGAAGCCTGCCCATGCCTGCGAAACTTTTTTCGCTTTTTCCTCTTTGTAAGCTTTGTAAGCATTGTAAACTTTTGGACATGTTTTATTCATTGAGAAAATAAGTTATATTTTGTACCACAGTCGTTCTCTGTATTCCTATCTTGTGCCATCAGATGCACCAAAAAATGGCGTTTCTCAAAAAGAAGTCCCATCGTTCCAGACGCTACTCAGCACCTACATTAGGGGAGACTGTGTGCCACCACAAGAAGCACTTATCTACTGTGGCTTCTTTTCAGTTCGCTCTAGTAGTATCTCAACCTTGCGATTCAGCTTTCGCAGCCGTAAATTGCTGCATGGAATCCTAGTGATATATTATGCCTCTCCGAGTCCCGTGTGTGTGCCAACTCTCAAGGAGTGTTCTTCGTGAGTAATTTGTTGCGGTGCCGAACATTTGCGTACCATTGAGGTTAATCTGGGGGTCAGCTTTCTCATAGCATTCCGTAAATGTACTGCGCTAAACCAGAGACTTGACAACATCCCATCGTTTCTGTGCTGTCGGAGGCCTTCTAAGAAATTACAGGTATAGCCGACGCATGTAGCGGAACACTGTGGACAGGGAGTGTTGTGGGCGACTCGTTGAATATTTTTCTTTGGCGGGAAATGGTTTGGTTGGGGAATTAGTCATCGAATCGTTCTCACACTGTTGTGGGCTACGACAACACCTTCCTTCCAAAGCATGCGGATTAATGCGAAGAAACCTCCCTTTACATAGGGGAGGTGATCTCGTGGGGGTCCTAAAGGAAAGTCTAAGACCTCATCGCTTCCCAGATGTACCAAAAACGGATAAACTACTAAACCCCACCGATTGAAGGTAATCTGAACAAATTGTTGTCGAACATTTTGAAGAACATTTCGGAAACCTGTGTCGATGACTGATCTGCAAGAATTTTACAGCGCCTATGCCACGTGGGATGGCGAATGCTCTGAAGTCTGATGTTTGCCTACGGCCCTTTTGTAATATGCAGCTTTACCACTTCGGGCCCTGGCAAAGTTAATCTATCATGTCCTCTGCGTTGTCGTCCTTAAAACATTCACTCACGGAAACAGCGCCGACCACTTGGTCTACATGTTTCCTAAGTACCGGACTACCGATACGAGAGTGGTCTGTTTTGGCTTTCTGGCCGTGCTACCTAGCATTCATATTTCTTTGGCCGTCGAAACCGCCACTACAGCACCCGAGAACCACGACAGCCTCAGCTCCAGGAGCTGCCTTAGCGCCGGTGAAATAGCGCAACTTTTTCAGTTATGCCTGCATTGCTTATATTTACGCTAAAAGCAGGAGTACATCAAGCAAACCATTGGAACTTGGACGGGCGCTGCTATTTCCGTAACGAAAGCAAATCTATTCTTAAAAAACGTAAAAAGACCGCTGTTGGAAATTTTCTTGAAAAGCTCAGTGTTTTTCTGCGCTACGTGTGCGAGCGTTTTGTATCATCAGCAAAACAACAGCAGACAACTTTCTGTAGCACCTAAAACCTACCAAAACAGCCGTTCAGTTCCGCGTAAATATCAAAACATTCGTACAGAGTTTGCACTGATGAAAGAGACGAGAAGGTTTCTCAATGAGCGCACCGCTTTAATTACCCCGATTTCTTGGTCTGCTTGCCTCCTAAACTATTTTGACACATCCTAAGGGAGTTCTACGGAAGAGGTTCACATTCGAGTAATCTCTAATGGTCCTTAGGCTGCAAGTCAAAGCGCTATCTTAATAATGAAAAACCACTATATGGATTTCCTACCTTAATGATAGTTCCAAGTTTTATTTTGGTGATAGCAGATTAATGAACCGAATGGTTTTCAATTCTCGGGTTTTGTCGGGCGCACTAGACTTGGCGTACTGAAGCAATGCCTAAATGGTGTTTTAAACTTTATGGAATTGTTCGCCTGGTGCGTAAAAGATTTAATAGATTTTTCGGAACTTAACACGCCTGGAATAGAGGAACTCCACTGCTGAAGATCTCAACCGCTGAATGATACACCGGCACCTAGGACGATCAATTATCTCTGAGAGGTCACAGACAAAGAACTTACTAAATCAAAGGGGTAGGCGTTCTTAAATTTGGGTTTCCAAAATATATATACCGTCTTTCTATCCATAATGTTATTTTAAGGGTAACAAGGCGCCAACAAAAAGTACTATATCTTACATAGACGCCCCATACCACATGAGCACCTCTAAAACCCAAAACAATCTACACTAGCTACAATAAAAATAAGAACAACAAATATCAGCCGCCACCATTATATTTGATAGTATTAGGAAGTGAATATATCGTACAATTTGGTCATTATTTCTTTTGTGCTGTATTGAGATTTTTTCTTCTACATTAAACGGAGATTAAAACCCGGGGTTCGAAATTCGAACTACCAGTGCAACGACTCAGGGACGACGTACATTGATAATGCAGCAGTGTGTGCATACTCAACGATGGCTCGGTAAGCCCCCATCATTGCGAAGCTGAAAGTAAACAGAACAGCTTCAGCGCAAGCGAACTTACGCCTTACAAATGAAGACAATACACTTTTAAATACTGGTGATTTGGATACTTTGGGCGCGCTCATTAAGCGGCTGCTGTAGCACAACGAACTGAGCTAGGTGAACAGAGATATGATAAAAAAGTCAGCAGATCAAAGCCGCTGACTCTGTTTATTCACGAGAGGGAATTTGTTCTGATAGTGTCGATGTAAGTTCGAGGGCGCAAATTGTTCAAGCCGGCATGGCTCGTCGGCGTGCGATTTGGTCTGGGAGCATTACGGAGCAGATGATCAAGGAAACTGGACGCCAGTGACCTGGGCGGCACGCTCGCTCTAATCTTGACATGTAAGAGCTACTGCAGACGTGCACGTTATCGATTCAAGGAAATTAGCAGTGCGCCTACGTCTGTGGCTTAATGGATAGGGGAGTGAACGCTATTTCATGCGAAAAGATGTCCGCATGTTCACTCGAGGGGTCTGGAAAAAAAATTGTCGCTCGATCTGTTAACTTGAGTGCTTTGTGAAAGGGAGGTTGCTGCGCATGAGAAATGAGTTTGAGGACAGCCCTTGCCCTCCTCATTCATATTTCATCACAGTTGCGCCGTTATGGCTTTTTTTTATTCGCTGAAGGGCAAGTATAAACGGCTCACTAATTCCGTCAGTGGAATTTTTCACTAAGCAGTCTCAAAAGAAAAAAAGGAAGAGAACTCGACAGACTGGGCTGGCAGCAGAGGCTCGCATGTTGTGCATCTCCAAATCTGCTAAGCTATCGCTTTGAAGCCTCATAAGCACGCAAGTATTTCTGTCCCAAGGTATCTAATAACTCAGGGTTAATACAATGCCTTATAGTTTTTAAGTAAAGGAGCTTCCTTATAAGGTATGCCAACACTGATTAGCGAGTAGTATGCCTGCGCTTGTAAGTAACCTGCAGCAAGGCCCTCATTCATTGTCGACAGTGGATCGTGCTTTGATGGATCTTATCTGGCGCTGTTGATACATTCAATGACATAACAGATAAGGAGAGAAGCAAGATGCACACATCAGTGCTGGCACGAGTGGTGTGTTGGTGCACTCCATCTTCTATCGAGTTTATCACTTCAATTTTTCACTTTATGCCTCCTTCAGTTTGCGCAATCATAGTAACTTATAAGTTTGTTTGCGAGCTGAGCAAAATAATAACGGAGCATTCACAGTGCCTTTTTGCCATTGCACTCGTTGAGGGATGGGCCCGTAGAAACTAGCAGCAGATTTCTTTAGGTACTGTTGAACAGGTTATAGTTAACAGTACAATTGAAAAAAAGTTTACAAAAGTTCATTTGGTCAGGGAATACTAGAAGAAATGGTAAAACGAGTACACTGGTAAAAATGACAAGCAATCAGGATGGAAACGTGAAACTTGTGGCATGATGATCATGAGAAACCCCTATACGATGAACGCGAATGAAAGGACGTTGCCAGTAATCTACTCTGCCTCATTACGTCACAAGCTTCATGGTAAAATCATTGTTTGTTCTTTTTTGCCTCATTGTAAACAATGAACCTGTGCAGGTTTTCATACATCTTCCGACATTTTTTTACTTGGTGAGTGACTGTTTTGCTGTTTATTCTCATAGTGAACAGGTTGAAGTGTGTCACAACCAGTTTGATATGTTGACTAATTCAGTACGTCTAAACCCACCCAAAACGAACTCATTTTTCTGCGATGCATATATTATACGAGGGCTTGTTATATTCAATGATAAGAATGAACTTATGGCAGACAAATGTATATATAGTAAACTAATTTAACTTGAGGCTGCTCCTTAAAGCAGCCATGAAGACAAAATAGAAGTTTGTTTTATTCAAAAGATTTCGTGTTTTATAGTGCCCCCAGCGCTTCTCCTGATACAAATAATGTTTTCTTCACTTAGAAATTAATCAATTTGCGTTAAACTTCTGATTTTCCCACTGAAAACGTGCGTTTTCGTGGTCTGCACTGACATTACCGGAACCGACCGCTCTGGAGCCTACGGTCCCTTGATTCACGCGTCCGCCGTACAGGGTACAGACATGTATACGCTGGCACCGCCATTTTGGGTTGCTCGCTCGCTGTCGAGGCAAGTCATTATATTTAAACCGCGCTAAAAGTATCGCCGCAACGCGGTGTACTGGTGAAGTTTGGATCTTCTTTTCTGTTTTGCGTTGCTGGGTCTCATGGGAAACGAAAAAAACACCGCGTTGAGCACGTTCACCCAATTGCAGTTGCACAGGACCATTCAAAGGGTGTAATCGTCCTGTACGGCGGCATTGGTCGAGGTGTTCGCATATTTGTTTACCTTACTGAACCTAGGTGGCGCCACAATACCGTGACAAGCCATTCGTTTTTAACCGGCTTGTTCTTATATTCGTTTCGTGAAACATAGTCCTCGCTATACAAATATGGTCACGAAAGACACCGTTGCTTGTGTCAATCGGCCAGTGTCGTCTGACACAACCCTGCAGTGCTGTGCAGCTAAACCATGGAAGTATAATACGCGTAGTACCAACAGCAGTACGCATCAGTACTACTACGTTTAGATGTGGTTTCGTAACTTCCTCTGTTTGTCCCACCATTCTCATTGCTTTAAAAAGAATGTGCCCTAAATTTAACCACAAATAGCTCGTTCTGCAGGCTTATAAGCTCAGACTAATTTGTGTTGTCTTTTGCCGGCGTCCGCCATTCTCAGAGCATTCTGGTATGACATCATTGGTTCTGTTGCGGAAAATGAGCGAGTGGGTCGCATGGCCATTCCCTTTTTTCCAATATAGGTAGCTCATTTGACTGAAGGTTCCGTTAAACCTGGTGTCAGTAGGATTCTAACGAGGCCGTCTTCTGAATGAACCAAACTTGTGTTTTGTCTTCATAGCTCCTTTAATAGCATTGAAAATAGTGCTTTTGACACACCACTTTGTGTGAAGATGCTCTTGCATACTTCCTTCAACGTGAGAGAAGTTTCACTAAAAACATTAGAGCAACTTACATACCTAACGCAATAGCAAAATGTTTGCAGGTGGGGTTATTGAAAAACGCTACCAGGTTTTTTGGACTACGTCCACTCGTTTGAAACTTCCTTGTGTTTTGCACTGGCATGTTATGCACAAAGTACATTTGGCAAGTCATTGAGCTTCTGTTGAACATGGTGCTTCACGTTTTTTAAGGGAGACAGGCAGTCAGAACAACATACTGGTCTTTCTGTCCCTCTTGTGAGCAAGGAATGTTTTGAAACAGGATTAAGCAGAAGCTAATAAACCAACGAGATAAAACAAGGACATTGTGAGCAACAAAATTTTGGCATATCTGTACGTTTCATTGGGTATATGCTGTTGTTATTTGGTGTAAAAACTTTTGCACGTCACAAAAACAGAGGAAGTGCAGCGTTCAACTTGGTTCAATCTGAGTGTCCACTTTTCTAAGCATTTGTAAGGGTGCTGAGTGCATAGAATTCTTATTGATCGCAAGAACATGGTGTGTGTGATGATGCTCAAATATCAATTTATATTTAGAAACCCAAAAGAAGATAAATTTGAATGGTGCGAAATAAAAGGGTTCACCATGCATGTTACTACTTGAGCATCACGAGTTGTGTGCCCATTGATGAAATGTCAATAAACGGGGCTGACGTTTGGCGTCATGTAGCGCTGATCTTTTTTTTCAAGTCCGCATAAACGTAACTTATTAGTGTATGTAGTCTTGTTTACTTAACCATGTGTGTTTCAAGTCTGCAATACTTCGTACGTTTGGTAGCCTTCAAAAAATGAACTCCTTTTGTTGTGCTTTTCCTTGCCTAACTTTAGCTGAAAGAGGCTTCATTTGAAAACAGAAGGCAGCGTTAAAGGTGGAAATTACGAAAATGAAGAACTTTGTAACTCATTGAGACATCACTGCTCTTGACGAAACGTAGCCGTCTTTTCTTATAACTAAGCTTAATTCATGTATCCATAGATTTCTGTGGCCTGTTCGTTTTTGTGCGTGGCTGTCTTGTTTTCAAATAAAATTTTATCGGTGAGTTTCATTTCGTGTGGGGTATCCACTTTGTGTTCTGCCAAGAGCCTTCTGCAATTAGTGTGAGGCCAATTATTCTTCAGCATCTCGAGCTGCCCTTGTCACTCATTTTTCAAATTTTTATTGAAGTGCATACTGCAAACCAGAGGCCCAAGAAGGAGGGGCACAAACTGTGAACAAGATCAGAGATACCAGCCGTTCAGGAGTCTACATGTGGCAGCAATGAGACGGCTAAAATAAACGCAAGATTTAAATGAATCATGACATACGGTAATTTGTGTACAACGGGTGAAAGAATGAAAATGGTAATGAGTAATTTTACTTTAGAGTATACCGTGCTCTTGCATGTTGGACAAGTTTGTTGCATAACAACAGAAAAACTTAAGGCATAAAGACCCCTTTTTTTCTAGTGCTTGAAACACACCAGTTTGCATGAGCTCAGAAACAGAACCCGTGCGACCATATTGTGCGACTATAGCTATAAACCTGAACAGCAAAGAAATCTAAGATGTAAAACTTTCTCTTTGACTACTATTTGAATCTCATCCGCTTACGTGATTTCACAAACATAATTTGTGCAATTTTATTTTGAATAAATAAAATCAACAGCCTTTCTTAGAGCCTCTTGAAGCACTTCGATATTATTTCCTCTTCAGAAGTATGAGATCATGCAGGCATATTGACATTTCTATGAAATTAAAGCAGGGTAGAAAAGTCGTGCAACTTTTGCTGGAGCATCGGTGAATTTATCATTTATAAAACAGACTTCACTACAAGATGGGAAAAATTGCTTTTCATATACGACTTCAACTCAAGTTGCTAGTTTACGCCATAGCCAAAAATAGTACATTTCTGAGCTTCGAGCAACAGTTTTCCAGAAAAAGGGTAAAACAAATGTGAGTGGATTCTTTTTGTCGATGATATAAAGGAAGACTGGATCATTCTGTTTTAATCTCGTAGCCCATTCATGACTCCAGGAGGGGATATTATCAGAAATGGTAAAATTGCGTGTATACAGCTGAATCTAGATGGGCTAATTTACAGGGGAACTAATTCATTACAGAAAATTTAAAGAAATTACCAAGGGCGCTACCATTGCGACCAATAAAACTACGAGAAGAGTGTCAGCTCTCTTTCCTCCAGCATACAGCAACCCAGGCTACAATAAAAGAGCACTGAAAGGGGGAGGCATTTAGTGAATTAATTTTTCGAAATTAATTTGGCCAGCTGGCAGGTAGTACCAGTAAGTGCAGGTGGTCGGTCTGACCTGCATCTCTGAGGGATTAAAAAAATTCCATTCTGTTGTATGAATCCTTCATGCGTTCAGGTATATGGCCATCATATTGATTGCTTGATTGATTGAAGCTTTATTCATTATTTTTGCAGAGCAACATACGCAAAAACAGTGTTGGACCCAATAGCCAGACAAATCGTAGCTTCCTAATTCAGCTGTTCAACAAACATCAAATGTATATATATATATATATATATATATATATCGTAGATTCCTAATTCAGCTGTTCAGCAAACATCAAGTGTGTACACACATATATATACATACGCACACATACACACATATATGCACACATGTATACAGGCGAGGAAGGCTTATATACTGAATACGCCGACTACACAAGAAGAACATCAGCTTATGAAGAATATTCATTGCAAATATAAAAAACAAAAGATGTTGGTACATATAAATTATATTCGCACTATATTGCCGTGAACCATACATTGGGTTTGTTTATTTGTGTTTTGCTTTTACCGTTTTTTTTGCGTTTTTTTTTGTGTTTTGTGATTAGCTTGTGTTGTCTCTGCGCCAAGGGAAGCGCGTGATCCCTTCTTTCTTTCTGTGCCACATGTGTTATCTGTTGTGATAGGGAGAGCATTCCGATCTAACGTGAACAGCCCAGAATAATCTTCTTGTATCTACTATGCTCTCGATGCGAATCGACGTTTCGAGAACCACCCGCGCTGAAAGATAAAAAGCCTGCAGTGCGGACGCTGGGGCATTCGATTCGACGACACTCGCCTGTGCAAGTCACTTTGTTGACCGCTACTTCGCCGCCTCTGTATTCTTTTGAGTTGTTAGGGGAGCACAAGTTCACTGCAATAAACGTGTTTCCATTCAAGACAACTGCATCGTCATTGTCTTCGTGACATCTGGTTGAGGTGCTGGGTATGAAGGGTGCGTACCCCGTATACCCCGTAAAGGTGTGTACCTCGTATACCTCGACGACGTAGTGGTATTCGCCCGGACTTTTGACGAACACCTTGCAAGGTTGGGTTCTGTACTGGAGGCTATTCGTACGTCTGGATTGACGCTGAAGCATGATAAGTGCCGTTTGGCATACGGGGAACTGAAGTTCTTGGGCCACGTCGTCAACGCCTCGGGAGTCCTACCTGACCCGGCAAAAACTTCAGCCATTGCGAACTTCCCAAGGCCGAAAGACAAGAAGGGCGTGCGAAGATTTCTCGGGCTGTGCGCATACTACCGGCGCTTCGTCGCAAACTTCGCACGCATTGCAGAGCCACTCACGCGCTTGACGAAAGATAGCATCCCTTTCAGCTGGGAAAACGACCCAAAAAAATCATTCTGCGAGCTGCAAAAACGCCTGCAAAGCCCGCCCGTGCTCGCTCATTTCGACGAAAATGCCGAAACGGAAATGCACACGGACGAAAGTGATATAGGCTTGGGTGCCGTCCTTGCCCAAAAGCAAAGCTGCTTCGAAAGGGTAATCGCCTATGCCAGCCGTGGTCTGTCGAAGGAGGAGAAAAACTATTCTGCCTCTGAGAAAGAGTGCCTGGCTATTATATGGGCGATTTCAAAATTTCGCCCATAGGTGTATGGAAGGCCATTCAAGGTTGTAACAGACCACCATGCGCTGTGTTGGCTCGCCAATTTGAAGGACCCCTCTGGCCGTCTTGGGCGGTGGAGCTTGCGCCTGCAGGAGTTCGACGTTGCAGTCGTTTATAAATCCGACAGAAAACACTCCGACGCCGACTGCCTGTCCCGCGCCCCGTCGACCCACCACCACAAGACTCTGATGAAGACAGCGCGTTCTTCGGGATCGTGACGGAGAGCGACCTAGCCGCCCAGCAGCGTGCCGACCCCGACTTACGCGTCATAATCGAGTACCTCGAGGGATGCAACGTTGCCGTTACTAGGACCTTCAAAAGCAGCTTACCAGCATTCAGCCTGAGAAACTCCATCCTCGTGAAGAATTTCAGCCCCGGAACAAGAGCGAATTACCTTCTCGTCATCCCCGCGGACCTTCGTGACGAAATTTTGGAAGCGTGCCACGACGACCCGTCTTCCGGACATCTGGGCACAGCCCGCACTATTGGAAAAATCAAGGCGAGGTACTACTGGCCCGGCCTTACCTCTGACGTAACCCACTACGTCCGGAGCTGCCGTGACTGCCAGTGACGAAAAACGCCGCCGACAAGACCCGCCGGACTTCTTCAACCGATCGCCGTCCCATCGTGACCATTTCAACAGATTGGAATGGACCTTTTAGGCCCGTTCCCTACGTCACAATGACAGAACAAGTGAATTGTCGTAGCGACAGACTACATGACGCGCTACGCAGATACCGCCGCTCTTCCGAGGGGGACTGCACAAGAAGTGGCGAAGTTCTTTATAAGCCAAGTTGTGCTGCGACATGGAGCCCCGCAAGTCCTAATTACAGACCGCGGAACGGCATTTACTGCGGAGCTGATGCAAGGAGTATTACGCTACAGCAACACGGATCACCGAAGAACGACGGCGTACCACCCCCAAGCGAACGGACTAACAGAACGTCTGAACAAGACAATCGGAGATATGCTGTCAATGTACGTTGACGTTGAACATAAGACTTGGGACGAAGTGCTCCCGTATGTCACGTTTGCGTACAACACGGCTATCCAGGAGACGACGCAGCTGACGCCGTTCGAGCTCGTCTACGGTAGAAGGCCGACTACGATGCTCGACGCCATGCTTCCGCACGTAGAAGACGACGACCTCAACGCCGACGTCCAAGTATATCTTCTACGTGCGGAGGAGGCCCGCCAGCTCGCTTAAGTTCGTATAACGGACCAGCAGCTGGTGGATGTGGGCCGCTACAACCTCCGACGCCGAGACGCCGAGTACCAACCAGGGGATCGTGTGTGGGTTTGGAGTACCATCCGACGACGCTGACTCAGTGAGAAGCACCTGCGACGGTATTTCGGACCCTACCAGATTCTACGACGTGTTGGCATACTTACCTACGAAGTGATCCCCGATGGTGACTCCGGCACATCACGACAACGCACGCGGCCTGAAGTCGTCCACGTAGTTCGCTTTAAACCTTTCTACGGACGATGACGAACTTTTATTTTCATTTGTTCGGACTGTCGCTTATGTCAGCATCGGGTCGATGCACTCTTAGAGGGGGGGTAATGCCGCGAACCATACATTGGGTTTGTTTATTTGTGTTTTGCTTTTACCGCGCGGCTGCGCCGGTCTGTGTTATCTCTGCGCCAAGGGAAGCGCGTGTTTCATTATTTTCTTCTGTGCCGCATGTGTTATCTGTTGTGATAGGGAGAGCATTCCGATCTAACGTGAACAGCCCAGAATATTCTTCTTGGATCTACTATGTTCTCGATGCGAATCGACATTTCGAGAACCACGCGCGCCGAAAGATAAAAAGCCTGCAGTGCGGACGCCGGGGCATTCGATTCGACGACACTCGCCTGTGCAAGTCACTTTGTTGACCGCTGCTTCACCACCTCTGTATTCTTTTGAGTTGTAAGGGGAGCACAACTTCGCTCCAATAAACGTGTTTCTCATTCAAGACAACTGCATCGTCCTTGTCTTCGTGACAATATTTACAGCAAACTGAAACCTCGCACGGTCCTCCAAAAAAAATAAATGTGGGTTAAGGAGTCTTGTATTTAATACATAGTGTGTGGTAAGAAGACGAAATGAGCAGTTAAGTAGAATATGCTCCACACTCGTATTATCACTCATTGTTGCTACGTTTCTTTATGCAAGTGTCTTTTCAAGCTGTACCTAAACCTTTTTGATTCTTTTATTTCTAGTGGTATATCGTTCCATATTTTGGCCCCAATGAATTGTAGCAGTCGCTGCCCGTACACATTACTAACTGGTGCCAGGTTAAGGTTGCCTACAGTAGAACTTCTTGTTGGGCGGAATGAAGAGTAAAGCTGTTTAAAGGATGGCTATAATTTAATATACTGTATACCAATTCAGCTGTATTTTTCAGACGTAATTGATCAAATGTCAAAACTTGAAGAGCGTCAAAAAGGGGTTTGCTAGGTGCGTCTCGTCTTGAGCGTGTGACTGTTCTCAGAGCCCGTTTTTGTAGTCGAAGTATAGGATTAAGATAGGTATTGTACGTCCAACTCTAAGAAACCATGCAGTACGACAGGTGACTATTGAATAAAGCGTAATAAAGCGTTTTTAGTATTTTCATATCAAATAACTCACGGGCTTGCAGTAATGCATAGCAAGCAGATGCTAGCTTTGCACAGACAGCATCGACATGATTCTGCCAATGCAAATGAGCATCCATGGTAACTCCTAAGTATTTAATTGAGTCCACCTGTTTAAGTAAGCAGTTGTTCACTGATATTCTGACCAGCTCTTTTCGAACGTTCTTTTTTCGAGAATGAAATATCATATATTTTGTTTTTTCGCATTGATGGTAAGTCTGTTAAGCGAAAACCACCGAGCAATGTTTTCTAATTCCATATTATTTCTTTCTTGTATTTCCTGCTCGTTATCACCGGTTACGACAAGCGCCATGTCGTCTGCGTACATTACTAAATCTGCGTGCGTTAGTGCATTGGGGATGTCATTTACAAATAATGAAAATAGCATAGGCCCCAGCACCGAGCCCTGAGGAACGCCCATGCGCACTAGCTGTTGGGTTGAGCTGATAGCGTCCATCACAACCACTTGCTGACGATTTTTAAGGTAGCTAGAGAGGAAGTAATACATTTGATCTCTGAATCCATAGCACTGTAATTTCTTCAGCAAGATTTGATGATCGACAGTATCAAACGCCTTCTTTAAGTCTACGAATACGACTGTAGCAAGTTTGTTGCCATTTAGTGCTGTGTTGATGTTTTGAGTGAGCTTGACTATAGCAGATGAAGTGGAATGCTTTGAACAAAACCCGTGCTGTTCTGGGGAAAGGATTTGGTACTTATCAAGAAACGAAGTAATGCATTTTGCAAGAAGCTTTTCAAAAATTAAAACTGAAATTGGCCTGTAACTTGACGGGTCTGAAGATTCCCCGTCTTTATATATCGGTGTAACCTTGGCCATCTTAAGCGAGGTAGGATAGACACCATCTCGCAAGCAGTGGTTAAACAAATGGCACATGATGGGGCTCAGAACTTCAACATTATCTCTGATTAGACGCGTAGAATTGCTGTCTATCCCGGCCGCTTTGCTTAGACCTATATTTAAGACCACAGACGTTATTTCTTGCACTTCTGTGTCCTGCATTACGAAACTGTTAGCTATATTGCTTGAAAATGATGGTTCATCAATACTGAACTGAAATTTTTTTGACAAGGAAAAGCCTATGGTTGTAAAATATATGTTAAAAGATTCTACGGTATTTTCACTTATATTAGCTGGGGCAATACGCTGCGCAGTGCCTTTCCCGGTGGCTTCCCTAATTATCTTCCAAATTTTCCTGGTGTCACTAGCTGCTTGATGAATAAGGTGTGCATAGTACTGTTTTTTCTGCGTTCTCAGTGCAGATACACAAATATTGCGGATGTTCTTGTACTGCCGTAAGTTATGCTCTCTAGCTTTATTACGTCGCCATTTGTTGTACAAGTAATCTTTCTGTTTAAGCATTTCAAGAATCTGACAGGTCATCCAGGGGCATAATGGGTTCTCTAATGAATGTTTGGTCACCCTGACACTGCTTTTAGCCTGGGCATTCATAAGGGCATGAATGAAATTGTCAACCTTTATGTTAACATCCTCATTAATAATATCAGCAGCATTAATAGCCAATATACGCTCGCGCAATTGTTGGTGGTTAGTTCGGACTGAATGTTTTAAGCAACTGCGCTGGGTGTCTGTTCTGGGTTCAAGCTTTACAAAAAGAGGAAGGTGGTCTGCAATAGGCTCGTTAAAAACGCCTGCTCGTACACCAGTTGGAATGCTTGTTAATGCATGGTTAATTAGGGTGGCCGTCGTACTAGTGATGCGCGTGGGCATTGTAATTAGGTTTCGAAATTTATAGGAATCTAGCAAATACTGATAATCTCGATTCGTTGTACCACAGGAGTCGATATAAAATCGCCAACAATCACCACAGGTGCATCGTTGTTTAAAGTTAACGTAGACAGAACGGTTTCAAGTTTGTAAAGACTGGAAGCAAGATTGGAATTTGGAGGGCGATAGATTACGCCATTTGTCAGTGAATATTCTACTATGACAAAAAGAGCCTCAAGATCTGCTCAGCTGCAGGATGCAGATGGCATGGTGGTAACGGTATGCACAGTTTTAACAAAAGCTGCCACACCCCCGCCGCGGCTGTGTGTGGCACGCGCGATAGAAAATGCGGAATAGCCAGGAATGACCACAGTTTCGCCTTCTTTCAGCCACGTTTCCGATACCGCGATGACTGCAGACGCTTTCTCATGTTGAGAAAGATAAGTGATCAACAAGTTAAGGTTTTTTTTTATGCTCCGAGCATTACAATAAAAGATGGAAAATTCTTTGCTTTGAAATAACTTGTCAGCCTTTTTACTGTTAAGGAGCATGACGAAGGAGGTGGTGCGTGCAGGAGACTGGATACGATTGGTACGACTCAGGCGACTTTCGCAAGATCATCTTCACATGTCACGTGAAGGACCTTAGTGTTTTCCGCTTTCCGCATCAGTATTCTGCCATCGCACACCCAGGCAAACTTCCAGTTGTTTTCTCGTTTCGCTTGGATAGCTTTGCCCAGAAGTACTTTATTTTCAGGGCAGAGGTGTTCATTGACATAAATCGGGTCATCCGATTGAAAGCCCAGCATTGACGCGTTCAGTCTGGTTTTTTTGGCTGCAAGCAGCACTTTATCACGAGGTGACCTTGAAAGGAATTTCACTACGATGTTTGGGAGACCCTTGGTTGGAACGCGGTGTACAGCATCAATGTCTTGTGCTGAAATTTGTACGTTCAGGCATGAGCCGACCTTGTTAGGTACACTTTAAGGTCCTCGTTCTCAACCACAGGAAATCCCTTCAACTCAATATTGTTCCTTCTGCTGTACTGTTTTACATCGAGTAGCTGCAGCTTGGTTTTCTGGAGCTCTTACTCGAGCCTTCGCGTCGCGCCCTGAGTGTCTGAGTTTTGTTTCTAGAATTCTGCAACCTCTTGCCGAAACAATTTGATGTCATTTTTAAACTCATCAAAGCTTTTGCTAACAAATTCCATGGATTTGATCACTGATGTGAGCTCAGCTTTGATGGCGTTGTTAAAAGCGTCCATACACTTCACTTCAGTCTTGAGGTCTGCCATCGCCGCCATGAATCTTGTTGTCAGTTCAACCAAAACCTTTGTTATTTCCTTGATGCTGCCCGGCGTTTTTTCGCACAAACCCTTAGCAAAATCTGCGAGAGCATCACCCATGGCAACAACTAAAATGCAAGAACAAGTTACAACAGCAGAGGCACAAGAAATTCTCAGAGCAGACCAGCAACCGGTCTAAGTGATTACTATAAAAGAATTCAGGCGTCCAGAAAGCCCACCTGCATTGAATGGGCGAGCAGTTAGACAACGTGAATCGCCCGGCTGCCTGGCCCGCTCTGAGGTGTCTTCGGTAGATGCAGTTCCCTTTATGTAGTCGAAGCCAAACGTCCCGGATACTGCGCAGTCCGCCAAAGCACGGAATCCCGGGTGATGCCACGTGTTCTCAACCGCTGACGTAGGTGTGCTTGCGCGTTGCCTTGTCAGCGTCTCCCGGTGGCACCAAGAACGGATCACAGAGGGGTTTGCATGTAGTGACGAAATGCCTCCATTGAATGGACGAGCAGTTAGACAACGTGAATCGCCCGGCTGCCTGGCCCGCTCTGATGTGCAGACGTGTAAAGACACATTATATATGCAGACGTGTAAGGACACCTGTTTTTATAGGCGCTGGGCCAGGTTCGAAACCTGTGCTAATTTGCAAAAAAAATCTCAAGTGTCGCAATCAGTATAATTAACTGTACAAAAGGGTACTGTAAGTATGCAACTTAGTGTTAAGGGCACCTAGTTGGGTTTTCACAGAATATTATTTATTAATTAAAACCATTGACTTCGATGGGAGCCTTCGTACAGTCGTCCAGAAGAGGTAATATTGTCGTAGAACACAAAGATCAAAAGCCGGCATCGCCATTAAAAAAAAGAAAACACCACTGCGCCGTTCGGTGGAAGTATTCCTGTTTTTGCCAGTTACTATATAATACGATCGCTGGCTGCCGTAGTTCCACAGGCACGTAATCGCAAATTGAGTACGTAAATATGTGTTTTAGAGTTGCGGACATAATGTTAAGGTAACAACTATGCTGCCGATATGGCCATACCAAAACGTTTTACACTGCGTCGCAGAATTTAAAATACCAGAGCTCATTGCAGTTGACAAAAAAAGCGCTAACATTTGCCGCAACGATGCAAATAGACAGCCCGTCCACGCCGTATCAGAATGCGATGATCTGAAAGGGAGCTTGTTTCTGTGTATTCATAGAGCGCGGCTACGTTGACCCATGTTACATCACTGGAAGAGCGGTTATGCCTCAAAGAACAGTCTTGCCGCATGACATTTGAAAAAGCGAGAAAGATAGATCTTGTGCCGTCGCCGATTCATAACCCGAGCCTGAGTGACCCTACTCGAGCCAAGCTGCAGCATCGCCGGTCGTGCACCTGTTTATGGGAAGCGTTCCAATGCGCTTGCATCTACATAAACGTTACGGCTCCTAGCTGATTAAGTCCAGCGAGATCAACATTCACGCCATGCTGAGGGAAATAAACTTAAATTTTCTCAAATTACCACAATGCTGTTTGAGCGTAAACAAAAAGTACTATAAGGTCGGACGAACCAATCACAATATTAGATTCAAGTGACGTGTTTTGCCCGACACTGCTGTCGGGGTCCTGCTCCAAACTGCATTAGAAAACGGCCGCCTGACACAGACCTGCTTGTCAGACCGACAAGTCGGGCCTGACATGTCAGGTCCGACTTGCCGGACAAACAAGAAAGCACCCTTACACGTATTTAGCGCTTCAAAGCTTTTTCCCTAATGGCAAGTTGATCGCCGGACCAAATCGCGAGCGTCAAGGATGGGCCTGAGACCGTGTAGTAAAACAATCGGCAGTGTGGAGCTCATTTTGCTACTGTCAACAAGGGATCCCAGGAGACTTCCTCAGCTTTGTAATACCCGAAAGTACTGCCCGGAAGATGGTTTAGCAGCCCCCTCTGGGCAGCGCAGGGGCCCTATGGGTCATATACTCCTCGTGGTGACAAAACGTCTCACCCTGCGCACCGTGAATGAATACTGACATTCATATATAGTTATCATGAAACAGGATATGCAAAAAAGTTTCACAAAACTTACCCATACGTAAACAAACAGGATATCAGCACCTTGTTAGAAGGGTGCCCAATGGGTATGGTCGCAAATGCAAAATAGGCAGCATACACAAAAGTAGTAGTTGTCGCTGCAATACCAATTACTTGATGGACACGCGTTTCTTCTTGATCCGTTGGTGATGTTACGGGGTGCGACAGTAACGAAACTTGGCCGTTTTATTGAACACATCAAAACTTTAAGTGGTCACTGAAAAAAAAATAGAAATAGTAATTATGGGTTCAAAATTAAATTATTTGTTTTAAGCAAACCTGTAGTTACTGACATTTACCACAATCTGAAGGTTTAAATTTTGATTTAAAGTAGGCATGGCTGGTTTCCTACTTTTTGTATTTATAAAAAAATTTGTCTGTAGTATAGAGTGGGGCTTTGTGTTACCCAGTTCCTGTTTATCACTTTCTCCACTCCTTGTTTCGAAGTTAACTCGTTATCCTGTAATCACTTTCACAACCGTCAAGGGCAGCAACCTGTGTTGAAGTGCGTACATTTGTAGGTGAAAGTGACTTGCGGGTGAAGGTACAGGGTGTGGTATGTGGGGGGTAACATTTACGTGGAAATGCAAAAAGTACGGTGAATTTTAGCACTGAAACTTAATCTACTGGCGGAATGTTTGACAATTTCCTAGACCATTCTTCAAGAGCTTGCGTCTCATTTATAATCCAACTGTTCGCAATCCGGATAATACGGCTGCCTCCGATTATGTACAGACTTTGAAATGAGTTCCCAAGGAAGCGGACATGCTTTGTTCTACCCCTTCTAAAGAAAAGTTCATTAGCACTGAATTTTAAGATATTTACCGTTGTTTCTTGCTTGCATTTTGTACAGTGTCATTTTTCTTTGCGGTGAACCAAAATATGGCTGTGTGGCGAAATGCTTCTAATAATTAATGCTCCGGAGAATGATGAGACCATTATTACAAGTAAAAAAGACTCACCCGAGTGGTGCCGTTGGTGTGCTCAGTGCGTGATGTTATCAAGTGGACCAACCACCATTCAGTTTTTTGTAGGGTAAGCTACACTGCCCGAGGTTGAGCAGTTTCGCGTGGACAATGCGGACCGTGCGGCGCAAACGTGAGGAGCATTGAATTGGATCGGATTGAATCAAATTGGATTGGATTTGAATTGAATTGGATGGAATTAAATTGTATTGCATTGATTTTGGGGCACCGGTGTGTAGAGCATTGGGTGTGCGCATTCGTCGGTCTGCGCATTCCAGAAGAGTGACGTCATAGTCGCGGCAGACGTACTGGCGCCGGTGCGTGCCCAGCTGTGCGCCTCCGTTTAGCAGTAGCTAAGTCTAACGCTGCGCCGGAGCCGCTTGATAGATGTTTCTTTAGGCTCCTGGAGAGCCGTGCTGCCCATGCGTTAGGAACAGAACCGGACTGGATTGGATTGGATTGGATTGGACTGCACTGGACTAGACTGGACTGAACTGGGCTGGACTGGTTTGGTGTGGATTGGATTCGATTGAGTAGCTGAACATTACCTCACACAACGTATATTCTGGCTTAGCAGGGCTAAGTCAGTGCTAATTTTATTAAGATTTGCACTGTCTTCGCCTGGTGGCATTTGGGGGCGTGTGTTATATTTGTTGACGAACGGAGATATGGGTATGTGGTCAATTGCTGTATAAAAATAAAGGCTGGGAAGCATGATATTCCAGTTCATACAGGTTTAAAAAAGTGTTACGTCAGTGGCATTGTCTTCGTGATTGGTGGGTCATGTTATAATTGGGCTGCGCACCTACCTATATTTTTATGATACTCAGTGTTGCGTCTTGCCGACGTTTGCAGCCCAGTGCTACCTTTAGACTTGATCAACTGAAAAATGGCTACGTAATGAAGTACTGTATATTATAAATGCTCTGAAGCCCGGTAAAAACCATCAACACAACTAAAGAATGACTACAGTGTGCACTTGCTGGGCTTGGTGTGCTATATTTTCAATCAGCTTCCCACCATTTTGAAAATCAGGCCACGCAAAGCGTGAACATAGTGAAATAAAAGCGCAAACAACCCTGAAAAGATTTTAAAAAATTGCAAACTTCTTGCGTAATATTTACTCCTCTAACAACCTACAATTTAGGAAATCATGGCGTGCTCGACCAACGACTACATTACTTAAAGTTGAATGTGAACGTATGTTTTAAAGTCTTCTGCATAACCTTGTGCCAATCGACGGTCGCGAAGATATAAAACATGGCATCATTTCATTTTCGTTATCCGCAGCTGCAGCTGTAAATGTGTTGTAAATGTATTACGCATGGCCTTACTCTCGTGTTTCCTCTGTAAGAATATTTATTCCAAATTAATGAGAGAGTAATTTGATTCATACGGTTGTTGTGTGATACACGTTTTTGCATGCCACATTGCAGCTTTCGGGAAGCACTCAGATGGCCTTATTTTCATAAATATACGTCACTTTTATATCTGACATCTCTGTCCCCGTTTTCCTTTCAAACCAGTATTGAAGTATAGAAATACAGTGATCTAAAAGAATTCTTCCCAGCCTTCATTGTCTAGAGAATTAGTTTTTCGGCATTAGAGCATTGAGAGACTCGCCCTCACTGCGCACAGATTTACTGATCAAACCATTTGTACGGACCATCCTTGCACATTTCTAGATCGCCTGATTACCTATGAGTGTTCTGTAGAAATCAGCCCTCTTCTGATTGTTTACCCTTCCAAAAGGAACCATCCGTTATCGTCACGTGCCTTGTTCAATGGTGTACTTCCTCGGAACATGTTACATTACTCTGACCCTGCAAAATAGCATGTATGTGGTTTAAAGTTAAGAAACCTTTACTTAAAAACGTCTATTTTCGTAGCAGTTTGATTACTAAAGTTGCACTAAAGTGTTTCAGTAACATTTTCGTTCATAAGTTGAAGGTACCTGAAACCAGGATATTAAGCCCTTTTAAAGGTCTTTGGGATCTCCTTTCCTAACAGTGGAAGTACATGGGTTAGCCCAATGTTGCCACCAAAACACAGCACATCCGTCATGATCTGTCCTTTTTGATTGCTTTGAGCACTTTTGCTGCCTCATCTCTTGCAAGAAGCGAAACCTTCCCGGATGGTTAAAAGCTATGATGTTTGATTGCAATCGGCTTTATGCCCTCTTTTATAGAGAATCATTCGATTCATCAAATGGTTGAAATTTTTAATTTGTTCGGTTTATAAAATGTATTGTAACATCATGAAGCGTCCCCTTACACCAGGTGACGTAATATTGAAAATCCTATTTTTGCTGTTTTTTTTTTTTCATCTGTGTTCCTCCTCAATGGCCGACACAATTGGCTCGCATATCTCTTCGTCGTCGATCACGTCTGCAGTGTAGGGTTGACAAAATAGCCGTGACAAGTGAGAGAAGCGTAAAAAGAGACCGCCACCAGCGATGCTTTCAGCTAAAATATGCATTGCAAAGACGGCAATGTGTACTAAAATCATAATTGGCACAAGTTGTGAAAAAGGTAAACAAATAATGGAAAAATGTTGCACGCTATAGTGGTAAGAACGCACTAGTCGCGTACGAATTATAATTATACACAAGCTTACCAAATACAGTATAAAAATTACCAACTGCCCACACGATTTAAACCATCTATGGTGATAATCTCAGCAGCTAAATTAGAGTAAAGACAGGTTGATGACGTGATAGCAGCTGTCTTGCTAACGGCGTAGGCTTTGTGCATTCTGGTTGGTTTGGTGTCGCGTTGTACTTCAGTATCGCACACTTGTCAAGAAGCAGTAAGCCGTAATATTTCGTGCAGTTTCTCATCTTGTTGCTATGTTTGAGCCATCGAACATAATTTTCGTGCTTTCAAGGCGATAATTTACACAGGTGACGGTGTAATGTAATGTAATAGTTTATTTTTCATAAACTGTACAAGGTTATGGGGAAAGAAAGGGAAAAAGTTGCACATAAGCAACTTGATTGGCCCTTACAACGCGTGGCCGAGGTAGGTCCAGCATAACAACACAGGCAAATTAAACACCATTTTTTTGTGACGATGAGCATACTCACTTGACGGGAACATTTCATTTGCTTTTGTTTACAGGCGACAAAATATATACAAAGAGGAGGGGGTGACTTACACGTGCGCTTTGAATTTAGGTTGTCTTGTTTGCCCTACAGTCTCTCGATGTAGGTCTGCCAGCTTGAAGCCTTTATTTTGTGATCTTGTCTTTTTTACGGTGCTCGTCATGGTTAAAGAGGTATTGGGACACGCCCTGCGGACTTTACTAGGAAACTCCGGAGGGCACCAGAAGCAGCCAGAAGTAATACATCTTGGCATGGGCACATAGCAGAATGAGCAGCAAGGAATTAAAAAATATATAGAATCGCAGTTTTTGCGCTCCAATATTTATATAGCGAGGGTGTTAGGAGCAACCGTTTCGTGTGGGTGGACTGTAGTTTGAAAATATCTCTGGCTTCGCTTGGTTAGGCCCGGGTATGCAAGTGAAAGCCCGGTAGAAACGGGCGAGCATCGACGCTTCTCATTCCCTTTCAGAATGGCGAAAATGAAGCATTGTGACCTCTATGGCAAGAAACTGCTAGGCAACGAAGAGACCTAGCCGTCTTTATTTTAGGCGGACGGCCAGTCACGTGGGTAGGCATCTGGCCGTGGTTTGTCGGCGATGGCGAATCACGTAGCATGCTTTCGAGGTCAAACTGTCAAACATGGGGAAACTCTCTGGAAACTTACAGGACTCGGTTACTAATGTTTTTCCCCTAAAAACAAGTAGCTCTCTATTTACTTGGAAGTCAATGTAAAATTTATCAGCGTCAATTGCAAAAAGTAGAAAATAGCGCTCATGTACTGGGTAAACTTGTCCTTGATAGAAAATTTTAAATATCACCCACGTGGCGACATACCCCATGTGGTCGCAGAGTATGGTCTTCAATAAAAACGTGGAGGCGTTTATCAATGCTGCGAGAATACAGCCATTGTAGACAAATGCCGGGCTGTCAAAATTTCTTGTGAATGTTTTGTAGAGTGTGACAAATTTACCCAGGAAATAAAGGTGCCAGACTCTAGCCCACAGATATCCACATATTTATGTTGTCCACACGGACGTTATGTTTACGCATACTGATCAACAGGACAGGTGATGGCGGTTCTAATTCATTCTCCAATGAGGACATAATATTTCACCACCTGTAATGACTTCTGAGGAGTGTAAATGCATAATTTTTGAGTTACAATAATATTTGTCAGCATTATTTTTAGCATCAAGTGCACCTAGGCAACCAGGTATACGAACAGGCATTGTGAAACAAACTTTTTTCAAATTTGCACCATGAGTGCATGCACAAAAATTCGTACTTCATTAATCTACGGCCACGAGATAATTTTATTCTGAAATCCGTTTAGCCAATCTGCAGAAATCTATGCTAGGAACCTTCGGGCGGTGATGGTAATTGCTGAAGGCCAGTAAAGTTTAAAAAAACATCAGTGCTTGCAATACCCAGTCGTCGAGCGGGAATAGAGTGCAGTGGTTGGTAAGGGAAGACAGGTAGGAGAATGTAGGTAAAGGAAATCG
Source organism: Haemaphysalis longicornis (assembly GCF_048455015.1). NCBI lineage: Eukaryota > Metazoa > Arthropoda > Arachnida > Ixodida > Ixodidae > Haemaphysalis > Haemaphysalis longicornis. The sequence goes on along the minus strand of NW_027526233.1, from coordinate 99,656,383 downwards.
GCAAAACGATTCCGTAACACTGGGAATTGTTGCTGCGGCCGGAGGTGAACAATGAACTCAAAACGCGCATCAACGGGGGAAACCGACTGTATGATTAAAACATCGCAATAAATTTGGGAAAACGTGGGGTTTCTCGTGCTTTCACATTAAACACGTCCAGAAAAGTCTTAGTGGCTGTATTCACGAAGCAGTAAAAAGCGAAAACGCCAGCCTGGCTACATTTTGATGCACATAAAGATAAACTACCGGCGGCGCGAATTTATCCCGAGCCATCTAATAAACTTAGCTTTAGAGCAACTGGTGTAGGTTCGGCGGGATAAATTCCACAATCAATACACTCAAGGCTCGTTTACAGTGTTTTAGGGTATTTGGAGATGACAATACGACGCTTTATTACAAACAGCCGTTGACGGAAAGCAGGGAGAGCTTGTGGCGAAAGTTTTTGACGAAACGCGCTTGCAAGGTATCTCTCCTACAAATGGTGTGTACTAACGGTGAGGCTTCCTTTTGTCTTTTTGCTACGGAAAACAACTTCGCTAAACACGTTTACTGTTATTTGACGTCGTAGGAAGCTTTTAATGCCAGTTCCTAAGATAGGTCTGGGTGCGGCCTTTTCTCCGATCAAGGATGGTTGCGAGATAGCCGTAGGTGTTCAAAAGCGTAGCGCCTCCTGTGTTGCTGTCACTCTGCTGTAACTCCGATGGGAATCGCCGCAAAGATTGGCACTTTATGTGAACGCATCCCTATATATAAATACAGATAAATGAGTTCCGTTTCTCTCCGTGATGGAAAATGAACAGAGATGCTGGCGGCAGAGGAAGGAGCGCACGGAAAAGCCACGTGTGTTTCTAATTTGCCATTGATAACACTACCCAGCGAAAAGGTGAAAAAATCCAAAAAGGAATCAAGATTTACTCTTGGCCACAAGCAAGTGGCTGTCGTTTTCCCTTTCGCGTCCTCGGTATGTAAGTGTCTTTCTAAAGCCGCAGCACAAACCACTGAAACCCGGATGGCAGCAGCGAGGTTACTCTTCAATTAGGACACTGCCCTGGTCAAATCGCCCGCCAGCCCAACGGCACGTCATACGCTAGGTTTTAAAGAGTGGCGTATACAAGCCGCCTCCCTCGTCCCTCTCCAGTTTCAGGTAAAACCAGGGAACCGCTGATGTACGTACTTAGACATTAGGATACTAGCCGAAATCAGCTCGGGGAGACCTTCAACTTGACCAACACCTGGTTGCTAAGGGGTGTGAAACGGACGCTCCTCTACATCCAAGTGCCTTCCCAGGCGGCACAGAAGGTGTGCCCCAAGACCGGCCCGTCTATGGCCGCTTTCTGGCATGTCCGGCCAGCATCCAGGTTCTGGCAGCCACTGATCATGCATTGAATGGCCAACATTCGGCAACCAGCGCTTCGGCATTTTTCCGTCCGCCCGTGTCCGGACGCACAACGGCAGCTAACCGGCTGCCAGATATTCAGTTCTCTTACGGCTGCCGATGTTGAGAAAGAGAACGGCCGAAGTACGGCCTTAGGGCATCCGTTTTTTCTTCGGGAAGCGGTAATCGGCCGAAGCACGGCAGGCGACCGGCCACAGAATATGCGTATTCTTGCGGCAGTTGGTGTTCGAAAGGAGACCGGCCGGAACGCGGCTGCCGTGCATTCGTTGTTTCAACGGTGAACCGCACGTCCGGCGGACGTACGGCCCCAGAATATACGTTTTGCATTCGGTTAGCTGTCCTCGGCCGAATTACGGCAAGCGAATGGCAACAGAATATTTGGCAACCGGTGTTCAAGAGGAGACCGGCCTACGTAAGGTATCTGGTTATACGTCCTTTTTTCGGCAAACGGCATACAGCCGAACAACGGCTCGCGCCTGGGCGCCGAGAATTCATGCACAGACGTCTTTGGAAGGAGACCGACCGGTTTTTTCCTGGGGGGACAAAAAGCCGTTAGGGAGCCGAACGACGGGGACGCGTTTTTCATCCGCTCCGTGTTTCTACGTTTTAAATGAACGAACATCGTTTGTCAAACAGTAATGAGTGTTCTCGGTGAACAGGCAAGGTGCATGGACTCACTGGACATTAGCAGGGAACCTTTTAGGCCATCGAAATGTCATTTATTGCCACAAGAAGACTGTGCCACACCGACGGGTGAGCTAAGCCTCGCCAGTCATCGCCGCTACCACGCTTCTGCCGCCGGCTTCGTCGACGCATCAGCTCGAGGCTATTCGCCCGCTCAAGAAATGGAGAGCATTGAGACATCGATCCGCCAGAGATGTCCGATCCGATATGGAGATGGTTCACCAAAATACCTGGCCTTCAAGGGCGTCGAGCAAGCAGCAACCACGCAGGAGCTAAACCGCCACCATGTCAAGGACTCCCTACCAAAGAAAGGCAAGTGGGAGCAAAAGCGCAAGTTATTCTGCTTACAATTAAACTGCGACAAGCAATGTTGCACTATGTTGTTGGTGATAAACGTAGAAGAGACTCGCTCGTGCATTGGTAGGATCAACTTCATGCCCTGCACTATGTTACTTCAGGGGATTTTATGACTGCCTATTTAGAAAAAAAAATTATTTTAAATTTGCTATAACAACAGAGCCTTGTCACTGACGAAGCCTAGCTGTTAATTTAGTTCTGATGTTTGAAGGTGAGCTTAGCTACTCTTGGGATATGACTCATTTGGGTAAACATAATCGCCAGCATCCTAGCAAACACGGATTTTGTCAGGATTTTCTTGCTCAACGCAGATTGTTGAGTTCACGCACGATTTGGCTCTTGAAATAGATAAGCTTAAAGTGGTTGACTGTATATTCTTGGACTGCAGAAAAGCAAATGATGGTGTTGCATATCACCCTCTGCGTAGTACATTTCATCCTATGAACTGAATGAATCGGTTTTTGCATTGTTATTACTATTGGTCCTATAGCTTTGTTCAAAAGTACTGTGTAGTTAACCGGACTATAGCAAATGAACGTGATTCCGTATACCTGCAGCTTTATTCGCATTTAATAACATCCTGGTGTGCTGATTCAGAAAAGTTTGTGGATGTTAAACAGTCTGTTAACGGCACCTTTACAAGAAAACCTTCATTCCAATTGGATACGTATACCGTAAATTGTGCTGCTGTGACAACGGCCGAGGAATATAAATACCTAGGAGTTTATTTAGGGAGTGGTTAGAGGTTAAATAGGCAGGTGCACACCGTAAAAATTACAGCTTCATATGTTTTTGGCTTTCTGAGACGAAATTTCAGTGAACCTCCATCTAACTGAAAAGAACAACCGTATTTAACTCATGTGCGCTCAATCTTGGAGTACGCATGTGTTTTCGTGGATCCCTACGCCAAAGAGCTCGTTGATACGCTCGAAAACATACAGAATATGTCAGTGTGATTCGTATTAGGTAATTGGCACGCTCAACTTAGCATGAGAGAAAGTAAAAATAAACTGAAATGGCAGGACTTGAAAGATCACAGACGAAACCACAGGTTTAACTTTTTTCGTAATATCTATCATTCGAAAACTGTTGTAGAAGGGGAGAAGTATGTCCAAGCGCCATTCTACATATCGCAAAGTGGGACCGCTAGCTTAAAGCAAATTATTAACTTTCCTTTAAAGGTGACGCCTCGCGCGATTCATTTTATTTTACATCAATACTGCAGTGTAATTATCTTCGACGTATGATTGTATTAACTGTTTATATTGACGATTTTCAGCGCGCTTTGTAAAATTATTTTGTTATTTTGTCTCATATTTAATGCTTAGTGTTATGTATCTCCCTTCTGTAATGCATGCAAAGGCAAGCAGGCATCAAATAAACAAATAAATAAATAAAACAATGAACAAATAAATGAATAAAAATAAATAACTAAACAAACAAATAAATAAATAAATAAATAAATGAATAAATAAATCAATAAAAATAAATAAATAAATAAATAAATGAATAAATAAATAAATAAATAAATAAATAAAATTCCAGAGGGGCAAGTTTGCCTCCGACGGGTTGAGAACCCTACGCATTCAACCTTGAGCAATAAAATATTTATTGCCCTATTCGTTGCAGTATGCAAGGTTTCCTGTATACATGCTACCATTGCTATGTTATTGGTTTGAAACAAATTATGTAACTCTAATTTTACGCCTTTCCTTGCGTGAACACAAAGGGATACAACTGCAGCCACTTGAAGCAGGGCGTCATTCGCGACGCGTCTAGAATTTTTTGAACGTAGTATGACATTAGAAGAAAATTAAGCTCTTTTGGACTATTAAGCGGTGTGGACGTATACTCACGAAAACAACATTAAAATAGATTTAAAATGAAAGTACCTGTTCGCTCCTTCTTAGGATCAGCCCTGCGCAAGATCATCAGAAACGTTGATCGAGTAGAAAATGTCTTTGCAAGAAAAATGGGCAAAAACTGGACATACGTTTTTGTGAAGGAGTTATATTAAATGCTCCTGAGTGTTTTGTTGAGAACCAAAACGCTTCGTAAAGGCATTCACGCCGGTTTTATATACATGAAAATTGGTCAAGCAACTGTTATAAAAATAGTTTATGTAGTCATAGCATGAAAGTGTTCCGGAATATTGCCCTAAAAAAAATTGGCTAAAAGCGCCGCAATTTATCTCTCTGAAATTCAACCCACTAAAGTATGCGCCTTCCGCCCCCCCCCCCTCCTCTTTCCCCGTTTATTACAGGTAAGCCGCCCCACAGAGGATATCAGGACCTGGACAATACATCTATTCAAGCTCTACAAAGAACTGAATATTTTCTGTGTTCGGCAGTAAATGAGGCACAGCAATTAAAGGAACGACAATTTGTGAGCATAGTTTAATAAACGAATTTTGCTGTCTACTGAGGCTGGTAATTAAGCAAGGCTGCGCTGAAAGCTTGACGGCTGGTGGTTGCGCGTGAGCTCACTTTGATGTGGCTGCATTGGACACAAAATGCTGGGTTTGTGCTGCTTCTGCACTGCGCGAATGAGTCATCTGCTTGCGCGACATGCAGTGACCGGCCTCAGTACAGCTAACGTACTGTGGCTGAACTCCAATGCCCGTAGGACGGCCGTAATTCCGGTAGCTGTAGTCCGGCTGGAGTCCGACGTCCGCATCTCGGCTGTCCTCCGGCGGACGTACTTCGGCCGTACACGGGTGGCTTTGGAATGGCCGGAGCCCTACGGCTGGAATCTGGCCGTATGACCGTAAGCCGGTGGACTGGCCGACGGACACTGCCCGTTGGACAGCCATGGGAGTACGGCCGTATACGGCCAAAAGGCCCACATTTGGACATGGGCCGAACATGGCTGCCGGAAAACGGCCGGACAGAAAATCACCGGCCAAAGTACACCGGCCTGTTTTAGGCCGAACAGTCCTGTGCTGCCCGGGTTGTCTAAGGTGCTGGCGTGGGAGGCAGGTACGACACAAAGAAGAGCGACGCCAACCTCCAATGGGTTTACTCGAGAACCACCCTAGCTCTGCAGTCCCCCACGTATTGTCTGAGAGACGCTGCAGAAGTGCAGCAAATGTTCCCTCGCAATAGAGGTTTCGCGCGTTGAACGTTGACAAGCGCACGCCCCGAATGTAGCCTGTCCGGTGTAAAAGATTCTTAGAACCCACTAGGCTTTCGCTAGTTTACTGCCGCAGTGGTCCGCTGTGTTACAGCTGCTGGATACTGATTCCTGATAATCGCGTTGGTCAGTCATCAGAAGCGGAAGCGAGTTACAACTTTAAAGCAGCCAGGTCGTTCTATGGTGAGAAAGTTCTGTTCCTGTACCAAACTAACTTCATACAATGGTTGCACCAATCCAGCTTAACGTTTAATAAAGCGGAATGAGGGTTAATCAAGTATATCTTTTTAGGAATCCACCATGGCGGTTACTTGCCGAGTAGGCGGCCGTCCACACCCCCACGTGGTTTCCAAGGGGAGCCAGGTAAAAAAATAGGGGAAGGATGTGGAAAGAGAGAAAAAAACCACAACAAAAATTCCCTACAATCTACTTTGTGAAGGTGGCGGGAAAGTTCACGTTAGACAAACCTATGATAAATGTCCGACTTGGGTAACAAACTCAAAGCGCTGGAATAAAATTATGGCATTTCGCCAAGAAGCATAAATTTTTTTTGTAGTTTCATCCCGTCCCATGTACAACCAACGGCATTTACACTAAGGTTGACCGCCTTGAATCGTAAAATTGCATTTGCATGATGCATGCTTTAAAATGTCCGATCACTGTTGTACAAGCAAACTATTTACACCTAGCTCCCAAATGCGCGTACCGCACGGGTACGTTAGGGGAGCACCTGAGGCAGTAAATGTTACCTTAGCACGAACTCATCATGCAGGACTAGTAAGGGGTAGAGAGACCTGCAAGGCAGCATCGAATGCCTTATAGCGACTGATATGGCGTGGCAGGTTAAACGGCAAGGAAAACTGACATCCGGCCGCCAATGATAAGTTAAGCGATGGCGGGCAATACCAGGGAGTTTTATTTCTTATTTAACAGCGCCGTCTTCGAACCTCAGTTTTATTCCGAGTGCGTGGAAACTATTCAAAGCGCATGAAACTTTGGTGGTGCATCTGGCACCGTGTTAATGATCCTGCCTATATTTTTTCGTATTCACTCTTGGCAGTTCGGAGAAAAGTCTTTCAACGAAATGTGACGCTTGAAAAGTAAAATTTAAAAACAAATACCAAAGATGCTCAAAACTTTCTAAAGTTGTCAAAGGAAAAACCTGGTGGGATGTTTCGAAGATGTGATTTTGATTTGCCGTGTGAATTTTGCGGTCGCGCCGAGCACAACTGTGCAAGCATCAGGACAGGTCTCTGCAAATCTTGTTCCCCTCGCTCGCCAAGGCCATTTGCCACCTGTTCGCCTTCTGTGGGAAAAGGGGGTGATTCCGGGGAAAAAACTACGAATTAGAATTTGTGTATTAGCCTGGTAATAATCGATTTATGTAATATTGCGGCTGAATTTTTGACCATTTAACCGGGTCTATTCCCAGACGCAGAGTAAACCAGGTATCAAGCCTGCAAAAAAATGCTAACTCGAAGGTGTCTATGTGATCCAGGTTAGAATGAAACACTCGGCCATATTCTCGTTAGAGACCCAACTTTGAGATCACAACAAGGAAGGTTTTTGGGAGTCCTCCTTCAGAAAATATTGCTAGTTTAAAAAAGTGCGATTTCTCTTTTAGCCACATAGAAAAATATTGCAGGAGGGGAACACGCCACACTCGGTGCTGAGCATTTAAGATCCCTCGAAAACAACTCAACTCCCTTGTTCGAGAACGTGTTTCTAGCTCAGCAACCCCGCTGCGCTTTTCTGCCTTATTCCTAATGATAACACTAACTGCGATTCTAAACAGTTGCTTTTTAAATGAACAAACTAAACCACCCTTTCAATCTCTGTTTTTACACCAAAGGTGTATATAGGTAGGCTTTCGTGGAATTTTTCATTGCGCAAGCTACACTCCGCGGTATTGAGAGTTTCCAGGTATTTATTTTCTTTTAGAATTGTACACCAGTAATTCCAAAGGTACATCAATTGTAAAATAACCCTTGACGCTTTAAAGCACTTTTTATTATTAATAAACTTTCAATGCAGAGGCTTTAGGTAACACACATGGCATAATTTAATTACTTGTATAGACTACCTGAAAACTGCCTTTCGAGGAATTTTCGACCATTTATTTTAAAAAATAGCACTCGGAATCTTTATTATTATTTCAAACGCGGGAAACGACACCGAGATACGTAACAGAAAAACATTTTTTTTTTCATGCGGCTAAAATATATCAACAGATCATTTCAATAATCTCTCAGGCCACATGTTGAAAGACGCTCCGATTTCTTAGGGGTCGCACAATATAACCTCTGGTATGAATTCAAGGGATTTGGCGAACATTGTTTGAGATGGGGCCGAGTCATAAAAGAACAATCAGGAAAATGAAAGAAGCTGACTACATTTCTTCAATTTACCAATAATAGCAACGGAAGCCGTAAAAAGTGTGATTGATAGCTGTTTTCAAGCATTCTATGAAAGTTAGGCATCAACAAAAAGCTATTGAATACATATGGGCGTTAAAGCAACTCTAATTACCACATAAAATACATTCAATATTATAAATACAAAATAATTATTTGTAATTCTGATGTTCGGCCTGATTTATCTTGAACCACTTTTTGTTTTAAAAAGTTGTTTGCATTATCGTGGTTTCGTGCAGTAACGTCGGCGTTTATCAGGCCCAAAGCACTTAATGCGTCATCGCACCACCTTCGGCCATGTCATCTCTGCCAGCAGTCTTCACTCATGCCAGCGTACACACAAGTCGTACCATGATGGTGCACACCAAACAGGCACAGCTGTTCCGGTAACAAAAACCGATATACACTACCCACGACCGCCGCATTGTTAACATTACTAAGATAACAGATAAAGGTTCCTGCACCCAGCCTATTTTACCATCCCGTTACCATTTTACGCAGTGAGTTACAATGGTGTACGCTAGAAACGCGAACATCTTCTGCGACGATGCCAGAACGCACCAGTACGTTTCGGAAACAGCCTCGTATTCTATCTTTGAAGCCAGGCGTTCGAATGACGGCCCCGCCATTTTTTGTTACACAAATCAAATATTCGGTGCCGCCTCGTTACGTTCACTTTTACTCCTTGCCGCTATTTTAACTGATCAAGTGCCACACATATATGACTGCAGGCCGCCGGACGTTTTCTTCTGGAATTCACTAGCCATTGTACACTTTATCCTAATGTGTACTGGAAGTTTTAAGCAAGAATGCACCCTGTTGTGCCAGAGCGTCCTGCCAAAATGCGCTGCACGAAGCGACGCACCGACAGCGGGGCCGATTCGCGCCTCGGCCAAACCAGCCGTGGCAGATGGGCCCAAATTTGCATGCGCCGCAGTGTCGCCTAACATTTCCTATTCTCAACGGCTGGTCCAATTCATGCCTCGGACGAATGGGCCGCGGCAGGCACGCAGCTAACTGCCTGGAGGCGGTGGCATTGGCTGACGCAATCGCTTCGCCTACATTCCTCTGATTCAAACTTCGGCCGGCGGTATTCCCTGTTGGAGCGATTAAAACCGCTCGCGGCTTCAACGAACTCCCGGGGGTATAAAACCCGCTCGGAAGCACTGTGAGGGCGGCACTTTTCGTAGGCACCAGTGGGAGGCGTGCTGTCGCCTTTGTGCAAGTCATGCAACAATTTTGTGACCCTTCTAAAGGCTGTATATAAACGCGGCTTCAACTCGTCTTCGGCTCGAGAACTTCATCCCTCTGCTCTGCGCCGCGTCGATATAGAGGACGGAGCAAGGGAATGTCGCTCTACCGGTGTGGCCACTCGGATGGCCAGTCGGAACCGTGGTGACGGATTTTAGATGGCCCAGTCCCAACAGTGGATGGCAGCCGCGGGATTAACCGGCACCCTCCCTGCCTAGTGTGGTAAGTGCTCAATATTCGCTCTCAGTTCCCAAGGCTTCGTTAGCACAGGTTATCGTAGTTTAGAGAAAAACTGTGGGAAACACTGTGTATAGATCTGGTTGTTTCAAGCCAGCAGAAAGTGTTTTAAAACGGAAGTTATTACCAAGGGTGTAAACAAAGCACTTACACAATTTCTTGCGGGAGCAAAAGCAGTAGCTGATAAAATAGGAACTGCAAGGTAATTCTAAAGAGCGTAAGCAGCAAGAGGTGAATTAAAATGATGTAGCGCCTTCAAGTGAAGGAACTAATAGAAATTTGCGAGAAGCTAGGCCTTGACTTGGGCTGGGCAAAACGGGTCTTGCGGAAGGAGAATGTTATCGCTGAGGAAGTCAATGAGGCGAGGGCAGAAATCAAAGAGCACCACTTGCACGAGGTGGTTAACGAGCGTCATGAGCGTGAGCGCGATGAAGCTAAAGAGCTAAAGAGCTCCGTGAGCGCCAGGAAGCCGAAAGATAGGAACGGAGTGACGAAGCCGAATGGCAGGAACCAAGAGAGCAAGCCGGAAGGCAGCAGTGGCTCGAGTTAATGAGTGTAGACTTGAGCTTCCAGCGGTGCTCCGCGGCGTAGATTGTGACTTTGCAAACGGTTCAGGCGAGCGGTCCGAGAATTCGGGACCAACTGCCGCCCTTCTTGGAGCGTCTCAGGACAAACGCGAACTGGCTGCAATCGTATCCTTGTACAGAGAAACTAGCCAGAAAAACGTGAAGGGCGCAGATGCAGAGGAGCCGGGCCGAAAGAAGATTTCGAAACGCGCATACAATCTGCGAGTAGTGGCCAGTGAATTAAACTCGCGAGTTTGCAAGATACTTCCAAAGCGAGCGAGACACAAAAGGAGGTCAAGCTGCTCAGCCAGCTCTGGAAGACGACGGAAAACGCTCGCTGTGGCTTAGTCGCGCCGCCAGCGGCATACGCAGGTTGCGTAATTCCCTTGAGTGGTGAAACGGGGCCGGGCGAACTGAACTGTACCTTCTTCCCAGTCACCGATAAGCAGTTGCGCGAAAACAGCAGGTTGGGTTTCCAAGCACTGCCGAGAAGAAATCCAGTGAGCTCGCAGCAAATGATGGTAACAGAGAAAGTACCTCCATCTCGGAGAGAAAGAGGGTGCCTACACGAGATTACGTACTAGCTGAGACTTCCGATAGTGGGCCGTACGAGTTCACTGATCGCGTTCATGTGTCGGCCTCGGTTTTAGTGAGCTCGGCGGAAGGCTTATAATCAGGACAGGCCTTGGAGACTGCTTAAAACCGGAACGCGTCCAGTGCGCGAGATCAGGAGGCTTCGCGGGAGAGTGTAAACAGCAAGGTTAGCTAGAGGAATCCGCGCGAGCCACCAGAAATAGAAGGTGGTACTTCTAATGCGAGCTTTAACTCGGGTGTTATGGCGGCAAAGCCTGCGAGCGGAACACGAAAGACGAGCGAACAACGAAGCCCAAGTGGCGATCGGACCGAAAGCTCAGGCGATAGCTTTGTAGAGCCGCCAACGACCAAAGCGGGTTATACCATCCCTATCAGCGGGGAAACCCAGCTGGCTGCGTGTGTGAGGCGAACTCGACATTTTCCCCATTCCTCGATACCTCTCATGCAACACGGTAGTGCACAGCACTTTCACTCGCATTCCAACCAAGTGCCAAAGCGAAAGATTAGAGCCCTCTACTTTGAGCGAAACCTCGATTAGGAGTCATGCGTGCCGGCAGCTATGTTCGGCTTGAAGTCGTCTCTACAGGAGATTACGAGTGGCATCCCTGCGAAGGTTGTACATGAACGGGGACTTAGAACGCGATTCGGATGACGAAACTAGCGGAGGTGACGAGCCAGTTGTAACGGTGCGTTCATTTCCCCGTTCATAATAGTCCCTTCATAGTGTGCTTCGTTCTCAAAAATGCTCCGTATAGGTTCTTGAAAGTAATGGATCACGGGTTTCATGGTCTGTCTGTGTACGCGCACCCTTACCTCGACTATGTCGGCGTCCTTTCTAACAAATGTGAAGAGCATGTACAGGATTAGAGTCGGGCTCAGCAGGCGCGAAGAAACAGGCGTAACAGTCAAACCACCGAAGCGTCACATAGGATGCACCACAGTGTCGCATCTAACGCGTGTGCTGCTAGCGGGGCCGACGCAGACAGTCACAAATAACAGCAGCCGCGGTCGAGCACTGTCGCCTGCCAGCCAAAAATCCGAGATTAGGGATTTTTTGGGTTTGGTTGTATATTACCAGCACTATGTCAGAGGTCACTCCACATTGTTAGGCCTTCACCTGAAGCTCTTAGAACGACGGAGCCAGTAAAGGTAAACGACGGAGCCAGTAAACGGAGCCAGTAAAGCCAGTAAACGACGATGCCAGTAAATGCTGCCGTCGGCCTCCACCTGCCTTCCGTTTCATCTCTTCGTGAACTGCGTTTAGCCGAGTAGTTATTATGAAAGAAAAATTACCGTCCTCATTTGCTGTCTCAGTTGATTACTTCTGCACCGCGTAATTTCAAGTTTTCAATTTTAGTTATAATCTTTTCTTGTATTATGTTACGTTTGGACATAGTGTGACTTGTGACTTAAGAGTTGCATCCAGCAAGAGCCTGTAGGTGCAGTGGGTCCAGAGTCTGGTGTTATGACGGAGGACAGAGGGTGGTTGCTTGCAATGGGTGTTCTTTGTTGTAGGTCGGTTCTTTACAGGCTGCAGTATGATGAGCGACGGGTGCTGAGACATGAAAGCGGAAGAGGCGGGCGCAAATATTCGAGACATCTTGGCAGCACGACGATGTACCTGTAAGGCGGACCTGGCAGGTGGTACCTTCTCGGGGAAAAAAGTGTGAAACCGCCCTTTTCTTGAGCACTGGAGGTGAAGCTAGATGTGCCTGGTAAATGAACACGCCCGGCATCCGCACCATGTGGTGGCAGCTCATCTCCCTGTCGGATTAACTGGCGGTTGGGTGTGGTTGGGACCGAGCGCACAACTAAAATTCGCTGCACGAGGCGATGCCCCGACCGCGGGGCCGATTGTCGCCTCGGCCAAACCACTTGCGGTAGACGTGCCCAAATTTGCATGAGACGCAGAGTAGCCTGTCCTTTCCCCTTCTCAACGGCTGGGCAGAGTCTAGCCTCCGATGAATGTCCCGTGGCCGAGATGCTGCTATATGCCAGGAGGTGGTGGCCTTGCCTGACGCAATCGCTTCGCCTCCCTTTGTCTGATTTAAACTCCGGCCAGCAAGAGTCTTCATTCGGGTGATTTAAACCACTCACGGGACCAACGGACTCCCGGAGGTATAAAACCCGCTCAGAAGCACAGCGAGGGCGGACATGTTCAGAGCCATGGATTGGAGACGTGTTGTCGCCGTTGTGTAAGCCATGTAGCAATTTTGTTACCCGTGTACATATTTTATTTAAATATTGCTTCAACTCTTCGCCGGCTCGAGAACTTCATCGCTCTGCTCTGTGCCGCGTCGATATAGCGGACGGAGCAAGGCAACGCCGCTACACCGGTTACTGCGCATGGATGGCCAGTCGCAACATTGGAGACGGCGGTGAGATGGCCAAATATCAAAAACCTGAACCCGCATCTGCGTGAATGTGTATGCCAAAAATACCCCGTCTACATAAACCACACATCTTTTCGAGCATTTGCTTGAGAAAACTTATAATAGAGCTTCAACGGAGTTGGTAATGCGGTCAGATGAATGATTCCGCCATTGTTCTAATCGTACGATTCATTTGGATCGTTTCAATTTTTCTTTTGCTTTTAATAATGAAGTCACTATCGAGGCTTCCATCTAAGCACGACACTCCAGCCAGAGCACAAAGGTTGCTCGAGAGATAGACTTGCGCAACATTACTCAGAGTCGCTTCTTACAAACATTGTATTTTTCTGTCTGCATTTCATTAGCAAAATTTTCGGTTTATCGGCTTAAAAGAACCGACACCCCATAGACGGCCGAAGAAACTACAGGAACTGACGGACGAATTTTTGGCATTTAAAAAAGCTTATCTTCCATTTCGTCAAATACTGAACCAAATTCGCCTGGTCGAGTAAGAACAAGAGTTTGTTAGCATGCGGCTATGCTAAGGTATAACGCGCAAACGACAAGGGTTGTTCCCATGCTGCACACCACCCCACCAGCCATTTCGCCCGCGAACCGCCGAAAGTTGGAGTGTTTATGAGAGCGATTGGGCAAATTACTTGAAGTAAGTTGAACATGGCCCAAGTCGTTTTTGTAATTTTTGGGGACTAATCTGCTCAAATTTACTTTAGCGCACAAGCTAATTGCTAAAAAGGAGGAGATAAAACATTATCTGCTTTTAAAATCTGCAACCGAGTTTCCAACACGGTATCCTGGTATCGGTGGAGTTGTACACAACATGAGCTATTCCCATTTGTAACTGCAACTTGGGTGTATTAACCTGTTGAGTGTAAACAACAATTACAAATACCGTATTTACCCGATTCTAATGCGCACTTTTTTTCCGAAAAAATAGGCCGAAAAATCACACGCGCGTTAGAATCGGATACAAAACCGAAACTGCCGAAACAGCGGAAATTTCGTCCCACCCATCGCCACCGCCATCTCAATATAGCGCCAAAGCTTTTAGCAACGATTTTTCGGACTCAACAAGCCCAGGCGCCTAGGCTTTTCTATCGGAGTTCAAACAAATCGTCAAATCGTTTCACTTGCGCGCTTGATAACAGCAATGGCAGCAGCGGCACCCACGCGTTTAAAACGAGGGGTCGGCTGAAGCGTGCACCTCTGGAGAAGCTCTCGGGATGGACGTGCGAGGCGTGGGCCACGATCCCATAGACCATGGTTGAACGTTCGTTCAGAAGTGTGGCATCGAGAACTCGCTTGAAGGCACCGAGGCCGAGATGATGTGGTCAGCGGAGAGCGAAGTGAAGTGAGATGAGGGAGATTTCTTCGGGAAATAAATCGCCCGTTTCTCTCGCATTCGTTTGTCTGGGTCACAAAGTCCCGTGGGCGTTACAATCGGAGGTGCAAGTTTTTTTGGTTTTCTTGCCAGGAAAATCGGGTGCGCGTTAGAATCGGGGGCGCGTTTTAATCGGGTAAATACGATATGAGTGTAATAACGAGGCAGACTCTTATGAAAAAATACGTTCTCATAAATTACCCCGGTCTCTGCGCATTAAGCGAAGAGACACACATGCACGGTGCATGCACTATCTGGAGCATTAAAAAAATCCACAACTTTGCGCGGATACGTTAGGTGCAACATTTTTTACCTTTTCGTTCAAACACCCTCAACAGACGTACCAAATGTGCAATCTGTAATCACGGCATTTATATCATAGCGGGCAAATCTACGTGCAAAACACGGGTTACGGTGAAAAACACACGACATCTATTAAACACACAAGCAAAGTTTGTCTAGGGAACGCCTTTGCTTACCTCATTTATTACGAGTATTGTATCGAGGTTAGCATTTTTCCACGCACGTTTCTTTCACCATCATTGCGACATACCTCGAACACTGAGAACACCTACACACTCATTTAAAATTCACTAGTTTCAATATTACTGAAATGGCGTGAAAGTCTGTCTGTTGAACCTTATTGTTTGCCCTCCTTCGAAGTCAGACCCTATGTATTTTGTGGCACTTTTAGAGAACCAATTTGTGGTCTCTGCATACCGCAGATAAAAATATTAATTATCAATATAACTATGAATTATCAATAAAATTATCAATATAACTGTAACTACCACAGATATAACAAAACAATTGTGAATTCTGGTGGCCTATCTACTGATAGAAAGTAATGCGGATATTGGATTGAAATATTCTCGGAACAATAATAACGAACGAACGTTTTACCACCTACATTGACTCTATTTCTTCACTGTTGAGCTAGGACACCACGTAATTGCCTTGTGGACACCCAGGAGTGTCCTTTTTGGTTTCTCTTAATCTAGGAACAGGGACCAATTCAAGCCAACGCCATCAAAACTAGTTATTAAAGTGTCCGGTGTCTGCATTGTCCGCTCTCGCAGTGGAAAATGCACCATGATTGTTTCGCGGTCCATTCGACTCCACGCCTCACGTATATACCATAAGGTAATTATTCACAGCAGCGTTACTCCATTACAAACGTCCCAGGCCTAGCGATCGGCCCTCCCACATTTTTCAGAAAGAAAAATCTGTCGATAATCGTGTTCCCGAAAATCTCTGGTTGCAATATTGCACGCAAAAAAAAAACTTTTGACTATGAGACAACCGTTAAAGATGCGATGCTTGTCAAACTGCGTGAGTTTTGTAAATTTGTTTTAAACATCCTGGACAAGATGGAAAGCAAAAAATCTGGCCATGGCACACCTCTCTGCTGGTGCGTAAGCGAAATTCCAATGAAATATTATTAACAAGCAGTTCCTTCTTGATCTTGCGAAAATAATGGAGCTACGATGGCGCAATTTTAACAATTTTTCAAACTACCTTCTGCTCCATGGAGGGAAACAAAAAAGTTTGAAGTGAAACTACAAGACGTACATTATTACAAAACTTTTTTTTGCCAAAGACAAGTAAATTGTTTTTTTGACAGATAAGCTCCAAAATCTCCCCGGACGGGGCACCTTGAGTAATCTTTGTGACGTTATTGGCGACACCGCTAACCCCTAGCCCCCATACTCACGCTGTAATCTACCATGGCTAGGAGTTGTAAAGTGAAGGGCAGAAACCATAAAGGGTGTCCATCGGAGCCCAGGTCAAGCTCCGGCGGATGAGCTCCCACTCTATTTACCGGGCTGGGTGCTGCAAGACCTCTCAAGGCATCAGGGGAAACCGAGCGAAGGAAGTAACCCCGTCCCCTGCTTTTTTCGATATCGCATGTTTTTTTTCTTTTATCCCCCCTATCCAATGATCGGCCCCCTAAAAGGGGCTTCACCGAAGTACTACCTAAAATGAAATGAGAACATTTCCACAAGTTCCTAACCATTCACTCTGCAGAAACCACTCCTGTTGCAAAGAAGTCGGTCACTCTGTTTTGCAAAATGGATTAAGCCTGTAGTTGGTTCAGACTATGATGCTAAGAAACTCGCATCAGCTGATGAACTGTTCGAAGAAAAAAGTAATAATTAGAGTGAGAACTTACTGAAACAGACGACTTTGGCCGACTTGACTGTCACTGTGACACCCTGAAGTCTCGCAAGGAGTCATATAAGAGAAATAACTAGAGTCTGAGACGGAGGCAGATCTTCTTGACACGGTAAAACCTTCAGGTGTAACTGCAGTGAAACGAATTGTAATCCAGAGACCGAATTAGGAAACTCCGAGAAAGCATCTAATCCTAACGTTTGATCGCACAACGTCACCAGAAAAGGTCAAAGTGCGTTTCCATAGCTGCAAAGTACGGCCGTATGTCCCAAATCCGAGGCGCTGCTTTAAGTGCGAACAATACGGCCATGGAGCCCTTTCATGCAGAGGAAAGTCCACATGTGCCAAATGTGCTGAGACGGGTCACTCCTCAGAAGATTCTGACAGCACCACTCTGAAGTGCCCGAATTGCAGCGGAAAGCACGCTTCTTATTCGCGTACACGTACAAAATTCAAGGCCAAAAAGGAAATAATCAGTATAAAAGTAAATGAAAACATCACCTTTCCAGAGGACATACGGCCGTACGAAAGGTGAGCCAAAACACAAGCTGCTTTCGGCCCCAAAGTATGCAGACGCTGCCCGCAGGGGGTTTGGAGCGGCGTTTGGTCAGCACGGCAACACAGTGCAGAATTCTCTCTGGCGTGTTGCTATCCCAACCCCCCCTTCAGCAGCCACTTCCTGCCTCTACAACACCTGTAAAGACTGCGGGGGCCTGTCTCTTGCCGGACTGCCTTTGGTAGTCCAGAGTGGTCAGGAATCACCCAGTGTGGCGACTCCAACGAGTGTGGCGATTGTGATCGCCGCGGGTGGCTCTGCCGCTTTCACTGTTTCCTCTCCACCTGGCCTAGGGACACGTGAGCGCACGGAGGAGATGGACACCGGAGGTCCCAGAGAAGCGCCCATCCAAGCCCTGTCGCCTGCCCCACCCACGGCTGTGGCGGCTGGAACTATAAGCACCCGCCGGCGTGCAAAGTCCAGGCGGCGCAGTCCGCCGGACACTCCCCAAACATATGATGAGGGAATAGACGTCGGACCGTTCCTGTCTGCATCGCTGTTCAAAGAACGGGCTGCAGTATCCAAGCCAACAGAAAAGCCAAAGAAACCCGCTCCAAGAATACAAGCCCCGATAGACAAAACATGAACCCACACAAACACATTCCAGTAGCTCCTAAATGTACATAATAGGAACAGAAAATATCACCCAGTGGAACGGTAGAGGCCTCCTTAAAAATCGTGATGATGTCTACGAAATATTGCATCCCAATAAGCCCAGTGTGATGTGTCTACAACAAGCATATATCAACTCCAAACACACAAACCTCTTGAATATTTACATGGTAAGTAGGAAGAACAGGGATGATGGTGTTACATCTTCAGGTGGTGTGGCCATCATTGCCCGAAAATTATTAGCATGCCACCCTATCCAATTAGAGACTCTCTTCGAGGCTATTGCCATTAGAACCATAAATTTCAATAGGCTAATAACAGTTTGCTTTATTTACATTCCTCCTTATTTCCAGCTTTCAAGCTCCAATTTTGAGCGGCCTGTAGATCAGCGACGAGAACTTTTCATTCTCATAGGCGGCCTCAGTGCACACAACACTCTTTAGGGCCCTCTCCACCCGGATGCCGGAAGTCGCCTAATCAAAAAGTTCTAACATCTTCAGGAGCATGCCTACTTAAAAAAACAAGCCTACATTATTTAATATAGGACACAACACGTATTCCAACACTGACTTCGCTGTTGGCCCTGCAGTACTCCTTCATAGCTTGAGTGGAATGTTGGCACTAAACCATATGGCAGTGATCACTTCCCTACCTCCCTAACATACATAAAGGTCCTAACAGTAACCTTCCTATTGCGAGTTTATAGAAGCAGGAGCAAACTGGAGCACATCCACAGAGACATCTTAACTGCACTACACATACATCTCACACTTACGTGTACTGAAGGCAACCCAGCTCGTCACGGCGCACATACTCGCGGCCGACAAAAAGTCAATTCCCCAGGCCTCTGCGGCCCCGCGCAATCCAAAGAGGCTTTGGTGGAATGACGACTGCAGACGTGCGCGGGAGGCCCAGAACAAGGCGTGGGGCATCCTCCGGAGATGCCCCACAAGATTTGACCTTCTTTCTTTCAAAAGTGCAAAGGCATTAGGTAAGCGTGTGCGCCGTAATGCAAAAAGGGAGAACTCGCGCGCCTTTCTCAAATCCATAAAATTATATACAGACAACCACAAGGTATGAACTCGAATACGTAAGCTAAAATGACAACACACACATAGCCTGCCCCTGGTTAGCACGACAAGGGAAACACTGGAAGATCAGGCTAACACTCTTGCACAACTGTTTCAACACAAGTCTAGTTCTGCACACTACACAAACACGTTCATGCAACACGAAACATCCGCCGAAACGAAGCCTATACGTGACAAGGATAAGTCAAAGTGAGTATTCAACTCTGAATTTACTCTCCATGAGCTCAAGATTGCTCTTGCCACTTGTAAGGCTACAGCTCGAGGTGCAGAAAAAATTACATACACTTTGATTCAACACCTACCCGCAGACACTCTTAAGACACTCCTGCACCTATACAACCAAATTTGGCTATCCGAGCACCTTCCAAGGTCTTGGAGGGAGGCCATAGTTGTGGCGTTTCTGAAACAAGGGATGGACCCTTCTTCTCCAGCAAGCTATAGACCCATAGCCCTGACAAGCTGCCTGTGCAAGCTCTTCGAGAAGAGGGTGAACCCGATGCTCATGTAATTTCTTGAGTACAATGGTCTTCCGAAGAGCTGCCAGGCAGCTTCTGGGAATAGCGATCCACAAAGAATAAGCTTGTTGCATTAGAATCATAAAATAAAAATGCCTTTATACGCATACAGTACTGTATGACCGTATTTTGTGACGTGGAAGAAGTGTATGATACGGCATGGCGTTACGGCATTCTTGCAGACCTAAAATCCTGCGGTGTAACGGGTAATATTTTGAATACTCTTGATAGTTACATGTCCAAACGAACATTTCGTGTCAGAGTCGGGTCGGCACTGTCAAGAGTTCACATTCAAGAAAATGGCATGATTCAAAACGGATTTTTGAGCTGCACGCTGTTTATCGTCACGATGAATTCACTTCGGAATTATATTTTAAATATTGTAATATATCTATATGTGAACGTCAAGTCCAGCTTGGGGTAAAGAAACTTTCTCGCTGGGCAGACGGAAATGGTTTGGAACCTAAACCCCCGAAAAGTACCTGTGTCGTATTCTCAAGGAGACGAGACGTGGAGTAAGACCCGAGCTTGAAATAAATCTCAATGGTGAGCCAATTCCTGTTAAAACGGAATACAAGTTTTTGGGTGTGGTCATATAAGAAAAACTCACATTCATCTCAAACATCAAACAACTCAAACAAAAACGTCTAAAAACAATAAATATTTCGAAAGTCCTATTTCAGAAATCATACAGGGCTGATAAACAACTCCTGCTGCGCGTTTATACCGCTTTGATAGGGTCTCGTTTGGATTACGGAGGTGTTGTCTATGAGTCGGCAACAAAAACAGCGCTAAAAATGCTCGACCCAGTGCTGTACCTGGGGCTTCGCCTCACATGTGGTGCTTTCCATTGAAGCCATATCCAAAGCCTGTGTGTGGAATTTCACAAATGGTGCCTGGAGAACCAGCGAAGTTACGTTGATCTTTTATATGCTTATAAAATATCATCACTCGACGACCATCATTTTAAACCTATTTTTAGGGATACATCAATCTCACAGCTCTTTTTATAAAAAAATCGCCCAGCCGGTTATAATCCCTTCTCACAAAAGATGAGTTCAGGCACCTTTACTCAAATTCTCCTTTTTAAACATCTTGAAATCATCTTGCATTGATTTTGTAGTACCATGGCACCTTAGCCATGTGTCGTGTGACTTATCTTTCATTCAACTCGATAAAAATAGAGTACCGAGAAATGCGATCCTCCAGCACTTTCTCTCACTGCAGGAGAAGTACCAGTGTACAGAAGATTACAGCGATGCCTTCAAGACTGCCTCTGGACCCAATTTTCAAGTTTCTGAGACCATTATTACAACCTGTAGCGTCTGCACAGCAGAGGCTGGTGGAATCTTTCTTGCTGTGAATCACATCGTCAAATGTCGCATTCAAAAATATGTCATTAACAAGGATTCACTACGCGTTGTACGGGCGTTATTATCCCGAAAGAAGTCCACAACTTACATCATCAATCTGGTTCTTCGAAAAATGATGCAGTCCCTGAGGTGACTCTTTGTTGGGTCCCGGGCCACCCGAGGATAGCGGGAAATGAGACAGCAGATGAAATGGCCACTGCTGACTCACAAGCCTGGTGCACATAACAACAGTACCCTACACCAACTTGAAAGAACCCATAAAACAACTGCGTAAACTTGGGAAAAGCATTGGAGTGAACAGATAGACAACAAACTGCAGCTTTTAAAACCACACTTGGGACGATACACAACCGAATCACACGACAGACACACAGAAATTGCCTTGGCAAGGTTATGGATAGGCCACACAGATGTAACACACTCCCACCTGCTCACTGGATCCCCAAGTCCCATGTGCAGCGGGTGTGGACATGGTCTATCCATAATCCACATACTGAATCAATGCTAAGCACTTGACATAACAGGGCGCAAACACTTTGCACAATTATGCACACGACATATTCCACAATATCCTTCATTCTTCTCAGGAGACGAGCCCATGTTTTTAATCAAACAAGGTCTTGAGTTTCTTTCCTACACAAAATTTTTGCATTTCATTTCTTATCATGCATCTTGACAACCTGGGCCTCCACACCAGTCATCTTCATTCCGTTGTGCTTTACTTTGTTTATTTTTACTCAAATGTTTTACTTTTACTTTCATGTCATCTCATGAAATTGCTTGTTTGGCGCTCTTTGCACTTAGTTGCCCTTGCACCATTAAATCCAAAAATCATCATCATCATTAGCTCAAAATTCTGCACAAATGCAGTGTTGACAGAAATTCGCACGTTGGTTTCGCAATGTAGCAGTCGTAATAAAAATACGTGGGATAGTTTGTTGCGTGTGCCGTATGTTGGACTGCAGTGTCACAAAACACACAGTTGTAAATTTTGTTAAAGGCAAGGAATTTTTTTTAGAAATTGATTCTTTTACGTCTGTTGTACGCTCTTTCCAAAGATTGCTTAGCTGCTAACTACACCGCTATCACTGTTCGTTATGGCCATGCGGCGAGCTGTCCCTTAGATGTTTCCCCTCAGGGTACTCCTGCCCTTTATTGAGTACCCTCTACGATGGGTCAGCGGCGAAGGCGTTACGGAGTTGATCCGAGGTGCCATGTCGACCGCGGTGGCAGTATTTTCGTGGAGGCGAAAAGCAAGAACAGCTGCTTGCCGAGATGTCGCCGCCCGTTAAGGATACACAGATTACAAAATTAATCCGCACTCCTCCAGTAGGCCGCCTCTAATAGCCCAGGATTTGCATCAGCGTGTTTAACCCCACAATTCTTTAATACAGGATACACAATTGGTAGAATTCATGGCACACAAGTCGTACATTTGTCCGTGGTTAATGTAATGTGAGTGAGCTGTTTCTACCCCATGGCTGGATGAATGGGTCCCAGCGACGACGCCTTCACAATTGGAAGATTGTTACATCGCATATAAGGTGAAAGGCATATTTTGGCCCTTTCAATAGCAGTATCTACAGTGCCGCGATCATTTACTTGACGGGATTTAGAGAATAAGGTATATCATACCCGCCATTGCGTTGCATCTGAATGAACCGAGAGACCGCTCTCGCCTGTCGAGAACCGCGGTTGAACGTGTTTAAAGAAAGGTTGTTAGAATCACATTTGGAAAAGTTGAAGGAAGTATTGTATAAAATTTAACTACGCAAAGGAACGACTACGAGAAACGGCACGCATGAGCGGTCGTAAAGAACTCTGTATTGGTCCCTACGCGCAGGCCAATTTTACATAAAGGACTACTGGGGCGCCGCCAAATACTGAGATTTGTGGACAACAGATCGTTGTCGCCGTTTCGGTAAAGGTAGTGACAGTTCCTGCTTATTGTCCTGTGTAGTAATTGCAAAAATGTTTTGGCCAATTTCAAGGCCAAAAAGTCTATGAAAAACTGTGACAACCATTCCTATTGTAATTTTGTAACAATTTAAAAAAAGTTTTTTCAGAAAGATTGAAAAAAATTAACCACTAGAAATTTTATCCCGTTTAAGAACCTGTGCAAATTACGCATGTTTAATAAACACATTCTGAAAATAGGAGGTTAGTCTAATGATACATATATATATATTTCTATTTTTTTCTTCGTTGTAATTGGTTTACAAGTGTTTTGTTGACAAGTTTTTGAGCAATTCTGAATGTTCGTAACAGTGCCATACCCCATTGCGTTCATTGTAAATGTTTTAGGGACTTTTATCGGAAGCCTGAATGTGGGTCTGGTAGTGCAGAGGCAGGATATTTCCAGTTCCTACTACCACCGGTGGTACGCGTGCCATGGTGGACTGATTTGTGGCCTCTGATAAATCATTATTTCACAGGAGAACACAATTCAAATTTAGGTATTGGCTATAAACGTGTGCTGGTTTAGGGATTTTTCACTTGTCAATCAGGAAACTGAAAATATGGTTTTCCTAACACATATGATAGACTTGCGTACAAAATGTAACAGGATACGTGATGTAATCGTGGTTCTCACATGTAGTTGATAAATTTACCTTCTCGGGCAAAATAGCAAGTCCAGTACTTGAGCTTACTAAACGATGCCCTATAGAAGGGCACTAGCTTGTTGAGGCCCAATCAAGAAAACATCATTTAACTGTGTGTTTTTTATCGGTATCTGTCGCTGGATTGCGTAAATATATAGTGACAGTAGCGTTTTACTGCTTTAAATTTGGGTCAATAAATTACGTACTATAACAAAATTCGCGCAACCATTTTTGCAATGAAGTAATTAAAGTTCCTTCGGCTTCACTGCAGTTACCACGCGTCAAAGACGGGATACCGAAAACAAAATTGCAGTAGAATGCAGCATGCGTAATGAAAGGAGACAGCTATTGACGGAACCAAACAGAAAAATCTGTACTGGACAACGGGATATATATATATATATATATATAGGGAGTAGCAGAACTTTGAAGATGGTAGAGAACACACGAGAAGAAAAACTTCGAACAAGGTAAAAGCACGATTGTGGCCTACGTTTCAGCAAAGAGAACTTGCTTTCCTCAGGGCCCTGAGGAAAGCAAGTTCTCTTTGCTGAAACGTAGGCCACAATCGTGCTTTTACCTTGTTCGAAGTTTTTCTTCTTTTATATATATATATATATATATATATATATATATATATATATATATATATATATATATATATATATATATATATATATATATATATATCCCGTTGTGAACCCGTGAACTCGTCGAATTTCCTGTTATCCCCATCCCTCGCGCTCATGCAGTGTGTTCCTCCTTGCCTCTTTCTTGCCTCCTCCTTGCCACCTTGTTCCTCCATCTTCCTCTCGTCGGTTTTTTTAGGCTCTTTTTCGCCTGCCTTTGGCAGAATACGGTCTGTATGGCGTGTGTGGTCGTTTTTGTGTTTGTTTCCCATGTGGCTTGTGTTTCGGGGCGCCGCCCCCATTCTGATGCCGTACGATTTTACCCAAAGCTTTCATTCTTGAGGAAGACCTGACTCAGGTCGAAACGTTTAAAATAAAGTCTCCGAAGAGCGTCCTTCTACTTTGTGTGTATTGCAGCAGCAACTAAGGACTCTACTTCATGACTATATATATATATATATATATATATATATATATATATATATATATATATATATATATATATATATATATATATATATATATATACATACATATGTATATATATATATAAGAATTGGCAGTCAAAAAACCTCGGAAATCGAAGCCGAGAAGGTGGTTAATCATTGAAACAGACAAAGAATTTTGAAAGACAGAAAAAGGAGAAAAAATGCCCTCCGGGTCGGATCCGAACCCACGAACTGAAGATTACGCGTCTGGTGCGATGACCACTACGCTACCGGCGGGGCTATTGTTCCATCCACATATTGGGGTATTTATTTTAATGTATATTTGTTTCTTGCGCTTGGGAGTGGTAGCCAGTGCCACTCGTTCTACTCGGGGTGAAGGAGACCTCCTTTTAACTCCCTGGCCGTGAATCGAGTGTCTACGGCATGTTGAGAGTGGTGGACGAGCATTGAACACCCTTAACCTCCCTATGGCCCTAAGACTGCCAGAACAGAGGCCCTCACTATGCAAGTATCGAATCAGAATAGGTAATCAGAGGCTCGTTGTATTAAGACAGAAATAAGTGTTGGCAGTCAAGAAAGCCTCGGAAAAGATATGGGACAGTGCGGTAGGTCATTGAAGCAGATCAAGAATTTTGAAAGAAGGAAAGAAAGCGGCGAAAAAAGGCCGTCAGGTGGGGTCCAAACCCACGCCCTTTATAAAACGCGTCTGGTGCGATAACCACTGCGCTACAGGCGGGGCTGTTTCCCCTCCACGTTCTGGGGTATTTATGTGAAGGTATTTTTGTTTACTACGCTTGGGGATGGTAGTCAGCGCCACTCTGGCTACGCGGGGTGAAGGAGACCATCTTTTTAACTTCCGTGCCGTGACTAGAGTGTGTACATCATGTCGAGAATGGTCGACAAGCGTTAAACACTCTTAAGCTACTTATGGCAAGAAAGAAATGAGAAGTTTTGTTTACTTAACTAAACTCTAATTTTCTCGGTGGGGTAGTAATGTTGTGAATAAAATATGTGCACGATTCTCATTGCGATAAGCAATGCCGTCTTAATTGGCCCTCTCAGCGGAGTTAAAAATTTAAAGAGCCATTTCAAATATATATATATATATATATATATATATATATATATATATATATATATATATATATATATATATATATATATATATATATATATATATATATATATATATATAACGGCATGAAGTTCGGCCTCCGAACAGAAATCAGCAGTGGCAGGGACTTAACATTGTAAAGCGACATGACATTCACATGAAGTTGGCCAAGCCACATCTCTTACAACGAGTGCAGGGCACGTACGACTCTATAAAGCGTCATAAAAGACTGTGGCGAGTTCTGAAATTACAAAGGAACAGTTCCATTTACCCTAAATTTTCTCAGCCATAAAATCATATCTTCTTAGGAACCAAAAATGTATGGCAAGGGTCTCATTAGTGTTCCATTAGGACCGCCGTGAGCAGAGTAATAGCTGATTTCCCCTAACTGGACCAACGGCTCCCGTAATTGACTAGCCAGAGTCACTGTTAATTATTGATAGTGACGCTGCCTAGTCCTTGAGCCGAACAGGTTTGGCCGGTTCAGTAAAACCAGACGGACTGATCACTTGCAGTTGTGAAACGAAACCAGCGAGGATTCCTGTACTAGACGGGAGCAGTCTGTCTTGATTTTCACCCAAGCCGCCAAACCGCCTCCATTCATTGAGTAGCCAGCGTCATAATCAATAATTAACAGTGACACTGGTAATTCAGCAAGCTAAAGCGCTTTGGCAGGTTGGGTGAAATCAACTAAGACCGGTCACATGGACGCCTTGATACGACACTATTTAAAGCGTTCCTTATTGTACTGCTTTGAACGTTACCTTAAATTTGTCTCCAAATATTTTCCTGTTAGCTCTTGACCTTATACGGCAGCCTTGTGCTTTGTAAACATCGCCCGTTTTCTTTTTTCATGCCACACTGATAATGTGTTTATGTTAGGGTTGCAGGTTTGTGGTGACTATCCTCATCTCTTTTACTTTCCTTAGGGCTTTTACTATATAATCTACGCTTTTAATGTAAAAAGTATAACTGAAAAGGTAGCACAACTTGTCCAGTTATCTGGACTAGTTCTAGCCAGATTGTCACGATACTTGTCCTGCTTGCCCTGCACTGCGTTCCCATGCAGCACATTATCCGTGATGACGACGACGACGGGCTGAGGTTGAAAATAATTTTTTTGCATTTGTAATTTTATATAGAAAGCATATAATTACGAGAAGTATACAGATGCTTTTGGTTTCTCAGTGCAGCCACGGCACACCCCATCAGAGTCGGGCTCACGTCCTACCGAGACTGTCAAAACCTCCCACACCCTCCACTGTAGAAAACTCGCATGATATTCAATTTCTCCCTCCTTTGGCTCGGTCCTTTCCTCCCGCCTGGTCCTGTTCCTAAAAGAAAACTTTTAGGGCCCTATGCAGGCCATCCACGGCCCTGGATCGATGTTCAAATGTTAACCCGTTTCACCCACCGGGTAAAATCACGCGCATTCGGGAAGCACGGCTCCTGCTACGCCCTTCGGAGCACGAAACGCGCAATTTCCACGGTTACCTCCGACTTGCACTCAGAGCCAAGGAACGCTGAAGACATGGATGGCGGAGAGAGTCGTTCTCAAAAGCCGATCCATTGCCCCTTGGCCGGCCGTCGGCACCGACAGAACTAAGGTGGTTAGGGAGACCTAACCATTAACGTCGCAAAAAGCGAACGCTCTTCATTCTTAGGGTTTAGAGCGAAGCTTTCGACCCAGGATATAATGCTACAAAATCAAGCATCAAATATTCGATGGCGACAATCCCTCTCCTTTGGACACAAGGGCAATCTTAGGTCTCGGCCTCGCCAAGGCTTTCGATAACGTCCGACACGAAGCGATACTAGAAGAGCTAGCCAAGGTAGACCCGGGGAAGCGCGTATACAATTACATCCGAGACTTCCTTACAAGCAGGACTGCTTCCCTTTCTGTCGGCAGCCTTGACTCGGGTGACTTTTCCATAGGTGTTACGGGCACACCTCAGGGGTTGGTGCTCTCCCTATTTCTTTTCAACGTCTCACTGTTAGTCCTGCCTGGGGGATTAAGCTACATCAAATGCCTTCACTACAGTCTGTACGCCGACGACACTACTGTGTGGATCGGTGGCGGCATCCATGGCCACATTCAAGACACCCTATGAAATGCAGTAGACATGGTGCAAAATTATGTTCGAGAACGAGGACTGGACT
Source organism: Haemaphysalis longicornis (assembly GCF_048455015.1). Taxonomy (NCBI): domain Eukaryota; kingdom Metazoa; phylum Arthropoda; class Arachnida; order Ixodida; family Ixodidae; genus Haemaphysalis; species Haemaphysalis longicornis. The sequence goes on along the minus strand of NW_027526233.1, from coordinate 99,628,704 downwards.
GTTCTCCTCAGAAATCCGAGTTGCTCCTCTGCTGGCCTACCGGTACGGGACGGAAGAGAGACACATCGAATCCCGACATCTGCGTCTACGCCAACAACCAGAAGATCCCAGTTGTCCACAGCATTAGGATCCTGGGCCGATGACTGCAATCGAATGGTCAGAACAAAGAGAAAAACCTTTATCTCGAGAAGACAACTCAGCTCACCATGCGAATCATCTCCCGAGTAGCAAACAAGAATAGAGGTATCGAGAAAGACACGCTCATACGGCTCGTACAAACCTTCGTAATTAGTAAAATTGACTACAGCAGTCCTTTCCTACGACTCAAACATGAGAAAAAAAAGGGCTTAATGAGGAAAGTTTATAAAGAAGCACTGGGATTACCTGTTACCACGCCCAAAGAACGGTTCCAAGCACCAGGCATGAGGAACTCGATTGAAGAACTAATTGAAGCGCAACAAACAGCTCAAAAGAACTGCTATGTAAAAGCAAAACGTCGAAGACACATTCGGCAGTCACTAGGAATCCGAAGCGGAAGTACCCTCCCAAACTAAGTTGACCTCCCACAGGAATGGCGAACATACATTCGCATCCCGCCACTACTAAGGAATATGCATCCAGAGGTAAATATGGAAAGAAGGCAAGCTAGAGCACTAGCCCTCGACAAAAGTTTTCGCACCCATAGTGAGCCACGGCAGATTGTCTACGTTGACGCAGCCGACTACAAAAACGGCGACTCTTCTCTACCGCCATGGCGATTTCTGTCGTCAGCAATGACGGCACCACGGTGACGTCAGCATTCACGCCGGCCAAACATCCCACTCAGGGCGAGGAAATGGCCATAGCTCTTGCTATAAATTCTACCCGAGCAAGCACAATCATAAGCGACTCGATGCCCGCCATTCTCAACTTCTCGAGAAACAGGATCTCCCCTGCAGCAGCCTCGCCGTTAGAGAAGACTACTAATTAAAGATAAATTTTTTTGATGTGAACTCGGGCCCACTGCGGTCTACAGGGGAATGAAATAACCTTACGCAACCACTCGAGTTCTGGTCAACCAAGCTGTGTTGCCTACGACGCCACCACAAGCACCATCATCCTCACACAAGACCTCGCAGGAAAGCCAAGAACAAGCACACGGTATTAGATCTTACAAAGACAGGCGAATCCCAGACAGGGATATAATTAATCACGACAGGTCATCCAGATAAAAATATCCGCCGGCCCACCCCACTCTTTCCAGGAACGAGGCAGTCACGAGGTGACGGTTGCAGACGAACACTTTTCCGAGTCCCGTTTCCCACAACCGCTGCTACCCACACCTTTACTCAAACATCTTCACTTTGTGCAACAGCAGAGCCGACCTACACCACATAATATGGTCCTGCCATGAGCTCCAACAAAACGAGAGGTATTAATAGCAAATATGATGTAAGTACACTTAGAAGATACAAAATAAAACTGCTGAACAATGGGAGATTGTTCTTGTAAGCTCAACACCGGATGAACAACTGATATTCATTTAATGTTTAAATTCATTGAAGCGAACTACGGATATAAAATAGCGTATGTTCCGCCCTGGGTCATGATTTGTTCTGGGTTGTGCCCAAGTTTGTAATTGCGAGGCAACGGAAGGCGAAACCAACGTATTTAGGTCTATCAGTTTTTCTAGATTATATTATATCAAATCTATGTAGATATAAAAAAGTAGAATTTTACTGCAGAATTTGGCAATTAGTGCCTGTAATTATTTCTACCAAGCAAACGTGCGTAATTTACTCATCCTTTGACCGCGTTTTTGACCTGCAACACTCTAGGTGCGACTGCATGGTCTGTAATTGGCTATAGAAGTGTGGCCTTCTACTAACAAAGGGTTTTCACTTTCGGATTTTTTTCATTGTATTTTACTGTATTGCATTCAGCTGGCGCCAATAAAGCCTGGTGCGAGGTATTACCACCACAATACTGCGTGGACAGCACGACCTCAAGACCATAAACTAAGCACTCCCAAATGAAAGTTGACAGATGACTACGGTGATGAAATCGCGTGAAAGACGAAAAAGAATTGGCGGGTCCACGAAAGCATGACGTTTGGGCTTGCGAAGCAAACCTTTGTTCCACCCGTTCTCCAGGAGACAAAAACGCTGCAACTGATTGTACGGCGAAGAATGAACATAGCTGAAAAACTGGCGAAGGTACCGAACGGTATGCTTTCGTGGCGAGCAAAATTAACAATCTTTTTACGGGGCGGTTCAGGGGTTATTGGCGCCACAGTTCTTAATGGAACTTAACTTCAGATCAGCAGAGTGTGCCATAAGGCTTGCACCTTCACGTCTTTAAAAGTTCTGAGTATCGCCTCTAAGATTTTAAACCAAAAAAGAAAACAATAAATTGACAAGAAAGATTTCTATCTGAACCGGCCACTTGCGTTAGAGAAAAGGTATGTTTCTCGGTCACTAACGTGCTTGGGAATGAATCACCTAAGGTGTTCCAGTTTTATGAGTTTGCATGCCCTCCCGAAAAAACGCGTTTGGAAAAAGTGCTGTCAAATTAAGGAGCAATACCTTTTGCCTAGATGATCAGTGCGCTGCATGTGACTGGTGGTCGAAGTGTCTCTTTGGCTCTAAATAGCACGGATCCAACAGGCTTGCCTCTGCATGACCCCAGACCATTCGGTCACTGCAGCGCCTATGCTGACGCGGCGCCGCGCTATGTATCCCTCACAAGCTTAGTTTTACGAATGCGAGATTTAAAGACGATAATGATTCTTGAGCTATCTAAACACTGAAATATTGGCCTGCTTGTATGTCTGCTTGTCTGTCTGTGACTCGGTTCAGTTGCCAGGCCAAATTGAAACCAGCTCTGCGATAGCCTTTTAATGCTCACTGCCAAATATAAACGTTACGTCCGGTCTCAATGTTCACACTTGTCAGCAATTAAGAACAAGAACAAGAACATTACGCAAATATAATCTACAAAATAAATCCATAAGTGATATTTGCAGGGTTCCTTTACCCCAAAAATTACCCGTGCTTGGTTTTGGTGTTATCAAATGAAATACTGCATCAAAGGCAGAAAACGGTCACCTGTTTTTGCCCACTTGCCAGGCGGAATTTAAAAAATTAACGGCATTACAAACAAAGGATTCACTACATACGATCCACGTTTAGCTTAGAATACTCGTGATGAAGGGCAACAGGGTTTTATAAACGTTGTAATAGTGTGCCTCAACTCACGCGCGCTGCTATCGTACGGCAGCATTAGCATCGAGACACCAGACATAGAGCAGTGGAACGCGATTAATTTAAAATAACTTGAACCAACCTCAAGTGTGTTATGTTGGGAGGAACGACACCGGACAATAACAGCATGAAAGGTGACGAAAAACACAGATGGCATCTACTTGCCACGGGAACCCGTCGACTATCGTCTTTTGTCGACATTTGCACATAAAGGAGCAGATACGCGGCCATTTTTAGGTATGTTTCGGGGCTCAAGTCCTTCCCCCAGAAACGCCAGCGAGAAATTATTACATGAGACAATTGTACAAAATTTGGCTGTAAAGCAGTAACCAATTGTAGTTTCTTGTCCGGGGCTACTTTCTGAGGTATTTCGGAAGGTTACTGCGGCCAACCTCTCTGTAAATATATTGTTCTGTAAACAACAGTAAAAACCCGACGTTTTGAAGGCTTTACTGCGAAATACCTCGAAATGTTTTTCAGTTCATTTACATTTTCTGTTACAGGTTGCTATTTTTGTGTGAAGTTGGTTGAAAGTTGGTGTTTTGAATTTCTACCCTGGGAATGATTGAATGAGGAGCAGGAGCCACCTGTTCAAAATTTAGCGATTGTCACATCAGCATAAGCTGGAAAGCGTAGTCGGGGCATATGTAGCTTGGGCATATATTAATCATTGAACCAGATGTAGCCCGTAGGGTATAACATGCTCGACATTGTGTTCTAGCCGAGTGAAGCGTTATTCTGCTCCTACAAATCGTGAAACGCAGCCGAAACAGGGCAAGAAAGGTTTGTTTAAATCAGAGGAAGCTGAGAGAGCTGAAGAGTGTGCATTGCAACCGCCCTACTTGCGCAAATGAACAAATACAACACCGGCATGCATAAGTGCTCGGCTGTGTCCGCTGTATTTTTTCCTGTGCACAGTGAAAGTTTCCATAAGGGCGAATAGGGTGCTGTCTAATACTGAGGTTTATTAACCCACGGAATAATACTTACTGCTTTGAGGGACGCAAATGACAGTTCTTCATTCTAGTGTGTAAAGTAAGCAGCAGAAATTTTGGACACTGGGTAAATAAAAAAAGATTTTAAACGCAACAAACGCCCATTATATTCTTTTAAAAAGGAAACATTTCTTCAGAAATATTTAAAATATAATTTAATTTTTAATTCAGTCCTAATAAATAACTATGTTCAAAACGGATGTTGTTTACGAACTTGTTAATAACCACTAGCATTTTAGGCAAAAGCAACAAACTAGATTGATGTTTACTGTTGTTGTTTTAGAATGTTGGATTCTCTTTTTCATTAACGTATATGTGTGCAGCCAAAGGAAGTAAGTATATAATATACCAGCGCCTCTACAAAGAGTTTGCGGTGTAAGGTACTTAGGTAGTGTGCTGAGAAAATAGTAAATTAATTTAGGTTGTATGTAATTTGTCTGCTGTTAACAATAGAGAATGCGTGAATGCAGTGGTATTTAGGCGAGAATTTCCATTTGAAGTGACAGGAACAACTAATCGCTACGCAGTTAAAATACGCTGGCTGACATCAGAAGAGTTCTACTCAGAGCTTGTCACTTTTGAGACAGCCCAATTTCGATTGCAGTGTTCATCTAAAGCGTATAGTTTTAAAAAATAAAAAAAAGCACAGAAGCCTATCCACACATGGCTTTAAAACTGACGGTTTGAAATGTATGTCTAGGATTATGGTAATCTCAAATAATTGCAAAAACCTACGATCTGGTCAAGGCTCTCATTAAAAATTCGTGTCTGTAAATTTTCTGACACTTTTATTACTGCGCAAGAAACCCTCCATTGGTCACAGATTGCTGCAAAATATTATGTTTGTACCCTCTTGGCGAAATCCAACAACCCTCTGTAGCCATGGAATGAATGAATAACTTTAATACGGGTAAGAGATTAAAAAGCCTTCGGGAGGTAGGGGGAAAGGGATTATAAAGGCAATGCAAATCAGTTGTAATAAAAGTAATAAACATCATGTTCAAATGTCCTCTTTAAACTATCCATAGAAAAAAGAACTTTAGATAAAACCATACAATATTCATGTTTACAAGTCATCGCCAAAGACGCCTTCAAACAAAAATAAAGTAAAGCAATAACAGCATTAAAAATCAAGTGTCCTCCCCAAAGAAACAATGAAAAATGCAAGAAAACTAAGAACCTGTTGGGCTCGTTGATTCATGTCAACACTTATAACTGCAGATACACGAAGAACGAAAGAGGGTCGGCAAACCGCAAACGTTGAGTTTTCACATTTACTGGAGTGAAGCAAGTCGAGCTTGTATATACGAAAAAAATTACACCATCTTCCCGTAGAGGAACCCTTAGTTGTATGCGAAGCAGCCAGGGGGCCAATTCAAGTGCCCATTAGTTTTCGATGATGATGATGATGATGATGTTTAGAGTTTAATGGCGCAAGGCCGACTAAGGGCAAAGAGCGCCAAACAAAAGTGATTACATGAAAGTGTCATGGAAGTAAAAGAAGATTTTAGTAAAAATAAACAAAGTAAAACACAACGTAATGAAGATGACTGGTGTAAAGGGCCAGGTTGTCAACATGCTTGATAAGAAATGAGATGTAAAAATTTTACGACTGTGAGAAACTCGAAAACGCGTTTGATTGAAAACAGTGCTTTCTCTCCTAAGAAGTATGACGGGTGTGGTGGAATATGTCGTGTGTGTAGTTGAGGGAAGTGTTTGCGTCGTGTTGTGTCGAGTGCCTTACATTGTATGAGGATGTGCATCATGGATAGGGCCTCTCCGCACCCGCTGCACAGAGGTCTTGGAGACCCAGTGAGAAGGTGCGAGTGTGTTGCATGAGTGTGCCCTATCCGCAATCTAGCCACGGCGACTTCAGTGAATCTATAGCGTGTGTCGGTGGTGTATGGTCCCAAGTGTGGTTTTATTACGTGTAACTTGTTATCTGTTTGTTCGCTCCAGTGTGTTTGCCTTGTTTTGCGAAGTTGTTGTGTGATGTGTGGTTTCACGTCGGGGTAGGGTAATGAGGTTATGTCTACTGTATTCGAGAGTGTAGCAGCAGCAGCCATTCGATCCGCTGCTTCGTTCCCGGCTATACCACAGTGGCCAGGGACCCATCAAAGGACTAGTTCAAATGTGTGGACATACACAGACATAATACCCTTGACTATTAAATTTACAACGTGATTTTTTGAAGACTTTGTTGACGACCACGCCCGCACAACACTGAGAGAATCTGTATATATAATGGATTGTGGAATGCGGCTTTGAAGGATATGATTAACAACCAGAAGTACACCATAAGCCTCTGCCGTAAAGATACTTGTATTACTGTTAAGTGTTCTAGTGACAGTAAGGCCGGGCCCATACGCCGCGCAGGACACCGAGGTGGAAGTTTTAGAGGCATCCGTATAAAATTCAGAACATTGGTACTTCTGCTACAAATACAAGAAGTGCTGCAGAATTTCACATGTGGGAGCTCGGTTTTTATCTACATGTGTGAATGACGTGTCGCATGACAGAGGGCGGAGATGCCATGGTGCTATGAAATCTGTTACAAAACTTTGGATGGTATCTAAAAAGGAGACACCAAGCTCTGACGCTTCCTCTCTAAGCCCATTAGTTTTTCAGTTCGTCGTTTACGCTAGGTTGAGGTACGTAGCTACCGTTATATTTACCGTTTGGTTTCCATGGTAACTAGCACACTTGTCACTTACCCAAACTACGAAATGGGAAATTGCGCTTACCGCGTGGCTGTTTCCCATACTACTCAGGGTTCCCGAAGATGTGTGTAATTTTATTGGAGGGGGGCGCGGAGTGTTAGATTGGAAAAGCATTAAAGAGAGAGAGATAGAGACAGAGAGACGTTGTACGTGGTATGAGTTTGTCTTTATTTAGGCATTATCATCATAATGTTGAACGTAGGTGGCGTCGAGCTGTGGTTAGCGTTCCGCTTTCAATATGACCGCGTTATATTCTGTGAAATGCAAAGTCAAGGGCTGCTGTAGGGGGATGAACCCTAAAGTTGCTCAAGATGAGGTCGAAGCACGTACCCCGGATGGTTGTGGGCTGCTTGTAATCACGGCCCGCCGAGACTCGAAGATGCACGTGTCTGTCGACGACGGTGAAACGTCGAAGGCGCGTAAACCGTGCTCGTCTCGTGCCGGCCGAGGAAGACACCGGCAACACTGTCGCTCCAGGAGCCATTAAAGGGTTAGACACCACCGGGCGTTGATCAAGCCGAGCATGCCCAGTGGAAGTGTGGACGGTGCAACAACGACCAATGAGGGACATAGCCCCGACCATGAAATGCTTCGCATCTAAACAATCATAGAAAACAACACGTGGTGATGTGTGAATCAGCTATGGGTATTTTCAATGGGAATCATGATCGCGTGTAAGATTCCTGAAGAAACTGCAATTCTTTTTCCGATTGTGCGAAGGAAGGGGTACTTACAGAGTAATCTTGCAGCCTAGGGACCTTTGCAAGTCTACAAATTCATGTGCCGCCCTGTTTTTCTGTCGAGTAGAATCTTGGTGCGCGCCAACCATGAGGTGCAACAGCTGCTGCGGCTGTGAATACCGAGGTATCCGCTCACTGCGTTTGGAACGTTGTTAGGGTCTCGCGAAGCCCATAGTTACAACGTCTGCCTGTTTGTGCTACGCATTCATTATCACATCGAGTAAAAGGGTTTGAGTAGGCAACACCCTTCCTGCTACAAATTAAGCGAATTTTGCGGTTCTTAAAACAAAAATTGCCGTCTTTTATGCTTTTATTAACGCGCGGCTTTGGGTTTTCGGCTCCGAACAAAGGGCCGACAATACAATGGTGTGAAAAATGGTTTACTGTTTTGCCGCTGAAAATAAGGGTCCTATCGTGACAGTCGACCTCAGATATATAATGTGGTATATAATTGTAAAAGAGAAGAAAGCATACGATACAAAGAAAACAATGTGCTAGAACTAACCTATGGCCTAAGCGACAATTACACAATAAAGGATGATCTTAAAACGGCCATAATAATTGCCGCACAGGATCGAACACCGCCGCAACTCTCAGAGAGGACAAATAAGGAGTACTCGGACAAACAACAGATCCTTGTGTGCCGAATTGCACGTGACCAAAACTCACTACTTTTTCTCTGTCTCAGGATTCGGCTCCCATTGGGCGGATCCCAATTTCAAGTAATATATATTCACATTAGGAGTACTCTTTCAGCTCTTTGATGACATTTGAAGGTGATGTATAAAAATGTGGCAAGCAATTTACTTCAACATGATTCCGAAAGTGCACTGCTTTCATCAATTTTGGTTTCGACAGAAGCTGCCTCAGTAGCTTTGCTGTGATATGTTTGCCAAGAAAACATTGTTTGTGTAGAAACGTATAGCAGGACGATGAAATAAATCCAGAAAAACGGGCATAAAATAAGTATTTTCAAGTGCTACCAACGCTCCAACAGTACTGCAATTCTGACACTACAGCGCCCTGAGAAGGACGTATCAAAAATGCCTTGAAGCCAGATATTTACAGCACCATTTTGTTTAACAACTCACCAACGCTGTTCCACGTTCCTGTTTTGAAGACTTCAATGAAAATAAATGCTGCTTTCTTTTTTTCGAATATACTGGCCGGCGTTTAAAGTATATGAAGAATCACATGCCACGTCGGAGGGTAGAAGTTCTCACCCGACAGGGTGATTACTGTTCATTGAGAAGCGTCATGAAAAGTATTCTTATATTTCCGCCGTGCTAGCGGGATGCTACGGATTCGAAGCGGCTGAATACCCTCGAGAATAGAACATTTGTAAGGTTCAAAAATCGCTTCAAAGGGTAGGGCGAGTAATAAAAATCTGTGTTTTGGAACCTTATATTTACAGTGCAACTGAGGACTAGTTTTGTCGAAAGTGTGTCGATATTCGGGAGTGTGTGCTTTGCCATAAATGGTACTGTTTAAAGTATTTCTTGAGAGCCGAAACTACGGTACCCATGTATCGTAGAAATCACGCGCAACTTGCCCGCTAATACTGCTTTACCAGTGTGACGAATTCATAGAACACTGGGGAGTTCTAAATGTATCTTAATTCCCGCCGACTGCTAAAAAAACTAGTGTTTAGTTGAAGGGCTTGCTTGTAGAGACCGCTAAACCTATTATTTTCACAGAAGTATCCCTGGACAAAAATATATGATATCGGATGGCGAAGGCGATGAACTGTCCGAAGTTTTTCTGAGCAGGTATGTTAATTACTTGTTATTTCTAGTTTTTATTTCCAGTTTGTCATTTCCAGTCATTTCCTGCTAAAGCATTGCGAAATCACAAACCAATCCTTGAAACCAACATCCCTTGTTTGCCCGCTACCATAAGATGGCGGCCATTCGAAGACTGGGAAAGCAAATTAAACCAGAAGAATAATAAAGCACATGTTTAAGGAAGTATTATTCTGTTTTCTGCAATTGTTCGTACAGTGAGTCGGTCAATGCACTCCTAAATAATGTACTGCCAAATTTCTATAGAAGGGCACTTATTTGTTTACATTTTAACACAATACTATCATGTTTTTTTTCTGAATCTGAAGCAATGCATCTTACGAGAGTGCTTTGCTTTTGTGTTGCTTTGTTTTACCAGATCCCTTATATGTTTTTCGCGTCATTAAAGGGACACTGAAGTGATATGTAAACATTGCGGGATTACTAGCGCAAATTGTAGTCCGGAGTCCCCAGGCCATGTTTCGACCACTCTAGGCGCGTTTACGCGATTTTATTTAGTAGAAAAACTAATTCGAAAACGCTGTCCTCCTCTCTTTACGCTCGCCCATTTTCTGTGGCGTTTTCGTGTGACGTCAGGAGGGGATGAGCTGGCAATTGGCTGCGCCACAGCTGCGCTACTGCACGGCTCCCCGGCCGACAGAGTCAGTCGGCCCAGCGCCTCGTCCGCCGGCCGCCGGCAGGTGGTCGCAATCAAGGAGGTTAAAAAAAATTGCTTGGTCGCAATTCGTTCGCTTAGTTGAAACGAAGCCAGGACACGTTTGGGAATGGAAGAACGTGCCTTTCTTTACTTGGTTTGTTTGTACACTATATCTAGCTCCAAGTCAAGGTCGCTTCACACACGCGCTGCACATGCGACGCTTCGCTGACTGGTACGCCAGTAGGAAAATATAAGGCCTCTTGAAGGCGGGAGAAGAGTCAGCGAAGTCAATATAGGTACTAAGGAAATAAAATCAACTGATATTTTTACCGTACAGCGTAAAACTAGGGCGCGGGAAGCACTTGTTTGCGCTGGGCGAACAAGCACAGCAGTCAGCAGCACGACTACGGATCTGCGAACGCTTTTCCGTCTACGAAATGCAATTGCTAGACGTGAGCTACTGTGGAAACTCGGGCGACGCTTACTGCACGATCGCAGTGCAACAAATAGTCACCTAAGCGGCTTGAAATGCCAAAACTAAATAAAAGTGTAAACCGGTTGTACAATATATACCCTATATTAGAAAGGCATTCGCGTCGCGCTCCGTGGCCTAGCGGTCTGGGGCGCTAGGCCACGCGAGTGTTTTGCGAGTCACGGGTTCGAATCCCCGCGGGTACGTGCTTTTTTTTTGTAAGTTAGCTTTTTTGTTTTCCGCCGATGTTTTCTATATTGGGTTCACCTTTTTTGGGGCCGCAACGTTCATGGCTACACGAACTAGTTCACAAAACGCGCGCAGGCTGGCACTGGCGCGCTAGCGAGTTCTCGTTGGCGTGCTGTTGCCATAAGCACCGACTGCTTGCAGGCAGTGGGCACAGGCCAGAATGAACAGACCCTTGGCCTGGTGCGAACACGCTTTTTACGATACAGGCATGAGGGAGGCAAGCTCCAAATATGGGGGAAAAGCGCATGACATTTGGGCGTCTGCGTGTACGCGGAGGGCGTTCATGCACTGCGTAGGTCTCGGCTAGTGAATGCTACGACTACAAGCCGTCCTGGGAGGCTTATCTTGTGCATTTTACAGCCGACAACATGGCAGAAGCGCAGTACGATGATTAATGAGATATTGAGAATGCCCATCCCACAAAGCCATTGGTTATGTTTTACAGAACCTAAACCGAAACAGAAACTTGTGTGATTGCTAACCTTGGGCATCGTCCAATCACGGCGCCCCTCCTCTCAACGTCACAGCCTTAGTTGGTGCGGCCGCCGCAAACCGCGCATGGTAGTTTTTCTTCTTTCGCGCTTTGTAAAATAATTACCGATTTGTCAACCGGGTGAACGATGAAAAGTGTGCTAATTTGAGCCAGTCTACGCAGTGCAAGCAAAAACGGGAGCTTGACAAATTCACTTCAGTGTCCCTTCAAATCCCTCCGTCACGCTAAGGGAGAGCTTCACACAGATGGCCGCGCCGTGGCGCTTGCGTTGAACGCTGGGAACCGGAAAAGTTGTCGGAGGAAGGTACGAGCGGAGCAAATGCTCGCTGCGGGATTAGCAGACTTGTTCGCTTTACATGTTGTGTACCACTGAAATGGTCTGGTAATTTTCTGGGTTCTGACACGTGTTCAGCGAATGGTCATGTCATTAACTTGCTTCATTCCTACTTGCCGTTATGGTTGCAGGAAACGACCAGAAAGCGTGCTGTGTCGCCTTTCAATGCTGAGCAGCGCGCGAGGAGAAAACATACCATTCCCCAGAAAATAGGTTGCAAATTTAATACTTTTGACCCACTGCGGCAAACCCGGTTATTGCCGCGAGATCGACATGTAGGTGGCAACAGCGTCGCGCTGCTAGTGTGGATGCTCCGCTGAGCGGCCCGTAAGAATGCACACTGTGGGTGCTCTTCGTGCCTTTTTCCCGCCGTATGTGCGCACGAAAGGTGGAAACAAAAGTGGTATGCTGTAGTTCGGTTCCTCTACGTTCAAAGTATAGCATGGAAGCGGCAGTCAGTTTTCATTACTGCGCAAAAAAAAAAAGCGACGACTTATCGGGAATCTCAGAATGGCCGTAATTGTGGCAATGAACTTGTACGCTGTGGCTCGTAGCAACCTAGATCTTTCCACGCTATGGCTTTGAGCCTTCAATAAAAGCATAAATAGAAACAAATCAGGAAGCCTCGATCTCTGAAATTCAGTTTACAACGGCAATCTCAATAGCTTTCACTGGTAGCATGACGCATTCTTGCATTTTGCCCCGAAATGGTAACACTACTTAACTGCCCCGAAATTCTTTCTAAGAGATTACGATATTTTTTGTGTGTTCAAAAGCCAGCATAAAAGTACTGAATTTGGATAAGCGCAGAAATATAAATGTAACTGCTCTAACGGGTTTTTTAATGAAATTTTAAGGATTCTGAAGGAAGGTTTGATGAATAACGGTTTCGGATCACTTATTTACGGATTTCGTCACAACTGAACTTGCGAATTGTATTGTCAACGCACGCAGTACAATCAACATCTCATGTTTAGCTAGGTTTTCGCAAAGTGACAAGTAGGTTTACAGTGTGCAAACCAAGCTTCTGGGACCTCACAAAGAGCACAACTTTTTGGTTACGGCTGCTTTGTTGACCATTTGCGTTCCTTTTAAAATCTAACAGGTGCCTGCAACAGCGAGATGTGTTTACATTCTTGCGTATAAGGTCGCTTACGAGCCCTAAATATGGCAATAAATGAAGTTGCGCTGTTGCAGATGTAGTAAAACATTTCCTTTTTATTTCTCGTTGCGAATCAGCGCAACGGGTTCCCGGTAACTACTTTGTTTTGTAAACTGAATATCGCCTTTGTCTTGGCATATAATTCCTGAGGATTGGTTAAAAAATGAAAGTCTGTACATTTAGTTTTTTTTTTCGGGAAGGGGGGTAACCAAACCAAACTGATAACCAAAGTATGGTTATCAGTATTACTTACAATCGAAACTACACTAGGTGTCGTGTTCTGTACAGGTGAAAAAGCAGCACGTATTTTCAAAACTGATTAACCCCCCTTTGGTCCGGGATTGTTCAGGAATTGTGGCTTGCGTTTTTCTAAATTGCATTGAAAGCAAGCTTTGTGGGGAAAAATTAAAAAATACAGCGAGTCATGGCACACACCCCTCACACATGTGGGCAACAACGCGCTATATTACGTGTTTTCTCCTCTTTCTTTAAACTTAGGTCCACCTTAAGAGGTTAGGACGTGACCATATTAGGCAATTCGTTATGCTGAGTGAGTTTCTGTTTCTGGACAAGGTGATTCATGTCGGATTTGAAAATGATATATATGAAAATGACAAACGAAATGCCACATGACAGACGCAAACTCACAACTGTTTATTTTACCAAAAAATCCCCCCTAAATACACTTGCGCATTCATTGAAACGTATTTTAAATAATGCGTAAAATAGCAACTAGATACAGTTGAATAAATGTTTATTCCTCCTCCTGAGTGTAAACAAAGACTGTCCAAAAATGGTACTTATTTTAGAAAAGGTACGGGAAGGACACGATCACACAGGCGCTTGCGGGTGTAAAATACGTCTCCGGTAATTTATGGGCGATAGCGCACGGGTTGTGTGCAGTGTAAATGTTTTTGTTTGTTTATTCTTTCTATAAGGACACTGCGCAATTTTAAAGGGTGTGCAATTCGCACGCGTATGCACAGGTCTTGTCGCTTTTTACCCGTTTCGCGTACTGAACTTTTATCCTTTAAACACTCACCACGCCACCTTCAAAAAGCACCCTTCGACGTTCCTGAAACGGCAGACGACTGCGCTCAACAATAAGAAAAGTGCAATTAGTGAAAGCAATGTTTATAACCCCTTTCACAGTCAAGCGGTGACCAGGGCGAAGATATTTCGCGGGATTAAACCAGCGCATTACCCGCAATGGCCGATGAATATTGTGTTTCTAGAGGAAATGCGCAAGCAGAGGTAACTATGTCATTGCTTGCTGCCAAACGAGCGCACATATTGGTTGATTTGTCGTGTGCAGCACGCGCCTTGCGCCGCACGCAACGCGAAAAAGCAGACGACGTGAGAGCACCATCCACACTAGGAGCGGTTTGTCCTGCCGCCGCCAGGGGCCGACTGTGTTTGCGCTCGGGGCGAATAGTCTGCGTGGTTTCTTTCAGCTTGCCTTCATTTCGACTGTGGTTACGCGGCATTCAAGGGGTGCATAGTGGGAATAGCGAAACGTTTTTTTGCTTTACCAACTTGTCCCGAAGTGCCAAGATGTGCGCCCAGACGATAGGAATAATCCTTGCCAGGCGAACGTTTCCAATTTCGTTTTGTGGCAGGCCACACCCTTGTTGTGCAAGGTCCGTCCAGCGTCGAGGCAGCTTGGGACGACGGCGGAATGCTTCTCTAGTTTTCGGGGATAATGACCGCAACAGCGCGTGCAAAGCTGGGTTGCGTTAGGGGTTAAGCTCCCTGCGAGGTCATTTGTTTTGCCAGATAGAAACAGCGAAAGTCACACCTCCGAATATGGGGAAGTAGTTCAGCCCAACGTAGGCAGTGATGTTGAAACTCATCACGGGTCTAGAGTTGTGAGTTCAAAGCCTTCAGCAGGGGTTTCGTGGCGGGGAATGCGGCGGTTGCTGTGTAACCGAGCAAACGAATAAGGCACCCCAGCCGAAAAGAAAAAGTAGAAGCAGCGTCTGCTAAGGGGAAGCAAGGCATGTGCAGCTAAGGCGTCCTCCCCCAGCGCGTAGCCACCGCTCAGTATGACTTACTATCTCCGGCTCACACTTCTATGTCGCTCATCCAAACCACGTGATATTTGCGTGGGAGGTTCAAACACGATTTTGAACAACCTGCTGTGCGGCAGCGAAGCGTTGCAAATCAACGGTACAGTAGCGCGTGCGCCCATGCACTCGCTGCACACGCAATTACTTCCTGAAACGCATCAGGTATGCGAGGTTTCCAAGAGTAATGCTGTTCGCGCTACGCAAGACTTTCGCAATAGGGAGTCAGGGATCATGCTGGGCTCGTTTTACACGTGCTTTCTTAAAGCTAATCTTTCTACCTCTACCACCCAACGGTTCCCTCCGTGGCGTGCAGGACAGTAACTCCCAACGCGGCATAGGCAGTGGCACGGGGGGGGGGGGGGGGTATCACTCACAGAGCACAGTGTAGATGTGGCGGCGAACAACACAGCGTTCCCCGCGTGCTGGAGCTGCTCTCCTCGGTGGTCGCGTCGGGAAGACCATTCCGTCGGCTTTGTCATCTGCTTTAGCGACGGTTGTTTTGGGCCTGTTATGGCGTAGCTTCGCGTCCATTGCGCACTTACTTCGCATGGCTTGATTAACGTGTTCGACAGCACCTCCTGTTTAACCCTTACCCGACGGAATTCTATGGGTGTGCAGCACACAAACGTTAAGGATGGATTTTCATTGCTGGAAGCAAAATATAGATACCACTTACAGATATCTGGCAATAGAGAAACGCATGAGAAATGCACTGCTTGCCACGAATGGGACCCCCGTTTTCTAAACTGGTATATACCAATTCGGATGGGTTTTAATACGTATTACAAAGGCAAAAGGCAGCTGGTTCTGATAAAGGGTGATTTAAAGGTTCCCTCAGCTTTTTGGCAATTGCAAACTTACTAAATTTACTAATTTAAACCTGTATAAATGGCAATCCCTAAGCTTACATGTCGAATGGTTTCGGTGCCTGCGCTTGTGTGAGCTGGTGGTGTAGCCCCAAGCTAGCACATAAGGATGGCTAGGTTCATCTGCCTCAGCCTTCAAAAGACGTTCCGCTCCATTTTCTTTCTCCCGACTTGCGGCAGGGCTACAGCGACGGCTTGCTCCGCTATAGCGTGGCGTGGCCGAGTGTATTGCTGCGTTCGGGACGCCGCTCCCGCGAATTCAATGTAAAGGCTGCCAGAATGTGTGGCTTCACTCTTTGCACAGCCACGTGCGTGAATCCAAGTGACGCCGCATGGGCAATTGTTGTGGGTGTCGTTTAAAGCTTTGCTTTCCAACCACCTTCACAGCGTGGATGGGAGCCAATTTTTTGACGTCAAGCCCTAGAGAAAGCTGTTCATCGGAATAGGAGTTGAGAGTCTACCCGTCTGGGTCAATGGGATATGACAGCTGCGTTGGTGTCTGTATGTGAGGGGTGCTTGGACTATTGTAAGGACATTTCATGGACATGTTTG
This sequence comes from Haemaphysalis longicornis, assembly GCF_048455015.1. Classification (NCBI taxonomy): domain Eukaryota; kingdom Metazoa; phylum Arthropoda; class Arachnida; order Ixodida; family Ixodidae; genus Haemaphysalis; species Haemaphysalis longicornis. The sequence goes on along the minus strand of NW_027526233.1, from coordinate 99,612,371 downwards.
CGATTGCTATATCTACCACAGTATCTGCATGCTCAGGGTCCTTCTGTCCTCCCTTTTGGAGAGAAGATATTTTCTCTAGGCTATTCTGCACTAAGTCGCTTCGAAAATACTATTGGGTAATGATTCTTTGTCAAATGATGTAAATAAATGAACGCGTGTTTTTTATGGGAAAAAGAATCTTCCTTGCAATTTCCGTACGCCTCGGTAAAATGCGGACGTTTTGTGGGAGAAAACAGGTGTTACATATTAGTGTGAGAGAGGACAATTAAGAGCCGTCCTGTATGCCTGCTTCACCAATTGAGACCAGCAAAGCTTTAAGCGCTCGTTTTCTGTGAGGTCGTGCTCGGAATGAATGAAACCAAACGTCGTTGTGGTCACTTCGTATTGGGTGAAATGTCCTCAGGCAGCGTTCTGTTTGACCACTGCACATAAACATTCCACAGGGGGTGCCTAGCACTGCACACTACTCAGGTACTTGGTTTCTTAGAGTGGGGGCTTTAACCTTACTGTCACCGACCTGCCGTGTCACGGTGGAGGAGGAGGTCGCAACGGGTCAAGGTTTCACAGCGGTTTTGTAGGAGAATGGCCCTGCATTCGGTTTTTGCCAAAGCGGCACCGTTTTCGTCTTTCGCGGGGGCTCCGCTTCGAAATAAACGGAGTTGTGCACTGTATAGCCCGAGGCCCTCAATGCCTTCCGTAATTGCAAACTTATCAGTCTGTCTTGATTTCACACAACAGGACAAAACGCTTCCGCTTACTGACTAGCCACTTTGTAACAACAAAACTGGCACTTTCACTCAACAAAACTCAACTCCACAAAAGCTTGAATGCAGCACGTAGAATGTCTAGTGTGGTGCAATTCAGAAACCGTATGGTTTTAAACACGATTTTCTGGTGTTTCAGCACCACAGCATGGCATGCATATAAATTTTTCTTCCACTACAAGCAATATTTTGCATAATTTAGCAAGTTTAAAAATAAGCATTTCCAATAAACATTTTCTCTTTTTTTAAATTGACATAAATAAAGCATTTTGAAAAAAAAAATAAAATAATTTTTTCCGTGCTGGTCAATAAATATATTCAAAATATGTAAAAAAACATACACAACTAACAGTCTGTCACGAGGGATTAGGAGCGTCAACGCTGCTGTAGTGCCCAAGCGGCCCTCTTTATAAAACCAGTATGCTTAATGTTGCCACAAGTAGTCGTGCAGAGGCTGTCCGACCAACGTGGCTTACCGCACTATTATGATGACTACGCCATGATGACTACGCTATATATAGTAACCACTGTCTGCAGTGGTTACCACTCTGCGACACCTTCTGTCCTTCTAGGTCTTCCTGAGCATGAAGAAATTGTCAGAATTTTTAGGGCGCAGCCACCGTTCCTGGTCCTACGATGGCGTAGTCATCGTCGTTGTTATTGAGCGAACGATGGGAAGACCGAATTGTGAAAGAAAGCAAAGGAGGAGACTTTCGTGAAATTGGAAGGGGGGCGGGGGTCGCCGTGACGGCGCGAGGCGGTTCTCTGAAAGTGTCTGGGTGAAAGGGGCAGTATGCTGTGCCCACACGAGAACATCGACGGCGCGACGCTTGGTGAAAAGGTCAGGAGGGCGTACGCGTGACGATGAGAGGCATTCGCTTCCTAAGGCTCACTTCGCGGTCCTTTCCTGAGACGCACTTCGCGCCGTCGACGCAGAGGCTCACCGTAGCTGCTGTCGAGAGAACCCACGAGTGCTGCCGCATCCCACTGCAGCCATCAAAAGTGAGTGCTGAACTGCGAGTAAAACAACCGATCATGCGCTTCGCCAGCTGCCGAAGCTAAACGAGCTTCCCGAGCAGAGGCTAAGCACCGCTCATGCAACAACCCCGAGTGAGGGCCGAACACTCAGTGAGGGGGCCGGTGCATGGGCTTCGTCATTCAAGGCAAATGCAAGTTTTCCCAAGCATACAAATATGTCCGACGGAATTTCTCAGTGTCAACATATTTTGCACAGTCAAAACTATGAAATATCGGCGCTCAAATACGGCATTAGGGAGTGTCGTAATGACCGGTGTACCATTTCTGTTCCCGTAGCTTGGAACCCCTTAATCTACGTTGTGCGTACAATGTACTGCTCATTAAAAAAACCGCGACGTGGGATTTTGTTTTAATAAAATAATTACTAGGGCACCCACGCTCTTCCTACAATCTACAGGCCAAAAAGGTGTTACCAATAGGGAGTTTTATTGCAGCATTTGTTGCTGTTGCCAACACTAAACGCTATTTTTTTGCGTCACGGTACATAAACACCGCCAGGGGAGTTTTAGTAGAGCGTCACCTTAGTTTTGCGTAGCCACACGCTAATGCTTAAGGCCCCATCGTTCGAATGTTTTGTGAGAAGGCTCACTGGGACATCGGCTAGCGGAGTGAAGGAGTGCCTGGATATTTTACGACTATCCAAGCAAGCGCAAACAAGCGCTTTCCGCTAGTATTGAATGCAACACCTTCATAACACCATATGAATATTCTCTCACCTGAGTACGCTCCCTAAAAAAATCGTCGAAGTCCCGTCGCACTTCTTTCACGAAATCGCACAATAACCCCCTGAATCAAATATCCGGGTTTGGCACATACCTTTTATACAACTTCAAAAAGTCCGCAGATGCGTTTCAAACAAACGCACCGTCACGACATGCGTTGCAAGTCTGAACCGCGGTTCACAGGCGATCAGTTCCCTCTTTCTGCTCGTCGCAAATTCCGCTCTAACCTCTAGCAGTTTGCGGGGACGATTAGAAAGTCACTTAAATCGGGGGCGCAACTCAAAAATGCTTTTAGCCACGCACGCTGTGCATAGCTGATTGAGTCGCATGTCACTAAAGAAAGATAAATCAGAGTATGGGAAGCACTGTTCACCCGCAGAAGCACTACGCCGCCTTTCTTCGCGAAGCGAATGCATCCACAATATACAATCGCACATATCTTCGATTGATGGCCCTTCTAGAAAGCTTCGTTCGGACAGTAAGTGAGGTCCCATCTAAGGCGAGCTGCGCGAGGGCGACGTGCTAACCACGCGAAGTATTAAAAACACGGGAGCGAAGAACTCTATCCACCTGAAGCAAATTACTGTCCACAGAAGAGCGGTTCCGTGAATTGGGGTCTTGCTACTTGCCGCATTGTTTGAAACACCAGCAGCTCGCGTGCGCACGCTATTTTCCTGAAATAGCGTCCTCTCATCTTCTGTCCGCTGAACGCAGAACCGTCTTAGAGTACGGGGCATGCGCAGTTTAAGCCACGCTAAGAAATAGCGATGGATAACTGTTTGCGTACAGCAGCGTACGTTATTCCAACACTCTCTATAACAACCACGTGGTACCAGCCTGTGCGTGAAGCGGGCACTTACGATACTATCCTGGCTGGACACCCAGATTTTTGCACATGCGCTGGAGCAGCCAGGTGGGGAAGGTCATCTGCGTGAGCGCCGAATACCAGCCGCCAAAAATTCGCCCGCGGCTATAGCAAGCTGCCGTTCCGTGAATAGGCGTGCACACGCTTCTTTTCTGTTAGCACTTTTCACGTGTCTACCTATCGCAAAAGCATTTTCCAATTTTTCAATATTGTTGTGTTTTTGTTCTTTTCATAGCCTGTAGGTTTAGTGGATACGAAGCGAGTGTAAGATATATCGTGGTAGCTAGATTAGCCTCGAGATTATAGTGTAACACGGAACGGTACGCAGGACTGTGGAGCCACAAACGAGGGCCTTGTCACTAATGTCGCGTCGCTAAATTATTGCCTTGCTGCAAATGCAGGCCTGCGACATGATAGGTTTTCTTCACGTGTTCTACGTTCTGGGGCATGTCCTAAGAGATGGTGAATGTTTGTCGTATTTGTTGCATTAGAAAAGGTTGCGCATTTCACATGTCAGTAATCATCACTATGACTTCTGTTCCGTTGTAGCGCTGTCGTCATGGCGTACCCACCTGCCTCGGAGACAAGGAGAGCGGGTAAATTTAGAACTCTGTGAGACTGTACACAAATAGTTTCTTTGTGCTTATTGTGCCAAGACGTATTTATTAGCACCAACACATCATACGATACCCCAAGTGAAGCATATAAACTGTAAGTTAGTTTATTATTTTCAAAAAATGTACCAGTGCAGACTATGTTTTATAACACTGCAATTTTCTACAACACTTTTATTTGAGAACGTGTTTTTATGTGGCCATTTTACAAAAAGGTTCCAATTAACGATGTAAAACCCCAGTTTTATTGCACCATTAAAATATTTGAAAAAAACTGGAAACTTTAAAAATAATTACAAAACCAATACTCTTTAACCAAAGGGCATCTGAAGGTTAAGTTCGAGTTCCATTGTTCGAAAACCTATTTGCATTGGTCTATCTTGTGTACCTGACATAAGTGTTTTGTTAGTTTCAGTACATGTTGTCAAAATTCGCAATTCTGATTTCCTTGTTTATGGAATGACATCTACAAAATTTTCTTTCGTCCACATGATGTGATAGAGTTCTTTATTTTTGCCCCGGAGCTATTTATAATATTCTTGCCTTCTCTAAAAATTGTAAATACCCGTACTATTTCATGCCGCTACAGCTGTAGAGAGGCATGGATCAGTCAGGCATGGTTTTGCCTTTCGCCCTTTCATCCAAGGCAATTTAGCAATTGTCTTGAAAGACATAAACGAAGGAAACCTTTTAAATCAAAGCTTTCTAGCTCTACCAACCAACGGTTCTCTCGTGGCGTGCGGCACAAAAACCTCCGAACACGGCGGAGGCGGCGGCGGAGAGGAGGAGACGGGGGTGGAGCGTTACACTCACAGAGCACACTGTTGATGTCGCAGCGAATTTACGCAGCCTTCGCCGCGCGGAAGGGCCTGCTCACCGGCAGTGGCGGTGGTGGTACGGCTTTCTCGCCTGCTTAAGCGACGGTTGTTTTGGGCCTGTTTTCGCGCAACTTCGCGTCCATTGCGCGCTGCCTTCCCACGGCTTCATTAACTTGTTCGAAAGCACCTCCAGGGAAACCAACAACCGACGGAATTAAGTGATCGTACGGCAAACATACGTTAAGGATTTGTTTGCAGGGCGGGAAGACAAAATGAACAAACCACATACAGACACCTGGCCGAAAGAGAAACTCTACCTTTTGCGCACTGCTTGCTCGAATGGGACTCTATTTTCTGCAGTGGTGAATACCAATTCGGTTGCGTACTAAAAAGGTATTACAAAAGGCGAAAATAGCAACTGCCTCTAAAAAATAGCGGTTATAAAAGTTTCCTCAAATTTGTCGCAAACCTAAAACTTACTAAACTAACTAGTTTAAATAGCTACGGATGGGAATCATAAGCTCACATGCCTAATTGTTTCGATGCCGGCGCTTGTGTCGCATGGTTGCGTAGCCCCGATAGCACAACAGGATGGCTAGGTTCCGCTTTCTCACCGGCAAAACGCGATCATCTCCATCTTCTTTCTCGATACTCAAGGCCGGGCTACATCCGCGGCGTCCACCGCTCTAGCCCGGTCGTGGCCGGCGCTGCTTCTGCGTTCGGGATGCCACCACTGCGAATTCCAGGTAACGGCTGGAAGAATGTCTGGTTTCACTCTTTGTAGAGCCACAAATGAGTGAATTCAAGTGACGTCGCATGGGCAATTGTTGTGGGTGCCGTTTAAAGCTACGCTTTTCAACCACGTTCAGCCATTTTTTATGTTGATAGTACAAAATTCTAAGAACAACACTTATGCCAGTAATTTCAAGCTTCTTTTGTCTTGAACCTGGTAGTGGTAGTAGTAAGTATTGCTAAATGAGGCGAACTTAGCCTTGCATAGCTGCCGACAATTTCTAGGCGTAATCGTCCTCAATACAATATCAGAAACTCTCAAAGTCATCACAGCTCACTTCGTCCTAAAATACCACCCACACACCTCACTCAGTCGTGTGGACTGCAACAATTCGAGTAGGACATGAGACACCTCTCTTCACGTGCCAAAATTGTTTTTCCGCATGCTTCAATACAACATGAGGGACTGCCCTTACCTGAACTCTAGCGAACCTACGAGGTCCTGTATCCCTACACCTCCGTAAGAATTAGCAGGGCCGAGGAAACAACACAGAGTGCACAGACGAGCTTTTTTGCTAAGTGCCTTTTGTATCCGTTCCCCTCCGTAATTAAACTTTGCACAGAACACTGTCGCCCACTTCCCTGCCGTCCTTGATTATATCGCCATTTCTTTCCCCTTTCTGTGGTGAATTTCCTGACACCTGGTGTTTCACGTCTCGTGTTTCACGTTTACCTCACTCACTTTATCGTGCGCACTCACTGATGGGAGTCCGTGATGCACTTTGGTATGAAAGGGCAAAAAGTACTCGTGTCAGTTCATTGTGATGTAACCGTTGTAAAATTGCTAGAACGTCGCCGCTCTACCCCATTGAATCAACCACCTGATAGAAACTGCTAACACCCACCTTAAACAAATCTCGGACCAATGCATAACTTCTGTATGATGAAATATGCAAAGAGATGGAATAAGTTTTTTGGGATTTCGTAACGAAGCATCCAATATTTTTTTCTAGTTTAAGTATTTCCTATGTAAAAACAAAGGCATTTACTCAAAGGTTATCTGCGATAACTCTATGAACTACCTTTACATTTGCCTTCATTAGAAAAAATGTTTATTCATATACAGCCGAATGTTTACATATAGCCCCTGTATACATCACTCGCACAGGTTTCATATCAAATCACCTGATCCGGAGCAATTTCTGATTGATTGTGGGGTTTAACGCGCCGATGCAACGTAGGCGCTGAGGCGCGCCGTAGTGGATGGGGCCGTATTAATATTTACCACCTGGGGATCTTGAACGAGCGAAAAAATCTCGTACTCATGGGCGTTTTTGTTTTTCGCCTCCATCAGAAAACTGCTTCCGCAGCCGGGAATCGAACCCGCGTCCTTGTGCTCATTCCGGGGCAATTTCTGGGAAAAACTTACGCTGTGGATACCAGCGGTGAGTCTATAGATTGCCTTTGGATTTCGATTCGTTGAAAAACCCGTTGACTGTTTTACAGCAGAATTATTTACGTATAGCTTCTCGATGCATGTACTGCACAAGTTCATCACGGATCACCCGATCCTGGAAGCGTCCTTTGAGTGCGTGTTCGTGACACAGGGTTGGTGGTGGGAAGGGAGCACTCCGCAGTGGCAGCCAAGGAAGTGATGTGACCAAGAGGGCGTGAGCAAACAACAGAAACCGCAATAGCTCTTACTCTATGTAAAATAACGCAACATGTATCAGAAATCATCACAATATGCGATTCGATGTATGTTATATCGCCAGTAAATGTCTCTTCCGATTCTCTTTTGTTTCGGACATTATTAACGCAATGTTTCAGATCACTCGATGGAGGTACGTTTTGCATGTGTGAATGGCCATCCGGACATAAGGGGCACGGGGTTAGCGGACAGTCTAGCTGATTTCGCTTTTAGAGCTCCTTTTCAATTCGCCACGCCCAATCTGGCTCTTTTTGCACCTTCAAGATCCAGAATACATTGGCATTTGGAGGATACTTTTTCGGATAACATCTTATCAATTGAAGAGTACAAACATGTAAAGTTCGGGTGAAATGTTGGGCTTTGTGGTAGGCAATCCGAAGTTACCTTCGCCGAGCTGTGCTGCATAATCCCGTGGCTATATTTCTATCTATTGAGAACAATGCTTTACTGAGAAAATGTGTGCGGTTCCTGGTCCCGAAAACAATCGAATATTTTTTTGTCTTTTGTCGCCGCATTTTAGCCGAAGTCCTTTTCAAGACACCAACTAGGCGTTTGGGGTTGACCCTTCGGATTCCACTCAATATACGTTGGGGCAAAAAATTTGGGGTATGCAAAACGGCATATATATATTTCTGTACAAGGTTCCTTTTCTTCTACAGGTCGTTTCAACTGCTGAAGGGTACGTAATATATATGGGTAATAAAGATTTGAATCATAAAGAACTTTTATTTCACGGCTCTTTCTTTCCAGAAGACATATAATGTTAAAGTTCTATCAATTTACAATAAGTGATTTAGCTTCTGCTAATCCCACAATGTGGGAACGTGCTAAAAATATTGAGGGAATCACCACCGCCACCATTTATCTTCATTGCGCCACCACCGCCATTACAACCACACTGCCTTCACCGATACCCCGCTGTTTGGACAAAATAGTATGTCGTACGTGCAGGATCAAGTCATGGCTCGCAGGTATTCAGCCACCAGATATTGCGAATTATACCAGTGCTTTTGCAGAACGCGATTTTTCTACATTGATTCAAGAGAACAACCGGGCTTCTGGAAACCAATCACGCTCAGTTGGTGCTGCGACTCGCTTCGCATATGACAGTTGGAGTAGACAAACCTTCTTCAAATGCAGACGAGTAAAGCGTAAAGCATTAGACGAAGGCAGGCCTCACAGACTTAAGCACATCCGTGCACAGAGCAGTCTCAAAGTGTCTTGTTTTTTCAGCTCCCGAAAAACTTTCGAAGCTTTGCGGAGCAGCTTGCACTGTGAAAAATTAAAAAATAGCGCCAGCATCAACCAAAGGAACAAGTTCGTTGCGTGCGTCGTACATTTGTAGGGTACGCCATCCTTCTACCATCTGGTGAATATAACGTAGGCGTCACGATGTTTGCACGGACGATGCCGCGAGCATCTACGAAATGTGAATAATGGGCATACAGGGATGGTCGGTGAACGTCGTCGAAGATGCATATGCACGCTTCTCTTTCTTGAGACTGCGATCATTGCAAAGCACAAGAACCAGCTCCCAAGAAAAATCATTGATTTTGTTTGCTTGCTAAGCACGCTTGCTAAGCAGGCCATCCGTAGTTTTGTCGGCTAACGAAATTGCATATCTTGCTTCTCAGTTATTCGAAATCGGCCACCACCGGCTCTCTCGATATTGTTCTTATTTTTAGTAGAGGGGATGAGTCTTCATTTTTTGTTTTTTGTTTTGTTGTGCTCTTTGCGTTTTTAGAACAACGTGATGAACAGTCGTCGGTTGCTGCCCATTGTGTGTATGAATACTGGCAGTGATCATATTGGAGAGATTTATATGCGCTGTAAAAATTACACCATCTTCCCGCGCGGAATCCTGATGAGAATGCGAAGGAGAGATTTATATGCGCTGTAAAAATTACACCATCTTCCCGTGCAGAATCCTGATGAGAATGCGAACCATCATGGATGTTCTGTGTGGTTCCATTGTGTTGCCGTTATGTTGAGCGATCTGGTGTTTAGTAGCGCCAAAGGGAATTTAGCGTCCGGGTCCAGACGGTGGCAAAGGCACGCAAGTATTGTTGTGTTACGGTGAGTAGGCGGTGGTTCTCGAGGCGCCGAAACTCGTACATCATGATCTTGTCGATGCGGTAGTCTCTGTAGTGGAATCGGTAGTCTCCGTCAGCGTTGGTGAGGTAAAGGTTGTTCACGTTGGTGCACCGGCTGAGGGCAACGTACACGCCCTCCTCTTCGCAGCTTTGTCTTCTTCTCCTTCGTCTTCTTCAGCTGTTCCCCTACGGGAAGATGACGACTGTGGTTGAACGCGAAGCTTTCTCGTGATGGATTCTTTGGTTGGCCAATCCCTAGGTGCATTCTGCGTAGGGTATCAGAGGTGCATCAGAGGTGCATGCCTAGGTGCATCAGAGGCGCTGCGGAAGGGGCACGAACGCGAAACATCCCCCGAGCAAGAGATGCTCCGCATCTAAAAGTACTTTTGTGCTGATGTGCCGACGTTTTCTGTCCCATATGAGAGTTTTTAAGAATAAATGTCAGTCAGAAGTAGCGCTAGCCCCTGTTGTCGTTCTTCGAACCTTGTGTAAGTTGTCCAGAAAGCCGCATTATTCAGTTACCCTTCTTCAAGTCGACCGAGAAATTTGTTCAACCGAAAGACTATGAACGTCCAGTTTGCGCTACAAGCCGCCTTCGGTACTGCAGCTGGAGTGATGAACGCAGCTTATAATTGACCACGAACATTGTTGAAGAATCATCACCCTCAATACATTGCGATGGTACTGCTCCAGGACAAGCCGAAGACTGCGGGAGATTGCGCAGGAGTGTCATCGTATTGGCTCGGCTGACCGTCTTCTCGGAGGCGGTGATTTTGACCGTGGCTTATGACCACTGCTTATTATTTCAACGGCCGACGGACGGGAAAGTGGCATCGTCGCTGCTTCCAACCAGCGCGCAGCCGTAATTAAGTAGCCTTTATTGATGACATTGCCAGAATAATCATGGTAGGTGGCGATTATGTGCACTGCCGTATAAGCAGTCATTGACGTAACCGTATAAGTGATTGTTTTGAAACATTATCGTTGGGATTTCAATTAACGCTCCGTACAAGTGTGTGTTTGAAACCTTTTACTCAAAACTTGATTCCGCCCTTGCATGACAACGTTGAAGCTGGAAAACGTTCGTTTTCATTTTGCAAATAACAGCATTGCTAAAAACTACCTAATGTCATTTGTTATCCTACTGGATCTTGATACCTAATGTCATTTGTTATCCTACTGGATCTTGAGCGGTGTAAGTTATTTCAATTCAAACGTGAATTTCTCACACGGCCTATTCCCAGCTGAGCCTGTTAGAAAAATTGGCCGTAGCTGCTTCCTTCCTTGCAACTGTCGCTGAGAGGTGATAGTGTTCTGCCGCCTCTGCCGCCTGAATGTCTTTATTCTGTCCAAGCCCACCTCTCATGCTCTTTCGCTCTCGTGTCGTACCTCTCACAATAAATAGGATTAAGTTGTGGATTGAGGTGTGAATAGGATTGAGGTCAACCCATTTGATTCAGCGTTTCCACCGTTTGCGGTCCCTCTATTGACACTTTTTAGTAATCCTGTACTTCGAAAGTCGCCCTAACGTTTAGGATCGTGCCGCAGCTGCTTTTATATATTTCGGTAAACGTATTCTATCCAACGCGCCTGTTCTAGTTCATGAAGGAATTATGCTGCGCGCATCTATTTTCAATTAAGGTATTACGGCCTACTAATTGTTATGTGTGGATGTTTTGCCTCAAACATAGCAAATGTTTTATTTGTGGGCAACCATGTTGACAACTATGCAATATTGTGTCTGATCTAGTGGTTTGTAAAGTGATTGCCTTTTTAAACCTATAGTCTCACAATTCTTTATTCTTTCACCGTGTGGAAGAATCGAGGAACATCGTAAAAGATGACATTCTTTGTTGGTATACCTAATCGTAATATTTTGGTCTGTTTGTCTCCCTGCGTTGCTTTGTGTCGCTGGGTACAGAAGCCCAGCTAAAAGATATAATAATTTTAAATAAGAAGCTTATATAGGCAAACCATTTCCGAAGTAATAAACCTGGTAGCAATGGTCAAACTCATTAAAAATTTTTGAGTGAAAGTAAAACACTAGACCCATTTGCGACACAATATCAATACATATAAGATATCAAATAAGATAGCAGTATTTTATTAATTTGAGATGCATGGCTCCTTCACGGTTGCAATAGCATGTAAAAAATATCCAGTGAAAGTAGGTTTTGGACCAATTATACAAAACGAACTCGGGCGCACCTCACTGCGGCATCCAGACTGGCCCAGGAGTAAAGAAATGTCCCAGTAGATGACGTGCAAGCAAACGAACACGGGAAAATTTAAGTCTTCAGCAACCCTTTCTCCACGTGTTCCGGTGCAAGAAGCAAGGCTGGAGGCGGAGATCCTGGGAACTGAGCGGGGAACAGAAAAGAGGGATTCACGTGTCAGGGCGGCAGACGATTCTCGTCTTTCGACGACACTCGGAGCCAAGTTGGCAGACCCGAAGTGTCCATTATTGGCAATAATTACACACAGACATACCGAAATTCCTGTGCTTAGCCCAGGAAAGACGCAAAGCTCACACTCTCTCAGCGTGAAATTTTATTGTAAATTCCAAATGTGGTGATCGAGAAAAGGAAAGGCAAACTAACGTCACTCGCATAGCGCTTCGGTTTATTTGTTCTTATGATGTAAAAGTGGGCATGCTACTCTAAGCAACATTAACATGGTCAAAGCTTAATATTAGCGCTGCGCTTCAATACTGGATAGGCACCCATACATTTTTGCAACTTAGGCGGCAAGGACATTCGTGATATGAATACTGAGTTTTTTAATCACAGCTGCTTGCTTCCAATAGCAGCTTTTTTCATGGATAACGGCTTAAAAGTTAAAAATGCGATTATACCAAGAATGTACGACTTAGCTATAACTAAAAGAAGTCATACCAAAAACACACTTCTCCTTAGTCTACCCTCAAATATCCAAGGGTGCGCAATAGCAGCAAAGAAGAATTATTCAGGGTTAGTTACAAACTTAGGCAATTTGCCTTGTTCTACAACTAGTCCTCAAGCCAATACACCAATGACAGCTGAGAAGCTGCGTCACATGATGACTGTGTCGTATGAAGAGTTGAAGTTCCGCACAGCGCGGGAACTCTTGGCAGGCAGCCATGGCGAGCGATGTCAACAATCTCGGCAGTGGTCTATCCAGAGGCCACTCCAAAGGAGTCAGGTGCAGCCGCCATGATCACAGGAGATTCTAAAAACACATTAACGCAAGGTTAGACTAGGATACCCCCTTTACATCTACAGACTGTTCCGAGCTGCTCCTGTATGTCGTTTGAAACAACAAATGTAAACGTTACATTGTTTGTCACATTTATTTGCTAAACCAGTAATTTGCGGTAAAACAAATATGGTCAGGAGTATTGATCTGGTGGAGGACTATCCAGGGAAGCTGTTGCAGTTTTCTTGGTTGGCCGGCACGCACGAATAAACATCACTTATAAGAGTGCGCTGTAGAATGAAGGAATGAATTTGGCGGGTGTTGCTGGCTGGCGCTGTACATGTGATGGGCGACCGGAGGTCGTGTGTAGGGTTCACCAATACCCTCCTCCCAACTGCCTTGTCTTTGCACGTGCTCTCCCCTTCTGTCCCTGAATTAACTTGGCTGCTGCTGCACCGCACTCTCTCCCCATCACCATGCTTTGGGTAACGTGCGCGGTTTTAGTCCTTGCTCACGTGCTTCCCCCAGGAATGCATTGGGGACATAAATAAAGGAGCTGGATGTAAATATTTTGGCTGTAAACTGTAAATAGGTTCTCTTTTCTTAACAGATGCCACGTGCAAAGACATTTGAGTGATTAAATTTACTGCTGCCAACCTGGAAGTAAATGTCTCCCTTCTACACGGTAAATGAAGAGCCTAGAAAAAATTTTTGGTGCGTCCCAGTGAGATTTCATAGAAAGGCTTTGAAAAGATTGGTAGGTTTCACCTTACAAGTCCAGCATTTGAAAGGTCCGTTCAGTGTAACTACGCAATGTTTGTGCCTCGTGAACGAATAAGTAGGGGGCTGCTGTGACATTCGTTTTCGCCCTTCCGCGGCAAATGAGGTGTTCATCATCACTTAATGGACGTAATATAGCGCGTCGGCTATAGCAAGCATACCATTGTGATCGAGCCGGATCTCCCGCGTGTCGCAATACGCAGCGGGAACAGGAACAAGATAGGTGAAATAAATTAGAGACAGCTAGGCAGTTCATTGAATTAAGTGTAATTGCACATGGAGACAAGAGACAAAAACAAGAGACGCCCTTCCTATTTAATGTGCACTCTTACTTCCTTCAGTGCGAAGTAAAATTTTACACTATGAACAAATGGGGCGCTGCCATAATGGTATCTATGACCACTCGTCTTTCTTGTCTCAGCTTCATCGTCCGTAATGACCGTGCCCTATTCTGTTTACTAGAATATGCGTAGAAAGTATTTGCAACTTTCAACAGCAAAAAAGCCGATATTGCCATCAAAACCTTTGCTTTTTTTAACTCAAAACAACGTAAAAGTTTCCTGCAGCTGCACTTTTTTAGATGTCGTATCCAAGGAAACTTCGTTACATCTCAATCCATGTGTAAAAAAAGAATGTTATTAAAACAAAAGTCCGAAAATAGCAAGTAATTTGGCAAAAACCCAATATTATAAAATTTGTTTGGTTTTTCGCAGTAGCATGAAGAGCTGTTTTTTTTGTCACTTTGGTCAATGCGTAATCGTCGCAGGTATTTCTCGAGCAGTCCTGATACTGCAATATAAAACCAGAATTACGTTTCTGAGGTTCTAGTATATAGTGTATTGCTTATCTTTTCAACCAGGAAACTCTCCCATACAAGTCGTAATATTTATGCCGGACTCGCGTATTTACAAATGTAACAGGAGTGCCTGATGAAATTGCGGTTATCCCTTCTACTCAATATATTACTTCTTCGCATGGAATTCTTAAGCTTTGTACTTTTTCTCTTTCCTAAAATGCTGCCCTAAACATGGTACAGGCGTTTGTTATGGCCCGCATCGAAAAAAAAACACATTAAACTGCGCCGAATTTAAAACTAAAGGCCGAAATATTAGCTGGGCATTATTTTCCTTTGTCCAGGTTCACGTTTGCTCCCGTTTTCCTCTTCCGTTAGACAGAAAGAAACGTGAAAAGAAAAAAGAGGATGAAACATAAAACGCGCGCCATAGAGCGGAAACGCATCGGGTGCAACAGAGGGGTCATCGGTTGTTTTCTTCGGACATCATCGAGAATCTTATGTAGGGAGCAAATAAGTCGTGCTAGCTTAAGGGTGTTCTGTGCGTGTTGAAAATCTGCAATTTTCAAAGTGAGACAGAGAAGATCCTTATCCCCACCATCAGTGCCGTCCTGTCAACCAGAAAGTCCAAAGGCCTCAATGACAATGATAATAATATTTATGCAAATGTTAGCGCTATTTGTCCACTTGTCTAACCTCTTTTTGGGCCTGTAGTTCCTTCCGGCCGACGAAAGGCAAACTTTGCTTCATCACCAAAGCAAAGGCCCTGCTGTCACCTAGACCTGCTGTCACCCAGGAGACCTAGACGGCAAGATCCATGCACCGACTCTATGCGTGCTGCGTTTTTACTACCGGAAAAAAATATTACGCCTATACAAACTTCCGATGTAACAAACAAATTTAGAGTGGCGGTTGAGTACATTCAAAGTAGACTCGACTGTATATCGATTCCATTAATTTAGTGAAGTCTTACTGCTGTACTTTAAAGACAAAGTTTTGGACCGTCTGTCTGTCTTGGTGTCACTCCATTTATCCGCCAGGCTGAAGCGAAATTTTGTTGACTACGATGTTCCTAAAGGCAGGCGTTTCCCAACGTGCTTGCGCCGTTCGCTTTGCGCTACAAGTGCGTATAAATATTAACAGCAAGGAACCATTAGCCCAGGCCTATTCCTCAGTAGACGGTGGTGGAAATACTTCCTTAAGGCCCACTTCTCCACCACTGCCTTTGGCAGGCCGCTCATTGCTTCGAATGTACAGTTTTAAATGCATGGAAGAGGACCTGATACGACAAGAGAAAGAAACATCACCAGTGAGAGTAGTATGGGTGCCACTTCATTAAAAATAGGTTCAGGGTAGGGGGTCGGGAACACAATGGACCCTAGCGACTTCCGGGCCTTCGGCCCTTACGGTTTCTTGTATTCCCATATGAGACATTTATAGAGCATGGTCATAGTGAGACAAGAAGGCTAAAGTTTGGAAGAGGTCGCACGGCCACTCAAATAAAGAGTTTAAGAATATGTCTCGCGCGCAACAAATAGGCAACGTGTGCAGACGTGTTGTATGGGCGGTTGTGCCGAAGAGTGGGGTGTCTGAAAGTGCCGATTTGTAAGAGCCGCCCCATGCGAGCTCCGGCACACTAGGTGAAGTGTGCGAGGGAGGTGGGCTCCTGCGGAGGAGGCGGTGATGATGTCATGTACCCGTACGTAAGAAGGACGGATTGGGCTATTTTCGGGATGCCGTGTGTAAGCGTAGAACTGGGAGCCCGGGATATTAAAGCTTGGACGTGTTTGTGTAACGCCGCATTTTAGCCTGCGCCTGTGCTGGTCTGATTCCACCAGAGCGTCGCGGTATTATTCGTCATTGCCATAATTCCAAATCACGGGGATGGCAGAGAGATTCTGGATAAGAACTTTATGGGCATGAACGGAATTGACAACTCCTTGTAATCCTCTATGGCAGCTTGGAATTTCGATAAAATGATATGGGGCAGGTAATTAAATAAGGGCAAGAGCAATGGTAGCAGGCCGCAACTTCCGCAGTCTGGATACATTAAATGACTAAACTAGTGGCTTGGAAGTATCAGATTGACAGGTTCATGCTTATCTGGGAGTCGATGCTTGCATTTGTAGCTTTCTTCTTTTTCTATGGCTTCCACTTCTCCCCACGTTGTGGCACCGGAATGTCTTCTTTGTTTAATTTTTTGTTTTACTGCGTTAACACCAATGCTTGATGAATAAATGCTGATTTATTAAGGTACTATACAGGATATATTCACCACAACGATGTGATTGTCTCTTAACTGAAAAATGGAATTTAAATGCCAATTCCACAATTATAATAGTGCAGGGAAAGGGTGGCTCTACATTTTTATCCGGCCAAAGTATTTATCATGATCTTCAAAATTTTCAACAAACATTTGAAATGAACCTGTTCCTGTTCCTGTTGCTCGTGGTTAGTCGCAAATTTTCTGCAGTTTGAAACCGGAATTCTTTAGAAGAGTGAAAGCATGCATTCTCACACCTTATAAAATTATCTTCAGAAAAGCTGTGTTTTCTCTGGCAAGCTTTTTGTTTCTATGTGCCTACATTGCGAAAGAATGATTATTTTATACGAAACTAAATAGACGGGTTACCACTCAATTTTTCGCGTTTCCGAACGAATGCTCACAGTGACATACGAAGGACCCTAAACAGCACGAACCATCCAACCTACTTTAGGTTGTATAAAAAGCGTCCATTTTTTTATAATAACCACATATTTCACTGCTTAGATTTTGGAGAACCGAGAGAGGTATGAATGTTTTACAGGATGGGTTTCGGTAAGGATAGTGATCTGGCTTTTCTGTCGTAAAGTGCATTTATTACTAAGAATATCCTTCAATGCACCGGTAAACGTTCGCTAAGCTTCCTCACAATTTACCTCGGGAAAACGATTGTGACGTTGACAGCATGCGCTACCCAGGCTGCACCCAACACGTTGTTCATTAACGATCAGGCGGGAACTTCCAACAAAACAAATGAACGGCCGTAACAGCAAGCACTGCTCGGAAACAGTCACTGCACGCTTAAAAGACTGTAGACAACACGCGCGCTGACGCTTGGTACTTGTTATGTTGCCTTTATGCCCAATGAATTACGAATACCGTACGACTGGGTGAGCCTTCAGTTCTACTCTTAAACTTTTTGTGCACTCATAACTTTTTAACCTAGCCCTATGCTTCAAGTGTAACCCGTAAGTCCACAGTAAAGACGCATGCCACTTGCTACAAACGTGCAAGGAGTGGGCTGCAAATGACGATTCATCATAAATGTATAAACTATATATATTTACAATCTATATACGACATCCCTTGAACACCACCTACGTCAAAGTTCAGAGTGGTGAACAAAAAATAAAACAAAGTTTACATACTAGACAGCCAGAAAATGCACCGTACCTTAGCTACATGGTTTTCTCAAGCGGCTCATGAACAGGGCCGACCATTCTGCACTGTTGGTAGGGAATAAATGCAAGAACCCTACCTCACACGCATCATCCAGGAAAATCCATGCGTATTTACGAAAGTTTCCGTCTTCCTCTTGAACACGAGGGTGGATGCCGCGGCAACGAATTCGTGCGTGGAATTTTTTCACCTTCCCTTCGTGGTGACCATACGTCTTCCGTTGACCTCTGGGCGAGCTGTACCTTTGGATCAGTGGCTCAGTATGTGGCCGAAATTGCCACACTTTAAATAGTGCCGCTGCATCATTGAACCTTACCGGAAAACATTTAGATAGTCAGGTTGGAATCCGTAGATTCTAGAGATTTCGGTGCGGTGAACCAAAATTCTCATCGGTAGTAACATTTAGGAAGGTCATTTTAACTCCATGTAGGGTAAGAGGTATAAATGGCAAAATTGTTGGTTGACCCCAATATGCAAAAACAAAAACGTATAAGGCAAAGAGATACGTTAGAGACTGGCCAATATACATCTCAAACTGTACACTTTCTCCAGGACACTCTTTCATGCAAATGGTCAGGCCTTTGAAACAACTGGATATCTATCAAATCCTCATATATAAGCACCTAATAAAAACTTATAAGGAAACGTATCGTAACCACCCCTTCAGTACTTCCAATCAATGAGTGGTCTTGAGAAAAAAAAACAGGCTGAGGCAAACCCTCTTATCTGCTGAAAAAATAAACGAAATATTATTTGTTCCCTCGTTACGAGTAAGTAGACTTCTCTCCAGCCTATTTAGCAATTCAGAAATATGCAATAAGCATTCAGCACAGTAGCCACAGCACCACCCTATTACACAAAGTGCCAAATAGAAATTTTGTATTGTTTAATTGAATCGTAAAATTGGATCGATCATTTTGAACCCCTCTACATGAAAATACTTGACATTTTTGAACAGTGCGCAAAGTGAAAGGTAATTTGCAACAAGGTCTTTTTGTTCCACTCCCTTTAAGGGTCAGAGAAAATGTGTGCTTGATAAGGGCAGCATGCACTCAGCATACTCCTCTGTGCCCATAGTAATTTAAGTGAAATACATTAATATAACAATAAAATACATTCAACCTAACTTCTTAAAAACAGCGCATCTTCGCCCCAGCTCATGATTTCTTGCTGAAGTATGTTTGCGGTGCCTTGACGAGGAAACAGAACACTAAATTATTTTATTTATTTCGATCAAAATTTCAAGAATTTATCTATTTCATCTACGAGTCTGGTTAACCGTACAAATGCATATCCGGGGCCTGAAATTTCTGCTATGAGACAAACGTATTTTATTTATTTTAATTTAAAAAAATTTCCCTTTTACCACTGTAGGCACGACTACATGGTCAGTATTTTTCTGTAGAATTTTTTGCATCCCCCAACATTGTTCCGACTGCAGCTGTTACCTTTGGGGTCCCTTTCCTTATATTCTCTTCTATAGCACTGTCGTGGCACCAGCACAGGCTTACTATTATATTAGGCAAAAATGGTGCAAGATCGTTCCAGCGCACAACGGCGTTAATTGCAGGATCGCACAACCTGAAACTAAGCACTGACAAATGAATCATTCACAGCAGACGCGGCGAGAATATTGCAGAAAGGAGCAAGAAAATGGGAGTGTCACCAAAAATTCATAAACTGTATGTGCGCGAAAAAGATATTCTTTCCAGAGGTCCTCCACGACGAGAACTTTGCCTTGGGCTACAACTGATCCTCCATCCGAGTATATGAAGAAATCTAAAAATGAGCTGAAGGTACCGAACGGGATGCTTTGAGTGTTAAAGGAACGCACATGCTGGCGAACGGGTGGTCCCAGGCGAAGGCGAGCGAAGAAAATGAGCATGGCCGGGGCAGCCCAGAGGCTATTGTAATGGCGAAGTGCGTGTCAGTCCAGATCATAGGAGAGCTCAACACCAGAGCAGCAGGCGGTCCAACTAGGCTTTCCCGTTCACAGCTCGAGAAGGGTCTAAGCAGCAGCAGTACTTTTTTAAAAGAACAAAATAAGCTGTACACTTTCTTGAACGATTGCTTGCTCAACCAGCAACTTGTGGTAAAAGGACAAGCTTGGTTCAGGATACTTCATGCGGTGTCCGATAATTCACAGAACCTAGAGCGGTTTCATTTGTTTGCATGCACTAACGAGACAAAACGCGTTCAAGAGGGTGCTAACTAATGAAGGACCGGAACTTGCTGGTCTGCTGGCTAGCGGTCTGCATAAGATAGGCGGCAGAAAAGTTTTTTCAGCATCAAAATTCCCCATAACTGTGTCGCCGGTGCAACTCCAAGCAACTTCTGCGTTATAAGGTACTAAGTAGAGGTCTGTGTTATCTCATTAAGGTCTTCAAAGCATGGCTGCAGTTATGTTTAGGATAGTTTTACACGTGAGATGTGACCGAAAATTTTGATGAATACGTTCTTTTAACATCTAGTTAACTAATTTCCTCCATTTCGTTGAAATGGCTAGACCCGTTACGTGTTCTGTTTTTAAAACGGCTGCCCTAAAGTAGCGGAAGTTAATTGTTCAAGCCGACACCGTAAGAGTATGTGAAGGTTTGGCGAGTTTTCTTTTAATGGGCCTCTGTTGTACGGTGCCTATGTAATGAACGAATGCTATATTTAACTTTAAAACTCTGCGTAAATAATTTGGCCGCGAAACAAGCGCTCTTGCGACCACTTGTATTGCAGCGCGCCTCACGTATCTTACGAACATGGTAGGATGTTGCTGAAGGGCTAGAGTCGGGCGCGGAAAATCCTCCGTCGAAACCCCGCCTCAAATAACCTAGGATCCGTGAGAATAAGAAAGGCTCTATGGCAAGCGTGCGTGCCGTGAGTCAAAAGAAGAGAGTTGGTGCACCTTCTTGATGTCTACAAAATACTACACTGACCGACAAAATCTAGGCGCAAATACGTAATACAACCTGCTCCTGTTGAGCTGAACAGGGGCACATTGCAAGACCGGGCTAATCTACTTACAATGCACTTTCAACATGAGTCCGGTTTTCACAGTACACGAAAAAATTGATACAGCATAAACTATGTTGAGAAATGAAGTCCTTGCGACATATGAATAAGTTAAATACTACTTACAAGTCCCCTTTTTCGCTCTTTCAGCTAACGATATCTCTCAGTAGTTTTGAGACTTGAGCTTCAGGTGTAGGCAACATTTTATGTAGTATCATATAACAATTACAAGCGAACATTCTCGGATATTCCTACAATTATACAGCAAAATATCGTTTTCAGAGCTTATATTGAGGCGTTAGAGCAAGGCCATAGCGAGGGCCCTTTTTAAAGACGGAAATTACCAAACTTTATCCGCCAGCTGTATTCCTTTTTTATTGAGAAGCTCCGGTTCAAAGTCATTTAAAATATGATAAACAAAGGACTTTTGTTCTGTTTACAGTATAATAGTCTCCTCCACAGCTGTCGGGGAAGTACCAGGGCAGGGCTATCCATGCGCCATAAATTTGTGGCCAATGAGCCGTACAATAAATACGCTTTTTTACACGTACAGTACAGCATGTACGTATTCCTGATATCCAAAATGCTTATGTTGCGGCATGGCGCAATGGCCTTTCTTAAGACCCGAATTCATTCAGTTGAGCGTACAACATGTTTGCACTCTTGGCAGTTCAATGTCTGAAAGGATATTTCGGGTGGGAGTAGGTTCTCTGCTTTCAATTATTTATTTACACAAAACGATTTGACTTATCACTCTCTGCTGACGTTCACACTGCTTATTGTAAAAAAATGATCCCACCGGGGAGGCACTGCCACCAACAATTTGTAAATGTATGAATTGGGCAAATAAACAAGAGGTCGATATCTCCGGAATAGTAAACACGCCCTTGCACATATCAAAATTGGTTTAGCCTTCATCCAGCTAAACGTACATGCTTGTATTTTCAATCAGGTGGGCAATCCAATTGGGGCCCCGGCATTAACTTCATTTGTAACTTCATGTAGAAAAGGAACTTAAGTCCTTAGGCGAAGTGATGGGCTAAAAATTCCCATTGAATGCACACATAAAAGAATTCGACCATAAATGCCTAATACAATCAACATTCCTTAAATCGTATCACTCAAGTCCTATGTGTGATAGAAACGCATAATTCCTCCTACTTGTTTCTACCAGTTTGGAGGGGCATCGCATGAAATATGAAGATTTGCTGTACGGTGAGCCAAAACACTGCACTACAAATTCTGGAAACATATATGCACGTGGGTCGGCGCCTTTCTGCTGTGCCTCCCGCCCTGGGCCCGTACCGACGCTCTACGTCAAACGGAACAAATGGCTCTTACATTACCAGAGAACGTTCGTGAACCATTTACACGCTTTTAAAATTTCAATAATAAGCCCTACCGCTCTATACCCGTCACAGGAATAGACAAACGTTGTAGCTTTTTACATCGTCCGTGCAATTCGATTGTTTCATGCAGAATAGTCGAAGAACCCTCGAACTAGCTTTGTCTTTTTTACACACCAGAAAAACATCCCTTACCTATCTGATACCGTGATGGCGAGTGCGCCCATTTACATGCTACTTGTGTTTTGTAAAAATGAATAGAAATCGAGTACCTAGAACTCCGATTCTGCAGCACGTATTGTTCTGGCTAAGGAAACACAAATTCGGAGATTTTTCATTGTTGCATCAAAAACGGCCTAATTGTGTCGTTTGTTGCGCATGGACTCTATTTCGTAATCACTAATACCTGAAAATGCAAAAGCACAGAAAGAGAGAGAGTAAACTTTATTCAATTTGCCAGCTGTGTAGCTTAGTCGTCGGCCGTGAGCCCTTGGGCTCTGGCAGCGTCCTCAGCCAGCTGGACGGCCCAGAGTTAATCTTCGGGCTGGAGATGAGCAGCACGGTCTCCCACTGCCCACTGTTAGTGATTGTGCGGCCATTTTTGATCGCGTGCGGACACTGCCATAGCATGTGCGCCAGGTCCGCTCGTTCCTTACATCTATGACACTAGGCGGAATAGCGCCCTGGGTAGCAATAGCTATACACAATTGGATTTGGGTACGAGGGGGTCTGTAGCAGTCGCCAGACCACCGAATGCCGTTTACTGAGGGATGGGTGCGCGGGTAAGAAGCGGGCCCGGCCTAAACGGCAATGACCAATGATATCACTGTACGATAACAGCCTGTCCCTGCCTGACATTGGGACGAGTTCCGCATCGGAAGGGCCGTCCACTCGGTCGGTAAAGCCCCGAGCGGCTTCGTGCGCAGACTCGTTCCCTGCAAGGCCGGAGTGGGCGGGGGTCCAAATTACGTTGATCTTGCCTGTCCGGTTTTCGAGGTGGAGACCAGAAATGAGGATTGCGTACGCCTCCCTTGATATGTGTCCTCGTGAGAAATTTAGAATTTCTGATTTGGAGTCGCTGATGATTGTCTTGATTTTTGTGGAGGCAAGCATGGCTAAAGCAATGGCTCCCTCTTCTCCAACCGCCGAGTCTCTCGCTCGGACAGAGCAGGAGGCGATGGTGTTGCCCTGATTGTTGACCACCGATATGGCCATTGCCTCGCGACCAGCGTAATCAGCCGCGTCCACATAGGCAACGTTCTCGACTTTCGCAAAGCGTCTTTGCAGGGCACGAGCTCTGGCCTCTCGCCGCTCATTGTTATGTGTAGGATGCATATTACGCGGGAGCGGAGAGACCTGAATATTTTCCTGTATTGTTGACGGGATCGCGGAACTAGCAGGCGCAGTGTGGGAGTGAGCTATACCCAGCGAGTCGAGTATGTGGCGCCCCGTTGTGCTGTAGGTCAGCCGTACGAGTTGCCCTAGCCGTTGAGCCTCGATGAGTTGGTCCAGACCGCTCAGTGGACGTGTTTAGTGAGAGACCGATGGCCCGCTTCTAGGCTCTGCGGAGGAGAGCGTCTATTTTAATTGCCTCTGCCCGCTGTAGCCGGAGGTACGGAGTGGCGTACGTCACCCGACTAATTACAAAGGCCTGTACGAGGCGTAGGTGGTTGGCTTCTTTCATTCCGTGGTTGCGACCAGCTACCCTGGATATTAGCCTGGTTGTTTGGTGCACAACTTTTTCGAGCGCTAGCAAGGATTCGGAATTGTGTCCATTCGCTTGTATTCGAAGTCCAAGAACGCGAATACTCGAGACGATGGGAATGCGGTGCGAACTGGCGGCAAAAAGTTGGATTGAAGGAGGAGTGGAAGTAGATTTCCTCCCTCTGCTGTTGTGACGTTAGATAAGAAGGTCTGATTTTTCGGGCGAGCAGCTGAAGCCCCGAGGTGTAACGTATTTTTCGACTGTGTTGATGGCTTCCTGGAGAGTGCCCTCAATGTGACCGTCACTACTGCCGCACACCCACAGAGTTACATCGTCGGCGTAAAGACTATGCTGGAGCTCTTCTATGCTATTGAGGAGATTGGGCAGACCGATCATTGCCACGTTGAAAAGGAAGGGGGAATATAAATAGCCCAGAAAGTGAAGAACACAGTCGCCCAGATAGCCGAATTGGAAGGGCATTCGACTTGTAATCGAAAGGTGTGGGCTCGGTCCCCACTCTGGGCGCGTGTTTTTCTTTCTTTCTTCTGTATATTTAAAAGAATGTTTTCTTCATTACCCGTAGTGAAAAAGAAAAGATCCTAACCACACCCCTATGCCTCCTTTGGCGTTGTAGGCTGCTGACCTATGTTTCTGTATTTCCTCTATGAGCCCCTCATTTCCTTATTATATTATTCTGCGAAAGCCTAGCGAGGGTCTCGGTTCTGGCAGCCTTGATGCCTAGGTAGCATAAGAGGGCTTCCCGCCAGTTACCCGCTCATGACAGGCTGTAGACAGTCGAGTCACGCCCCGGGGGTTGAAAAGAAGGTCCCCTTCTTTCCGTGTAGTCAGAGTGGCGCTGGCTACCACCCTCAAGCGTCAGATACACTTCTAGTAAAATATAAATAGCCCAGAAAGTGAAGAAGAACACAGTCGCCCAGATAGCCGAATTGGTAAGGCATTCGACATGTAATCGAAAGGCGTGGGTTCGGTCCCCACTCTGGGCGCGTGTTTTTCTTTCTTGCTTCTGTATATTTAAAAAATGTTTACTTCATTACCCGTAGGGCAAAAGAAAAGAGCCTAACCACACCCCTATGCCTCCTTTGGCGTTGTAGACTGCTGACCTATGTTTCTGTATTTCCTCTACGAGCCCCTCATTTCCTTATTATATTATTCTGCGAAAGCCTAGCGAGGGTCTCGGTTCTGGCAGCCTTGATGCCTAGGTAGCATAAGAGGGCTTCCCGCCAGTTACCCGCTCATGACAGGCTGTAGACAGTCGAGTCACGCCCCGGGGGTTGAAAAGAAGGTCCCCTTCTTTCCGTGTAGTCAGAGTGGCGCTGGCTACCACCCTCAAGCGTCAGATACACTTCTAGTAAAATATAAATAGCCCAGAAAGTGAAGGAGAACACAGTCGCCCAGATAGCCGAATTGGTAAGGCATTCGACATGTAATCGAAAGGCGTGGGTTCGGTCCCCACTCTGGGCGCGTGTTTTTCTTTCTTTCTTCTGTATATTTAAAAAAAAGTTTACTTCATTAACCGTAGTGAAAAAGAAAAGAGCCTAACCACACCCCTATGCCTCCTTTGGCGTTGTAGACTGCTGACCTATCTTTCAGTATTTCCTCTACGAGCCCCTTATTTCCTTACTATATATACATATATATATATATATATATATATATATATATATATATATATATATATATATATATATATATATATATATATATATATATATATATATATATATATATATATATATATATATATATTTATATATATATATATATATATGTTTATATAGATAAATAAAAATACAGAAGTCAAACCGAAAAACATAACATTTATTCTAACATTTCGACCGGGACCCGGTGTTTTTCAAAGATACCAAAATGCAGGTCAGTTGGGTTTAAATACATTTCGGTTGTGGGTGCGGCAAGAAGATGTATCAAGCAAAAACGTAGGCTCTACGCGACGCCAAAGCATACGAAGCCACAGAACGCAAGGGGTGGGAAAAAAAGAAAGAAAACAACAGGGGGGGAGTTGTGTGAGTGCTGCGGGGGAACAGAGGGGAAACGGGGCCTAATCAAGGAAGGCGAAGCTATAACATAAGAGGAAAGCATTGCAAGGTACTGAAGTCACAATGGGAAAGCAAGAAGGTGAGAACTAAGGAGGGGACCGTTTCTTGCTCGTTTGTTGACCTGTTTCATTCGGCAGGTGCCTGGTAGGGCAACCTGCAGGGTGTGGAGTTTCACAAATACAGAAAATATGCAAAGAACCAGAGGAAATTGACTCGCGAAGAGAAAAGGGTGGGAGAGCCCAGATGTAATTACGGATGCCTAGTGCAAGCGCTAACATACACACACCCACAAATGAAAAAAAAGAAATAAAAAAGAAATCGAAGGAAGGAAGAGGGGGATTTAGATTAGCGGGAGGGGCGCGGAAACGGCGGGGGAGGAATGCGGGGATGAAAGAGGTTCGAAGAAAAGACCCAAGCGACGCGTGGTTTCAAATGGCGGGAAATCGCGGAAACATTTTCCTGCATAAAACGTGGCAGCCGTCCACGAGGCGTCCATGAGGTCTTGCAATGCAAAGACAAAAAAATGCAAAGTATTGCTAATTTAAGCTTGATCACTAAAATACCGAAAATAAATGGACATAAGGCTAAAAGACAAAGAAAAAAGGAGAAATACACTGCCATATGAATGTTTTGAAGAGCATTCACGCAAGATCATATTTCTTTACATACACTCACACAGACACGCAGAAAAAACTATAAGCAGAACATCACCACAAAAAAGACCAGCGGTTTTATCTGCAATTGCTCAGTGCAAAAGGACACAAAATAATAATCATACAGATAAAGAAAATTGTAAAAACATATAAAGCAAGGGGTACTGTGGTGAAATCTATGTAGTTTCATGTCTATGTGTTACAGCAACAACACACAAGCAATACGCTGACATAGTACAAAGTACAATGCGTACACTTTACACTATACACAGATTTGAAAATGTGCTAATATTATGGATCTAGTTATACCGGAAGATAGCCTGCTAGTGACTCTCGACGTCACCTCGCCATATACAAATATTCCACACTCGGACGGCATCCGATCTGTCATCCATGCGTACGATGATGCTTCCCAAGAGAATTCAATTGATGGTGAAACTCTCGGCGTGCTTTTAAAGCTTGTCTTGGAGCTGAACAACTTTGAGTTCGACAATAAACACTACGTGCAAATCGACGGGACTTCGATGGGAATGAAAATAAGACCCAACTATACTAACATTTTTATGGGCACATTGGAGTCCGAATTTCTAAGCAACGCACAGCTTCAGCCTCTCTTCTATCGAAGGTTCATTGACGATATGTTTCTCAGTTGGTGCCATGGGGAAGAGGAACTTCTAAAATTTATAACCGCTTTTAACAACACCCAAGAGAACATTTTATTCTTCCACTGATATTCCGCATATGCCAACAATTTTCTCGATGTGTATGTGAGAATATCAGACAACAAGCTTGTGACCTCAGTGTACAGGAAGCCAACAGACCGACATCAATACTTGCATTTCAAAAGCAACCACGTTAAACACTGTAAACTCGGCATACCATACAGTCAGTGTCTGCGTTTTAGAAGGATGTGCTCTGACCCCGCTGATTTTGCCTCTATATGTCAACCACTAACTAATGACCTAACACGACAACAATACCTACCGTCTGTCATCAGTGATGCCATTAGGAAGTCTGAAAAACAGGACCGCCGCCTCCTGATAACCAACTCAAAAGCCAAACCTTTGAATACGACCCCCAAACTTTTTCTAACATATGCAGCTTCGTCCTGCAACGTAGCTGCATACTCAGAAAGCACCGCAACATTTTACTTCAAAGCAATGGGTGGCGAAGTGTTTTCCCTCAGCCTCCCCGCGTCTTGTGCCGACGTGCGAGGAACATCAGAGATACTGTAAAGTCATCTAAGGTCAACACCCCCCGTTTCACAGGCAGCGGACCCTGCAATAAGCCTAGGCGCAAACTGTGCCCCATGACGACTAAAGCTCTGTCACCACCAGCACAACGTCTTCATTCACTTTTAAGAGAAGGGGAATCTTTGACTGTGACAGCGCAAACATTGCCTTCTTGAATGCACCATATGCCACGCCCAGTACGTTGGTCAAACTGAGAATTCGTTTAAAATGAGAATCAACCACCACCGAGCACACATAAAGTCCGTACCACACCTTCCCCTATTTAAACATGTAAATAATCTAGGCCATCCCTTCCACGCGTTCACAGTCACGGTATTAAAGATCCACGACACTGGCTTTCCAGCTCCTCGTACTAGAACGTTACACCTCCATGGGCAAAGAGACATACAGAAATAACCCGCCAGGGAACTCGTTTTCTACAACCTCCTATAGAACGCTTCGTGCTTCAAAGACACGATACTTTTACAGCAAAGGTTCTACCTTTACACAACGATTTCATCTCCGAGTGAAAAACAACCAGGCTCCAAAGCCAAATACGCCGAGCGCTCAACATCAAAAGCGGATTATACACGTCAGCGCAACTTCAAAACCAAATCGAACATGAGAACCACATCATCTAAACAGCGTCATACACTTATACACTGCATGTCTCGCCTCTCCCCAGGTTTCGCAGTAGGAGAGAGGGCACGGTTTTTTTACGCTGCAAACAATCCAGCAGTTTGTTGAAGTGATTTAGGTTGTTTTATTTAAAAGCTGGAGGAATTACCGAAGGTGCGCAGTGCGCTGTATACTTGCGCACCACCGCGCTTTTGTTGTTCTGTTTGTCAAAGGAGAGAAGTGCGGGGACAAAGGTAAAGACTACTATAAGGCGACTTATATGCAGGAAAAAATAAACCTACAAACGAATATAAATGGTATCCTAAGGACCAGTTCTGATCCAAGCATTATCAGATGTCTACAAAATGGCTTTTTGCGATTCGAAAATGAACTAAAAAGAATTTTACACGTCCTGTATAATCGCCCTTCTCAACCGGCTTTTTGTCAATGTTTATGCAAGCGCAATTAGATCGTCTAGAAAGCGTTCACCCAGCTGGGCATTAGCCCAGATATAAGACGTCGTCGAAACGGCGGGGGCTTGTTCCGAGTCATTTTGTAGCTGTTTCTTTAGTCTGGGATAGACGCAGCATAAAGGTTTAGTAACCTTTTTGCTCAAATTGGGCATGAGGCGGATTCTAAAAGAAAGCTTTCCACGTCGTAATAACAAAAATTAGGTAAAAGGCATACTTAACAAAAAATAGCGTAGATATAGTTGCTCAAAACAATGGTGATGAATAAAACGCAAAGACGCAGTAAACATCGTAAAAAAGAAATGAACTGCTATTGTATACTGTAGAAAACATTTTTTTTTAATTTTTACAATTGTTTGCGCTGCCACTATATAACTTAAGAGTCACCATATAGATAACGTCGAAATCTTGGTAACTTTCTCCTCGGGTTTCGTTTTCATAACACTATGTCTGATGCGGTTGCATTGGAACTGATTGCAAAATTTTGATAGCCTTCTTAGAGGTGTAAGTATAAAATTCTCAAGTGAGGATGTTCTGAAAATCTGTTACCTCCCTTAAGTTTTAACTTCCTGTTGAGCTGATGCATAAAAACTCCTGCAATAAAAATAGTTTTTTACTTTGCGATAATAAATACTTTATTTAAATACAAAATACTGTCGAGTCCACTTATAACGATACCGTTTATAACAATATATCAGATATAATGGTGATCCGCCATGGCACCGTCCGCTTTGGTATGCTTTGCATGGGAAAATAACCCGCTTATTACAATGCTCCAACGCCGCGATATCGGATATAACGATTCCACCGGGTTACAGCAAGCACTGAAAATGCGAGCTGCCGCCGGCTCTCCCCGCCAACCACGCCGTCAACATGCGCCGCGATGCACCTCGCATCCCGTCCTCCCCTCATAGAAAGAGTAAACTGCGCCGCTTTGGAGGATCCGAGAGAAGGAGGGTAACAGTTCTTCCAAACACCGCTCCCGATGCCGCCGCTCTGGCTTGGTCCCAGTGCCTGCTGCTTTGAATTTGGCTGGGTGCCTCTTCAACTACCTCCGTTTTTCCGCGGATCAAACGTCAGGGCCGATGATTTGGAGAAGTCTGAGTGCCTCACTGAAGAGGTGATCGTTTTGCAGATATTTGCTGCTGACAGCGGTGGCAGTGACAACTCTGACGACGTGGTTGCGCAGCCTACTCTTGCAGAACCTTCGAAGGAGGCCCAAGGCATAATAGTCTGTCAAGGACTTCGTTTCCACCAAGGACCCTTCGCATCAGGTGGATGAAGCACCTATAGATGCTCTTGATATTGATACCTTAATTCAGCACTAACTATCAATATCTTAGGCAAAGACAGATTCATGTTAAAGTGAACCTGTTCCTTTGGCAATGCAGAATTCGTCAGAGCATGTGATCATTTACGTTTAGCAGCCGCACTCGCCTTTTATTTATAATATGGAGTCATGTGGAGCCGGCACCTTGAGGAGTGGGTAATGTAAATGTGCTCTAGTTTGCATGCTAAGCAGCTCTACCCCTGATATTTTTTTTAATACGGGTAACCTCACGCCGGTACATGTATCTACCAATTTGTCGTATGAAGAGTACCCTGCTTACCAGTGTTGATTACCTGGTCTACTTCCATAATGCGTGCTCCATTTTTGTGCTCTCTATATTTCGTTTGTGTTATCTGTGACGCAGCAGTTTAAGACGTGGAAACTGGACTACCAGCAATAGCCCGTGAGTTGCTTCAAAATAAAAGTGTGTGCGGGAAGTTTTGTACGTGGGTAATTTGTTTAACGACATTAGTGACAGTAAAACACGGCATTGACTACACATTATTGCCCCTGGAAACAAATATCCAGGGCAAAAAAAGGCGCACTTCCTTGTGTTTTTTTCTCGATGCGAGATTTAACAAATGTTTGCCGTATCGCAATGACCGCCGTTTAGAAGGCAGAACAAGCGCTGGACTGGCCATTTCCGCGGAAGAACGTAAATGTATCGACTGGAAGTCAGAACCACGAATTCATCAGGTATTCCCCTTGCATGTCATTCTCAAGGCTATCCTAAGTGTAAGTGCAAATATCGATTCGGTTTCCTAATTTAATGGAAGAAATGCGTGATTAGCACGTACCGGAGCCCATTATTTAATTAATCAGTCCTCGTTGGAAGACAATTTTTACAGAGGCGACATATGCGCCCCAAATCACGAGTGTTTACAGCACTGCCCCCAAACAGCATATATTTCTTTTCGTTTGCAACCAATGTATTGCTGCTTTAAAACAATGTCGGGCATGCACTGTACCGGAAAATTAGCAACTGGTATGCCATTTCTGCAATACTATATAACTTAAACCATAATTGCCATGTCTTAGGATAATTAAAAAAATAATAGATTTCTTGTCGCACTTTATAGTTCTCTTATTTTGTAAGTTAGTTTTTTAGCACAGCCTACTTTTCACGAATCTCTTAGACAAAACTAAGTGTACATACGGATTTCCGGAAAAGTTTTTCTTCAAAAATTATTCGTGCTTTAAAAATACAAACGTAATTGTTATTTTTTTAATCTGAATTTTTTCCGTATGCAAGTAGCGGAAACGAGTTTGCCCGTGCTTCAGTAACCAGTGAGGAAATTTCATTATGCTCGTTCAAGTAGGGGGTATGATGTTTTGGGTCCAAAAGTGCGTCATTGGACTGCGCCCTCTTTGTTCACGAAAATTCATTTTTGCAGACGGCAAAACCCCGACTGCCCAGATGAGGCATTATCCATAGCCTCTCTTGTATTCATCTCTTAGTGCAATTAGCTTTTGTGCAAGAGGCTTCCTTACTCTTTCAGCTGTCTTTGATTCTCCCCTTTTCAACAGGCCAGTTCCCACTGCGTTTCGCGACAGGCAGCAGAAGTCTCTCGTTTCACTGGGCTCCAACCCAATGGTGAGTACGCTGTACCTTACGCAATACATCACGACCATTCAGTGGTTCATGGTGATAGAAAATAGCCAGCGCAAGGAAGACGAGGACGAGGAAGGTAACAGACACAGCGTCATGAACCATAAACCAATCACCATGAAACAATACCAACTCGCCCAGCTTGCCATCTTGTTGCATTCAGTGGTTGATGCCCTGATGCATTGCGGTATTGAAGCAAGGAAAAAGTACCTGTGAGCTTATCCTGATGCAACTACCTCTGAATTGGCGAAACGTTGCTTCTGCAATATTTGTAGTCAAACACATGGTAGTAGCTGGGCCCGCCCACAATAAACCGACCTTAAGACTAACGTACGTTTTGTAATACAATACCTAAAAGGCGCTTAGTGCGAAAAAGAACCCAAAAGGGTTATTTCATTTTTCATTTTTTATTTATAGAATGAGCATAGTCATATGGTTTGGGTTCTCACCCGTCGTATTCCGTGTTCCCTTTAAATTAAACTTCCCTTTAAATATCCTTTAAATTAAACTTTATTTTGGAGGGCAATTTTTTTATTGATTCTGCCATTTTTATATTCCGAAGTTATCAGAAGTTTTTGAAGTAGCAAAACATTTCTCGGGTGGGTGCACATGCTCAGACCATAAATATTTGAAAAACGTCTGTGGCCGCGTACAGGGAGAGAAATCCGCCAAAAATTACGGTAAGTGTCGGCTACAACGACACAAAATATTGTAAATAAAAGAATCAAAGGGAAGGCATGCTGTGGCAGTTCTTTTGGTAACGAAAAAGGCCTCAATGTTCAAATGTTTAGACATGAATGGGGATTAAGCGGCGGTTTCAGGCGCTCATTTGGATAGACAGACATATTAAGTAATTTCTGGCAAAGTTAGCTATAGGAGAGTATGTGAATTACTTTCTTTGGCTTGTTTCACCAGGTAACTGTTGCAGTAAAATTGTTTCGCTTCTAGTGAACTGCGTTTCTTTGAGACTGCTCTCGTTGAGTTAAATATAGCATCGGATATACATCGATTCATTTTTATGATTCCCAATGCAGTTTTGGGGGCTGTATTATTCTAGTATTTATCGCTGAGGTTGTCGGATTACAATTTGCTTATAAACTCTCTTTAAAGCGATCACTCTATACTCGGTGACAATTAATAACGGCACCGGAAGTTGCCACTGTGCCTTATCACCGTAGCCGGATGTTTCTCCGCGCGGCGCAAGTGAGGGCGTTACTGGGAATATTTGGAACATGGGGTGAGCCATTCCCGTGATTTTATGGGCTTAATATGCTTATAAAGGACTACAGTGGCGACAAAGAAACTGTGTGAGGCAAGGCAAACGATATCACGCATTCATAGAAACCCATTTCAAAACACGCGCGCACTGACGTCACGGGTCCGGCGCTTTGGCGGAGTGATACACTACAGGAGGTTGTGCCGTTCTTGAGTTGTAACCAAGTATAGTCATGCTTTTGCTTTTTTTCTTTTGCGGGGCTTGCTTATTATTGTACGGGGATACGGGCACGAGCAGTTGTCCATTTTAACATCTGATGCCCTACGAGACTCCGAGTGATAGCACTGCTCCAATCGCCGCATCACGGTGCATATTTCTCGTCGGGGTGAGGCACTGCGCAGCTCATACTGGGAGAGTTTAGGCATTCGTACCCTACGTGCAAAGATGCACATCTCTTTTGAGTCCACAAGGAGAAGGCGTTTGGATTGACCTTGCTGTTCATCAATTTCCCTACAAGCTAATACGTTCAACCGTTCATCGCTGCCTTGACGTAATGAATATTTGGTGTCTGTAATCACTAAGGACTTCGCCATTATTTTCGGCAATAGATTAGTCACTGTATATGGCCATCACACGGACGATGGCCACTTCATAAGCCACTTTAAATATAAGGAACGCTGGTGCGGCGTCTGTTTCAAACAGTATTTAATTTGATCGTTTAATTCTGCATACAATTACGGTATAAAAAGGCCAGACCTAGCGTTTTTTTTGGTATTGAAGCATTGCTATGATTTTTTTTCTATTTTCTATACGCGATCCGAGGTTTCCTGCAGCCTATTTAAGAGCCTGTCTTTCAACTAACGTTTAGTGCATATTGTGAAATGCTTCCAAAAGCAATATAAGTACACCGCAAGTTATAATGGGATGTTATGATGTTAACATTTTAATGGTGAAATGCAGACTTATCGCAAAGAGCCCGAAAGAAAATGCATTTCATGACAGTGACATGAAAGCAAAACTTAACAATTTTGGTAAAAATAAACGGAAGTAAAAGACAGGGTAATCAACATGGCTGGCGTAAATGACAGGTTGTCAAGATTTATGATAAGAAATGAAATGTAAAATTTTACATTGCCAAGAAACTATCAAACGGTTTTGATGGAAAATGGGGCCTGGTCACCTGAAAAGTACAATAGGGTTGGGGAATATGTTATAGGTATTATTGTGAGAAGTGTTTGGCACGTGTTTTGTCAAGTGTCTTGAATTGAATGAGTATGTGGATTAGGAATTCGCCCTTTCGACAACCGCTGCGCATTGGTCTTGCTGATCTAGGGAGCAAGTTGGAGTGTTACCCTATTCGTTTTCTGGCTAAGGAACTGTCATGTGTTAGGGCAACCGCGGAAAGGGGATGCATAAAAACCCCCAAAAAGTAAACGAAAAGAACAAAGGAATGGGAATTCGAAGTGCGCGCCAAGAGCGCGTCAATGAGCGAGCGCGTGCGCCGAGACAAACACTACATGGGCAAATATGACAGCGCACTGGTTATCGAATCAGAGAAGGCCTCGCAGGAGACCAGTGGCGGGATGGAAATATATGGACATGAGAAAGGCAAAGAGCCAATGAGAGTGCGCCACGGGAAAGCCCAGAGGGAATAAAATCCTGGCGAACAAAGAAAAGGGGGAGGCAAGACACAGAGAGGCAAGAAACCAGGAGGCGGCAGGAGCATGTGAGTTTCAGGGAACGAGCCAAGTGGACGCGGCCAGGCCATCGACCATGTCATCTGAGCTGGGAGGGAGCGGTCCGACTTCGTATCGGCACCGTCATCCTAGGTGCACCACGAACGTGTGTCCTCGTGGCCCCAGTGGCATCGGTCGGGCACCAGCGGCGAACGTCTACGCTCCGCCGACGTTCGTATCGATGGCCCCGAAAGACTACGTTCATGTCGAGCCTACCTGGGACCTCCAGCGGCAGCGGCTACCAAGGGGTAACCAACGGGAAAACACGCCGCCCAAGGGATGACCGCACGCGTCGAACGCCGGCATCAAGGACTTTCAGCGGGAGCGGCTACCAGGGGGTAGCCACAGAGGAAGAAGGCAGGACGCGCGGGGCCCAAGCCATTCAAGGAGTGACCGCACGCATGGAACGCAGGCACCGAAACGATACGAGGATGGCTACAACCGTGTGGCGTCCACGCAACGTTGCGACACGTCAGCGCCCATGACAGCGGGGCAGGCCATTCTATTATAGGGGCATAGTTGTAAAACACAACTCAGGAGTTGTGGTAGGAGAGACTTTAACTAGGACTTGATGTAGTTGGTGGATTTTGAATGATTGGGTAGAACTTTATTGTAGAGAATTTTGGGGCTTAGATTTAAATTGTGTTTTGAAATGGTTAGAGGTTTGCGTGTTTATCAATGTTCTGCTTGTTTACTGAGTGCCTTGTTTTAAGTTTTTTCCAAGTGTGCAATAAATGTGTTGTGTCAAACATGACAACGGCTTTCCTGCGTCCTTTCCATTACTTCCGGCTTTCCTTACCCGCACCCGACGGAATTAGGTGGTCGTACGCAAAACATTCGTTAAGGATTATTTTGCAGAGCGCCAAAACAAACTGTACAAATCTCATACAGATATCTGGCCTCTAGTGTAGCGCTACCTTTTCCGCACTGCTTGCCACGAATGGGAGTCCGCTTTATAAATTGAGGTACACCAATTCGGTTGTGATAAAAGAGGTATGTCAAAAAGGAAAGTAGCCACTGGTCCTAGTAAAAAGCTATTATAAAAGTTCCTTCAAATTTTTCGCAATTCTCAAACTTACTAAACTAACTAGTTTAAATAGGTAGAGATTGGAATCATAATCTCACAGGCCCAATTGTTTTGATGTCAGCGCTTGTGTCGGGCGGTTGTGTAGCCCCAGGCTAGCACATCAGCTCGGCTACGTTCAGCTTTCTCACCGGCAAAAGACTATCCTCTCCATCTCCTTTATCCAGACTCAGGTACGGGCCACAGCGGCGGCATGCACCACTCGAGCCTGGTCGTTGCCGACCTGCTTCTTCGTTCGGGATGCCACCTCAGCGAATTTCAGGTAACGGCTGGAAGAATGTCTGGCTTCACTCTTTGTAGAGGCACAAATGAGTGAATTCAAGTGACGTCGCATGGAAAATTGTTGTGGGTGCCGTTTAAACCTACGCTTTCCAACCACCTGCACAGCGTCGATTGGAGCCAATTTTTGTGTTGATCTTACAAAATTGCATCAACAACAGTTATGCCAGTAATTTCAACCTTCTTTTGTCTTGAACGTGTTAGTAGTAGCAGTAAGTATTGCTGAGTTAGGCGGCTTAGCCTTGCATTGCTGCCGGCACGTTCTCCGCATAATCGTCCTCAATACAATATCAGAGACTCTCAAAGTCATCACACGTCCCTTAGTCCTAAAATAACAACCACACACAATGTCACCACACCTCACTTAGTCGTTTGGACTGCAACAATCAGAGTAGGAGATGAGACAGCTCTCTTCACGTGCCAAAATTGTTTTTCCTCATGCTTCTAATCAACATGAGGGACTGCCATTACCTGGACTGTAGCGGGACCTACGAGGTCGTGTGTCCCTAAAGCTCAGTAAAAATTACCAGGGCAGAGGAAACAACACAGAGTGCACAGACCAGCTGTTATGCTAAGTGCCTTTTGTATCCATTCCCCTCCATAATTAAACTTTGTACAAAACACTGTCGCCAACTTCCTTGCTGTTCTTGATTATATCGCCGTTTCTTGCCCCTTTCTGTGGTGTGTTCCGTGACACCTGGGAGAAGTCTCGTGTTTCAATTTTACCTCACTCACTTTATCCTGCGCACTTACTCATGGGAGTCCCGATGCACATTGGTATTGAAAGGGCAAAAAGTACTCCTGTCAGTTGGTGCTGATGTAACCATTGTCAAATTGCTAGGACTTCGCTGTACCCTATTTAACCAACCACCTAGTAGAATCTGCGAACACTCACCTTAAACGAATCTCGGACCAATGCAGAACTTCGGTATGATGAAATGTGCAAGGAGATGGAATAATGTTTGTGGGATTTCATAACGAAGCATCCAAAATGTTTTTTTCTAGTTAAAGTATTTTCTATGTAAAACAAAGGCATTACTCAATGGTTATCAGCGATAAATTTATGAACTACATTTACGTTTGCCTTTATTAAAAGAACCGTTTATTGATATAAAGCAAAATATTTACATATAGCCCTATAAGCATCACCCGCACGGGTTCCATGTGGAAGCACCCCAGCTGGAGCAATTGCGTATTAATTTTTCACGCGCCGACGCAACGCAGTCGCTGAGTCGCGCCGTAGTGGACGGAGACACAATAATTTTGACCACCTGGGAATCTTTTACGAGCTCATATATCGCGTACCCATTGGCCGTTTTTGCTTTTCCCCTCCATCAGAAAAGCTGCCGCCGCGGCCTGGAATCAAACCCGTGTCCTCGTGCTCAGGCCGAAGCAATTTCTACGTACAAAGTGACGCTGAGGTTACCAGCGGTGAGTCTGTGGAATGCCTTTGGATTTGCCATTCCTTAAAAAA
Organism: Haemaphysalis longicornis; assembly: GCF_048455015.1. Classification (NCBI taxonomy): domain Eukaryota; kingdom Metazoa; phylum Arthropoda; class Arachnida; order Ixodida; family Ixodidae; genus Haemaphysalis; species Haemaphysalis longicornis. The sequence continues at coordinate 99,574,995 of NW_027526233.1, read as the reverse complement.
ACCGTTGACTGTTTTACAGCCAAATTATATACGTATAGCTTCTCAATGCATGTACCACAAAAGTTCATTAGGGAGCACCCGAGCACGGAAGCGTCCTTTGAGTGCGCGTTAGTGACACGAAGTTGGTTATGGGTTCAGAGCATTGCGCACTGGCAGCCGAGGCAGTGATGTGACGAATAGGGCGTGAGCAAACAACTGAAACCGCAATAGGTCTCACTCTACGAATTTTAATGGAAGATGTATCAGAAATCATCACAATATGCGATTCGATGTATGTTATATTGGTAGTAACTGCCTTTTCCTCTTCTCTTTTGTTCCAGAAATTACTAACGCAATGTTCCAAATCACTCGATGGACGTATGTTTCGCTTGTGTCAATGGCTAGCCTTACATCAGGGGGACGGGGTTAGAGGACAATCTATCTGATTTGGCTTTAAGAGCTCCTTTTCAATTCGCCATGCCCAATCTCGCTCTTTTTGCATCTTCAATATGAAGAATACATTGGCATTTAGAAGCTACTTGTTCGGATAACATCTTTTCAATTGAAGAGTACAAACATTTAAAGTTAGGGTCAATGTTGAGCTTTGTGGCACGCGGCAAGGTGGAGTGACTTTCACCGAGCTCTGCAGCGTGATCCAGAGGATATATTTCTATTTATTGAGAACAGGGCATTACGGAGACATTGTGTGCAGTCCCAGATCAAGGAAACAATCGAGTATCGGATTCCACTCATAATATATGTTATGGCAAAAAGTTTGGGGTGTGCAAAACGGGATATATATATTTCTGTACAAGGTTACTTTTCTGCTGCAGGCCGTTAGAACTGCTGAAGGATACGTTATATATGGTTAATTAAGGTTTGAATCATACAGAACTTTGATTTCACGGGTCTTTCTTTCTAGAAAAGATATAATGTTAAACTTCATCAATTTATAATAAGTGATTTAGCTCTGGCTAATCCCCTAAATTAGGCACGAGCTAAAAATATTGAGGGAATCACCGCCGCCATCAACTGTCTTCATTGCGCCACCACCGCCATTTCAACCACACTGCCTTTACCGGTACCCCGCTGTTTGGACGAACTAGTATGTCGTACGTGCAGGGAAAATCATGGTTCGCAGGTATACAGCTCAAAGATATTCGGAATTACGCCAGTGCTTTTGCAGGGCTCCATTTTTCTATATTATTTCAAGAGGGCAGCCGTGGCTTCTGAAAACCAATCAGGCCCACTTGGTGCTCCGACTCGCCTCGGATGTGACATTTGGAGTAGACATCCCTTATCAAATGCTGACGATTAAAGCAGAAAGAATAAGACTAAAGCAGGCCTCACAGGCTTAAGCACGTCCGTGCACGGAGAAGTCTCAAAGTGGGTATTTTCAGCTCCTGAAAAGCTTTCGAACCATTGCGAAGCAAATTGCCCTGTGAAAAATGAAAAAAAGGCTGCAGCATCAACCAAAACAACAAGTTCGTCGATACGTCATACATTTGTAGTGTACGCCATTCCTCTACCAGATGGTGATAATTACGTAGTTGTCCCGATGTTTGAACGGATGATGCCGCGAGCATCTATGAAACGTGAACACTGGGCACACAGGGATGGTCGGTGAACGTCGCTGAAGATGCATATGCACACCTCTCTTTGATGAGACTGCGATCATAGCAAAGCACCAGAACCAGTTCCCAAAAAAATGATTTATTTGGATGAAATGGCGCGCTGGGCGAAGCTTGATAAGCAGGCCGTCGGTAGTTTCGTCTGCTAAGAAAATTGTATATCTTGCTTCTCAGATATTCCAAATCAGCCAACACTGGTCTCTCGTTATTGTTCTCATTTTTAGTGGCGGGGAATCAGTGTTCAGTTTTTGTTTTTTGTTTTGTTGTGTTCTTTTGCATTTTGAGAACCACGTGATGCACAGTCGTCGGTTGCTGCCTATTGTGTGAATGAATGCTGGCGGTGATCACAATGAGAGATTTATATGCGCTGTAAAAAATACACCATCTCCAGCAGGGAATCCTGATGAGGATACGAAGCATCATGGGGGTTTCGTGTGGTTCCATTGTGTTGCTGTTATCTTGAGTGATCTGGTGTTTAGTAGCGCCAGAGGGAATTAAGCTTCCGGGTCCACACCGGTGGCGAAGGCAAGAAAGTACTGTTGTGTTACGGTGAGTAGGCGGTGGTTCTCGAGGCGCCGAAACTCGTCCATCATGTTCTTGCCGATGTTGTCGTCTCTGTGGTAGAATCGGTAGTCTCTGTCAGAGTTGGTGAGGTAAAGGTTGTTGACGTTGGTGCACCGGCTGAGAGCAACGTACACGCCCTCCTCTTCGCAGCTTTGTCGTTTGTCCTTCTTCTTCTTCAGCGGTTCCCCTAAGGGAAGATGACGACGGAGGTTGAACGCGAAGCTATCTCGTGATGGATTCTTTGGTTGGCCAATCCATAGGGGTATCCTGCCACAACCATCAACAGAGGCGCTGCGACGGGGCACGGACGCGGGACATCCCCCCGAGCAAGATATGCTTCGCATCTCAAGGGTACTTTTGTGCTGATGTCTGGACGTTTGTGTCACATATGAGCGTTTTTAAGAATAAATGTCAGTTGGAAGTAGCGCTAGCTTCTGTTGTCCTTGTTCGCCCCTTGTGTAACTTGTCAAGAAAGCCGCATTAATCAGTTACCTTTCTTCAAGTCGACCGCGAAGATTGTTCAACCGAAGGACTACGAACGCCCAGTTTGCGCTACAAGCCCACTACGGTACGGCAGCTGGAGCGATGAACGCAGTTTATACTTGACCACGGACATCGATCAGGAATCATCACCCTCGATTTATTGCGATGGTACTGCTCCATGACAAGCCAAAGATCGTGGGAAATGGCACAGGAGCGTCATCGTATTGAGCTTGCTGAACCTCTTCTCGGTGGCCGGCTTTATGACCGTTGTTGATCACCGCTGCTAAATATTTCAACGGCCACGGACGGGACGGTGGCATCGTCACTGTTTCCAACAAGGGCGCAGCCGTAATTATGTACCCTTTATAATTGACATTGCCGGAATAAACATGGTAGGTGTTCTTAAAGTAGCAGTTGTGATTATGTGCAGTGCCGTATTATGGAGTTATTGATGTAACCATATCAGTGATTGTTTTCAAACATTACCATTGGGATTTTAATTTAGCGCTCTGTATAAGTGGTTATTTAAAACCTTTTAGACAAAAATTGCGTTTGCCCTTGCGTGAAAACGTTAAAGCTGGTAAACGTTCGTTTTCTTTTTGCAAATAAGAGCGTTGCTAGAAACTTTGTAATGTCGTTTGTTATCGTACTATATCTTGGCGGTGTAGATTATTTTCATTACAACGTGAATTACGCACACGGGCTTTTGCCAGCTAAAATTGTTACAAAAATTCTCCGTGTATCTACTTCCTTCCTTGAAAGTGTCATTGAAAGGTACAGTGTTATGCCGCCTGTGCCGCGTAAATGCTTTTATTCTGTTCAAGACCACCTCTCATACTTTCGCGCTCTCGTGTCGTACCTCTCACAATAAATATGATTGAGTTGTGGATTGAGGTGTGAATAAAATTGAGGTCGACCCATTTGTTTCCTCGTTCCCGCCGTTTGCGGTCCCTCTATTGGAACTTTTTGGTAATGCTGTACTTGGAAGTCGCCACGACGTTTAGGATCGAGCCGCAGCTGTTTTTATATATTACGGTAAATGTATTCAATCCAACGCACGTTTTCTATTTGATGAAGCAAATATCTTTCGGGCACCTATTTTCAATGAAGGTATTACGGCCTACTGCTACTTATGGGTGGATGTTTTGCTTCAAACATAGCTAACGTTTTATTTGTGGGGAACTAAGTTGAAAACCGTGTAATATTGTGTCTGATCTAGTGTTTCGGAAGGAGATTGCCTCTATAAACATCTAGTTTCACTATTCTTTATCCGTTTACCATGTGGATAATTGAGGAACATCGTAAAAGATGATATTCTTTGTAGGTATACCTACCCGAAATATTTCGGTGTGTTTGTCTCGCTGCCTTTCCGCGTGTCGCTGGGTACAGAAGCCCAGCTAAATGATATTGGATTTTTAAATTAGAAGCTTATATAGGCAAACCAGTTCCAAAGTAATAAACCTGGTAGCAATGGTCAAACTTCTCAACTTTATTGAATAAAAGTGAAACAGTAGACCCATTTGCTACACAATATCAATACATACAAGATAACATATAAGATATTAGATGTATTCATTTAATTTGAGATGCATGGCTCCTTCATTGTTACAATAGCACGTAAAAAATGTCCTGTGAAAGTATATATAGTGCCAATTATACAACGCGAACTTAGGCTCCCCTCACTGCGGCATCCAGACTGGTCCAGGAGTAAAGAAATGTGCCAGTAGATGACGTGCAAGCAGACGAACGCGGTAAAATTTTAGTCTACAGCAACCCCTTCTCTACGTGCTCCGGTGTAGGAAGCGAGGCTGGAGGGGGAGAGCATGGGAAGTGAACGGGTAACCGAAAAGAGGCATTCACGTGTCCGGGCGGCAGATGATTCTGGTCTTTCGACGACACTGGGAGCGAAGTGGACAGATACGTCATTCATTCTTTGTAATAATTACACACAGACACACCGAAATTCCCGTGGAAGGAGCAAGTCACCTGGGAAGGAGCAAAGCTCGCACTTTCTAAGCGTGAAATATTATCAGTAAATTCCAAATGTGCTGATTGAGAAAATGAAAGGTTAACCAACGTAACTCGCAATGGCCTTCGATTTATTTGTTCTTATGATGTAAAACTGGGCACGCAGCTCTAAGCATCGTGGTCAAAGCTTAATATTACTGTTGCGCTTCAACATCGGATAGCCACCCATACATTTTTGCAGCTTAGGTGGCAAGGACATTCGTGATATATATGGTAAGTTTTTTTTAATCACACCTGTTTGCTGTTATTATCGCAGCAGGGATGCCGGTGGCTGACAACCCCCTTTGTCTTTTGTTTAGCTGGCTGCAATCTTTGCAACGTGCCCTGCTGCCTGTGCGCATCGACTGCGACTGGATCCTGAGATCGACTCATGTCCTTTGTTTGACTCGTCACCTTGCGCCGATCATGGTTGGCCACCTTGCGCAACACATGGAACCCTACTACGCAGATGGCAGTGTGACATCGTCATCAAGGCAGACGGACCGTATAACCGGCTGGCAGAACCCTTCGCCCTTCAGTGGGCATTGGACAGCAGCAGTGATGCCGGGGGCAGTAACCCCCTTTGTCTTTGTGTACAGGTTTCACCCGCCCCACCCCTTTTTTCAAACAGCTCAAACATCATTTTTCTGCTGCTGTTCCCATGCCCAAGTGTTCTTGCCTGCAACGTTGCGGAGTGTGTTTTTGTTAATAAAATAAACAAACAAATAAGCGCCTGACACCACAGCCTTATCCCCCAAAAAAGCGTAAAAGTTTAGTTGGAAAGATTGGAGCATTGAGGCCTTTTTATTTACCAAAAGAACTGTTGCTGGATGGCTTCGCTTTGATTATTTCATTCTGACCATTTTTATCATTTTAGTCCACACTCTAGGCTGATTTGTGGGCACGTATATCCTTGTACGCGTTCACAGACTTTTGTGAGGTCATTTTTGGACTTAGTGTGTGCACGCACACAACAAATATTTCGATAGTGAAAAAATGTATTCAATTTTCAAGTATGAAAATCGCAGAATGAATAAAGAACTGCCCGGCAATTGCACGTTCTCCTTAAAAGAAGTGTGGTCCGAAGCCGTTTCAGAAACATCGTTAGAGAGAAATCGCAAGGGAAGGTCGCAGCCAGGAAGCTGCGCGTTTGGGAAATAAAGTTTTAATTCCTAGCCCGGGTAAATATATTTTCCGAACAGTTCGTTACTTATATCTTATGGTTTTAATTACACCGCTTTGGCTTGCAAATGCAGGTGACATGTATGTACGTACGTACATACCTAACCCGCGCCGCTGCTACAAGTGCCAGCGGTTCGGGCACGCTACGACTTCTTGCCGCGCCAAACAGACCTGCGCAAAATGCGCCGCACACGACCACCCCACTGAAAAATGTGATTCCACCACCTTCACCTGCGCAAACTGTCAGGGGCCGCACGCGGCATACTCCCGTAGCTGTGAGAAGTTTCACCAAGAAAAAAAGATCATCCACGTGAAAGTAACTGAGAACATCTCCTTCCCCGAGGCGCGAAAGAGGTTCGCCTCTTTCCCCTTGGGGAGGTACGCCGACGCAGCTCGCCGGGGGGCGGAGCGGCGTCTTGTTTCGGCGGGGACCCAGTACCACGAGTCGGACTTGGTCCCGCCTCCGACCCCCCCTGGGTTGCCTCTGGCGACCCAACCCGCCATCGCACCGCCTGCTAAGTCAGCAGCGGCTGTGGTGGCATCCACGTCCGTTTGGGGATGCTGCTGCACCCTCTGTTTCCTCCTCTCCACCGCCCCGAAGCACATGCGAGGGCCCGGAGGAGATGGAGCTGGAGGAAACCGCAGCAGTTCCCACCTCCGCCGCACCGCCTGTGCCACCTGGCGCGCTCCTGACGCCCTCGGCGGTCGCGGCCAAAACGAAGGGCACCGCAAAGGGTGCCAGGTCCGGGGGGTCCGGTACGCCGGGTACCCCTTCCAAATCAGATGATGACTTGGATGTGGGACCCTTTCTGTCTGCTTCCCAGCGGAAGGAACGGGTCCCTCCATCTAAACCTCCAGAGGAGGTAAAGAAACCCCGTCCAAGAGTACAAGCCCCGAAAGACCCTACATAAATAGTCACACTCCAGTAGCTCTAATACATATTAATGGGAAGAGAAAATATCGTTCAATGGAACTGCAGAGGCCTTCTAAATAATCTTGACGACGTCTATGAGATTCTGCATGCTAATCAGCCAAGTGTAATGTGTGTTCAGGAAACACACCTGAATTCCAAGAACACAAATTTCTTGAATAGTTACCTGGTATACAGGAATAACAGGGTTGGCTGCACACACTCTTCTGGCAGTGTGGCCATAATCGCCCGCAAATCCTTAGCAGCCACCCTGTCACCTTGAACACCGTCCTTGAGGCTGTAGCAATACGCTTAATAATATTTAATAGGTTGATAACGGTATGCTCCATATACATTCCTCCTGATGTTTCACTTTTAAACTCTGACTTCGAGGCGCTGGTTGACCAGCTGCCCGAACCATACATCCTGACAGGCGACCTTAATGCTCACAACACTCTTTGGGGCTCTTCTCGCACGGATGCCCGAGGTCGCCTTATAGAGAAATTCCTTACATCTTCAGGAGCATGCCTTTTCAACAGTAAACAGCCTACATACCATAACATAGGACACAACACATACTCATGTCTTGACTTGGCGATTGGCTCCGCAGTTCTCTTTCCTCTCCTCGAGTGGGGTGTGGGCACTGACCCATACGGTAGTGACCACTTCCCCACCTCACTCACATACATAGGTAAAGGCCCATGCAGTCCATCTTCCCATAATAGGTTCAATGAAGCACGAGCTAACTGGAATACATTTACGGAGACATCCAAACTACACCATACATCCATAGGACACCTACACGTCGAAGAAGCTACCCAACTCCTCACGGCGCACATCCTCGACGCCGCCGAAAAGTCCATTCCCCAAGCCTCTGGTGCCCCGCGGAACCAGCGGAGGCCGTGGTGGAATTAGGACTGTAGGCGGGCGCGAGAGGCCCAGAACAAGGCGTGGGGTATCCTTCGTCGGTACCCCACGTCGGGAAACCTCCTCTTGTTCAAACGGGCCAAGGCATTAGGAAAACGTGTGCGCCGTGAGGCAAAACGAGAGAGTTGGCGCTCATTCGTAACATCCATAAACTCTTACACTGACTCCCGCAAAGTCTGGACACGAATACGCAAACTAAAAGGACAACAGACACACAGCCTGCCCCTGGTCAGTACAACAGGGGACACACTGGAAGACCAGGCTAACACACTTGCACAACACTTCGAACACGTGTCCAGTTCAGCACACTACACAAACACTTTCATGAAACACAAAACATCTGTAGAAAAGAAGTCCCTGCGTGATAACAACAAGTCGCACACTTCTTACAATTCTCCTTTTTCAATTCATGAGCTGAGGACCGCTCTGAGCACTTGTAAACCCTCAGCTCCAGGCCCAGACAACATCACATATACAATGATACAGAACCTACACTCAGACACTCTTCTAACACTCCTCCACCTATATAACAAGATTTGGCTTTCGGGGCACATTCCTCGCTCTTGGAGGGAGGCCATAGTAGTGGCTTTCCTAAAAGAAGGGAAGGACTCTTCCTCTCCTTCCAGTTACCGGCCCATTGCTTTGACAAGCTGCCTGTGCAAGCTCCTCGAGAAGATGATAAACCGTAGGCTCGTGTACTTTCTTGAGTACAATGGTCTTCTCGAGAGCTGCCAGGCAGGCTTCCGGGCAGGGCGATCCACTAACGATCAATTAGTTGCACTGGAATCTTACATTAAGGATGCCTTTATACACAGACAGTACTGCATGACCGTATTTTTTGATATCGAGAAAGCTTATGATACGACATGGCGTTATGGCATTCTTGCAGACCTAAAATCCTATGGTGTGACAGGTAACATGCTGAATGCTCTTTCAAGTTACCTGTCTGAACGAACATTTCGTGTCAGGGTCGGTTCGGCACTTTCAAACGTTCACGTGCAGGAGAATGGCGTGCCTCAAGGTGGCGTATTGAGCTGCACCTTGTTCATAGTTAAGATGAACTCTCTCCGAAAGGCACTGCCGCCAACCATATCCTGCTTGATGTATGTAGATGACGTTCAAATATCTGTCAAATCATGTAACATATCCATTTGTGAACGTCAGGTCCAGCTTGGGGTAAATAAACTTTCTCGCTGGGCAGATGAAAATGGATTTAAACTTAATCCTTCTAAAAGTACCTGCGTTGTATTCTCAAAAAGGCGGGGCATCCTGCCCGATCCCGACGTAAAAATCTTTGGTGACTCGATTCCAGTAAAAAGAGAGCACAAGTTTTTGGGTGTGGTGTTTGACGAGAAACTCTCATTCATACCCCACATAAAACGACTTAAACAAAAATGCCTAAAAACAATGAATATTCTAAAAGTCCTGTTTCACCAATCGTACGGTGCAGACAAACAACTCCTGCTTCGACTTTATGCCGCGCTGGTGGGGTCACGGTTGGACTACGGAAGCGTTGTGTACGGGTCAGCCACAAAAACAGCACTTAAAATGCTCGACCCAGTGCTTCACTTAGGGCTTCGCCTGTCTTGTGGGGCGTTCCGTACCAGTCCTGTCCACAGTCTTTATGCAGAGTGCGACAAATGGTGCTTAGCGTACCAGCGAACTTATGTTGACCTCCTATATGCCTCCAAAATCTCATCAATGAATAACCATCCCTTTAAACCGGTTTTTAATGATACGTCCACAACTAAACTCTTTTTAAACCGCCCATCCATTGCTGTTCCTTTCTCGCAGAGAGTGAGGGACGAGGTGACTATTCATGACATCTCTCTCTTAGACACATTCAAATCATCTCACACTGATCTTGTAGCACCATGGCATCTTCGTCCTGTGGCATGTGACTTCTCTTTCGTACAATGCAATAAGAACAGGACACCAAGAAGAGAGATTTTGCAGCATTTCATGCATCTGCAGAATAAATACAGAACTGCAGAGTTTTTCAGTGATGAATCTAAAACGTCCACTGCGGTGTCTTGTGCTGCGCATGGGCCCAATTTTGAAGCATGTAGAAGAATGAATGTTAATACAAGTATTGTTACGGCCGAGGCATATGGCATATTTCTGGTTGTAAGTCACATAGTTGAACATCATATTCCTACATCCGTCATTTATACAGATTCTTTGAGCGTCGTCCGTGCATTATCATCCGGAAAGTCATCAAAAAACCATGTCATTAATCTTGTCTTCAAAACGATTATGGTAGCTTATTCTTCAAACCTTGGGGTGACTGTGTGTTGGGTGCCAGGCCACTCTGGCATTGGCGGTAATGAAGTGGCGGATGAAATGGCCGCCAATGCTGCACTCCGAAACACAGTCGACATGGCAACACTACCTTACACAGATCTCAAGCCACACATTAGACAACAACTCTGTAAAACTTGGCAAGCAGACTGGAGCGAACAGACAGACAACAAACTACACGTAATAAAACCACACTTGGGACAATACACTACTGACTCACACAACAGGCACATTGAAGTTACCTTAGCTAGGTTACGGATAGGCCATACGCATGTAACGCACTCGCACCTGCTCACGGGATCTCCAAGACCCCTGTGTAGCAGGTGTGGGGAGGGCCTATCCGTAGTCCACATACTCATACAATGCAAGGCACTTGACACAACACGACACAAACACTTCAGAGAACTCTACAGACAACATATTCCCCTACACCCATCGTTGTTTCTGGGTGACGATGCCATGGTTTCTGTGAAACGCGTGTTTAAGTATTTGTCTGATGTTAAGTTTTTAAACCTCATCTCCTATCATGCATAATCAAATCTGGCCCTATACACCAGCCATCACCATTATCTTTATCGATCTTACTATGTCAAGTTTACTCTTTTTTTACCTATCCTTTGTGGTAATCACTTCTTTTCATTAAATAACTTCTCTGGCGCTCTTTGCCCTCGTCGGCCTTGCGCCATTAAACACGAACCATCATCATCATCGTCATTTGGAATCGCAAGGGCACTATTTTCAGCCCATGCCCATTACCACAAGATACGAGTTCGACAATTCATACAATATTCACTGTGTAATTATTCCCAAATTCAAATTTGAACGCTTAAACAAAACAATTCTAAAATTTTTGAAGACATGCAATTTATTATCCTGATGGGTATGTATATAGTTCAAAATATAATTAAATGAGCAACGTGGTTGTGAGTTCAAAGATGGAATATTCGTGAGCATGAGGTGTTGGGTAATGAAATAAGAACCTTCAAATTCATAAAATCATACAATCGTATCATGCTCGCGAAAATGAGTGCGACAGTGTTTGAAGCTACCAGAAAAGAACAGGCACGGAAAAGCACAGCAGGGACGCAAGTATTTCTTGGATTTAGGCGTGGCACTAACAGAAATACAGTGCAAGCGGGCCCAACAGCCGGAGATGGAGTAAGCAATCCGCCGGCAGGTCCCTTAATGCCACTTTATAGGACCCGTGCAAGAACTAAGAAATATAGCGAGGGTGTATCCTAACTTTCCCCTTTCTATCTCCGTATCTACACAATAGCCCCTGAACCACTTCTAGCCTTAAGGCTGCTCCATTCTACCTGCGCTGTCATACCTCACACACGAGGTTTTGAGTAAACGAATTTTATCCGGTTGTGATTCTTCGCATTAGAAGTGCGGGTGGTAGATCCACACAGATTGAAAAATTGAACATCACTGCAATTATTTTTCTTGGGTGCAGTCATACGCCCTGGATTTTCCAGTGCTACATTGCGGTAAATTAGAAGGGGCGTTTTGAACACGCAGAGAGGTGTTAAGTGGTGGGTTATGCTGATTTTTTGTAACCCAATTTATAAAATGCAAAAATTATTGCAGGTAGGCACATATATTACAAACTGGATAAATTTTTATTATAACAAAAACGCCAAAACACGTTTTATAAAAAACACATGCCTGTCGTAAAAACCTAAAACAGCAATTTTATCAGTTATGAGTTACCGGTTTGAAAAACGAACATGAAACCGTGATTTTTTCTAATTTTAAATTTTGGTAGTCTCAAACATTTTTTAATTCATTCTATAACTTGTTTTCTTCGAACACTTCTACGCCAGATTGCGTTCAGTCACAAATGGGGGCTGCCCAATTCAGTTTTGTTAAAGGTGCGAGTGCTTAACACTTCATACACCAGTTTTTCGGAATCCTTCCCAAAGTAACAGAAGTGGCACAAGATAACTCAATTAATGCAACTTCAATATTTGCTTAAAGAGTAAAACGTCTTAATAAAGTTACGGAATACAAATGGAAAGAAAAAAGTGTGAAGCCTGCCCATGTCTGCGAAACTTTTTTTCACTTTTTCCTCGTTGCACTTGTGTATTGTAAGCATTTGGACGTGTTTTATTCATTTAGAAAATATTGTACTTTTAATAAGGAATATTTTGTACCACAGTAGTTCTCTATACTCAGATCTTCTGCCATCAGATGAACCAAAAATGGCGTTTCTCAAAAAGAGGTCCCATTGTTCCAGACGCTATTCGGCAACAACATTAGGGGTGACTGTGTGCCACCACAAGAAGCACTTATCTACGGTGACTTCTTTTCAGTCCACTCGAGTAGTATCTCAACCTCGCGATTCGGCTTCCGCAGCCGTAAATTGCTGTATGGAATCCTAGTGATCTATTATGCCTCCCCGAGTCCCGTGTGTGTGCCAACTCACAAGGAGTGTTCTTCGTGAGTAATTTGTTCCGGTGCCAAACATTTGCTTACCGTTGAGGTTAATCCGGGGGTCAGCTTTCTCATAGCATTCCGTAAATGTACTGCGCTAAACCAGAGACTTGAGAACATCCCATCGTTTCTGTGCTGTCGGAGGCCTTCTAGGAAATTACAGGTATAGCCGATGCATGTAGCGGAACATTGTGGACAGGGAGTTTTGTGGGCGACTCGTTGATTATTTTTCTTTGGCAGGAAATGGTTTGGTTGAGGAATCAGTCATCGAATCGTTCTCACACTGTTGTGGGCTACGACAACGCCTTCCTTCCAAAGCATGCGGAATAATGCGAAGAAACCTCCCTTTACATAGGAGAGGCGATCTCGGGGGTGTCCTAAGGAAAAGTCTAAGACCTCATCGATTGCCAGATGTACCAAAAACGGATAAACTACTAAACCCCACCGATTGAAGGTAATCTGAACGAATTGTTGTCGAACATTTTGAAGAACATTGCGGAAACCTGTGTCAACGACTGATCTGAAAGAATTTTACAGCGCCTATGCCACGTGGGATGGCGAATGCTCTGAAGTCTGATGTTTGCCTACGGCCCTTTTGTAATATGCAGCTTTACCACTTCGGGCCCTGGCAAAGTTAATCTATCATGTCCTCTGCGTTGTCGTCCTTAAAACATGCACTCACGGAAACAGCGCCGACCACTTGGTCTACATGTTTCCTAAGTACCGGTCTACCGATACGAGAGTGGTCTGTTTTGGCTTTCTGGCCGTGCTACCTAGCATTCATATTTCTTTGGCCGTCGAAACCGCCACAACAGCCCCCGAGAACCACGACAGCCTCAGCTCCAGGAGCTGCCTCAGCGCCGGTGAAATAGCGCAACTTTTTCAGTTATGCCTGCATTGCTTATATTTACTCTAAAAGCAGGAGTACTTCAAGCAAACTATTGGAACTTGGACGGTCGCTGCTATTTCCGTTACGAAAGCAAATCTTTTCTTAAAAAACGGGAAAAGACTGCTGTTGGAAATTTCCTTGAAAAGCTCAGTGTTTTTCTGCGCTACGTGTGAGAGCGTTTTGTATCATCAGCAAAACAACAGCAGACAACTTTCTGTAGCACCTAAAACGTACCAAAACAGCCGTTCAGTTCCGCGTAAAGATCAAAACATTCGTACAGAGTTTGCACTGATGAAAGAGACGAGAAGGTTCCTCAATAATGGCACCGCTTTAATTACCGCGATTTCTTGGTCTGCTTGCCTCCTAAACTTTTTTGACACATCCTAACGGACTTCTATGGAAGAGGTTCACATTCGAGTAATCTTTAATGGTCCTTAGGCTGCAAGTCAAAGCGCTATCTTAATTAATGAAAAACCACTATATGGATTTCCTACCCTAATGATAGTTTTAAGTTTTATTTTGGTGATAGCAGATTAATGAACAGAATTGTTTTCAATTCTCGGGTTTTGTCGGGCGCACTAGACTTGGCGTATTGAAGCAATGCCTAAATGGTGTTTTAAATTTTCTGGAGTTGTTCGCCTGGTGCGTAAAAGATTTAATAGATTTTTCGGAACTTAACACGCCTGGAATAGAGTAACTCCACTGCTGAAGATCTCAACCGCTGAATGATACACCGGCACCTAGGACGATCAATGATCTCTGAGAGGTCACAGACAAAGAACTTACTAAATCAAAGGGGTAGGCGTTCTTAAATTTGGGTTGCCTAAAAATATATACTGTCTTTCTATCTATAATGTTATTTCAAGTGTAACAAGGCGCCAACAAAAAGTACTATATCTTACATAGACGCCCCATACCACATGAGCACCTCTCAAACCCAAAACAAGCTACACCAGCTACAATAAAAATAAGAACAACAAATATCAGCCACCACCATTATATTCGATAGTATTATAAATTGAATATATCGTACAACTTGGTCATTCTTTCTTTCGTGCTGTATTGAGATTTTTTTCTTCTACATTAAACGGAGATTAAAAACCCGGGTTCGAAATCTGAACTACCAGTGCAATGACTCAGGGACAACGTACATTGATAATGCAGCAGTGTGTGCATAATCAACGATGGCTCGGTAAGCCCCCAGCATTGCGAAGCTGAAAGTAAACAGAACAGCTTCACCGCAAGCGAACTTACGCCTTACAAATGAAGCCAATACACTTTTAAATACTGGTGATTTGGATACTTTGGGCGCGCTCATTGAGCGGCTGCTGTAGCACAACGAACTGAGCTAGGGGAACAGAGATATGATAAAAAAGTCAGCAGATCAAAGACGATGACTCTGTTTATTCACGAGAGGAAATTTGTTCTGATAGTGTCGATGTAAGTTCGAGGGCGCAAATTGTTCAAGCCGGCATGGCTCGTCGGCGTGCGATTTGGCCTGGGAGCATTACGGAGCAGTTGATCAAGGAAACTGGACGCCAGTGACCTGGGCGGCACGCTCGCTCTAATCTTGACATGTAAGAGCCGCTGCAGACGTGCACGTTATCGATTCAAGGAAATTAGCAGTGCGCCTACGTCTGTGGCTTAATGGATAGGGGAGTGAACGCTATTTCATGCGAGAAGATGTCCGCATGTTCACTCGAGGGGTCTGGAAAAAAAAAGTTGTCGCTCGATGTGTTAACTTGAGTGCTTTGTGAAAGGGAGGTTGCTGTGCATGAGAAATGAGTTTGATGACAGCCCTTGCCCTCCTCATTCATATTTCATCACAGTTGCGCCGTTATGGCTTTTTTTTATTCTCTGAACGGCAAGTGTAAACGGCTCACTAATTCCGTCAGTGGAATTTTTCACTCAGCAGTCTCGAAAGAAAAAAGGGAAGAGAACTCGACAGACTGGGCTGGCAGCAGAGGCTCGCATGTTGTGCATCTCCAAATCTGCTAAGCTATCCCTTTGAAGCATAAGCATGCAAGTATTTCTGTCCTAAGATATATAATTACTCCGTGTTAATACAATGCCTCATAGTTTTTAAGTAAAGGAGCTTCCTTACAAGGTATGCCAACACTGATTAGCGCGTAGTATGCCTCTGCTTGTAAGTAATCTGGAGCAAGGCCCTCATTCATTATCGACAGTAGATCGTGCTTTAATGGATCTTATCTGGCGCTGTTCATCCATTCAATGACATAACAGATAAGGAGAGAAGCAGATGCACACACCAGTGCTGGCACGAGTGGTGTGTTGGTGCACTTCCATCTTCTGTTGAGTTTATCACTTCAATTTTCCACTTCATGCCTCCTTCAGTTTGCGCAATCATAGTAACATATAAGTTTGTTTGCGAGCTGAGCAAAATAGTAATGGAGCATTCACAGTGCATTTTTGCCATTGCACTCGTTGAAGGGCTGGGCCCGTAGAAACTAGCAGCAGATTTCCTTTAGGTACTGTTGAACAGGTTATAGTTAACAGTACAATTGTAAAAAGTTTACAAAAGTTCATTTGGTCAAGGAATACTTGAAGACACGGTAAAACGAGTACACTGGTAAAAATGACAAGCAATCAGGATGGAAAAGCGAAACTTGTGGCATGATGATCATGAGAAACCCCTATACGATGAACCCGAATGAAAGGACGTTGCCAGTAATCTACTCTGCATCATTACATCACAAGCTTCATGGTAAAATCATTGTTTGTTTTTGTTTGCCTCATTGTAAACAACAAACCGGTGCGGGTTTTCACACATCTTCCGACATTTTTTTACTTGGTGAGTGATTGTTTTGCTGTTTATTCTCATAGTGAACAGGTTGAAGTGTGTCACAACCAGTTTGATATGTTGACTAATTCAGTACGTGTAAACCCACCCAAAACGAACTCAATTTCTGCGATGCATATAGTATACGAGGGCTTGTTATATTCAATGGTAAAAATGAACTTATGGCAGACAAATGTATATATAGTAAACTAATTTAACTTGAGGCTGCTGCTTAAAGCAGCCATGAAGACAAAATAGAAGTTTGTTTTATTCAAAAGACTTCTTGTTTTATAGTGCCCCCAGCGCTTCTCTTGATACAAATCATGTTTTCTTCACTTAGAAATTAATCAATTAGCGTTAAACTTTTGATTTTCCCGCTAAAAACGTGCGTTTTCGTGGTCTGCACTGACATTACCGGAACCGACCGCTCTGGAGCCTACGGTCTCTTGATTCACGCGTCTGCCGTACAGGGTACAGACACGTATACGCTGTCACCGCCATTTTGGGTTGCTCGCTCGCTGTCGAGGCAAGTCATTATATTTAAACCGCGCTAAAAGTATCGCCGCAAGGGGGTGTACTGGTGAAGTTTGAATCTTCTTTTCTGTTTTGCGTTGCTGGGTCTCATGGGAAACGAAAAAAACACCGCGTTGAGCACGTTCACCCAATTGCAGCTGCACAGGACCATTCAAAGGGTGTATTCGTCCTGTACGGCGGCATTGGGCTAGCGTCCACGCTCCGTCGACGTTCGTCTCGACGGCCCCGAAAGGCGACGTTCGGGCCGAACCTACCTGAGACCTCCAGCGGCAGCGGCTACCAGGGGGTAGCCACCGAAGAAGCACGCCGCCCAAGAGATGACCGCGCGCGTCAAACGCTGGCATCAAGAACCCCCAGCGAGAGCGGCTACCAGGGGGTAGCCACAGAGGAAAGAAGTCGGGACGCGCGGAGCCCACGCCGTCCAACGAGTGACCGCGCGCATCGAACGCCGGCACCGAAGAAGCGAGACGAGGAAGGCAACCAGCGAGTCACGGCCACTCAAGGGTGCGACACGTCAGCGCCGACGGCCGGGGTAGGCCAGTCCAATAGGGACGCAGTCTTAGGACACAACTAGGGAGTTGTGGTTTCGAGAGATCACCTTGAGGGTGATAGAATAAGTTGATTTGGACGAGATGTGCAAAACTTTATATTGTAGAGACCTTTGGGTTAGAGTTGAATTGTTGGTTGGGATTGTTAGAGGTGTGCGTGTTTATCGTTTGAGTGTAGTTTAAATATTGAGTGCTTTGCCTGAGGGTTTTTTGTGTGTGTATTAAATGTATGTTGTCAAACACGTCAATGGCTTCCCTGTGTCCATTGCTCAGAGCTGGTAAAGACCACCCCACCATCCGTCCATGTGACACTGTGTTTATAGGCGCTGGGCCAGGCTCGAAGCCTGTGCTAATTTGCAAAAAAAAATCTCAAGTGTCGCAATCAGTATAATTAACTGTACAAAAGGGTACTGTAAGTAAGCAGCTTAGTGTTAAGGGCACCTAGCTGGGTTTTCACTGAATATTATTTACTAATTAAAACCATTAACTTCGATGGGAGCCTTCGTACAGTCGTCCCGAAAAGGTAATCTTGTAGTAGAACACAAAATTCAAAAGCCGGCATCGCCATTAAAAAAAAAGAAAACACCGCTGCGCCGTTCGGTGGAACTATTCCTGTTTTTGCCAGTTACTATATAATACGATCGCTGACTGCCGTAGTTCCACAGGCACGTAAAGGCAAATTGAGTACGTAAATATGTGTTTTAGAGATGCGGACATAATGTTAAGGTAACAACTATGCTGCCGATATTGCCATGCCAAAATGTTTTACACTGCGTCGCAGAATTGAAACTACTAGCGCTTATTGCAGTTGACAAAAAAAGCGCTACCATTTGCCGCAACGATGCAAATAGACAGCCCGTGCGCACCGTATCAGAATGCGATGAGCTGAACGGGAGCTTGTTTCTGCGTATTCATAGAGCGCTGCTACGTTGACGCATGTTACATCGCTGGAAGAGCGGTTATGCCTCAAAGAACAGTCGTGCCGCATGACATTCGAAAAAGCGAGAAAGATAGATTTCGTGCCGTCGCCGATTCATAACCCGAGCCTGACTGACCCTACTCGAGTCAGGCTGCAGCATCGCCGGTCGTGCACCTGTTTATGGGAAGCGTTCCAATGCGCTTTCATCTACATAAACGTTACGGCTCCTAGCTGATTAAGTCAAGCGAGATCAACATTCACGCCATACTGAGGGAAATAAACTTAAATTTTCTCAAATTACCACAATGCTGTTTTAGCGTAAAAAAAGTACTATATGGTCGGACGAAGCAATCATAATATTATATTCAAGTGACCTGTTTTGCTCGACCCTGCTGTCGGGGTCCTGCTCCAAATTGCATAAGAAAACGGCCGCCTGACACAGACCTGCTTGTCAGACCGACAAGTCGGGCCTGACATGTCAGGTCCGACATGCCGGACAAACAAGAAAGCACCCTTACACGTATTTAGCGCTTCAAAGCTTTTTTCCCTAATGCCAAGTTGATCGCCAGACGAAATCCCAGCGTCCAGGATGGGCCTGAGACCGTGTAGCAAAACAATCGGCAGTGTCGAGCTCATTTTGCTACTGTCAACGAGGGATCCCATGAGACTTCCTCAGCTTTGTAATACCCGAAATTACTGCCCGGAAGGTGGTTTAGCAGCGCCCTATGGGCAGCACAGGGGCCCTATGGGTCATATACTCTTCGTGGTGACAAAACGTCTCACCCTGCGCACCGTCAATGAATACTGGCGTTCATATATAGTTATCATAAAACAGGATATGCAAAAAATTTTCACAAAACTTACCCATACGTAAACAAACAGGATATCAGCACCTTGTTAGAAGCGCGCCCAATGGGTATGGTCGCAAATGCAAAATAGGAAGCATACACAAAAGTAGTAGTTGTCGCTGCCATACCAAGTACTTGACGGACACGCGTTTGTTCTTGATCCGTTGGGTATGTTACGGGGTGCGACAGTAACGAAACTTGGCCGTTTTATTGAACACTTTATAAGTTTAAGTGGTCACTGAAAAAAAAATCGTAATTATGGGTTCAAAATTAAATTATTTGTTTTAAGCAAACCTGTAGTTACTGACATTTACGACAATCAGAAGGTTTAAATTATGATTTGAAGTAGACATGGCTTGTTTCCTACTTTTTGTATTTATAAAAAAATTGGTCTGTAGTATAGAGTGGGGCTTTTTGTTACCCAGTTCCTGTTTATCAATTTCTGCACTCGTTCTTTCAAAGTTAACTCGTTATCCTGTAATCATTTTCACAACCGTCAAGGGCAGCAACCTGTGTTAAAGTGTGTCCATTTGTTGGTGAAAGTGACTTGTGGGTGAAGGTACAGGGTTAGGTATGTGGGGGGTAACATTTACGTGGAAATGCAAAACGTACGGTGAATGTTTGCACTGAAACATAATCTACTTGCGGAATGTTTGACAATTTCCTAGACCATTCTCCCAGAGCTTGCGTCTCATTTATAATCCAACTGTTCCCAATCCGGATAATACGCCTGCCTCCGATTATATACAGACATTGAAATGAGTTCCCAAGGAAGCGGACATGCTTTGTTCTACCCCTTGTAAAGGAAAGTTAATCAGGACTAAATTTTAAGATATTTACAGTTGTTTCTTGCTTACATTTTGTACAGTGTCATTTTTCTTTGCGGTGAACCAAAATATGGCTGTGTGGCCAAATGTTTCTAATAATTAATGCTCTGGAGAATGATGAGACCATTATTACAAGTAAAAAAAAAACTCACGCGAGTGGCGCCGTTGGTGTGCTCGGTGCGTGATGTTATCAAATGGACCAACCACCATACAGTTTTTTTGTAGGGTAAGCTACACTGCCCGAGGTTGAGCAGTTTCACGTGGACAGTGAGGACCGTGCGGCGCAAACGCGAGGAGCATTGAATTGGATTGGATTGGATCAAATTGGATTGGATTTGAATTGGATTAGATGGAATTAAATTGGATTGCATTGATTTTGGAGTACCGGTGTGTAGAGCATTTGGTGTGCGCATTCGTCGGT
The DNA here is from genome assembly GCF_048455015.1 of Haemaphysalis longicornis. NCBI lineage: Eukaryota > Metazoa > Arthropoda > Arachnida > Ixodida > Ixodidae > Haemaphysalis > Haemaphysalis longicornis. The sequence goes on along the minus strand of NW_027526233.1, from coordinate 99,554,789 downwards.
CTGCGCATTTCAGAAGAGGGACGTCATAGCCGCGGCAGACGCACTGGCGCCGGCGCGTGCCCAGCTGTGCGCCTCCGTTTAGCAGTAGCTAAGTCTAACGCTGCGCCGGAGCCGCTTGATAGATGTTTCTTTTGGCTCCTGGAGAGCCGTGCTGCGCATGCGTTAGGAACAGAACCGGACTGGATTGGATTGGATTGGATTGGATTGGATTGGATTGGATTGGATTGGATTGGATTGGATTGGATTGGATTGGATTGGATTGGATTGGACTGGACTGGACTGGACTGGACTGGACTGGGCTGGACTGGTTTGGTGTGGATTGGATTCGATTGAGTTGCTGAACATTACCTCACACTACGTACATTCTGGCTTAGCAGAGCTAAGTCAGTGCTAATTTTTTTTAAGATTTGCACTGTCTTCGCCTGGTGGCATTTGGTGGCGTGTGCTATTTTTGTTGACGAACTGAGAGATGGGTATGTGGTCAAGTGCTGTTTAAAAATAGAGGCTGGGAAGCAATTATATTACAGTTCATACAGGTTTAAAAAAGTGTTACGTCAGTGGCATTGTCTCCGTGATTGGAGAGTCATGTTATAACTGGGCTGCGCACCTACCTATATTTTTATGATACTCAGTGTTGCGTCTTGCCGACGTTTGCAGCCCAGTGCTACTTTTGGACTTCATCAACTGAAAAATGGCTACGTGATGAAGTACTCTATCTTATTAAATGCTCTGAAGCCCGGTAAAAACCATTACACAATTAAGGAACGATGCCAGTGTGCACTTGCTGAGCTTGGTGCGCTATATTTTCAATCGGCTTCCCACCATTTTGTAAATCAGGCCACGCAAAGCGTGATAATAGTGAAATAAAAGCGCAGACACCCCTGAAAAGATTTAAAAAGTTGCAACCTTTTTGCGTAATATTTACTCCCCTAAGAACTTACAATTTAGGAAATCAAGGCGTGCTCGACCAACGACTGCATTTTTACATTACTTAAAGTTGAATATAAATGTATGTTCTAAAGTCTTCTGCAAAACCTTGTAGCAATGGACGGTCACGAAGACATTAAACATGGCATCATTTCATTTTCTTTATCCGCAGCTGCAGCTGTAAATGTGTTGTACATGTATTACGCTTGGCATTACTCTCGTGTTTCCTGGCTGTAAGAATATTTATTCCAATTTATTGAGAGAGTAATTTGATTCCTACGGTTGTTGTGTGATAAACGTTTTTGCATACCACATTGCAGCTTTCGGGGAAGCACTCAGATGGCCTTATTTTCATAAATATACGTCACTTTTATGTCTGACATCTTTGTCCACGTTTTCCTTTCAAACCAGTATTGAAGTATAGAAATACAGCGATCTAACAGAATTCTTCCCAGCCTTCATTGTCTAGAGAATTAGTTTTTCGGCATTACAGCATTGAGAGACTCGCCCTCACTGCGCACAGATTTACTGATCAAGGTTTTGCACGGGCCAGCATTCCACATTTCTAGATCGCCTGATAACCTATGAGTGTTCTGTAGAAATTAGCTCTCTTCTGCTTGTTTACCCTTCCAAAAGAAACCATCCGTTATCGTCACGTGTCACGTTCAATGGTGTACTTACACAGGTGACGGTGTGGCCGAGGTAGGTCCAGCATCACAACACAGGCAAATGAAACACCATTTTTTTGTGACGATGAGCATACTCACTTGACGGGAACATTTCATTTGCTTTTGTTTACAGGCGACAAAATATACACAAAGAGGAGGGGGTGACTTACACGTGCGCTTTGAATTGAGGTTGTCTTGTTTGCCCTACAGTCTCTCGATGTCCGCCTGCCAGCTTGAAACCTTCATTTTGTGATCTTGTCTTTTTTACGATGCTCGTCATGGTTAAAAAGGTATTGACACACGCCCTAGCGGACTTTACTAGGAAACTCCGGAGGGCACCCGAAGCAGCCAGAAGTAATAAATCTTGGCGTGGGCACATGGCAGAATGAGCAGCAAGGAATTAAAAATATATTAGAATCGCAGTTTTTGCGCTCCTATATTTAAATAGAGAGGTATGTTAGGAGGCAACCGTTTCGTGTGGGTGGACTGTAGTTTGAAAATGTCTCTCGCTTCGCTCGGCTAGGCCCGGGTATGCAAGTGAAAGCCTGGTAGAAACGGGCTAGCATCGACGCTTCTCATTCCCTTGCAGAATGGCGAAAATGAATCACTGTAACCTCTATGGCAAGAAACTGCTAGGCAACGAAGAGACCTAGCCGTTTTTATTTTAAGCGGACGGCCAGTCACGTGGGTAGGCATCTGGCCGTGGTTTGTCGGCGATGGCGAATCACGTAGCATGCTTTTGAGGTCAAACTGTCAAACATGGTGAAACTCTCTGGAAACTTACAGGACTCGGTTACTAATGCTTTTACCGTTAAAAACAAGTACGTCTTCATTTACTTTGAAGTCAATGTAAAATTTATCAGCGTCAACTGCATAAAGTCGAAAATAGCGCTCATATACTGGGTAAAGTTGTCGTCGATAGAAAATTTCAAATATAACCCACTTGGCGACATACCCCATGTGGTCGCAGACTATGTTCTTCAATAAAAACCTGGAGGCGTTTATTATTGCTGCGAGAATACAGCCATTGTAGACAAATGCTAGGCTGTCAAAATTTCTTGTGAATGTTTTGTAGAGTATGACAAATTTAACAAGGAAATAAAGGTTCCAGACTGTAGCCCAAAGATATCAACATATTTATGTTGTCCACACGGACGTTATGATTACGCATACTGATAAACAGGACAGGTGATGGCGGTTCTAATCCATTCTCCAATGAGGACATAATAATTCCTCACCTTTAATAACTTCACAGAAGTGTAAATGAATAATGTTTGAGTTGGTATGGTAGCTAAACCTGGGTACCCAGGTACCTGGGATACCCAGGCTTAGGTACCCGCGATACCCAGGTACCTAAACCTGGGAAAAAGCTTCACATTGACAACATAAGACAAATCACTTTAACACCTAGTATTGGCAAGCTCCTCGAACACGTCGTTCTCAACCGTACCAGCAACTACATGGACGACAATGAGCTCTTTCCGCACAGTATGATAGGGTTTAGAGCGAAGCTTTCGACCCAGGATATTATGCTACAAAATCAAGCATCAAATATTTGACGGCGACAAACTTTCTCCTTTATACACAAGGGCAACCTTAGGTGTTGACCTCACCAAGGCTTTCGATAACTTCAGACACGAAGCAATACTAGACAAGCTAGCCAAGATAGCCCCGGGGAAGTGCGTATACAATTACATACGAGACTTCTTTACAAACAGTACTGCTTCCCTTTCTTTCGGCATCCTTGACTCGGGTGACTTTGCCATAGGTGTTACGGGTACACCTCAAGGGTCGGTGCTCTCCCCATTTCTTTTCAACGTCTCACTGTTAGTCCTGCCTGAGTGATTAAGCAACATCAAAGGCCTTCACCACAGTCTGTACGCCGACGACATTACTCCGTGGATCGGTGGCGGCAGCCATGGCCACATTCAAGACACCCTACAAAAGGCACTGGACATGGTGCAAAATTTCTAGAACGAAGACTGGACTGTTCTCAGAAATCCGAGTTGCTCATCTGCCTGCCTACCAGTACAGGACAGAAAAGAGACACATCGAATCCCTGTATCTGCGTCTACGCCAACAACCAGAAGATCCCAGTTGTCAACAGCATTAGAATCCTCGGCCGACGACTGCAATCGAATGGTCAAAACAAAGAGACAGTCCTATATCTCGACAAGAGCACTAGGCTCACCATGCGAGTCATCGCCAGAGTAGCAAACAAGAATAGAGGTATGGAGGAAGGCACGCTCATACGGCTTGTACAAGCTTTCGTAATTAGTAAAATCAAATACAGCAGTCCTTTCCTACAACTCAAACATGACGAAAAAGTAAAAATAAGGGCTTAATTAAGAAAGTTTACAAAGAAGCACTGGGATTACCCGTTACCACGCCCAACGAACGGTTCGAAGCACAACGCATCAGGAACTCGATTAAAGAACTAATTGAAGCTCAACAAACAGCCCAAAAAGAACTGCTATCTAAAAGCAAAACGGAAAGACTCATTCTGCAGTCACTAGAAATCCGAAGCGGAATTCCCTCCCAAATTAAATTGACCTCCCGCACGAATGGCCAAAATACATTCGCATTCCACCACTACTAAGGAATATGCATCCAGAGCCAAATGTGGAAAGGAGACAAACTGGAGCACAAGCTCTTGACAAACGTCTTCAAACCCACAGTGAGCCACGGGAGATTGTCTACGTTGAAGCAGCCGACTACTACAACGGCGACTCTTCTCTCAATGCCATGGCGATTTCAGTCGTCAGCAATGACGGCATCACGGTGACGTCAGCATCCACGCCGGCCAAACATTCCACTCAAGGCGAGGAAATGGCCATATCCCTTGCTATAAATTCTACTCGAGCAACCACAATCATAACCGACTCGATGTCCGTCATTCTTAACTTCTCGAAAGGCAGGATCTCGCAAGCAGCAGCCTCGTGGTTAGCGAAGACTACTAAGGGAGGAAAAATTCTTTTGATGTGAACTCGGGCTCACGCGGTCTACAGGGGAAGGATCTGGCCTACGCAACCGTTCGAGCTCTGGTCAACTCAACCCAGCTGTGTTGCCTACGACGCCACCACAACCACCATCATCCTCACACAAGACCTCGCAGGAAAGCCAAGAACAAGCACACGTTATTAGATCTTACAAAGGCAGGCGAGTCCCAGACAGGGATATAATAAATCACTACAGGTTATCCAGATATAAATATCCACCGGCCCACCCCACTCTTTCCAGGAAAGAGGCAGTCCCGAGGTGACGGTTGCAGACGTACACTTTTCCAAGCCCTGTTTCCCTCAACCGCTGCTACCCACACCTTTACTCAAACCCCTGCACTTTGTGCAACAGCAGAGCCAAACTACAACACATAATATGGTCCTGCCATGAGCTCCCTAAACATACGAGCGGTATTAATAGCAAATCCGATGTAAGTACACTTAGAAGATACAAAATTAAGACTTCTTAACAATGGGAGATTGTTCTGGTAAGCTCAACACCGGAGGAACAACTGACATACATTTGATGTTTAAATTCATTGAAGCGAACTACGGATATAAAATAGCGTATGTTCAGCCCTGGGTGATGAATTGTTGCTGGGTTGTACCCACGTTTGCAATTGCGAGGCAACGCAAGGCGAAACCAACGTATTTAGGTCTATCAGTAATTCTAGATTCTGTTATATGAAATCTATGCCGATATATAAAAGTAAAGTTTCACCAGAGCTTGAAATGGGGCTAGTTGCTTTCTTACTCGGAACATTGCTGCGCTAGGCGGGCCAAGGACGACGCTGTGCGCTCCAGTTGTGTGTAATTCGTCGTCCTTGTCCCGCCTAGCGCGAGCAATGTTCCGAGTAGAATTGCACTGCAGAATTTGACATTTAGTGTCTGTAATTATGTCTACCAAGCAAACGTGCGTAATTTACTCGCCCTCTGACCACGTTTTTGACCTGCAACACTCTAGGCGCGACTGCATGGTGTGTAATTGGCTTTAGAAGTTTGGCCATATAATGACAAAGGGTTTTCACTTTCGGAACTTTTTCCTTGTATTTTACTGTATTGCATTCACCTGGCACCAATAAAGCCTGGTGCGAGGTATTACCACCACACTACTGCGTGAACCGCACGACCTCAGGACCATAAACTAAGCACTCACAAATAAAAATTGACAGATGACTACGGTGAGAAAATTGCGTGAAAGACGAAAAAGAATTGGCGGGGCAACGAAAGCATGACGTTTGTGCTTGAGAAACAAACCTTCATTCCACCCGTTCTCCAGGACAAAATCTTTGCATTGAACTGCAACTGATTCTACGGCGAAGACTGACGATGGCTGAAAAACTGGCGAAGGTACTGAACGGTATGCAATGGTGGCGAGCAAAATTAACAATCTTTTTCGGGGTGGTACAGGGGTTATTGGTGGCCGCATTTCTTAATGAAATTTAACTTCAGATCAAGAGAGTGTGCAATACGGCTTGCAGCTTCACATCTATAAAAGTTCTGAGCATCGCCTCTAAGATTTTGAACCAAAAAAGAAAACAATAAATTTACGTGAAAGATTTTTATTTGAACCGGCCACTTGCGTTACAGAAAAGGTATGTTTCTCGGTCAATAACGTGCTTGGGAATGAAACACCTAAGCTGTTCTAGTTTCATGTGTTTGCATGCCCTCCCGACAAAAACGCGTTTGGAAAAAGTGCTGTCAAATTAAGGAGCAATACCTCTTGCCTATATGGTCAGTTCGCTGCATGTGACTGGTGTTCGGAGTGTCTGTATGGCTCTAAACAGCACCGATCCAACGGGCTTGCCTTTGCATGACCCCAGACCATTCGGTCACTGCAACGCCTATGCTGACGCGGCGCGGCACTATGTATCCCTCACAAGCTTAGTTTTACGAATGCGAGTTTTGAAGACGATAGTCGTTCTCGGGCTACCTAAACACTGAAATTTTGGCCTGCCTGCATGTCTGCATCTCTGTCTGTGACTAGGTGTTCAGTTGCCAGGAAAACTGAAACAAGCTGTGCAATAGTCTTTTAATGCTCACTGCCAAATATAAACGTTACGTCCGGTGTCAATGATCATACTTGTCAGCAATTCAGAACAAGAACAAGAACACTAGGCAAATATAATCTAAAAAATAATAACATAAGTGATATTTGCAGTGTTCCTTTAACAAAAAAAACCCGTACTTGGTTTTGGTGATAGCAAATGAAATACTGCATCAAAGGCAGAAAACGGTATCCTGCTGTTGCCCACTTTCCAGGGGGCATTTAAAAAATCTAACGGCTTTCCAAACAAAAGTTTCACTACATACGATCCACGTTTAGCTTAGAACCCTCGTGGAGAAGGGCAACAGGGTTCTATAAACGTTGTAGTAGTGTGCCTCAACCCACGCGCGCCGCCGTCATACGGCAGCATTGGCATCGAGACACCAGACATAGAGCAGTGGAACGCCATAAATTTAAATTAACTTGAACCAACCTCCAGTGTGTTATCTTGGGAGGACCGACACGGGAGAAGAACAGCATGAAAGGCGCCGAAAAACACAATGATGGCATCTACTTGCCACGGGAACCAGTCGACTATCGTCTTTTGTCGACATTTGCACATAAAGGAGCAGATACGCGGCCATTTTTTAGGTATGTTTCTGAGCTCAAGTCCTTCCCCCAGAAACGCCACCGAGAAATTATTACAGGAGACAACGGTACATAGTTTGGCTGTAACGCAGTAACCAATTGTAGTTTCTTCTCCGGGGCTACTTCCTGAGGTATTTAGGAAGGTTACTGCGGACAACCCCTGTGTAAATATATTGTTCTGTAAACAACAGGAAAAAGCGGACGTTTTGGAGGCTTTATTGCGAAATACCTCGAAATGTCTTCCAGCTCATTTACATTGTCTGTTACAGGTTGCAATTTTTGTGTGAGGTTGGTTTACAGTTGGTGTTCAGAATTTCTACCCTGGGAATGATTGAATGAGGAGCAGGAGCCACTTGTTCAAATTTTAACGATTGTCACATTAGCATAAGCTGGAAAGCGTAGTTGGGGCATATGCAGTTTGGGCATATAATAACCAATGAACCAGATGTAGCGCGTAGGGTATAACACGCTCGGCATTGTGTCCGAGCCGAGTGAAGCGTTATTCTGCTCCTACAAATCGTGAAACGCAGCCGAAACAGGGCAAGAAAGGTTTTTTTAAATCAGAGGGAGCTGAGAGAGTTGGAGAGTGTGCATGGCAACAGCCCTACTTACGGAAATGAACAAATACAAGACTGGCATGCATGAGTGCTCGGCTGTGTCCGCTGTATTTTTTTCTGTGCACAGTGAAAGTTTACATAAGGGGGAATAGGGTGCTGCCTAATACTGACGTTTCTCAACCCACTGAATAATACTTACTGCTTTGACAGACGCAAATGACAGTTCTTTATTCTAGTGTGTAAAGTGTGCAGAAGACGTTTTGGACATTGGCAAAATTAAAAAAAGATTGAAAACACACCTAACGTTCAATGTAAACTTTTTAAAAAACAAACATTTTTTTCAGAAATGTAAAAGACTAAAAGCGCACCCAACGTTCAATATAAAGTTTTTAAAAAACAAACATTTTATCAGAAATGTTTAAAATATAATTTGATCCTTAATTTTGTCTTGACAAATGCCCTTTGAAAACAGATGTTTTCTACGAAGTTTATAATGACTAGCTTTTTAAGTATAAAAAAAACTAGACAGACAATTTTTCTCTTTGTTTTAAAACCCAGCAAAGCACGCTTTGTCATGCAGGTATCCCGGAGACGTCAGCAATCGACATTGCAGATGTCCAGGAGACGTACCGTTGGGATCAAAGTTACACATATTCAACGTTGCTACAACTGCAAAAAACCCTTCTAAATCACACGAAGGATAACGTCCAATAGACGTCTCATAGTACTCTTATACGCTGTTTAAGGGACCTTACCTTAGTGGTACGTCTTATGGATATTGTCGTGGTACGCATGCAAGACGTATATAGATGTCTGTTCTACGTTGGTTTTCTGTCTTTGGCACAAGCATTAGTTTTTTATATTCATGACTTGTGCACGTTAGTATGATATTGTTGAGATGAGCCTGTATGCCAGAAATTTACATTCTTTATAGATTATATGGAAGTTTAGCCAGCCCCCTTTCCAAGGTTTCCTACGTGTTGCGGGCATATATACATCAAATACATGACTTACTAGCTATTTAGCACTGTTTTCTGTTACTTGTCACCTGGTTTCTAGATTAATGAGTTTCTACTTTTGAAGTGCTGCATACTGCATGAAGTCTCATATGTGAAGTGCCGAGCTGACCACACTCTCGCAGAAGCACACGAAGCACAGCTCTAAACAAGAAATGTCGCGTCGAAAACAAGAGGCAGTAAGTAACAGCAAACCAGTCCTGATCAGTACAAGCGCCCTGCACACTAAGGCAACTACAGTAGCGTCATCGAATTATACCATACAGCACGGCTCTACAGGCATTCTTCAATGTAAACTATCACAGAAACAATTCAAAAATTAAACTAACTAAAATGACAGTCTCCCATCCTATCTGTAAGTACCTGCAGCTTGGTAGTAAGAACGATTTCAAAGTACACACAAAACACAAAAGAGTTAAGGTAAAACAGTTTATATTGACTTCCAAATTATGTAATATGCTTTCGCAACACCACCACTTTATTTTCATTCCTATCTGCCCTGGCCCAAAGGGTACGCATTGTACAAATACAAAAATAGTACAGATATTCATGACTACAAATAAGTCACACAGCAGAAAGGTTGACAAAAAATAGGCAGAAAAGCAAACATGTAAACCCAGGGTACAAGCACAAGATAGTTATCCAACTTGAAATATCGCACATTAAAATAATTGAGTGAAAAACAACGCATGAAAAGTGTTAAAACAAAGAAATGATTGAATTGTGGTTATAAAAATACAGCAAATTTACGGAACTAAATAGTTCACATGTAGTGAAAAGTTTGTGGAACAATAAAACAATAGCACCTAGGAAACACAGAAGTGCTGTTGAGTGGTGGTTTCTAGTGCCATACAAATTTAAGCTACTTTAAACAAACCAACATCAAGGGAAATGGTTATGATCTATATAAAAGGTGTGTATGAAGAAATGACTACAGCGGTTACAAGAGCACTAGAAATTTACGTGATGAAATGATTCACACTTAGTGAAATGGCGGGACAACAATAAAAAAAACTTTAGAAACAACTTATTGAATTCTGGTTAGGAAAACAAAAGGTTACACTATTTCAGTATTTCACACAAAGTAATATGATTTGGGAACAAACGAAAAAACGGGGAACACGAAAATGATTTAATATTAGTTACAAGAAGACAGATTTACTTGACTACGTGATTCACACCAAGTGATACCCTCAAAGAACAATCGCACAAAATAAAAACGCATGGAAGCACGGAAATGATTCAAAAATGGTTCAATGGTACATGCCTCCATCATAAGTTATGGTAGGGATTCTTGAACAGTTTGCGTTCTTTGTTGTGGTGCCAGAAACTGCCAAAATTGTTGCAGACCGGATTGGTTGGAACGTGAGTAAAAATTTCACCGTCCAAAGGCTGAAAGAAATTTAATACCGCTTCTAGCAATAAAAACTAAGAAGCCGCAGGTTGTCGACAACGCTGATATTTGTGCAGGATGTGACTGACAATAAAAATCTGGCCCCTATACCTTGTCTGGTGAACGAATATGATGTCTGTAACAACTCGAAGATATCTAGTTACACACAATTCAGGATGCCACTCGCAGGTGGAAAAAAGCGTGTTCCCTGTTTCCCAAACCAGAGGTCCTGTGGCAAGTTGACCAGTCAACAGTAGCTTGACCAGGCGCCTTGTGCGGGCTGTTGCAGTAGCTCCTCCCTTGCAGGCCAGTTCATCAATCTAGGCATGGGCACAGGAAAATCTGTGTTGTCAATACAGATTTCTAAGACTGGTTTAATACAGAAGGGCCGCTTACATTGTCCCTGAAAAAGACACTGTATGACAGCTGCATCCTACCGGTACTCGCCTACGAGGCAGAAACTTCCAGGATAACTAAAAGGGTCTAACCTAAATTAAGGACGCCTTAGGAGGCAATAGAAGGCTAGAAGATGGGTGTAACATTAAGGGACAGGAAGAGAGCGGAGTGGATATACTTTAATGTCAGCATTGGCACTACTAAGGCAACCTTAACACTAACTATGACAGCTTATGTGAGGTACCACTAAATATAAGAACTATATCTCGTGAATGGGGACTCTGGGGACATTTTAGCCAGCTACAGGTCCCATCTGAACTTGCAAAATATTTTTCTGTGTCTATCTTACCCGCTTGGTGGATTGAAGTGACAATACATACACGTATGAAGCCATGTCCACAAAATGTGGCAAAAGGAAACATGCACAAACCAGGACAGCGTCACTGCCATGGACGTATACTTCGTGCAGCAGAATGGCGAGGTGGGCTAGCTGGTTAATATGAATAACTAAACCTTCAAAAAGCACATCACTGAAACACTCATCATGTTGTCCTGTTCGCCTGTCCTGCTAGGCCTACATTTTTAGTTGAAGTATACGTTGTACAGCGGGAAGCATCAAAGTAGTGCAAGACATTTTTACAGCCTAATCACATTCACACATAGTCTAAGTTGCACCAGTCACCAGCCTGCAACATGTAAGTTATTAGCAAACGACAGGCTACACACCAGAATCATACTCTGCCTTAAACCTGCGAAATCCCAAATGCTGTGTTACTCTGATCACCAAGGTGTGTTCCACACTAAATTCATTACGCTGAAAATTCCAAAAGTGAAAGAAATTTAACAGCCATTTTTGAATGCTTTTACTAGGTTCTGAAAGGTTAATTTACGTTTGCGATGTTGCAGTACGAGTACGAAGCACAACCAGCGCTGCTCATACTACTATGCCAGTTACGACATGCGTGTAGATCTGACGTTACAAATAAATTCGGGTTGCATACACGTTGTTCATTCCAACATTTCAGGACCAAACTGAACGTTCAAAAAGATTGAACACTCAATCGAAACGCGAAAAAAGCATCCAGATGGCATTTATTCTAATGCTGTACTCTCGAAATTCACTCGATTTATTATTTTATTTTAATGCTGCACGCACGGCAATTAATCAATTTATTGGGCACGTTTTTTAACCGAAAAATATTACGACGGAAAAAAAACGGCATCGGCAGAAACGAAACAAATACCAATATCACGCTAAACGTACACAATGTGCGTGTAACCTATACACGCTTATATTCGCACACGCGCTTATATTCGCACACGCACCTATATTCGCACTCTCCAGCTTCCCTTATTTAATTTCATATCAAAACATTCGCCAAGCAAAACAGGACAGAGCACAAACTCTTCACCAAACACAGGGCTAGAAATTGCCCAAGAAATGATTCTGTTTACAAACGCAGCAGCCAGGTACAAAGATCCACCGACAAATCTCCGCAACGCACAAAGCGAGTCCCTCAAATCGTTAAGGCTAACCGCTTACGCGTACCGAACCGCTTACGCATTCGAGAGCAACTCTGCTACATTAAATACATATGACAAGAAAACAAGGCTCACTAGTACTCACTTACCTGCACTATTTCGCAGTATTTCTTCGTCCGGTAGATAAATCCATGGTAGTCAAATCACCGAAATAACTAAAGTTGAAGGCGTGCACACCCGTGCCGTCACCGGCCTGTAGCACCGCACGCGTATCGATACGGACTGCAGTTAATACACTATCGGACGATCGGACTCGCCGCGCAGCGACTAACCGTCTCGTGTTCGTCCGAGGGAGAAAATAGTTCCTGAAAGACACCCACCTTGATAAAAACGAGTTGCGAAATATATGCCCAAGTTATTAGTAAATACAAATATTAGTTTCCAATTATATACAAGAAAAGTTTGAGCGTGGGTATCTCTTAAAGAAAAAAGTAATTGTACCGGCAATTTAGATTGTGGGCGCCGTAATTTTACGGTTTGTTCTGAGGCCGCAACCACTTCCAGCGTATTTTCCGCGCTTTCGTGCGTCGACATCGGCCCGCGTTGACGGCGTCGGCAAAATGCACTGCGATGTGAACTGACGCGGGAGGAGGACGAGGAGAAAACTTTATTGAACAGGTAGATCGAGCTTGGCAGTGGGCGGGGTCCTCAGTCCAGGACTCCGTTGGTGCGGCCTGCCGTCGTCGCCCTTTCAGCGAGCCAAAGCTGCTTACTTAGGTCCGAGCTGGCAAGTTCACTCTCCCACTGCTCCTATGTAGCTACGCCGATGTCTATGCTGTTGGCCAGATATCAGCGTCGACGCAGGGCCACAAAGCATCCGAAAGCACACGACATCGTCCGTATTCCATGTCCATCTCCTGGTTTGGGGTCATTACATTCGCAGAAATCAATCCTTTTCTTTAACGTGCGGTAATTTGGTGCTTTGAGGCAAATTAAAAGCTATTTCTGTTCGAAAGTGCACATTCCTCTGTGGCTAACTTGACTTTCATCGGTGAGATCGGGGGTCTGGGAGACCTTTTTGCGAGTTAAATACTGGAGCTCTGGCTACATGGCTTGTAGTGTTAGCATGATGTGCTTGTCTGCAAGATCGGTGCGTAACGAACAAAGTTTATCAACGCCAGAAATCTAGCCGCGAATGAAATCTAGCGAATTTCATTCGTGGCTACCGTAGCTTGCATAGGGGGAATGATGAAGCGCGATAGCTTTTCTTGGATTAATTAAGGGAGCTTTGGTTACATCACTTGAAGTATTAGCATAATTGACCTCGCCTCCAAGATCGGTGCGGAAGAAACTAGCGTTAGCACCGGCGAAATTTGTCAAATACGACTAAAACGAATCACCCAACAATATTCGCTGGCAGCCTCTGTTAGATTACCAAATTCTTGGGTCCACGCATTGTTTTCCGTCGTGTTCCAGTGAATTGGTGCTTAGGTGCTGGTGTTGTGTTTTGAAAGTTTATGGTTCGAATCTTGGCAAAACCTCACGAATTTTTTAGTTTTTTTTTGCAATGAGGCTGTCATCGAAATGTTTTTCAAGGCAAAAAAAGGCAGAGTACCTTGCCGTTTAACTTACAAGTGACGTTTGACGGTAACCTCAGTATCAAGGGAGCCCCAAAATTTGCTTTGCTCACACTTTGAATTCATGAAGCTGCAGTCGGTACGTAACATCAAGGTTAAATCACGTAGCAAGTAAAGTTATGCTAATTGCGTCTCCGTTCATCATCCTATCTTATTTTGTTCATATTTGACGGCAATGACCCCCGCCCCCCCCCAAAAAAAAATACACCGTAGAAGGCTCGTTGGCAACGTCGTTTGTGAACGAATTCTGCACTAAGTCCCTGCCTCTTTCCGTGAGGTTCGGTATTGGGCTAGTGTTTTGAAGGTCAAAGGTTCAAAGCAATAGTGGTGGATTACAATACTCGCACAAAACCCCTCGGTACAAAACCCTTACAAAACACATACAAAACCCCTCGGTAAATTCAATACAGTATGCCTGCGGAGAGTTTGAAAAAAAAGTATAGCAGATATAGCTAAAATAAATGTAACTGCAATGGACATGTTCGAAGTAAAAAACGGACACGTCAGAACAACGTCAGCAAAATATGTCTAAATAGCGTCCCCAAATGAAGCAGCAGCAACATCGAGAGTACGTCTATAGAAAAGTTGAAAGAACGTCCGACATTAAGATACCAGCAACGTTATCTCAACATCAAAAAATTTTATTTAAAATATTGCACGTTGTACAAATGTTTAATAGAGATACTGCTGGGACATAGATGTTCGGATCTTTTTGGGACGTAGCAGGAATGTTAGTGGTTTGCTGGAAATATTAGGTTCTTTTTTAATTTAATGTAAATGTGTACAGCCGATTGAAGCAAATATTCAATTGACCAGCACCATAGGGAGAACTTTGCTGCTGAAATTAACTTAGATGGTTTGGTAAAAAAATCGTAAATCAAAATAAGTACTATGTAATTTCTTTCCTGTTAATAACATTAGAGAATCCGTGATTGCACTGGTATTTCGGCCAGATTTGCCATTTGAAGAGACAGGAACACCTAATCACTACGCAGTTAAAATACGCTACCTGACATCAGATGAGCTCTACTCATAGCTTCTCATTTTTGAGACAGCGCAATTTCGATTGCAGTGTTCCTCTAAAGCGTATAGTTTATACAAACTAAGAAAAAAGAAAACGCACAGAAGCCTATCCACACATGGTTTTAAAACTTACGGTTTGAAATGTGTGTCTAGGATAATGTAATCTCCAATAATTGCAAAACCTACGACCTAAGCAAGGCCCCCAATGAAAATTCGTGTCTAAATTTTCTGTCAATTTTATTACTGCGCAAGCAACCCTCCATTGGTCACAGATTGCTGCAATATTGTATGTTTGTACCCTATTGGGTAAATGCGACAACCCACTGTAGCCATGGAATGAATGAATAACTTTATTACGGATAAGAGAATAAAAAGCCTTCGGGAGGTAGGGGGAAAAGAATTTTAATGGCAATGCAAATAAGTTCTATTAGAAGTAATAAGGCTCATGTTCAAATGTCCTCATCAAACTAGAATAGAAAAAAAGAACTTTACATAAAACCATACAATATTCATGTTCACAAGTCATCGTCAAAGAAGCCTCCGAAACAAAAATAAAGCCATAACAACATTAATAATCAAGTGTGCTTCCCAAAGTACCAATGAAAAATGCAAAAAAACTAAGAACCTGTTGGGCTGGTTGATTTTTGTGAACAATTGACACACAGACACACGAAAAACGAAAGAGAAACGGCAAACCGCGAGCGTTGACTTTTCACATTTATTGGAGGGAAGCAAATCGGGCTTATATATACGAACAAAATTACACCATCTTCCCGCAGAGGAACCATGAGTAGTATGCGAAGCAGCCTAGGGGTCCATTCAAGTGCCCATTAGTTTTCAGTTCCTCGTTTTCGTTAGGTTGAGGTACGTAGCTACCGTTATATTTACCTTTGGTTTATATGGTAACTAGCAGACTTTTCACTTACCGGAACTACGAAATGGGAAATTGCGTTGACCGCATGGCTGTTTCCCATACTACTCAGGGTTTCCCTCCGGGAAGATGTGTGAAATTTTATTGGAGGGAGACGCGGAGTGTTAGATTGGAGAGGCGTTAAAGAGAGATAGAGACAGAGAGACGTTGTACGTGGTATGAGTTTGTCTTTATTTAGGCATTATCATCATCATGGTCAACGTAGGTGGCGTCGAGCTGTGGTTAGCGTTACGCTTTGAATATGACTGCGTTATAGTCTGTGAAATGCAAAGTCAAGGGCAGCTGTAGGGGATGAACCCTAAAGTTGCTGAAGATGAGGTCGAAGCACGTTACCCGGATGGTTGTGGGCTGCTTGTAATCACGGCCAGCCGAGACTCGCCGATGCACGTGTCTGCCGACGACGGTTTAACGTCGAAGGCGCGTGAAGCGTGCTCGTCTCGTGCCGTCCCAGGAAGACACCGGCAACACTGTCGCTGCAGGAGCCATTAAAGGGTAAGGCACCACCGGGCGTTCATCAAGCCGAGCATGCGCAATGGGGTGTGGACGGTGCGACAACGACTAATGAGAGACTTAGCACCGACCATGAGATGCTTCGCATCTAAACAATCATAGAAATCCACCCGTGCCTATGTGTGAATCAGCTATGGGTATTTTCAATGGGAATCATGATCGCGTGCGAGATTTCTGAAGAAACTGCAATTCTTTTTCCGATTGTGCATAGGAAGGGGTACTTACAGAGTGATCTTGCAGCCTAGGGACCTTGGCAAGCTACAAATTCACGTGCCGCCCTGTTTTGCTGTCGAGCAGCATCTTGCTGCGCGCCAACCATGAGGTGCAACAGCTGCTGCGGCCGTGAATACCGAGGTATCAGCTCACTGCGTTATGAACGCAGTGTTATGGTGTCGCGGAGCCCATCGCGAAGCCCATGTTATGGTGTCGCGAAGCCCATCATTACAGCATCTGCCTGTTTCTGCTACGCATTCATTATCAGGTCGAGTAAAGGGGTTGGAGTAGGCAACACCCTTCCTGCTACAAATTAAGCGGATTGTGCTGTTCTTAAAACAAGAATTGTCATCTTTTATGCCTTTATTACCCGGGGCTTTGCGTTTGCGGCTCCGGTCAAAGGGCCGACAATAAAATGCCGTAAAAAAGGTTTATTGTTGCGCCGCTGAAAATAAGGGTCCCATAGTGATAGTCGACCTCGGATATATGATGTGATATAATTTTGTAAAAGAGAACAAAGCACACAATATAAAGAAAAGAATGTGCTAGAACTAACCTATGGCCTAAGCAACAATTACACAATAATGGAGGATCATAAAACGGCCAGAATTATTGCTACACCGGATCGAACACCGTCACAACCCTCAGAGAAGACAACTAAGGAATACTCGGACAAACAACAGATTCTTGCGTGCAGAAATGCACGTGACCAAAACTCACTACTTTTTCTTTGTCTCAGGATGCGGCTCACATTGGGCAGATCAAGATTTCAAGAAATATTTATTCACATTAGGAGTACTCTTTTTTCAAGACATTTCTACAGATTACTATCAAGTTTTTTTTTTCTGAATCTGAGTCAATACATCTTTCGAGAGTGTCTTTGATTTTGTATTGCTTGGTTTTACCAGATCCCTTATATGTTTTTGGCGTCATGAAGCCCCACCGTAAGGCTATGGGAGAGCTGAGTGCTCTGCCCAAAATGGCCGCGCCATGGCGGTAGCGTTGATCGCAGGGAACTGGAAAAGTGGTCGGCGGAAGCTACGAGCGGAGGAAAATTTCATGCGGGATTACCAAATTTGTTCGCTTTACATGTTGTGTACCGTTTAAATGACCTGGTAATTTTGTGGGTTCTGACACGTGTTCAGCAAATGGTCATGTCGTAAACTTGCTGCGTTCCTACTTGCCGTTATGGCTGCAGCAAACGACGGGAAAGCATCACTGTGTCGCCTTTCAATGCTGCACTGAGCAGCGCGCGAGGAGGAAACATTCGATTCCCCAAAAAATAGTTTGCAAATTTAATACGTTTTACCCACTGCGGGAAACCCGGTTATTGTTTTTGTATAGTCTACGTGGTTTCTTTCAGCTTGCTTTCATGTCGACTGTGGTTACGCGGCTTTCAAGGGGTACATATCGGAGCCGCCGGAACGTTTTTGCTTTAACCACTTGTCGGGAATGGCCGAGAGGTTCGCCCAGCCGATAGAAATGATCCTTGCCATGCGAACGTTTCCAATTTCGTTTTGTGGCAGGCCAAACCCTTGTTTTGCAAGGTCCGTCCAGCGTCGAGGGCAGCTTGAGACACCGGCGGAATGCCTCTGTAGTTTTCAGGGATAATGACCCCAACAGGGCGCGCAAAGCGGGGTTGCGTTTGGGGTTAAGCTCGCTGTGAGGGCATTTGTTTTGCCCGATAGAAACAGCAAAAGTCACTGCTCCGAATATAGGGAAGTAGCTCACCCAAGGTAGGCAGTGAGGTTAAAACTCATCAGGGGTCTAGAGTTGCGTGTGCAAAGCCTGGAGCAGGGGTTTCGCGGAGGGGAATGCGGCGGTTGCCGTGTAACCGAGAAAACGAACGAGGCACCCAGCCGAAAAAAAAACGTAGATGCAGCGTCTGCTAAGTGGAAGGAAGGCACGCGCACCTAAGGCGTCCTCTCCCAGCACGTAGCCATTGCTCAGTATGACTTACTATTTCCTGCTCGCACTTGTTTTGGCCTCATCCGATCCACGTGATATTTGTGCGGGATGTTCAAACACGATTTTGAACAACCTGCTGTGAGGCTGCGAAGCGTTGCAAATCAACTTTAGAGCAGTGCGTGCGCCCATGCACTGGCTGCACACACAATTACTTCCTGAGACGCAACAGGTGTGCGAGGTTTCCAAGAGTAATGCTGTTCGCGCTACGCACGACTTTCGCAATACTGAGTCAGGGATCATGCTGGGCTCGTTTTACACGTGCTTTCTTAAAGCAAAGCTTTCTACCTCTAACACCCAACGGTTCCCTTCGTGGCGTGCGGGACAGTAACTCCCAACGCGGCGTAGGCGGTGGCACGGAGGGGAGGGGGCGGGTATCACTCACAGAGCACAGTGTAGATGTCGCGGCGAATACCCCAGCGTTCCCCGCGCGCTCGAGCTGCTCTCCTCGGCGTTCGCGTCGGCAAGACCATTCCGTCGGCTTTGTCGTCTGCGTTACCGACGGTTGATTTGGGCCTGTTATGACGTAGCTTCGCGTCCATTGCGCACTTACTTGGCACGGCTTGATTAACTTGTTCGACAGCACCTCCTGTGTAACCCTTACCCGATGGAATTCTATGGCTGTGCAGCAAACAAACGTTAAGGATGGGTTTTCATTGCGGGAAATAAAATATAGAGACGACTTACAGACATCCGGCAATGGAGAAATGCCAGAGATGGGACCCCCGTTTTCTAAACTGGTCTATACCAATTCGGATGGGTTTTAACACGTATTGCAAAGGAAAAAGGCAACTGGTTCTGATAAATAGTGATTATAAAAGTTCCCTTAGCTTTTTCGCAATTGCAAACTTACTAAACTGTTTAAACCTGTATAAATGGCAATCACCAAGCTTGCATGTCGAATGGTTTCGGTGTCTGCGCTTGTGTGACCTGGTGGTGTAGCCCCAAGCTAGCACATAAGGATGGCTAGGTTTCCCTGTCTCAGCCTTCAAAAGACGCTCCGCTCCATTTTCATTCTCCCGACTTGCGGCAGGGATACAGCGACGGCTTCCTCTGCTATAGCCTGGCATGGCCGACTTTATTGCTGCGTTATGAACACCGCTCCCGCGAATTCCATGCAAAGGCTGCCACAATGTGTGGCTTCACTCTTTGCACAGCCACGTGCGTAAATCCAAGTGACGCCGCATGGGCAATTGTTGTGGGTGTCGTTTAAAGCTTTGCTTTCCAACCACCTTCACAGCGTGGATGGGAGCCAATTTTTTTGACATACCGCCCTGGAGAAAGGTGTTCCTCGGAATAGGAGTTGAGAGTCCACCTGGCTGAGTCAATGGGATATGACAGCTGCGTTGGTGTCTGTATGTCAGCGGTGCTTGGACTATTGTAAGGACATTTCATGGACATGTTTGCGATTGCCATATCCACCACAGTATCTGCACGCTGAGGGTCCTTCTGTCCTCTCTTTTGGAGAGAAGATGTTTTCTCCATGCTCTTCTGCACTAAGTCGCTTCGAAAATTTCATTGGGTAATGTTTCTTTGTCAAATGATGTAAATAAATGAACACGTGTTTTTTAGGGGAAAAATAGTCTTCCTTGCAGTCTCTGTAAACCTCGGTAAAATGCGGACGTGTTATGGGAGAAAACAGGTTTTACATATTAGTGTGAGAGAGGACAATTAAGAGCCGTCCTGGATGCCTGCTTCACCGATTGAGACCAGCAAAGCCTTGAGCGCT
Source organism: Haemaphysalis longicornis (assembly GCF_048455015.1). Lineage (NCBI taxonomy): Eukaryota > Metazoa > Arthropoda > Arachnida > Ixodida > Ixodidae > Haemaphysalis > Haemaphysalis longicornis. The sequence goes on along the minus strand of NW_027526233.1, from coordinate 99,534,708 downwards.
CGTTTTCTGTGAGGTTGTGCTCGGAATGGATGAAACCAAACGTCGTTGTGGTCACTTCGAATTCGGTGAAGTGTCCTCAGGCAGCGTTCTGTGTGACCACAGCATATTAACATCCCACAGGAGGTGCCTAGCGCTGCACACTACTCAGGTACTTGGTTTCTTAGAGTGGTGGCTTTAACCTTACTTTCACCGACCTGCCGTGTCACGGTGGAGGAGGAGGTCACAACGGGTTTAGGTCTTACAGCGGTTTTGTAGGAGAATGGCCCTCCGTTCGGTTTTTGCCAAAGCGGCACTTGTTCGACAGCACCTCCAGGGTAACCACACCCGACGGAATTAAGTGATCGTACGGCAAACATACGTTAAGAATTGGTTTGCAGGGCGGGAAGACAAAATGAACAAACCACGCACAGACACCTGGCCGCAAGAGAAACGCTACCTTTTGCGCACTGCTTGCCACGAATGGGACTCTATTTTCTAATGTGGTGAATACCAATTCGGTTGCGTATTAAAAACGTATTACAAAAGGCGAAAGTAGCAACTGCTTCTAAAAAAAGCAGTTATAAAAGTTCCCACAAATTTGTCGCAAATTTAAAACTTACTAAAAAACTATTTTAAATAGGTACGGATGGGAATCATAACCTCACATGCCGAATTGTTTTAGGGCCGGCGCTTGTGTCGCACGGTAGTGTATCCCCAGGCTGGCACAACAGGATGGCTAGATACCGCTTTCTCACTGGCAAAAGGCGATCCTCTCCATCTTCTTTCTCGAGACTCAAAGCTGGGCTACAGCGGCGCCGTCCACCACTCTAGCGCGGTCGTGGCCGACGCTGCTTCTGCGTTCGGGACGCCACCTCTGCGAATTCCATGTAACGGCTGGAAGAATGTCTGGTTTCACTCTTTGTAGAGCCACAAATGAGTGAATTCAAGTGAGTTGGCATGGGAAATTGTTGTGGGTGCCGATTAAAGCTGCGCTTTCCAACCACCTTCAGCCAATTTTTATGTTGATAGTACAAAATTCCAAGAACAACACTTATGCCAGTAATTTCAAGCTCCTTTTGTCTTGAACGTGGTAGTAGTAGTACTAAGTATTGCTGAATGAGGTGAACTTAGCCTTGCAAAGCTGCCGGCAATTTCTCCGCGCAATCGTCCTTAATACATTATCAGAGACTCTCAAAGTCATCACACCTTACCTCGTCCTAAAATACCAACCACACACATGGTCACCACAGCTCATTCAGTCGTGTGGACTGCAACAATCCGAGTAGGAGATGAGACACCTCTGTTTACGTGCGAAAATTGTGTTTCCACATGCTTCAATACAACATGAGGGACTGCCATTACCTGAGCTCTAGCGGGACCTACGAGGTCCTGTATCCCTACACCTCAGTAAGAATTAGCAGAGCCGAGGAAACAACACAGAGTGCACAGACGAGCTTTTTTGCTAAGTGCCTTTTGTATCCGTTCCCCTCCGTAATTAAACTTTGCACAAAACACTGTCGCCAACTTCCCTGCCGTCCTTGATTATATCGCCATTAAGCGCAATATTCCGTTCATGTAGATTTGGATGGGTACCCTCACATTCTAACGCTATGTGCCGCATAGTTTCTGTTTCTTTTCCTCAGACCAGATATACCTCATCATTTTGTGAATACTTCCCAACAAAACTATTAGTTCGCAGGCAACCGGCTCTAGCCGCAAAAAGCAAAGCACTGCCCTGGGAATTATCGTAGATATTTTCCTTTCTCCGATAATTGCCACTGCGGCTGTGCCTTATCACCGTAGCCGGATGTTTCTCTGCGCGGCGCAAGAAGGGCGTTACTGGGAATATTTTGAACATGGCGTGACCCGTTCCCATGATTTTTTTGGCTTAATATGCTTATAAATGACTCCAGTGACGACAAACAAACTGCGTGTAACAACGCAGACGATATCACGCATTCATAGCAAACCCCTTTAAAAACGCGCACGCACTGACGTCATGGGTCCGGCGCTTTGGTGGAGTGATACACTACATGAGGTGGTGCCGTTCTTAAGCTGTAACCGAGTATGGTCATGCTTTTGCTTGTTTTCTTGTGCGGCGCTTGCTTGTTTCTTGTTCGGGGATACGGGCGCGATCAGTCGTCCATTTAAACTTATGATGCCCTACGAGACTCCGTGTGATAGCACTGCTCCAATCGCCGCATCACGGTGCATATTTCTCGTCGGGGCGAGGCACTACGCAGCTCATACTGGGAGTGTTTAGGCATTCCTCCACTGCGTGCAAAGATGCACATCTCTTTGTGAACCTACAAGGAGGAGGCGTTTTTGTTGACCGTGGTGTTCATCAATTTTTCTTGAAGCTAATACGTTCGACCGTACATCGCTGCCTTGAGGTAATGAATATTTTGTGTCTGTAATGACTAAGGACTTTGCCATTATTTTCAACAATAGATTAGTGACTGTATATGATCATCACACGAACGACCGCCACTTCATAAGCCACTTTAAACATAAGAAAGGGTGGTGCGGCGTCTGTTTCAAACAGTATTTAATTTAATCTTTTAATTCTGCATAAAATTATGGCATAAAAAGGACAGACCTAGAGTTTTTTTGGTATTGAAGCATTGCTACGAATTTTTTTTCTGCTCGCTATACGCGATCCGAGGTTTCCTGTAGCCTATTTAAGAGCCTGTCTTTTAAATAACGTTATTGCATATTGTGAAATGCTTCCAAAAGCAATATAAGTACACCGCAAGTTATAATGGGATGTTGGTGATGTTTAAATTTTAATGGTGCAATGCAGACTGATTGCAAAGAGCCCGAAAGGAAATTAATTTCATAACAGTGACATGAAAGTAAAACTAAAGCATTTTGGTAAAAAAATGGAATTAAAAGACAGGGTAATCAAGATGGCTGGCGAAACGACAGGTTGTCAAGATTTATGATAAGAAATGACATGTAAAAATTTTTTACTGCCAAGAAACTACCAAACGCCTTTGATGGAAAGCGCGGCCTGGTCACCTGAAAAGTACAATAGGGGTGGGGAATATGTTATCGGTATTATTGTAAGAAGTGTTCGGCACGTGTTTTGTCAAGTGCTTTGAATTGAATGAATATGTGGATTAGGAATTCCCCCTCTAGACAACCACTGCGCATAGGTCTTGCTGATCTAGTGAGCAGGTTGGAGTGTTACATGTGGGGCCTATTCGTTATCTTGCTAAGGACTGTCGTGTGTCAGGGCACCCCCCGAAAGGGAATGCAATAAAAACTCCACGGGCAGCGTATTCCCAAACCAGATACCGTAGGGGCCCAGGCCGATCACACGCCCTAAGCAGCGGCGCAGCCCATGAGGTAAAAAAATTGCAATTTTTTCACCTCCTTGGACACAGCACCATGACGTTTTTTCCTCTATGTGCGCGACTTCATGCGAGGTGGATTTTTTCTTTTTTCCCCCTCCCCTCGTTTCGGCTGGTTGGCGGGCGGCCGATGTTTTCGCTCCGTGGGCGGGGCTCGCCTGCGGCGCTGGGGAAGCTGACGCACATGTGGTAGAAGTTAACCATTTGTACCAGAGCCCCTGACCTCTCCGCGTTCTTCTTGCGCGCCTGCAAGTTGACGCTGACCTGCGATCGTGTTCCTAGATAAGCGCTCGGCTCGGTGCTCGAAGTGCGCGCGCGCGGATGGACGCTTTCACGCGCATATGGCAATTAAACACGTTCCGGAAAGCAAACACCCTCATTGAAAGCTCATTCTACAGCGCACAGAATGGTATACAATTGAGTTGGGTGCTCTTTCACTATATACACACCTCAAAACACGATTCGGGGCTGCAGGTAAGGATTACAAGAAAGGCAGCGAATCACCCATGACCATATTTACAAACTGTCCTACCCTTGCGAAATATTACAGCTGCATGAGCTGCTACATTGTGGCACTTTCATAAGCACTATTACGTTGAATTTCGTTAACATCAACTTCATTGCATTAATTCTTTATCAGGAACAGTGCCACTAAGGGAAACATTGACATTTTTTTAACTGCAATGGAAGGTATGAATCGTTCCTGCAAGGGTGATACGTTGATAAGAAAGAAACCAGCTCAAACGTACACGTTTTACACTCGGGCGTGAATTCTGCATAATTTGCACTGCTGGTCATAACAATTTTGGGAAACAATATCGAGAATATATACCAACCAAGGGCTAAGTAATAGTTGGATTGTACAGCTACTGAAGTACTCGAGGAGTTTGATATATGTCTTCTGTACAGGGCTATTGACCACAGTCTCTTCACTGAAGCCATCAGGGCGCAGTTTGATATCAGTAATCATGCGTGCTACCACTCACTCTGTTGCCAATGTCGATTAGTTATTTTTAACAATTTGTGCTTCATGCACACACAAATTTTGCTGCATAAGATACGTTATTTATAAATAGACAGCTCCAGCAGGATCCGAATGGTGCCGACGCCCCTCCTGTAATCGGGAAGGCACACCAAATCGTTACCACTTAATTTGGCTCTGTCCATTATTCGACCGTAATCGCCACCAGCTTTTAACTATAGGTCCCACCCCTGCGACTTAAGAGGAACATGTTAGTCAGGTCCGTGACGATAACACCGCACTAGAAGCAATTACAGTACGCCCTTGAAAACAGACTACAAATCGGTGTAGGAGCCTGGCCGACTTCCCCGTTCGGTCTACAATGTGAACTGTCTGCAGCGTGCACTGTTTTCAGTGTAAGCCGCATTGTCTACAGTGTGAGCTGTACATTAAAGTGTGAACTGTGCGTTTCGCTGCCACTTCCTGACTTTAATGTGTTCATTTTGCGATTAGGACCCCAAGACTGCAACTGTGTTCATTGTGCCAGTTGTGACCTTCTCCTTTTCTCCTCATCCTTGCTCCCCCAGGGCCCCATGACCTCTCATTAATTAAAGTGTTACACTCACTCAGATACGTATATTCTTTTCGCTGGGACTAATGAGTAGTTGCGCGTGAGCTTGAAGTCACGGTGGTCGCAGCAGAGATAAAACTAAGTAAAAAAAAAGTTATCTTCTTGGTGCACTATGTTTGTGATAGTGATCTGGGAGTCCAAATACCGGCGAAAAATTGTCACTTTTTGAGATCCACTGATGGGTATAGATGAGCAGTTTGTGTCTGTTTCCTGCGACGCATTTTTAGCTACCACATATACAGATTTCCGTATTGTCTGGCCTTTTAATTCGCCAGCATTGTGTCACAGCTCACGTCTCAACTGAAAGCCACACACACGAAAAAAGTATACAAATGTATAAATAAGAAATAGCAGGAATAAAAATATAAATAGTACAGCACAAGTTGCATAACGCCGCCTCGCGTACTACAGTGCTTCGTATAAAAAACATACCTTTCTCCCCGTTTCTAGACCTTTCGGACAATCCAGGTTGTGTTGGTGCACCCGCTCTACGTGTCCATGAAGGCGTTGACTGCTGCTTCGTCAGACAGGTTCGCGCGGAACACAGACTTATCATTTTTTGACGCGAGGTCATCTCGGACGACCTCGAGCGGCTGCTCGTGCTTATCCATGAAGCAGAAGTTATAAGCTTCGCGACCATCGCGTGAATGCGCGGGGGACGCGCGTGGCGCACACAAATATGAGAACGGACCTTGTGATGGGCAGTTCTGCACGAGTGCGAGGCACAGACGAGTATGGCGAATAACACGCTCGCTGATGTTCGCAGCAGACGAGCGACCGACGTACGCGTGAGCTTTTGACCGAATGAGAGCAAACGTTCTGCGCTTCGGTAGGGAGTCCAAAGAACCACCCAAGACCAAATAAAAAACATTTTTCCCTTCACTTTATAAGGAGTGCTTGCTTTCCGGAATGTAAACAATAACTACAGATGTACGTGCAAAAGCATCCATCGGCGCGCGCACTTTGAGTAACGCGCCGAGCGCTAGCTTAACTAGGAACAGCATGGGAGACGAGCGACTGACAGCGCAGAAGAGAGCGCGGAGAGCGAGCTTCATCTTCCCAGCGCGTACGCCTGGCTTGTGCTAAGAGCGAAACCATCGGCCGCCGCGAAGCAGCGCGATCACAAAAGATCAAAACAAATTTTTGTCTTCATTTTTATGAGAGTGTTTGCTTTCCGGAACTTGTATAATTGCCACATGTACGTGAAAGCGCCCATCCGCGCGCGTGCACTTCGAGCACAGAGCCGAGCGCTTATCTAGGAACACGATCCGAGGTCAGCGTCAACTTGAAGGCGCGCAAGAAGAGCGCAGAGAGATTAGGGGCTCAGGTACAAAAGATTAACGTCTACCACATGTGCGTCAGCTTACCAGCGCCGCAGGCCAGCCCCGCAGCGGAGCGAAATCATCGGCCACCCGCAAAGCAGCCGAAACGAGGGGAGGTGTAAAAACAAAAAAATCCACCTCGCATGAAGTCGCGCACATATAGGTAGAGACGTCACTGTGCTCCGTCCAAGGAGGTTGAAAAATTGCAATTTTTTTCACCTCATTGGCTGCACTGCTGCTTAGGGGGTGTGGTCGGCCTGGGCCCCTACTGGATATGGTTTGGGAATACGCGTCAGGGCACCCCCCCAAAGAGAATGCACAAACACACCCCAAAAAAGTGAAAGAAAAGAACAAAAGAATAGGAATTTTAAGTGCCCACCAGAAGCGCGTCAATGAGCGAGCGCTTGCGCCGAAAAAAAAGGCATCATTGGCAAATATGGCACCGCACTGGTTATCCAATCAGAGAACGAATCGCAAAAGACAAGTGGCGTGATGGCCATATATGGACATAAGAAAGGCAAAGAGCCAATGAGGGTGCGCAACCGGAAAGCCCAGAGGGGATACAAGCGGGGGACACAAAGAGAAGGGGGAGGCAAGACACCAAGAGGCAAGAAACCAGGAGGCGACAGGAGCACGTGAGCTTCACGGAGCGACGCAAGGGGACGCGGCCAGGCCATCGACCATGCCATCCGAGCCTGGGCTGGAGCAGTCCGACTTCGCATCGGCACCGTCATTCTAGGTGCACAACAAACCTGTGTCTTCGTGGCCCCAGCGGCATCTGTCGGGCACCAGCGGTGAACGTCTACGCTCCGCTGACGTTCGCCTCGACGGCCCCGAAAGGCTACGTTCGTGCCGAGCCTACCTGGGACCTCCAGCGGCAGCGACTACCAAGGGGTAGCCACCGGGGAAGCACGCCGCCCATGTGATGACCGCGCGCGTCGAACTCCGGCATCAATAACCTTCAGTGGGAGCGGCTACCAGGCGGCAGCCGCAGAGGAAAGAAGACAGAATGCGCGGAGGCCACGCCGTCTAAAGAGTGACCGCGAGCATCGAACACCGGCACCGAAACGAGACAAGGACGGCTACCACCGAGTCGTGTCCACGGAACGGGTGCGACAAGTCAGCGCCGACGACTGCGGGGTAGGCCAGTCCATTATAGAGACATTGTTGTAGGACACAACTGAGGAGTTGTGGTAGGAGAGACTTTAACTAGGACTTGATGTATTCAGTAGATTTTGAATAATTGTGTAGAATTTTATTGAAGAGACTTTTGGGGTTTATATTTAAATTGTGTTTTGGAATGGTTAGAGGTTTTCGTGCCTATGATTGGTGTGTTGCTTATATACTGAGTGCCTTGCTTTAGGTTTTTCCAAGTGTGCAATACAGGTGTTGGGTCAAACATGTCAACGGCTTTCCTGCGTCCATCTCTCTGAGCTGGTAAAGACAACCCCAGCATCCGCACACGTGACAATGAAAACAATTTAGCCCCACAAGGGATATTTGCATCGGGCCCAGTCACGTGTCTTACCAGCTGCGAGAATGGATTTGGGAAAGCTAGTGGCATTGTGTAGCTCATTAAACTTGAATAAGGAACAGGTGATGGCTATGTTGGACAAAGCCTCGCGGGACGAAAACGCGAGGCTTGATAAGGAGAAGAGGTGCTGGAACTGAAATTACGTTTGGTAGAAACAAGTGAACATAGTTCCCGCGGGGAGCTGGATAATACTTTGTCAGTGGAGACGACGTCGCATTCAGGGAGCACATGCCCTAGGAAACTGATTACCCCGTTTGATGAAAAGCGTCATGAATTGGTCGCTTATTTGCACCGTTTTGAAATAATAGCCGTAGTGCAGGAATGGAAACGAAGTGAGTGGGCCGCAGCCCTCAGCATGTGCTTGGTTGGCAAAGAACTGAGTGTGATTGGTAGGATGCCCGCGGATGAGTCGATGGACTATGATAAGGTGAAAGTAGCGTTGCTGCAGAGGTTCCGCCTTACCACGAAGGTCTTCCGCAAAACGTTTCGAGCTTCCAAACCGGAAGACGCTGAGAGAGCCAGGCAGTTTGTTGCGCGCCTCTCGTATTATTTGGACCGATGGATAGAGCTGACCGGGACGGGCAAATCGTTCTAGGGCCTTAGAGAGCTCATAATTGCTGAGCAGTTTTTCGAGCGCTGCATCCCGGAGCTGATGGTGTTCTTGAAAGAAATGAAACAGAGAGGGCTGGCGGAAACCTCGGAGCTTCGGACAGGTTCATGGAGGCTCAGGGCCTAAAGAACTTAGCTATACTGAAACAAGAACCGGTGAAGTTAAACGATCAGAGACAAAAACTCGGGGGGCAGGGTCCTGGCCACCCCAGAAGTGTTTCTGTGTGGTCGGGTAGGGCATCAGGCCGCAGAAGGTAGGAAGAATCCCGTCGGGGTGCCCCGACACCTGTATGTCAAATGTGTCAAAACAAAGGAGACCGCCCATAGGACTGCTGGCCGCGAACCCCAGACAAGGTGGCTTGCATGATTTGCTCCAGGGTGAGTCCCCCAAAGCGCACCAAGCAGAAAGGCGAGGAGGGACAGGTAGTTGCTGGGGTAGACGCTGAGAGTCTTGGTGGTGATGCTGAACCGAAAATGTCTGTGGTACATGGGGAGATGAGCCGCCGACAGGTGTCAGTGTTAAGAGACAGCGGTTCCACTACGGTGCTTGTTAGGAAAAGTTTGGTTAGAGACCAGGTTATAGCGCGAAATAAGGTGGTTATCATCATGGCGGATAGAACTAAGAAGTCGCTGCCAAAAGCAATAATTGAAGTGCAGACCCCGTACTACTCGGGGAAATTAAAAGTCAAGGCTAGGGAAGACCCACTCTGCGATATTAGCTTAGCAATATACCTGGTTCCAGGATAGTAGATGATCCAGATTCCAATTGGAGGAAAGGCAGCGAAAAGCGAGTGTACCTGGCTGGTACACAGTCGGTAAATGAAACAATAGATATGACAGTGGGATACATAGCAACACTGCACGGAAGAGTGAAATCTGAAGAGGACATAGGTATGACAACAGTAGGGGCCACAGTGTCACAAGGGTAGAGGGTAACGTTAGGCAAAATACAGTATCAGCAAAAGAAAGATGCCTCACTGAAAGAGTGCTTTCGAAATGCCAGGGAGGAGGCTAGACGAACGTGCAACCCCATGGTATACAGGTTTCAGATAGAGGAAGGACTTTTTTTGCCATTGCACCTTTGTTGCGGGTACACAAGTGAATCAGGTAGTAGTGCCAAAGGGTCTCCAAAGTTTTGTTTTAGGGCGTGCACATGTCAGTACTAGAGATGGGCATCTACGAGCCCGGCAGACGGCTGCCAAAATTGCTGAAGGATTCTTTTGGCCGGGTCTACAGAGTGACGTCAGGAGATACGTGAGATCACGCGGAGCATGTCAGAGGGCCGTCGCTAAGGGGAGTATGACTGGTGAGTTGCAAAGGCGGCCTAGCCTAAACAACCAGCACAATGAGGCATCGTGCTCACGTAGTTAGCGTATGCGTAAGGGAAACAAAATGCGCCTTCAACCACTAAACTATTGTAAAACTAATGAGTTCCAGTGGTGTGTTTGCAGAAGAGTGAAAATGAAGTAAAATAACAGGTTTAAATCATGGAGTTGACATTGACAGTAACAGGACTTTTTTTCGATGACAAATGAGTTGTGAGCATGTTGAAAAGGCAAGGTTGGAGATATGAATGAGTGAGTGAGGAAGTTCTGATTCAGAAATAGGAATTTTGAATATTCGAAAATTGATATGTTTGATTTGGTGATGGGATCGAACAGAATGTATGAGTAGAGTGGGGTAAGTGCATGACGTGTAGATATAAATGAAGTCATTGCAAAGTGCGGGGTGAGGAGCAGGATGAAAAGACGTTATTAGGTGTTGATTGCGAAAGTGTGTTGTCGAATAAGATAATATTGAAGTGCTTGATTGCAGCGATGTGTTAAAGTAGAGTTTAAGTATCTCAGGGTTCCTGAAAGTGGTGTATTGGTGATAGAATGGGAACGTGGTTTGGAGCAAGTGTGTGTTCCGTCGACAGGAGTGAACTACAGACAAGGGTGAAAAAAATTGGTGAGGGGAAAAGTATGATATGGAAAGTGATCAGAGGTGGTGAACACTGGACTCATGAGAAGTGAGCAAGGGTTGTTGACAAGAGGAGATCGCCGGACAATATGAAACAGTTTTTTTTAGAAAAAAACTCCTAGAGCGGGGGGTAATTGTCATGTGTCAGGGCACCTCCGGGGAAGGGATGCACGAAAACCACCAAAAAAGTGAAAGAAAAAAACACCGCCAGGAGCGCGCCAATGAGCGAGCGCTAGCGGCCAAACAAAGAGGCATCAAGAGCAAATGTGGGAGCGCACTGGTTACCCAATCACAGAACGTTGCACAGGAGACCAGTGGCGTGATGGCCATATATGGACATGAGAAAGGCAAAGAGACAATGAGAGTGCGCCACGGGTAAGCCCAGAGGGTATACAAGCGGGGCGCACAAAGAGAAGGGGGTTGCAAGACACCGCGAGGCAAGAAACCAGGAAGCGGCAGGAACACGTGAGCTTCACGGAACGAGCCAGGGGGATGCGGCTAGGCCATCGACCATGCCACCCGAGCCTGGGCGGGAGCGGTCCGACTTCGCATCGGCACCGTGATCCTAGGTGCACCACGAACCTGTGTCTTCTTGGCACCGGCGGCATCGGTCGGGCACCAGCGGCAAACGTCTATGCTCCGCCAACGTTCGTCTCGACGGCCCCGAAAGGCTACATTCGTGCCGAGTCTACCTAGGACCTCCAGTGGCAGGGGCTACCAAGGGGTAGCCACCGGGGAAGTACGCCGTCCAATGGATGACCGCGCGCGTCGAACGCCGGCATCAAGGACCTTCAAGGGGAGGTAGCCACAGAGGAAAGAAGACAGGACAAGCGGAGCCCACGCCGTCAAAGTAGTGACCATGTGCATGAAACGCTGGCACCGAAACGAGACGAGGACGGCCACCACCTATTCGCAGCCACGCAACGGGTGCGACACGTAAGCGCCAACGACAGCGGGGTAGGCCATTCCATTATAGGGGCATAGTTGTAGGACACAATTGAGGAGTTGTGGTAGGAGAGACTAACACTTGATGTAATGAATGGATTTTGAATAATTGGGTAGATATTGATTGTAGAGACTTTTGGGGGTTGGATTTTATTGTTTTGGGATGGCTAGAGGTTTTAGTGTTCATCATTGGTGTGTAGTTTATTTACTGAGCGCCTTGTTTAGGCATTTTCCAAGTGGGCAATAAGTGTGTGTTGTGTCAAACACGTCAACGGCTTTCCTGCGTCCATCTGCCTGAGCTGGTAAAGACAACCCCATCATCCGTTCACGTGACAAGGACACATCGGTATCTCTGTTATGCCACTCAGTTTCGTATCGTCCCAAGTGTCCCTTAAATATTTGTAGTTTGTTGCCTGTTCACTCCAGTTTGTTTCCCACGTTTCACGCGTGTTGTTTTATGTGTGGGTTAGGTCAGTGTAGGGTATCTTTTTATGTCTTCAGTATTCCTGAGTGCAGCAGCAGCGGCCTTCTCGTCTGCCAACTCGTTACCAATGATAACGGCGTGTCCAGGGACCCAGCACTGGACGATTTCCTGCTTTTGTGCATAGAGAGATTTAATGGCGTTAAAAACGAGATTCACTATATGGTTCTTTAAGATATAATGGGCCAACATTCCAGAGTGTTACATTATCAACGATTATTTGATTGAAAAGTTTTAATGTAGCTATATAAATTGTGCCAAATATGACGAGCCAAACGTTAGAAAACTTCATGGTTATACAAGCGCTTGTGGTTTTTTGTTTTTACTGTGGATGGGGAGAGTGTGTTAAGCGGAGTTCGGTGATTTTTACTAGCACTGAAAAACGATTTCACCAGCCCGTACATTCACTTTTCTGGTGCCGCAACTTGCGCAAATCTTTTGAAAAAGGAAGTTTTATGAAACGAAATTTTCAAAAAGGCTTGCTCATTTTATATAAAAGAGGCCAGTTTTGAAAGTTGCGGCGGAACCTGTCTTCCTGAATATGTCCACATATTGTCATATTTCCGTATATATGTGCTGTCATCCTAGTAACGCCTACACTACACCTCCTTGCTCGCAAAATGGAAGTACTGCCTTCCTGAATAGGTTCACATATTGTCATATTTCCGTATATATGTGCTGTCGTCCTAGTAACGGCTACACTACACCTTCTTGCTCGCAAAATGGAACTCTGAGGAGTAGTTTGAAAATGTTAAAATCGATTTACCGTCCACTGAAGTGTGTGCACAATTTCCTTTGCAACTCTTCTCTTACCCCAAATCGAGCTCCCACGATAAAGCATCTAAACTAATGAAATAAGCGTATTCCTTATATGCACAGATGGACAACCAAACATATTTTGTTCAGAAAATTCTTTTGACAATGTACTGAGAATAAGAAATAGCATGCTTGCTTTTGGTCAACTCAAATTGAGCTATTGGGATGCGAGTGTGCGTGCCTAGGTTTCCCTTTGTCCAACTTCTGCAGCGCATTCATATTATTCGAAATAATTTTTCAAACGATAAATAAGTGCCGAAGGAGGTTAGACTTTACCCTTAATCCTAAAGCAATGTTTCCGTCTGATACAATACCAGTTGTTATACAATCATCCTAAGCATACCGCTAGTAAGAGAGATCAAAATCAAACTCGCGGAAGTGCGTGTGTGAAGTTGAGGAATTTTGCGATTAGTTTAAAGCTCTAAATTAACAGCGAGAAGTATAAGCAAACATAAATTATGATGCCTCATCCCAAGCTTTCTTGCAGTGTCGATTTCGTTGGAATGTTTTGCCTCGCCTATAAACACAGCCACAAAAATGCGTGCATGGGAGTGCACTAGAGACTAGTACTGTAAATAGGTGTCTAGTGAGTGTTACCGCATTCAGATAAAGCAGCCAGTGGAAATGGGAACATTGGCCCAATCAACACGACGCAAGACAGCTGTCAAATTCTTCAATCAATGACGCATGCGTGTTCAGCAGCTTTTCCTAGGTGGTATGTAGTAGCGCCTCCGGGCATGTCTAGGGAAGCTTTTCTGGTGGCATGATGCCCTGCCAGCAAAAAGATGGGGCTTGGTGGCCTATTTTGCTAGACGCCACAACACCAAGGTAGCGTTAGGTATAGCGCTTCTGACAAAATGTAACAAAAGTGAAAGGCAGTAAGAAGAAGGTTCCAGGACGATGGGGACTGCTGAATAAAGTTGGGCTTGGGGTGCTGTGGGTGCTTGGTGGCGTGCCCTAAAATGCTGCCAATCAGTGAAAAAGAAAAAGCTAGTTTGATGAATAAAAATTGCCTTGAAGAGCTGTGGTTTTTCCAGCATGCCAAATTTTACAGCTTGTTGAGCACTGTAAGCTCGTCCACAGCAGCACATGCACGTACACTTCACTCTTAAGCCAAATACAGCTGACGTAGCATGTTGTTTTCAGCCCTTTTGCAATTCACACAGTCAGAGCAGAGCTGCTTAAAAATGCTCACTTCTGGAAGCATCTTTTGGAAAACTGGTCATTAGGAACGCAAAGGCTCCGTGACAAACTGGCTAACACCCACGCTTTGCAATTGGTCAGCTGTACACTGAATTTGCATGACACTCTCTTAAAGGGACACTGAAGTAAATTTGTCAAGCTCATGTTTTTGCTTGCACTGCGTAGACTGGCTCAAATAAGCACACTTTTCATCGTTTATCCGGTTGACAAATCGGTAATTATTTTACAAAGCGCGAAAGAAGAAAAACTACGATGCGCAGTTTCCGGTGGCCGCACCAACTATGGCTGTGAAGTTGGGAGGAGGGGGCACCGTGATTGGACGATACCCAAGGTTAGCAATCAAAGAAGTTTCGGTTTCGGTTTCGGTTCTGTAAAACACAACCGATGGCGCTATTGGATTTGCATCCTCAAAATCTCAGTAATCATCGTACCGCGCTTCTGCCATGTTGTCGGCTGTAAAATGCGTAAGATAAGCCTCCCAGGACGGCTTGGAATTGTAGCATTCACTAGCCGAGGCCTACGCAGTGCATGAACGCCCTCCGCGTCCCCGCAGACACTCAAATGCCATGCGCTTTTCCCCCATATTTGGAGCTTGCCTCACTCATGCATGTATCGTAAAAAGCTTGTTCGCAGCAGGCCAAGGATCTGTTGATTCTGGCCTGTGCCCCCTGCCCGCAAGAGGTCGGTGCTTATGGCAACAGCACGCCAACGAGTACTCGCTAGCGCGCCAGTGCCAGCCTGCGCGCGTTCTGTGAACTAGTTCGTGGAGCAATGAACGTTGCGGCTTAAAAAAAGGTGAACTCAGTAAAGAAAACATGGGCGGAAAACGAAAAAGGTAACGTATAAAAAAAAAGCACGTACCCGCGGGGATTTGAACTTCTGACTTGCAGAACACTTGTGATGACATACCTAGCACTCCAAACCACTCGGCCACAGGCGATTTTTTTTCTTTATTGCAAAATTCAAAAAATGCACTTCAAAACATCATATTCTCAGTGTAACAAACAATCACTTCACGGCAACTTCAAATGATGCTTACATGCCAATGCACTCTCATTTCAATCAATTTGTTAAATAAATCCAGAACATCATCGTCAAAACACATTTTTAAAACTGCACGGACCTTGCACACGTTTTCAATAAAATAACCATGAACGAATCGGGCATTTACATCGTAATGCCATACCGCTACCCTGCTTTGCCATGTTGCGTGCAACCCTAGAAGAAAAATGAGGTCGTACGGGATTACATCTGGTTGCAACTTGACTAAGCAGATGCCTTGAGCAGTCAAAGGTAGATATTTCTTAATTGTTCTCTGCAGGACATCCCAGAAGAAAATTGCATCCCAGCATACTAGGAAAACATGTTCTATGGTCTCCGGTTTCTTGAACAGATAGCAGTCAGCTCCCCAGGGCAGATAAAATCCTCGCTTTTCCTGCCATATCCTGACAGGGAGAGTGCTCGTATGCAAGTTGAAAAAGAAAGACTTAATCCCGCCCGGAACAGCCAGTTTCTTGACTCTCCTTAGCACGTCACTGCCGTGGCCACTCCTATATATGGAGCAATACAATGTTTCTGGAAACCGGGTTTCCACTAAATCTCTAGATAGTCTTCTACGGGTTACAGTGGAAAGATACTCTACTGAAAAACGCACCGACAGGAAACGAAAGGCTGACACAACTTCACGCAGGTATCCGCCCCCTCTGTACAATATGCAATTTACGGATGACACAACAAAATCCGGTAGTGCCGAGGCCAACAGGATTTGTGAGCATGTTCGAACAAAAGGGTCTGACTGATCCCTTAGATACAAAACTCTGGACACTGCCTGCTTGAAAAACACGTGTGTAAGCCCCAGACCCCCATCCCCAACTCTTCTAAACAAATTACTACGGCTCGTCAGCTCAAATGAAGACTGCCAGACAAACACTGCAAATACGCGATGGAACTTCTGCACATGGACTCTGTCACATGACAACACCTGCATAACGTACCAGAGTCTGGCTACTAAAAACGTGTTACACATGGTTGCCCGCGCAAAAATGGTCAACTGCCTACCTCCCCACGGTAACGTGCTCGCACGCACCTGCTGAACCCTCTCCCCCCAGTACGCCGTGTTTTCTTTATAACGATCTAAAGGCACGTCCAAATACTTGGATAGCGTGGTGAACCACTGCATACCCCCATAAACCGACGGTGTTTCATCCCATTCGCCGTGCCACAAACTTACACATTTGGTCAAATTGACCTTGCTACCTGTGACCTCGCAAAATCTCTGTGTCAGAGACAGAGTGTTGCTGACGCTTTCGTTATCCGCGAAAAAGAATGCCACATCGTCCGCGTAAGCCAGTGCTTTTATCTCGCATGCTTGCACGCAAAAGCCTCGGATACTGCCACTGGCAATTACCCTGCACACAATGGCTCTAGATAGAGAGCGAATAGCAGGGGACTCAAAGGACATGCCTGCCTCACGGAGGAGTAAACATTTATCTGTTCTGAAAGTTTCTTGTTAACTATGATGTTGGTGGTACAGTTATTGTACGCCATCCTTATACCTTTGGTGACAACAGATCCTACTTTAACATGTTCCAGAATAGAAAAGAGAACGCTATGACACACGTGGTCAAAAGCTTTTTCAAGGTATACCTGTACCATAGCACAGTGCGATGGTCTGCATCGCAGTACTCGAGGATACTTCGAGCCACATGAATGTTTGAAAAGATTGTTCTGCCCTTATTTCCGCATGTTTGATGCGGGCCTATTATCTCTGTTACAACACTTTGTATTCTTCTGGCCAAGACTTTCATGAGTATTTTATATTTTGTGTTGGTTAACGTTATTGGTTTATACCCTGTAACTTTTATTAATATTTCAGGAGTCTCCCCCTTCGGAATCAAAACTGTGTGAGCTTTGGAAAAGGAAGGAGGCAGACGGCCAAGCTCAAATTATTCCGTAATCACCCCATGAAGGAGACCCACGATTTCTATTTTAACCTTCTTATAAAACGCTGAACTGATCCAATCAGGTCCCGGTGATTTACCCAAGTTCAAGTTGTCGATAGCGTCTTCGATTTCGCTCAGGGTGATCTCCCTTTCCATAATTTCAGTACTTTCGCTATCAAGTTGTGGCAGTACATCCAAAAACTTTGTTTCAAACCCGTTTTTGGTGGGATTCATCAGTGCAAAAAGTTTCTGGTAATATTGGGTGAATGCTTGCGCTATCCCTGCTTCGTCCCTGGTTAAACCGCCTGCCCATTCGATTTAGCTAATATCTTGTTTTCGTGCATGACGCTTTTCGTCGTCTATGGCCCGCTTCGTTGGCTGCTCACCGTCTAGATATTTTTCCGCTCGTGCTCTCACTGCAGCTCCTTTGTATTTTCTAAATCTATCCTTTCGAGCTCCTGTTTTGTTTTGTTTATATCCTCCATAAATATTCCCGGCCGCTTTGTTTTCTTCTTCAATTAAACATTTTAGGTTGCGGCGTAAGAGTGTTTCCTCTTGTGCATCACTTCTTCGTATCATACTAGATCGTTCAATGCCCACAAGTTTTACTTTTTGTTTAAAGCACTCCCATGCTTCGCTTTTACTATTACAATTTTTTCCGTACTCTTTATCACAATAATTTTTGACACTACCAACAAACTCTTTATCTTCAAGGAGCTTCGCGTTGATTTTCTACAAGGACCAAAAAAACTTATGACTATGCTTGGTTTTCTCCCCTAGTGATACAGCTACCAAGCAATGGTCGCTGAAAGACACTTCTTGAACTTTATATTCGTGACAACAAGGCACCAAATCAGCGGAGACATAAATGCGGTCTAAACGCGCATGACTCGCGCCCTGGAAGTGTGTATAATGTGCTGTTTTCTCTTCTTCTCCTACCAACTCCACATCTTCCAGACAACCGTCTGCCACGATTTTGGCAAGAAGCTTCGCGCTGCGATCTACCGCCGCGTGCTGATTTGACCGATCTTTACGCTCGCACACACAATTAAAGTCTCCTAGTATTATTAACACTTTTTGGGTTTCAAGGTAGTTTTCCAAACTTTCAAAAAAATAGTATCGCTCAGCAGGTTTTGTCGGCGCATATATACACACAACTCTAAACTCACTGTCAGCATAAATAAAATCACACAAAACAAACCTACCATCCCTACAGCTGACTACATTTTGCATCACTACTTCTATAGACTTCCTAATTAACAGGCAACACACCGCTGAAAACCCAGACGAGTGGCTCACTGCAACGATAAAATTTTCCACAAATGGCTCAACCATGCTGTCTGTGTGTGCTACGGTTTCAACTTTATTTTCCTGGATACCAAGAATGTCCAGGTGATTTTTATTGATTAACGAAAAAACACTGTTCTGCTTCTTTTTTGACCCCAAACCTCGGACGTTAAGCGTCCCTATTTTTCAAGTTGCTTTCAGATTGACATTCATTTAAAAAAAGAGAAAAAAAGAGACCCAGAAACCGCATGAAAAGGAGAGGGCAAACAAACACAAATGAACTCACGCTAGCATACTCCAGAACCAATTTGTCCCCTCACTCGTTCACAGGCGAGCGCTGCCGACCTAGGAAATATAAGGTATATAGTGTATAACCAGTTTACACTTTTATTTATATTTAGCATTCCAAGCAGCTTAGGTGACTATTTGTTGTTTTGCGCTCGTGCAGTAAGCATCCCCCAAGTTTCCACAATATTCCACGTCTAGCAATTGCATTTCTTAGACGGAAAAGCGTTCGCAGATGCGTAGTCGTGCTGCTGGCGGCGGTGCTTGTTCGCCCAGCGCAAAAAAGTGCTTCCCGCACCCTAGTTTTACGCTGTACGGTAAAAATATCAGTTGATTTTATTTCCCAAGTACCTATATTGACTTCGCTGGCTCTTCCCCCGCCTTCAAGAGTCCTTATATTTTCCCACTGGCGTACCAGTCAGCGAAGCGTCGCATGTGCGCTTGTGCAGCGCTTGTGTGAAGCGACCTTGACTTGGAGCTAGATACAATGTACAAACTAACCAAGTAAAGAAAGGCACATTCTTCCCTTCACAAACGGGTCCTGGCTTCGTTTCAACTGAGCGAACGAATTGCGACGACCCGTCGGCGGCCGGCGGACGATACGCTGGGCCGACTGACTCTGTCTGAAGGCCGGGGAGCCATGCAGTAGCGCAGCCAATGCTCGGCTCCTCGCGACGTCACACGAAAACGCCACAGAAAATGGGCGAGCGTAAAGAGAGGAGGAGAGCATTTTCGAATTATTTTTCTACTAAATAAAATCGCTTAAACGCGCCCAGAGTGTTCGAAACATGGCCTGGGGACTCCGGACTACAATTTGCGCTAGTAATCCCGGAATGTTTACATATCACTTCAGCGTCCCTTTAAGTGGTCACCAATGAAAATAAAGGGAAATGGGGGGATGGGAGGGTCACAAGCGATTCGAACCCTGGAGCAACACATTCAGCAACAGAAGCGAACACCAAAGGCCACAATTAAGGGGGAAGTTGCTTTCGACTTCAGAAAAATGGCCAAAATATCGTTTTTTTTTTTAAGCCACACATTCGGCTTCTATGTTTCCTATTCTGTGCGCCTGCTAAGTTTTTTCGCTGAAAACCGTCGCAAAGTTGCGTTAAAAATAGTTTTTCTATCGTGGTGACAAACTAGCAGCGCAAAAGGGCGAAAAAACGGCAATTTTCGGAGCGCTGTATCTCCGCCGCGGTGCCACTTGGCACGGCTATTTTGATATCGTTAGATCGGCCAAGCATTCATCTTTCTGGTTCCGCTCGTCTCTTTTATCGTCGCTTATTCACAAATGCACGAACGGCAGAAAAGAAACGATGCACAAACGAAGCTAGAATATAATGCTGAAGCGCATTTAGTCCTCCGTTCGGGGCGCGCTAAGACCACCCAACTGATTGGGGGGTCGCGGCGCAATGCAAGATGTCGGCCGCCTGAACTGCGTCGCGTGGGCGGTTTGAGTTTATTTTCGCTGCTTCACTCGGCCAAGTTTCTGTTCAGTCTGGTACTCAACAAGGACGTTATCGCGATTGGAAGGCCTCAAATCACGAGCCAGATTACGGGAAGTTGTGTGACTCGAAAGGCGGAGGTCATCGAATGCTTCGTGGTGAGCGTGACTCTACCTTCGCCAAACCCCGAAGGGTGACGCGGTGTGCGCGCTTGCGATAGTGGTTCGTGAAGTGATCTGTTAGTCTCATTTGCGATGTTTACACGCTTAGTTAGTGCTGAGTTTTGATTGTGGGCTTGCTAGCCTTGGGAAAGAAACGGTCGACGCGTCAAATACTGCGGCACGCACGGCATAGCGGACGCGTATTGTAGCATCACATGTCTGCTAAACCGGTTACTATTGAACGCCAGTAGTTGTAATTAATGCCTGTGACGTTAGATTTAACCTTAAAAGCGACCTGACAAGCCATAGCATGATGATGATGATGGTTGGTGTTTTATGGCGCAAGGCTAACGAGGGCAAAGAGCGCCAAAGAAGTTATTGAGTTTTCATCAGACCGTAAGTACTAAAACATGTAACTAAAAGTAAAGGTGATGCAAAACAAAAGACAATGGAGATGGCTGGTGTATAGGGCCAGGGTGATTACACATGATATGACAAGAACTGCAGGAAGTTTACCTCAGCTAAAAACTTAAAAACACGTTGACTAGAAAACATTGGTTCGTCGGCTAAAAAGTATGATGGGTGCAAAGGAATGTGTCGTCTGTATAAGTCAGGGAAATGTTTGTGTCGTGTTGTGTCAAGTGCCTTGCATGTGATTAGTATGTGGACTACGGATAGGCCCTTTCCACACCTGCTACACGTGGGTCCCGAAGTTCCAGTGAGCAGGTGGGAGTGCGTAACATGTGTGTGGCCTATCCGCAGCCTAGCCAGGGCGACTTCAGTGTATCTGTTGTGTGAGTCAGTTACGTAGCGTCCCAGTTGTGGTTTTATTATGTGTAGTTTGTTGTCTGTTTGTTGACTCCAGCGTAATTGCCATGTGTTACGAAGCTGTCGTCTGATGAGTGTCTTTAGGTCGGTGTAAGGTACTGTTGTTATGTCAACTGTGGTCATGAGAGCAGCAGCACCAGCCATTTCATCAGCAGTCTCATTGCCAGGGATCCCACAGTAACCTGGTACCCAGCATATAGTTATTTGAAGATTTGAGGCATATGCAGTCATTAGTACCTTGAAAAGAACATTGATCACATAGTTTTTAGATGTCTTTCCTGATGACAGAGCCTGTACAACGCTTAGAGAATCTGTGTAGACGATGGACTTTGGAATTTTATGTTCGAGGATGTGGTTTGAAACGAGTAAAATGCCATAGGCTTCTGCCGTGTAAATACTGCTGTGAGAATTCATTGTTTTAGTAACGGTAAAATTTGGTCCGTGTGCTGCACAAGATACAGTAAAACCAGTTTTCGACGCGTCGCTATAGAATTCTGCGCACCTGTACTTGTCCTGCAGGAACAAGAAGTGTTGCAGAATTGCACTCCTGGGTACCCTATATTTTTCTACTAATGTGAATGATAGGTCGCATGATATAGGATGTAGATGCCATGGTGGAATTAAATTACGGATGGGTGTCTTGTGCGTGTCTGAAAGAGGGACCATGAGTGCAGAAGCCTCCTGCCTAACTCTGAGAGAGAAAGGTAAGGAAATGGATGGCCTGTTTAAAAAGAGTTGCAAGTTTGATGTATTGTTCATGATGGAAATAAAAGGATGGTTGGTAAGGGACAGAATCTTAGATGCATATAGCAGGTCAACATACTCCCGCTGATGCCCAAAACACCACTTGTCACACTCGACATAAAGGCTTTCGACAGGGCTAGTGCGGAAAGCGCCACTTGAGAGGCGAAGGCCAAGATGCAGCACTGGGTCGAGCATTCTCGGTGCGGTCTTTGTCGCCGACCCATACACGACACTGCCGTAGTCGAGCCGAGACCCCACCAACGCCGTGTACAGGCGCAGCAGGAGTTGTTTGTCGGCCCCATAAGATTGATGTGAGAGAACCTTGAGAATATTCATTGTTTTTAGGCATTTGCATTTGAGCTGTTTTACATGAGGAATGAACGTAAGTTTTTCATCGAATAAAATGCTTAAAAACTTGTGCTCCTTGTTCACAGGAATTGGCACATTCGCAAGAGTGATGTCTGGGTCCGGGTGGACCCCACGCTTCCTGGAGAATACAACACAAGAGCTCTTTCCGGGATTAATTTTAAAACCATTCTTGTCTGCCCAGCCGGCAAGTTTCTTTACACCGAGCTGGACTTGACGTTCACAGATTGACATATTGCATGATTTATAGGATATCTGGACGTCATCTACATACATGGAATAAGAGATTGTAGGTGGCAGTGCCTTACCTAGAGAGTTCATTTTTACTATGAAGAGAGTGCAGCTTAGAACTCCGCCTTGCGGCACGCCATTTTCTTGCACGTGTACCTTTGACAGTGCAGAACCAACTCTGACGCGAAAGGTTCTCTCCGACAAATAGCTAGCAAGGGTGTTAAACATATTACTTGAAACACCGAATGACTTCCGGTCAGTAAGGATCCCATAACGCCAAGCGGTGTCATACGCCTTTTCTAGGTCGAAAAACACAGTTCAACAGAACTGTTTATGCACGAAGGCATCCTTAATATACGACTCTAGTGCCACAAGTTGATCATTCGTGGATGGCCCCGCCCTGAAGCCTGCCTGGCAGCTCTCGAGAAGGCCGTTATACTCCAAAAAGTACACGAGCCTCCGGTTTATCATCTTCTCGAGAAGCTTGCACAGGCAGCTGGTCAGGCAATAGGTCGATAGCTAGCGGGAGAAGAAGGGTCCTTCCCTTCTTTCAAGAATGCTACAACTATGGCATCCCTCCAAGACTTTGGAATGTGCCCCGAAAGCCATATCTTGTTGAAAAGGTGAAGAATTGTTACAAGAGTGTCTGTGTGTAAGTTCTGCATCATTGTATATGTGATGTTGTTTGGGCCTGGAGCTGAGGGTTTACACGTGCTCAGAGCAGCCCTCAGCTCATGTAGTGAAAACAGGGAGTTGTACGAAGTCTGTGATTTGTTGTTGTCGTGTAGGGACTTCTTTTCACAAGAGGCTTTATGTTTCAGGAAAGTGTTCGTGTAGTGTGCTGAACTGGACACGTGTTGGAAGTGTTGTGCGAGTGTGTCAGCCTGGTCTTCCAGAGTGTCCCCTGTTGTACTGAGCAGGGGCAGGCTGTGTGTCTGTTGTCCTTTGAGTTTGCGTATACGTGTCCATACTTTCCGTGTGTCTGTGTAGGAGTTTATTGATGTTATGAATGTACGCCAACTCTCTCGTTTTGCCTCACGGCGCACACGTTTTCCTAATGCCTTGGCCCGTCTGAACAAGATGAGGTTTCCCGACGTGGGGTACCGACGAAGGATACCCCACGCCTTGTTCTGGGCCTCTCGCGCCCGCCTACAGTCCTCATTCCACCACGGCCTCCGCTGGTTGCGCGGGGCACCAGAGACGTGGGGAATGGACTTTTCGGCGGCGTCGAGGATGTGCGCCGTGAGGAGTTGGGTAACTTCTTCAACGTGTAGGTGTCCTATGGATGTGTGGTGTAATTTGGATGTCTCTGTAAATGTATTCCAGTTAGCTCGTTCTTCATTGAACCCATTATGGGAAGATGAACTGCTTGGGCCTTTATCTATATATGTAGGTGAGGTGGGGAATTGGTCACTGTTATATGGGTCAGTTCCCACACCCCACTCGAGAAGAGGAAAGAGAACTGCGGAGCCAATCGCCAAGTCAAGACATGAGTATCTGTTGTGTCCTATGTTATGGTATGTAGGCTGTTTACTGTTGAAAAGGCATGCTCCTGAAGATGTAAGGAATTTCTCTATGAGGCGACCTCGGGCATCCGTGCGGGAAGAGCCCCAAAGAGTGTTGTGAGCATTAAGGTCGCCTGTCAGGATGTATGGTTCGGGCAGATGGTCAACCAGCGCCTCGAAGTCAGAGCTTAAAAGTGAAACATCAGGAGGAATGTATATGGAGCATACCGTTATCAACCTATTAAATATTATCGTTCGAATTGCGACAGCCTCCAGGATAGTGTTCAAGGGGACAGGGTGGCATGCTAAGGATTGGCGGGCGATTATGGCCACACCGCGAGAAGAGTGTGTGCAGCCAACCCTGTCCTTTCTGTATACCAGGTAACTATTCAAGAAATGTGTGTTCTTGGAATTCAGGTGTGTTTCCTGAACACACATTACACTTGGCTCATTAGCATGCAGAATCTCATAGACGTCGTCAAGATTATTTAGAAGGCCTCTGCAGTTCCATTGAATTATGTTTTCTCTTCCCATTATTTAGTGTGAGAGCTACTGGAGTGTGTGTGTGTTTGTTTATGTGTCGTCTTTCGGGGCTGTGACTCTCGCCTTTTTTGGCTTGTCGGGAGGCTTTGGCGTCGGGACGCGTTCCTTGCGCTGCGTTGCAAGCAGGAACGGCCCGACATCCATGTCGTCGTCGGATGTCCGAGGGGTGCCCGACGGACCGGGCCCCCCGGACTTGGCCCCCCCTCGGGAGCCCTTCGTTTGAGCCGCCACCGCCGAGGGCGTCCGGGGCGCCAGAGGTGGCACGGGCGGTGCGGTGGCGGTGGGAACCGGTGCGGGGCCCGTGGTGTCCATCACCTCGGTACCCTCCAACACACTGGAGGACGGGGAGACAGAGGCGGCAGCAACACCGGTCTCGACGGAAGACGTTTGCACCACAACCGCTGCTGCCTCAGCAAGCGGCGTGGTCGCGGGTTGGGCTGCCAGAGGCAACCAAGGGGGGGGGCGGGGCAGGGACCAGTTCAGACTCGCTGAACTGGGACCCTGTGGACACCAGACGCCGCTCCGCCCCCCGGCGAGCCGCGTCGGCGTACCTCCCCAGAGGGAAAGAGGCGAACCTCTTTCGCGCCTCTGGGAAGGTGATGTTCTCCGTGACCTTGATGTTAATTATCTTTTTTTCCATTTGAACTTTTTCGCACTTGCGGGAGTACGCTGCATGCGGACCGCCGCAGTTCACACAAATGAGGGTTTCGGATGGACAGTTGTCAGTCGGATGATCGTGCGCCGCGCATTTCGCACACGTCGTTCGGCCACGGCAAGAGGTTGTACCGTGCCCGAACCGCTGGCACTTAAAACAGCGCCGCGGATTCGGGATGTACGGACGGATGGAGCAACGGATAAAACCTGCATTGATGTGTTGTGGAAGAACTGCGCGGTCGAAAGTCAAGATAATGTGCTTGGTGGGAATCTCCTTGTCGTCTCTGCGGATAGTGATGCGTCTCACGGCAGTGACGTCCTGATCCTTCAAGCCGGCAAGGAGATCCGCATCCGTTTCGTTCAAAAGATCTGTCTCGGATATCACACCCTGGGAGCTGTTGAGGCTCCGATGGGGTGTGACCCTGATGTCTAGATAAGCCAGTCTAGTCTGAGCTAGAAGCTTCGTGGACTGCTGCTTGTCATTTATTTCGATGAGGAGTTTACCAGACCGTTGTTTTTTGCACTTATATGATTTTCCTACTATGGCTTCAAGATACTTGGCGATCAAGAAGACTGACTGAGATGTTAGAGGGTGGGTTGGATTGAGCGATTCCATCACAAGAAATCGAGAGAAATTATCCGGTTCAGGAAATGTTAAAGATGGCAATTGGGGAAAAGATACTTCGGTGCGGCCCCTTTTCAGGGACCGATCACGTTTGGGGGGGGGGGGTTTGAAAATGCCATAGAGCATAGTATAAAAGCAGGGAGACTGGGGTACTTTCTTCTTTGACCTTACCCTGGTAGCCAAAGAGGTCCCGGAGCTCCCTGCCTGGTAGACAGACAGGGAGCCCATCCGCCGGAGCTTGACCTGGGCTCCGACGGCCACCGTTAGAGGTTTCTACCCTTCACCTTAAAAACACATCACCACGGTTGGATCCAGCTTATGTTTGGGGGCTCGGGGTCCGCGGTATCGCCAGTACCGTCACCAAGATTGCTCAAGGTGCCCCGTGAGGGGACAAGCCATAGCAGGGATAATCAAAGTACGATATGTCGCGGTAAGCGTGCGCTGCGATGCGGGCGAGCCATATCGCCTTTCTTGCGCACCGTTTCCCGTGCGCTTCTAATAATCATGCAAACAGGTTTGAGTTTGGAATATAGGAATAAAAATATGTTCTCTGCGTTAAACATTTACCTTACTGTCGCAGCATTTAACAGTGATTTTTTAGAGAAATTATTGATACCAATGCATATAATCTATGGATTAGGGCATACTGACTGTGCTGCGAGAAAAATTGGATGCCTTCAACGTCAAAAGTAGTGAGAAAAAAAACCCTTCCATCAAAGTTGGAGTTATCCACAATATTATACCAAGCATCAAAGTGGCTCATTTGCGTCCTTGTCGTATGCAAACTTTTGGCAATGAACACCTGCACGTATGAGTACTAAGTTGCTGCGCCAGGGAAAGTAATAAAACATAAAAGAAGTCATCAATTTTGAAATTTAAGGAAAAAAATGCTTCACTTGTTGCCATGGGGACAACCCTACAAAGGGAAGTTGTCCAGCGCGATACAGCCAACCATATAACCTACTTTGCATTAAAAGTCATCTCCCTCTCCGTTTGGTCTGCTAACTGGGCTATGTACTGTTCACAAAGGAACTGAAAATGATGTTTTGTGGAAAGAGAAAGGCTGTAAAAGGCACTCCAATTTCAAGGCAATGCCTTCCAGAAGCCCCATGGTTAAACGGACATGAAAGCTAACAACTATGACGACTTTTGATAAGTGAAACCTATGTTGCAACTTCGGAAGCCGTTTTCTCAAAATACTTTGAGAAATACTTGTGCTGTTTCACCTTCGCAAAGTGCGTTCTCAGCTCTCACTCAAATTTTCTCTACTACCAATTTTGTGTGCTTCACAATTCATTCCGTGATACAGAGGCTTCAGATATCACTTCCTGACATATTCTTTTCTCAAGGCATACCGAACTCAACCAAACAAGTGCAAGGGGTGAGTGGTAGTTGGAAGATGGTACGATTGTGCCGCTGCACGAATTGTATAGTTTGCGTTGAACCCCTATTTATAAATAAAGTTTCCAGGCACAAACATGATAATATATTATGTACTATCTTACCAAGTGCACGTACCACAGGCATTGAAAGGACAGTTTCAATCCATTCATCAAGATTTGTGTATGCCTGCAGTAATAAATAAGTAAATATATGAATACAGGGTAACAAAATGAGTATTTGAGCTAGCTAGCTCAAGCCATTTATCACGGTAGATGTGGTTCGACTTCCTTTTTGTCACGCCTTTGCAGGACAAGTGCGTGCATCCCTAACATAGAAAAAAAGTTTCACAATGACACCATTTCAGAAAAAAGATACCGAGTTTACGAGACTAATGGCACTGGGGCGCTCAGGAGCGCTCAGTGACACTCATTAGATGAGAAACCCCGAAGCAAACTCAAATGCAGAGATCAGAAGTAATAAAGTAAGGAAGCAATTGCAGAAATCAGAAGTGGAGCAGGTGAAATGTGCATCAGCCAGGTGCATGCCACATTACAAGTCCGGAAACACATCCACCATGAAATCCCAGGTACACGAGTTAGCAGAAGTGGGTTTTCATTCGCTGCGAAGCAAGCATCAACATAGGCAGCAGACGTTTAGTTGGAGGTTATATATTCAACATGCTGAACGTTATGTCTGAAATATATTGCTCACGGTAAAACTAAGCACCATGACAGGGAACAGGCTACAAGGTACCATTGTAGGCATACAAGCGGTGATACCTAACCTCACTCAACTAAACGTAGTCTAGCCAAACTAACAAATACAATCACTCAAATCTCCAACCTAAAGAACCCAAGTGCTAATTCAAATGGCGCCTCGAACAAAATACACAAAAAAAAGCAGCCGGAGTCAAACGTCCTCCCTGCATTCCACCACGGAGCTACGCGCAATCGAAGCAGCCACGCTGGGATCGAGTATGCCCGACGTAAATTTAGACACTATCCTTTTTCAGTGTAAGTAAAATCCAACATAACGAAAAAGAAATGCACCGGTAATTTTGTAAGTGGCGATTTGACTTTGCAATTTTACGCCTTCTCGCAGTGTGCCAGAAAATATACTCGGAACGCGGGTTTGCCGACGACTCAGGGTACATCGTGCGGCGCTTCCAGGTGTCGCCATGACGAGTCCATTCGCAAGGTACTTTTTTTTAAAGACGAGAGTCCGTCTTGGGCTACTTAAACCCAGAAATTTTGGTCTGTCTGTATGTCTGCCTCTCCGTGTGTAACTCGA
This sequence comes from Haemaphysalis longicornis, assembly GCF_048455015.1. Lineage (NCBI taxonomy): Eukaryota > Metazoa > Arthropoda > Arachnida > Ixodida > Ixodidae > Haemaphysalis > Haemaphysalis longicornis. Next base: position 99,506,620 of record NW_027526233.1, on the reverse strand, counting down.
TTTAGCCACCCAGCCAAAGTAAAATGCTTACTGCGCAATAGTCTTATATACTCACAGCCAAATGTAAACGTCTAAAGCCCGGTTGATATGTTCATACTTCTCAACTTTGTTGAACAAGAACACGACGTTACGCAAATGTAAGACAGGAAATTAGCACACAAGGGATATTTACAGTGTTCCTTTGTTACAAATTCCTGAATCCTTCTTTTGTCGATAGCAAATGATATTCAACATCTACTGCAGAACAACGCGTAGAGCCTGCTGTTGCCCGCGCCACCTCCGGGAAGCATATGCGAAATCATGCGGCAACAGCAAAGAAAGGTTCCACTAGTTATGTTTCACGTTCTTCTTGGAACGCACTTGGTGCACAGCAACACGGTTCTATAAACCTTGAAGTCGGCCGCCTCGATTCACGCGCGTCTCCGCCGTACTGCAGGAACCCTGCCTGAGGAACCCCGCCTGTAGGAACCCCGCGGTAAATTCAAACCACCTTGAGAAACTTTTAGTGTGTTTACCTTGTTATGATCACGACGGAACACGAACAGCATGAGAGGTGAGCGGGAAAGCGAAGGGGGGCATTTCCTCGGTAAATGTCTATAAAGACTATCGTCTTTTGACGACATTTGCAACGAAAGGAGCAGATACGCAGTCAATTTTTTAACTTGAAAGGGATACACGAGACCTGCAGCTGGGTCATACTGCCAGCGGTGCCGATAGCCACCCCGCGAAATATTAGCATCAATTTCGGCAATGTCTACATCAGAAGTATCTATCTCGTATCACTAGCGAATCGCCTCCCCGCTCTCGAAAAAATTCCAGCGCCACGCCGCGTTTACTGTGCAGCGCTGTCGCACTGCCGCGCTAATAACAAAGGCTGAAAGAGCGAGCGTGTACTTCTTAAATTTCCCAAATCAGCAGCACGCGCCTCCTTCCTTCAATGGTTCTCAGGTGGGAAGCATTAGCATTTCAAGCGTATTTTGCCCCTGATGATGAGTATGAAGAAAACGTTTATACTTCAGGAAAGCCAAAAATAAATCATTTAATTAGACAGCCAGCTACGTTCGGTGCTCAAATGTCGATTGCCCGTCGCGCCAGAGCGCTTTCGCCGGAAGATCGATTTACAATTGCAAGCTGGCTACGCGGCGAGCCATCTGGAGGCCGCCTCTGGTGAATCACGCGATGCAGCTAGGTGCCGGGGGCCTTATCACCATCCGTCAGGCATTGTAACTCCTTCCCCCGCATAGCTTTCTTTGCTCGTGCAATCCCAATGGAAATAAAAAAAATTGACCTAGCGAAACGCTAACTCATATGTCATGTTCTTTGCCCACGTAAAACGTTGTGATATAAGCTGGTTTCTCCGCGCGTCGGATAAGTTAGTTCGTCCACACGGCGGGAAAGACTTGTGGGAAAACTGACGCGCAGAGCTCCTGACATTGCGCGACATTCACACACAATCCAAGAACTACACTGACAGTGGCACCGGAATTACCAACTCCGTGCTTGGCGCACTAGTAACTTCTCACAGTTCATAAGACGCCGCCGTTATCTGTAACGAGTAATCACTGCGGTAGCGAAAGCCTTTGCCCCCCGAAGATAAGTTGTCGCTCGCCCGCCGCGACGCTATCAGTCGAACGATATCAGGTGCCCGAAATATCAAGAAATGCCAGCACAGACATTCACCTCCACGGTTCACCTTACTCGCGCTTTCTTTGCTTCCCCTAGAGGCCGCCTTCGAGCCTGCGGTGTAAATACGTTTTAACCGCTCTTTGAAAAAAGGGACTATGTTAGGCTTAAGATAATCCTGCACCGCTTCATCGAAGCAGAAGGCAGATAGCGCGGTCGTAAGGTGAAACTCAGTTGTGAATAATTGAATGGTACATACCTTGCAAAAAGGTCCAGTGAAACGTAAAATCCATACAACGCCGGGGTCGCAGACGTAGGTGTCCTGACTCGAAAACACGAACGGCGCACAGACCGTGGATTGCATGGACGACGGTCCGATTCGAAGCGGTGGAAATCGGTGAGGCAGGACGATGAGTGCGCATGCGCGTGGGATAACGTGTCGTATTCCGCGCTGCGTGCGCGGGTCAGGGGGCGATGTGCGTCCGCGTACTGGTGAAGTCCGATAAAATACAAGTTATCGAGACCTCTGACCAGCCGTAATGCGTGCGACACCTGCGTTAGGAACACTCGGATATTCCCCGTGAACGAGAGTCTTTCCCAACACATAGAGGATGTTGTTACGTAAATAGAACATTTTTAGTGGCACGGTACAGTTCCTGTTTCTTCGTTGCAACTGCAAATTGGGTGTAATGTTGACGAACAGTCCATGTTCCATCGGCGTTTTCACGTAAATTGATGGAATTTTCTAACAGTGTAATAGAAAAATTCCTTACATCTTCAGGAGCATGTCTTATCAACAATAAACAGCCTACATACCATAACATAGAACCCAACACATACTAACATCTTCAGTTGGCTATTGGTTCTGCAATTCTATTTCTATGTCTTGAGTGGGGTGTGGGTATGTGGGCATGTAGTGACCACTTCCCCACCTCACTAACGTATATGTAAAAGCCCACGCAGTCCATCTTCCCAGAACAGGTTCAATGAAGCGAAAGCTAACTGGAATACCTTTACAGAGACATCCAAACTACACCACACAATCATTAGACACCGACACATTGAAGAAGCTTCCCAACTGCTCAGCGCGCACATCCTCGACACCGCTAAAAAGTTCATTCCTCACGTCTATGGTGTCCCGCGCAACCAGCGGAGGCCGTGGTGGAATGACGACTATAGGCAGGCGCGGGAGGCCCAGAACAATGCATGAGGTATCCTTAGTCGGTAACCTTACATCGGGTAATCTTTTACTGTTCAAAAGGGCAAAGTCGATGGGAAAACGTGTGCGCCTTGAGGCAAAACAAGAGAGTTGGCGTACATTCATAACACATTGATAACAAACACACAGCCTGCCTGTTGTCAGCACAACTGCGGCCACACTCGCACAGCACTTCCAACACGTGTCCAGTTCAGCACACTACACAAACACTTTCATGAAACACAAACAATCTGCCGAAAAGAAGTCTTTACTTGATAACGACCAATCAGCATCGTCTTATAACTCCGAGTTTTCACTTCATGAGCTCAGGGCCGCTCTGAACACTTGTAAACCCTCAGCTCCAGGCCAGGACATCACACATACAATCATACAGCCCCTACACTCAGACACTCTTGTAACACTCCTCTACCTATATAACAAGATATGGCTTTCGGGGCACATTCAAAACTCTTGGAAGGAGGCTATAATGTTAGCTTTCCTGAAAGAGGGGAAGGACCCGTTGTCCCACTCAAGTTAAAGTCCCATAGCCCGGACGAGCTGTCTGTGCAAGCTTCTAAAGAAGGTGATAAATCGCAGGCTCGTGTACTTTCTTGAGTACAACGGTCTCCTCGAGTGCTGCCGGGCAGGCTTTAGGGTGGGGCGATCAACGAAGAATCAACTCGTAGGTCTTAAAATATATATAAAGGATGCCTTCATGCATCAACAGCATTGCTTAACTGTGTTTTTCGACCTCGAGAAGGCGTACGACACCGCTTGGCGTTATGGCATCCTTAGTGACCTCAAGGCATTCGGTGTTTCTGGTAACATGTTAAACACCCTTGTGAGTTACTTGTCGGAGAGGGTGTTTCGAGTGAGAGTCTGCTGTGCACTCTCAAAGGTTCTTTTGCAAGAAAATGGAGTGCCACAAGGTGGCGTGTCGAGCTACACTCTCGTCATAGTAAAGATGAACTCTCTTGGAAAGGGGTTGCCACCTACAATGTCTTATTCCATGTATGTAGATAACGTGCCCTCTTAAATCGTGTAACATGTCCATCTGCAAACGTCAAGTCAAGCTTTGTGTTAACAAACTTTCCAGGTGGGCTGTCTAGAATGGTTTTAAATTTATCCTGGAAATAGCTCTTGTGTTATCTTCTTCAGGAAGTGTATGGTCTACCCGGACCCATACATCACTCTTGCGAATGTTCCGATTCCTGTGAACAAGGAGTACACGTATTTAAGTACTTTATTTGATGGAAAACTTACATTCATTCCTCATATAAAACAGCTCAAATGCAAATGCTTAAAAACAATGAGTATTCTTAAGGTCCTCTCACATCAATCTTATGGGGCTGACAAACAACTCCTGCTGCGCCTTTACACAGCCTTGGTGGGATCTCGGCTCGAATACAGCAGTGTCGTGTATGGGTCGGCGACAGAGACAGCACAGAAAATGCTTGACCCAGTGCTGCATATTGGCTTTCGCCTCTCATGCGGAGCTTTCCGCACTAGCCCTGCCGAAAGTTTTTATGTCGAGTGCGACAAATGGTGCCTAGAGCATCAGCGGGAGTATGTTGACCTTCTGTATGCATCTAAGATCGCGTCTCTGACCAACCATCTTTTTAATCCCATCATGAAATATACATTAAACTTGCAATTTTTTATGTAGGCCATTTACTTTCTTACCGTTTTCTCTCAGAGTGAGGGAGGAGGCTTCTGCGTCAATTTCCCCCTTTCAGACGCACACAAGACGCCCATCTATAATTTCATTCCACCATGGCATCTTCGTCCTATATCATGCGCCCTGTCATTCACGCAACTACAAAAAATACGCCACCCAGGAGTGCAATTCTGCAGCACTTCCTGTTCCTGCAGGACAAGTACAGGTGTGCAGAATTCTATAGCGACGCGTCGAAAACTGGTTCTACTGTCTCTTGTGCAGCGCACGAACCAAATTTTAAGTTAGCAAAACAATGAATTTTCATAACACTATTTACACGGCAGAAGCATAAGGAAGGTTACTCGTTTCAAACCACATCATCAAACATAAAATTCCCAAGTCCATCGTGTACACAGACTCTCAAAGCGTTGAACCGGAACTGTTATTAGCAAGGTCATCTAAAAACTATGTGATGAATGCCCTTTTCAAAGTACTGCTGACTCCATATGCCTCAATGCTTGAAATAACTATATGCTGGGTACCAGGGAATGGTTGAATCCCTGGCAATAAGGCCGCCGATCTAATGGCTGATGATGCAAGCTTCTAAAGAAGGTGATAAATCGCAGGCTCGTGTACTTCCTTGAGTACAACGGACTCATGACTAAAGTGGACATTACAACAGTTCCTTACATTGACCTAGAGGCACACATCAGACGACAGCTTCGTAACACATGGCAATTACACTGGAGTCAACAAATAGACAACAAACTACATCTAATAAAACCACAATTGCGACTCTACATAACTGACTCACACAACAGATACACACAAGTCGCCCTGGCTAGGCTGCGGCTAGGCCACACACATGGAACGCACTCCCACCTACTGACTGGAACTTCGGGACCCACGTGTAGCAGGTGTGGAAAGGGCCTATATGTAGTCCACATCCTAATCACATGCAAGGCACTTGGCACAACACGGCACACACATTTTGTTGAATTATACAGACGACACATTCCTTATCACCCATCATACTTTTAAAGACGATAGTCTTTCTTGCGCTACACAAAACCCAGAAATTTTGGTCTATCTGTATGTCTGTCTTTTTGCCCGTCTGTCTGTCTGTACCTCGATTCAGCCACCCGGCCAAAGTAAAATTCTTACTGCGCAATAGCCTTATATACTCACAGCCAAATGTAAACATCTAAGCCTGGTTTATATATTCATACTTGTGAACTTTCTTGAACAAGAACACGACATTACGCAAATATAAGACAGGAAAGTAATACACAAGGGATATTTACAGTGTTCCTTTATTAAAAATTCCTAAATGCTTGTTTTTTCGATAGCAAATGATATTCCACATCTACTGCTGAACAATGCTTATAGCCTGCTGTTGCCCAAGCCACCTCAGGGCGGCATATAAGAAATTACGCGGCGACAGCAAAGAAAGGTTCCACTAGCAAAGTTTCACGTTCTGCTTGGAACGCACGTGGAGCATGGCAACGCTGTTCTATAAACCTTGAAGTCGACCGCCTCGATTCCCCCGCGTCTCCGCCGTACTGCAGCGTTGGCATCGAGGAACCCCGCCTGCAGTAGTTGAAGGCGGTAAATTCAAACCACCTTGAGCAAACCTATAGTGTGTTTGCAATGGAATGTGCACGACGGAACACGAACAGCATGATAGGTGAGCGGGAAAGCGACGGGGGCATTTCCTTGGTAAATGTCTATAACGACGATAGTCTTTTGACGACATCTCCAACGAAAGGAGCAGATACGCGGCAAATTTTTTATCCGCCGAACCAATGTTTTGTACTCAACGTGTTCTTAAATTTTTAGCCGAAGAATATTTCTGCAGCTCTTATCGTGTCACGTGTAATCATCCTGGCCCTATACACCAGCCATGTTATTTGTGTTTTGTATTGCGTGACTGTTACTTCTACTCACAGGTTTTAGTATTTAGTCTCATCAAGCATTAAATAACTTCTTTGGCGCTCTTTGCCCATATTCTGCCTTGCGCCAAAAAAACCATCTATCATCGAGTGTAACCGCAGGAAACCACTTGTCGTCGTGCAGATATCCTGGAGACGTCAGCAATCGACAATGCAGATGTCCAGAAGACGTACCGTTGGGGTCGAAATTTATATATTCAATGTTCCTACAACTCCAAGAAACCCATCCGAATCACACAAAGGATAACGTAGAATAGACCTCTCATGGTACTTTTATATGCTGTTTACGGGACGTTACCTTAGTGCTACATCTTATGGATATTGTAGTGGTACGCATGTAGACGTATTAAGATATCTGTTCTACATTTTTTTTCTGTCTTTGTCACAAACATTAGTTCGTTATATTCATGACGAGTGCACGTTAGTATGATATTGTTGAGATAAACCTTTATGCGTGAAATTTACATTCTTTATACATTTTGGAGCTTGGCCAGCCCCCTTTCGAAGGTTGCCTACGTGTTGTGGGCATTTATACTTCAAATACATGTCTTACTAGCTATTCCGCACTGTCTGCTGTTACTTGGTATCATATTTCTAGATTAATGTGTTTCCATTTTTGAAGTGCTGCATACTGCATGAAGTATCATAGGTGAAACGCCAAGCTGACCACACACTTCCAGAAGCACACGAAGCACAGCTCTAAACAAGAAGTGCCCATCGAAAATAAGTGGCAGTAATAGCAAACCAATCCTGATCAGTACAAGCGCCCTTGACACTACGGCAACCACAGTAGCGTCATCGAATTGCACCACACAGCACGGCTGTACAGGCCTTCTGCAAATAAATTATCAAATAAACAATTCAAAAATTAAACTAATTAAAATGCCAGTCTTGCCAACCTAGCTATAAGTGCAGCTGGGTAGTAACACAGCTTTAAAAGTACACATAAAAACACAAAAGAGTTCAGTCTTTATATTGAAATCCAAAATATGTCATATGCTTTCGCAACACTACCACTTTAATTTTGATTCTTATCTGCCCTGGCCACAGGGTACGCATTGTAGAATTACAAGAATAGTACAAATGTTCATGACTATAAATAAGTCACACACAGCAGAAAGGTTGACAAAACATAGGACAAAAAGCAAACATGTAAACCCAGAGTACAAACACAAGATACTTATGCAACTTGAAATATCTCACAGGAAGTGAAATGGGTGAAAAACAATGCAAGAAAAATGTGAAAACAAAGAAATGATTGAATGAAAGCAAATTTGCGAAACTAAATAGTTCACACGTAGTGAAACGTTTGGGGACCAATAAAACAAAAGCACTTTGGAAACACAGAAGTGGTGTTGAGTCGTGGTTGTGAGTGCCATACAAATTTAAGCTACGTTAATTAAACCAATATCTAGGAAATCGGTTATGAACCATAGAAAAGGTATAAAGGAGATTACTATGCGAAGTTTACGTTTGAATACTTCTGTGCTTGCCGGTAACGCTCCTTCATGTAACTTGTGATTGAATCACCCGAAAGCATGCAGTAATAGCTACAGCAAAACAAGGTACGTGCACCAAGTCCATTAGAGGTCAGAAAGCTTGAGATGTAAGGTTAAAAGGAATGGAAGCTCTATGTGCACAATGGCATTGGCTGGGTATATATAGACTCAACGTACTAAGCCATTTTGAAGGCCAGATCTTGGCCTTTAATTGTTTTTAATGAAAGAGTATGTTGCGTGAAAGCACACATTCCTTAAAAAGCTAAATTAATATATGTTTAAGGCGTACTAAATTTAATTTGGAGCGTACGCCAATTCCTTTTGTGTTATTTTTTCAGAAGAAACCACTAATGGGCTGTGCTGAATCAAGAAAGATTCCGTACCAAACGGCAGAATGGACGGCAAGCAATGTGAAACAATTAGGGGAGGCCTACGCACCTTAGGGGCTCCCGCTGTCGTCGTCTGATCTAGTCACAGTATTAAAGGTCCACGACACTGGCTTTCCAACTCCTCGCACTAGAACGTTACATCTCCATGGGAAAAGAGCCGTACATAAATAAACCACCGGGGAACTCGTTTTCCACAGCAACCTGCTAGAATGCTTCGTGCATTAAAGACACCAGACTTTGGCAGCAAAGGTTATACCTTTACACACTACGATTTCATCTCCGAGTGAAAAAAAAACCAGACGCCAAAGCCGAATACGCCGAGCGCTCAACATCGAAAGCGGATTATACACTTCAGCGCAACTTCAAAATCAAATCGAACATAAGAACCACATCATCTAAACATCGTCAAACACTTATACACTGCATGTCTCGCCTCTCCCCAGGTTTCGCAGTAGTAGAGAAGGCCCGGTTTTTTTTCATTGCGAAAAATCCAGCAGATCGTTGAAGTGATTTAGGTTGTTTCATTTAAAAGCTCGATGAATTACCGAAAGTGCGCAGTGCGCCGTATACTTGCGCACCGCCGCGCTTCTGTTGTTCTGTTGTTTGTCAAAGGAGAGAAGTGCGGGGACAAAGGTAAAACGTCTATGAGGCGCTTATATGCAGGAAAAATAAACCTACAAATGAATATAAATGTTATACTAACGACCAGTTCTGATCCAAGATTTAGCAGATGTCTAGAAAACGTCTTTTTGCGATTCGAAAATGAACTTTAAAAAAATTTTACACGTCCTGTATAATCGCTTTTCCCAACCGGCTTTTTGTCAACTTTATGCAAACATATTTTGATCGTCTAGAAAGCGTTCAGCCAGCTGGGCATTAGTCCAGATATAAGACGTCGTCCAAACGGCGGGGGCTTTTTCCGAGTCGTTTTGTAGCTGTTTCTTTAGTCTGGTATAGACGCAGCGCAAATGTTTAGTAACCTTTTTGCGCAAGGTGGGCATAAGGCGGATTGTAAAAGAAAGCTTGCCACGTCGTAATAACAAAAATTAAGTAACTTTAAAAGGCATACATAACGAAAAATAGCGTAGAAATCGTTGCTCAAAACAATGGTGATGAATAAAACACAAACACGCAGTAAACACAGTAAAAAGAAAATGAACTGCTGTTGTATACTGTAGAAAACATTTTTCTTTAATTTTTACATTTGTTTGCGCTGTTACTATATAACTTAAGATTCACCATATGAATAACGGCGAAATCTCAGTAACCTTCTTCTCGGCTTCCGTTTTCATAACACTATGTCTGATGCGGTTGCAATGGAACTGATTGAAAAATTTTGATAGGCTTGTTAGAGGTGTAAGTATAAAATTCTCAAGTGAGGATGTTCTGAAAATGTGTTACCTCCCTCAAGTTTGAACTTCCGGTTGAGCTGATGTCTAAAAACTCCCGCAATAAAAATAGTTTTTTTACTTTGGGATATTTATTACTTTATTTTAAAATAAAAATACAGTCGATTTAACTTATAACGATACCGTTTATAACAATATATCAGATATAATGGTGATCGCTACGGCACCCTCCGCTTTTGTATGCTTTCCATGGGAAAATAAGCCGCTTATTACAATGCTCTAATGCCGCGATATCAGATATAACGATTCCACCGGGTTACAGCAAGCACCGAAAATGCGAGCTCCTACCAGCTCTCCCGCCAACCACGCCGTCACCATGCGCTGCGATGCGCCTTGCATCCCGTCCACCCCTCATAAAAGGAGTCAACTGCGCCGCTTTGGAGGAAGCGAGAGAAGGAGGGTAACAGTTCTTCCAAACACCGCTCCCGATGCCGCCGCTTTGGCTCCGTCCCCGTGCCTGCTGCTTTGAATTTGGCTGGGTGCCTCTTCGACTACCTCCGTCTTTGTGCGGATCAAACGTCAGGGCCGATGATTTGGAGAAGTCTGAGTGCCTCACTGAAGACGTGATCGTTGTGCAGATACTTGCTGCGGGCAGTGGTGGCAGTGACAGCTCTGACGACGTGGTTACGCAGCCTACTCCTGTAGAACCTTTGCAAGAGCCCAGCGCATAATAGTCTCTGAAGGACCTCGTTTCCAGCAAGGACCCTTCGCATCAGGTAGATGAAGCACCTATGGATGCTCATGATATTGCTACCTTCATTCAGCACTAACAATCAATATCTTAGGCAAAGACAGATTCATGTTAAAGTGAACCTGCTCCTTTGGCAATGCAGAATTCCTCAGAGTATGTGATGACATACTTTTCGAAGCCGCATGTGCCTTTTATTTATAGTATGGAATCGTGTGGCGCCGGCACCTTACGGAGCTAGTAATGTAAATGTGCTGTAGTGTGCATGCTAAGCAGCTCTACCCCTGATATTTTAATTAAGGGTAACCTCACGCCGGTACATGTATCTACCAATTTCTCGTATGAAGAGTACCCAGCGTACTAGTGTTGATTACCTGGTCTCCTTCCATTACGCGTGCTCCATTTTGGTGCCCTCTATATTTTGTTTGTGTTATCTGTCACGCAGCAGTTTTAGATGGAAACTGGACTACAACCAATAGCCCGTGAGTTGCTTCAAAATAAAAGTGGGCGCGGGAAGTTTTGTACGTGGCTAATTTTTTAGCGACAATAGTAACAGTAAAACACGGCATTGACTACACATTTACGCCCCTGGAAACAAATATCCAGGGCAAAAAAAGGCGCACTTGTTTTTTTTTCTCAATGCGAGATTTAACAAATGTTCGCCGTATCTCAATGACCGCCGTTTAGAAGGCAGAACAAGCACTGGACTGGCCACTTCTGCGGAAGAAGGTAAATGTATCGACAAAAAGTGAGAACCACGAATTCATCAGGTATTTCCGTTGCATTTCATTCTCAAGACTATCACAAGTGTAAGTGGAGATATCTATTCAGTTTCATAATTTATTGGTAGGAATACGTGATTAGCACATACCGGAGCCAAATATGTAAGTATTCAGTCCTCGTTCGAAGACAATTTTTACACAGGCGGCAAATGCGTCCCAAATCACGAGTGCGCACAGCACTGCCCGATACTGCACATATTAAAGACGATAGTCTTTCTTGGGCTACTTAAACCCAGAAATTTTGGTCTGTCTGTATGTCTGTCTGTCCGTCTGTCTGTCTGTGACTCGATTCAGCCACCCGGCCAAAGCAAAACAATGTCTGCGCAATAGTCTTATATAGTCACAACTAAATCTACCCGTCTATGTCTGGTGTAATGTTCATACTTGTCAACATTGTTGAAGAAGAACAAGACATTACGAAAATATGAGGCAACAAATCAATACAGAAGTGATATTTGCAGTGTTCCTTTATAAAAAAATCACACATGCTTGACTTTTGAAGAATTTAATACTTTATCAACTGCAGAAAAAAGAAATCACTCCGCCGTCGCCTGCTGTCGCCAGCGTCACTATAGCTTCTGGCGCCATTTTAAGAAATCAACCGGTAACAGTTTCGCAAGGTTCCACTAGATAGGTTCCACGTTCTGCTTGCAACGCACGTGGAGTAGGGAAACGAGGTTCTATAAACGCTGAAGTAGGGTGCCTCAATTAACGCGCGTCTTCGCCCTGTTCGCCGTACGGCAGCGTTCGCATCGAGACGCCCGGTTTGGTGCAGTGGAACGCAGGGAATTTAAAATGATTTAAGCAAACCTTTGGCGTCTTTACCTTGGGAGGAGCGCAACGCAAGAGGAACAGCATGAGAGGTGAGCGGGAAAGCGAAGGGAGGCATTTACTTTGCAAAAGCCGATAAAGGCCATCCTCTTGTGACGGCATTTTCAACGAAAGGAGCAGATACGCGGCCAATTTTTACTCCGTACTTAGCAACCAATCTATTACTCTATGGAATTATCTTACGGTGAGCGAGAAAAAACAGTTACCTCTGATGCAATTTTTTAAAACCTTATAACAAAATCTAAGTTATTATGTTCCAGTTTAAATAAGAATTTTAAAGGTTTTGTGTTTAAAGTTTTAAAACTATATTATTTTGTGATCATTTTGCATAGCACTACCTACTTTGCACAAAGCTATTAGACAGAACTAAGTCCACGTGAGAATTTGTGTAAAGGTTTTTTCTCAAAAATATTTGTGCTTGTAAACAGTACAATCGCAACTGTTATACTTTTAATCTTACTTTTCTTTTGGTGTGCACGTAGCGGAAACGAGGTTGCGCGTACTACCGTAAACAGTGAGTAAATTTCATTATGCTCATTTAAGCATGAGCTAGTATGTTTTGGGTGCATAAGTGTATACTGAGACTGCGCCCTCTTTGTTCACTTAAAATTTCAAGAGTGCAGACGGTGCAAATCCGAGTGCACAGATGAGGCCTTATCCATAGCTTCTCTTGTATTCATCTCTTAGCGCAATGAACTTTTGTTCAAGACGCTTCCTTAACTCTTTCAGCTGTCTTTGATTCTAATTTTTCAATAGGCCAGTTCGCACGGCGTTTCGCGACAGGCAGCAGAAGTCGCGTTTCACTGGGCTACAACCCAATATTGAGTACGTTATACCTCACGTAATACATCACGACCATTCAGTTGTTGATGCCCTGATGCACTGTGGTATTAAAGGAAGGAAAAAGTACTTGCTAGCCTATGCTGATGCAACTCTCTCTGAATTGGAGAATCGTTGCTTCTACAATCTTTGTAATCAACCACGTTGGAGCAGCTGGGCCCGCCCACAATAAACCAACCTTAAGACTAACGTACGATTTGTAATATGGAACCTAAAAGCGGCTTATTGCGTAAAATAACCCAAAAGGTGATTATCTTTCGTTTATAGAATGAGCATACCTATATGCTTTGGGTTCAACTCGTCGTATTCCGATTTCACTTTAAATTAAACTTCCATTTGAATTCCCTTTAAATTAAACTTTATATTGGAGGACAGTTTTTTATTTATTCTGCAATTTTTATGTTCCAAAGTTATCAGAAGTTTTTGAAGTATCAAAACATTTCCCCGGTGGGTGCACACGCTTAGCCCATAAATTAAGTGAAAAACGAGTGTGGCCGCGTACAAGGAGAGAAGGCCGCCAAAAATTACGCTAGGTGTCGGCTACAATGATACAAAATAATGTAAATAAAAGAATCAAAGGGAAGGCATGCTGTGACAGATCCTTTGGTAACGAAAAAGGCCTCTATGTACAAATGTTTAGACATGAATGGGGATTAAGCTGCGGTTTCGGGCGCCCATTTGGATAGACAGACATAATAAGTCATTTCTGGCCAAGTTAGCTATAGGAGTGTATGTGAATTACTTTCGCTGGTTTGTACCACCAGGTAACTGTTCAGTAAAATTCTTTCCTCCTAGTGAACTGCGTTTCTTTGAGACTCCTCTCGTTGAGTAAATATAGCATCGTATATACATTGATTCATTTTTATGATTCTTAATGCAGTTTTTGGGGGTTATATTATCCTAGTATTTATCGCTGAGATCGACGGATTACCGTTTGCTTACAGATTGTCTTTAAAGCGGTCACTCTAGTCGTGCTTTTGCTTGTTTTCTTGTGCGGGGCTTGCTTGTTAATTGTGTGGGGATGCGAGCACGAGCAGTCGTCCATTTCAACATCTGATGCCCTACGAGACACCGACCGATAGCACTGTCCCAAACGCCGGATCACTGTGTATATATCTTGTCGGAGTGAGGCGCTACGCAGCTCATACTGCGAGTGTTTAGGCATTCGTGCCTTACGTGCAAAGATGCACATCTCTTTTCGAGTCCACAAGGAAGAGGCGTTGTTATTGACCTTAGTGTTAATCAATTTCTCTTCAAGTTGATACGTTCGACCGTTTATCGCTGCCTTGACGTAACGAATATTTGGTGTCTGTAATCACTAAGGACTTTGCCTTTATTTTCGGCCATAGATTAGACACTGTACACGGACATAACACGGACGACCGCCACTTCATAAGCCACTTTAAAGATAAGAAAGGCTGTTGCGGCGTTTGTTTCAAACAGCATTTAATTTAATCGTTTAATTATGCATAAAATTTCGCCATAAAAAGGCCAGACCTAGCGTTTTTTTTGGCATTGAGCAGTGCTATGAATTTTTTTCTCTCTCTTCGCTATACGCGATCCGAGGTTCCCTGCCGCCTGTTTAAGAGCCTGTCTTTCAAATAACCTGAGAGCATATTGTGAAATGCTTCCAAAAGCAATATAAGTACACCGCAAGTTATAATGTGATGTTTATGATGTTTAAATTTTAATGGAGCAATGCTGACTGATTGCAAGGATCCCGAAAGGAAACTCATTTTATGGAAGTGACATGAAAGTAAAATAAAGCACTTTGGTAAAAATAAACAGAAGTAAAAAACAGGGTAATCAGACGGCTGGCGTAAACGACAGGTTGTCAGGATCCATGATAAGAAATAAGATGTAAAAATTTTACATTGCCAAGAAACCCCCAAATGGCTTTGATGGAAAACGCTGCATCGTCACCTGAAATGTACAAGGTGGTTGGAAATATGTTATTAGAATTGTTGTGAGAAGTGTTTGCCACGTGTTTTGTCAAGTGCATTGAATTGAATGAGTATGTGGATTATGAATTCGCCCTCTCGACAATTGCTCCGCATAGATCTTGCTGATCTAGAAAGCAGGTTGAAGTGTCCCATGTGGGGCCTATTCATTATCTTGCTAAGCACTGTTATGTGACAGGGCACCCCTGGAGAGGGGATGCACGAAAACCCCCCAGAAGGGTGAAAGAAATGAACAAAGGAACGGGAATTTTAAGTTCGAGCCAGGAGCACGCCAGTGAGCGCGTGCTTGCGCCTAAATAATGAGGCATCATGGGCAAATATGGCAGCGCACTGGTTATCCAATCAGAAAACGCCTCGCAGAAGACCAGTGGCGTTATTGCCATATATGGACATCAGAGAGGCAAAGAGCCAATGAGAGTGCGCCACGGGAAAGCCTAGAATGAAAAAGGCGGGGCGCCCAAAGAGAAAGGGGAGGCTAGACACCAAGAGGCAAGAAACCAAGAGGCAGCAGGAGCACGTGAGCTTCAAGGAACGAGTCAAGGGGACGCGGCCAGGCCATCAACCATGCCTTTCGAGCCTCGGCGGGAGCGGTCCGACTTCGCATCGGCACCGGCAACCTACGTGCAACACGAACCTGTGTCTTCGCGGCCCCAGCTGCATCAGTGAACGTCTTCGTGGCCCCAGCGGCGAACGTCTACGCTCCGCCGACGTTCGTGCCGACCCCACCTGGAATCTCCAGCGGCGGCAGCTACCAAGGGGTAGCCACCAGGGACGAACGCCGCCCAAGGGATGACCGCGCGCGTCGAACACCGGCACCAAGGACGTTCAGCGGGAGCGGCTACCAGGGGGTAGCCACAGAGGAAAGAAGACAGGACGCGCCGAGTTCACGCCATCGAAAGAGCGACCGCGTGCATCGAACGCCAGCACCGAAAGGAGACGAGGATGGCTACCTACCAGTCGCGCCAACGCAGCGGGTGCGACAAGTCAGCGCCAAAGACAGCGGGGTGGGCCAGTCAATTATAGGGACATAGTTTTAGGACAGAACTGAGGAGTTGTGGTAGGAGAGACAAGCTAGGACGTGATGTAATCAGTGATATTTCAATAATTGAGTAGAAAGTTATTGTAGAGATTCTTGTGGTTTAGATTTGAATTGTGTTGTGGGATGGTTACAGGTTTGAGTGTTTATCTTTGGTGTGTAGTTTATTTACTGATTGCCTTGCATTAGATATTTTCCAAGTATGCTTTAAACGTTGGTGGTGTCAAACATGTTATCGGCTTTCCTGCATACATCTCCCTGAGCTGGTAAAGATAACCCCATCATCCGTTCACATGACAAGGGCACATCAGGTGTGTCTGTTATTTGGGTCAGTTTTGTATCGTCCCAAGTGTCCCTTGAATATTTGTAGTTTGTTGCCCGTTCACTCCTGTTTGTTTCCCACGTTTCACGCGTGTTGTGTTATCTGTGGGTTTAAGTCAGTGTTGGGTATCGTTGTTATATCTGCAGTGTTCCTCAGTGCAGCAGCAGCGGCTCTCTTATCTGCCAACTCGTTACGAACGATAACGGCGTGTCCATTGACCCAGCACAGGACCAGTTCCTGCTTTTGTGCATAGAGAGATGTAATGGCATTGAAAACGAGATTGACTATATGGTTCGTTAAGGTGTGAATGGGCCAACATTCCAGAGTGGTATATTATTAACCATTATTCGTTTCAAAAATTTTAATGTAGCTGTATAAATTGTGTCAAAATATGACGAGGTAAACGTTAGAAAACTTCATTGTTATACATGAGTTTGTGGTTTTTTGTTTTTGCTGTGGATGAGGAGAAGTGCTCAGCAGAGCTTGGTGATTTTTACGAGCACTGAAAAACGATTTCACCAGCCGGTACATTCACTTTTCTGGTTCCGCCACTTACTCAAACCATATAAAAAAAAGAAGTTTCATGAAACAAAATTTTCAATAAGGCTTGCTCATTTTATACAAAAGAGGCCGGTTTTGGGAGTTTCCACGGACCATGCCTTCCTAGATTGGTGCACATATTGTCATACAGTCCGTATATATGTGTTCTCATCCTAGCAACTGCTACACTAACGTCCTTTCTCCCAAAATAGTACTTTGAGGAGTAGTTTGGAAATGTAAAACTCTATTTACCATCCAGTGAACTGTGTGCACAGTTTTTTTCAACGCTTCTCTTACCCAAGATCGAGCTGCAACGATAAAGAATTTAAACTAAGGGTATAAGCTTGGTCCTTATATGCACAGACGGACTACCAAAAATATTTTGTTCAGAAAATTTCGTTCATAGTGTACTGAGAATAAGAAGTAGCATGCTTGCTTTTGGCCGACACAAATTGAGCGATTGAGGTGCGAGTGTGCGTACCTAGGTTTCCTTTTGTCCAACTTCTGCAGCGCATTCATATTATTCGTAGTAATTTTTCAAAGGATAAATAGGTGCAGAAGGAGGTTAGACTTTACCTTACTCCTACAACAATGTTTCCGTCTGATACAATACCAGCTCTTAAACTATCATCCCAAGCATACCGCTAGTAAGGGAGATGAAAATCAAACTCACAGAAGTGCGTGTGAGAAGTTGAGTTTTGCGATTGGTTTAAAGCTCTAAATTACAGCAATAGATATTGAAGAATAATATTTTTATTCGTACTCCAAATAACAAAGGCAGTGGTTATGTACGAAGGGCATGCCACTCTAAACACAAGAGTATTGTTGACGGGAAGGTTTTGAGGTAGAAAAAGATTAGGGCGATCCTTGCAACATTGTACGTACTGCTGATACGAATACGCAAGTACACAACAGAAACCGGCCTCTCTTGTGCTTGGAATCCATCTGCGCAAGGAAATGCGAATGATTCCCATATATAACGATGACCACCTTCCGCTTGGAGTGCTAGCTGTGAGTCATAGCATTACCGGCGACCTTTAGAAAAGCATTTAAACGAAGCAAGGTTTTTGTACACCAACGCAAAGGAACACTTCAAGGTGCTTCGTGTTCCAGGCTGTGCACACTGTAGGAAACAAAATGTTAATGTGGAACATTATTTGCTCGCATACAAAAATCTGCAGGGCACGCACCCAATACTAATAAGGCACCCAAGGTTGGTCGTTTGTTTTGTGCTTCTGCAATGTACCAAATCTGAATTACGGCCGCATACTCCAACATACAGAACCCCTTATTTACCGTACCTGCATAGACTGCCTACGGCCGAATACTATCATCGCACCATACGTCACAAGGAAGATGTGAGAGATGAAACTCAAATGCATACATGCCCCCTTTGTTGGCGCTCCTTTGCTGGTAATTGGAGACGTTGAACGGTCGTATCAATTTGCCACCGTAATAGCTTTTGAAGGGTGGACTGAAGGCTTATAGCAAGTTTAGTAGCATAAATTCTACCACAGACTAAAGACCAATGTTTAAACTGTGCCAGCTTTTCCACCCCGTGGAACGCCCATTAATTCGTGGAACTAAGTATATTCCCGCAATAACAGTGGTGACGTAGGAAGACATGAATAGCGTGAGGAATGAATAACGATTTGAAATGGGGGAAAAGTTTATGCCATGACAAAAAAACAAATCGTTTTAATTATTAACCCATTTTCATTCTCTAACTAGAACCCACGCGAACAACCTGCCCTAAAAGCACCTTAATATCACTGTTAACGCTTTTTATTGAAGCTGGTTTTTAACACGTTTCCTTATTACTAATGATACAATATATTACATCATCTATATTACCAAAACACTACCAAAATATCTGTTGCTAAAAAAACATGGAAGTTATGCCTTCGTAAAAAATTTGCTTCCGGATCATGGCGTATGGCCGTGCAAATGCATGCCTTTTGCTTTCTGAGTCCCCTCGTTTCTGTTGATTCCGTATTTACATTGATGAATGTTCAATTGCAACTTTTTTATAGTGTGAAGGTATATTCTTTACCCTAACAGTACGGAACGCAGCGACCACGCTTTGCTCTCGTGCCCCTGCCGTCAGTGTTACTCCAAGACGCAACACTGTTCTGACAAAACAGAAATAAAGGAGGATCGTTGCTCTCAATTTGGTACCATGGCTTTTGTTGTGAGCGTAAAATGACGTACAGCTACGGTGGTGGCTACCTTCGCATGACCTTTCGTGTTCTTCTCCCGCAAGTTCACGATGAGCCAACAGGAGCCTCCACAGAGGTAATATCGCAGTGTTGAATAATATTCTATGTGGTGAAACTTATATCCATTTACATTTCCATGATAAATTGGTAGACACCGAGCAAGGGAAAAACAGAGAAAGATTGCAGGAGCACTACTTTATTCGAGCCAATCTCACGCCGGCACAAACACAGGACGTAGGCAAAAGCATCAGGAGCGGTGCGTTTGCTGCAGTTAACAACGCAGTGGCACCGCTCCATACACTGAATGCCATTATTGGTTGCTTTATTAAACCGTATTACTGCTGATCAACCACAACAGATTATATTCCGTTATGACAACTGGAAAACGGTGGAAGCAGTTAGAAAATGAAAGAGCAATATCTAAACAGTTCTTCTCGAGGTAGATGCATGCCATTATCTCTTTGGCTTTTTTGTTGGTCGGCACAGGTACGAGAAAGGGAGATCCTTTGGGAAAGTAGAGATGGGTGCTAATTGTTCCAACTTCAAAATGGAATAGAAGCGCAGCAATCCGGACCAGAGTCAGTATATGTGATTGAGATTGGTAACTGCGAGAGTGCTCGAGATAGTGTGAAGCAGATACGTACTTACAGCCGTCAATTTTTTTAATAATATCGCAGGACCATCGACTGTCGTCTAGGTCAGCACTTTATCCGGGCAGAAGTCGGTGAAACCAGCGAGCCTAGATGGCACATTTCCCAACCGCGAAATGCTACTGCCATCTCAACCTTCGTGCACTGGGGGGGGGGTTCCCACAGGTGTGACACAACCCCTTTCCGCTTGTAATCAGCCGCCACTTCTCATTGGAGTGGGCAAGGCGTACGAGCAATGCCTGTCTCCACCCGGTATTGAAGATAGACTGTTTGTTGATTGATAGCGGGAAAAACTTCTGTAGTGGTGATTGTTTGCACTCGTGGAATTATTCTGTGCCGGTGAACAGCGCGATTTATTCTTGCTCGTTTGCCGCTTTCTACCGTGATAAGGCGCTGACCGACCCGCCAGTCGATGCTCGACAATATTCCTAAAACATCGGCGGCTGTACTGCCGAACATCATCACTGAACGTTAGTTGCACCGTGTGCTAGCGCCAGTACAGCTCCTACGTAGAGAAGGCGTTTTTTGAGGGAAAATGCGTATGCCCCGTAGGTATTGTAAAATATCTGCGGTGTAAAAGCTTGCTTTGCCGTTTGAAAAGAAAATCGAGCCGTTAAGGATGTAGGTAGGTGTGACAAAGGAGAAAGTGGAAGCCAACAAAGAAAAGCTACATGAGCTATAAGGATACTTTGCAGAATTAGATAACGAGATTGAGATGAAGGGAGTGGTTCCGTCAAACTATTGAGCTCACCATGGGAAGCGTGGACAATGTGCTTGGCTCCGTGTGGAGAATACCGCAGAAGGACAGCCATGCCAACCAAAGAAGGGTTGCTTGATAAGTCAGCACTGCCCACTAGAGGCGAGAGAGAGAGAGAAAACATCTTTATTTGTCCTGCAAACGCGACGCGGCCTCACGTCGTGTCAGCCGGCCACTCAGCTTCCATCACCTACTCATGCCTACCCCCGGGTGGGGGTGACACTTTCGGGCGTTGAAGCTCGAGGGCATCCGACACTTGCTGGAAAATTGACTGCACCTTGGCACGAAATATACATTTATAGTTAGGAACGCACCCTTGGAACCAACCCGGATTGCACTGAAAGGAGGGATGCGCCAGGTAATCCGTCGATCTGTGAACACAAACGGCGACCGGTCTCAGTGGGAAATGGAAATGCGCACAATAAAGACCAAGACGTAAGGACAGATCGCAAGGCCTAACTCAGAAATCACGTCTATTCAGCGTGTCGTGAGGGTTTTTGAACATTGATGAGCGCGTTTCCGGCGCTCAAGTCATGTCATCTGCTATTGATTTTGTTTTACTGTGTATTAGCCATGCAAAATCTCCTCATCGAAAATATCTCCTATTGTTCGGTTCGGTCTCTCTTTTGTTCGGACCGAGAGAACTCTTTGCTCGGACCGAACACCCCTGCGAATGTGGCAACAAGCATATTTCTACTCCTAACGTGCCTTTTTTTTTTACTGCAGGAGAATTTCAAGCTCGTTTTCGTCTCCCGAAAAGTACTTTTCCTTGGCTGTAAAGTCATGTCGCGACCTATTCAATTTCCGACGACTTCGAGGTGACTTTATCTTCATTACCGCCAGAGGGGAAGTGTTCTGTGAGCTCTTGTTTATTTCGATTGGCCCCTTCCAGTGAAGCGTTCGTAGCGCAGCACCATTACCTGCCCTTTGTCGACACTTAACCTTTATGTTGGCATTATATCTCTGTATAGGTGTATCCCTGACATCGCCTTTTTAGGTAGTTTAACGGACATGGCTTCCCCAGCTTATACTACCCGGCAGTCTGTCTGCAGCAGTAAAGTGCGCTTCACTAGGGGTCTGCTTCCAAAACTTAATTTGAAGGAGGCATTCTCTGACCATTCGTTTTCTTTGGTGTCAAAGCGGCAGGCAGTTCGCTTTCGGCGTTGCTGTCGCACCCTTCTTGCAGAAACGTTCCTGGTGGGGTAGTATACAATGAACGCCGCGTATCTAATAATTCTGCAGATCTCAAGGCGTTACGTGCAGCGTCGTCGTCGTATGCAAAGAAGAATACCATGGAAAGCAATTGAAGGGGAGAGTTGAGACCAAAAGTAACGGTTTGAGGCCAAAAGGGGGTAAGCCAGAACGCTAATAGGGGGAAGGCCTTGAGGGTAGTGAGGGGCTTTGACTTTCGGATAAAAACAGCGGTAGGAAATTCGTCAATCAAAACCGGTGATGAGGACAATAAAAGAAAGGAAACCGATTTTAAAGTTCCGGTTGTGCTATTCCTTGATTCGGAGCACATGCCCACTTGGGCAATTAGCCGGCAGTTGAGAGCTTTGAGAAGCGTATGTAGCCATTTTGCAAAAATTAATAAAACCGGAAAGTGGAAAAATAAGCGTTTCACCCCAGCCAGCACGCCGGCAGTTAATAAAACTGCACGCCAGCCACACAGCATACCGAGTTTTTTTAAATATTGTAGCGTGTTACACTCTTCTTGCTTACGTTGCCACGTTATGGCAGAAAAGAAGCCGGTCGTAGTAATTTATGGGAAAAGACCCAGAAATTAAACCGAGGAAATAACACGAATGCAATGTATCAATAAAGAAGGTCTTATTAATTATGTGAAAGCTTTCGCATCAAAGCTCGTAAGCAGACCTAAATGCCCAACAAAACGCGTGTTACGCGTGTTGCGTTTTATAGCGCTCTCTATCTGCTGTGTCGCATTTTTGACGCCGCTTTACGAGACGCGGAAACTTCCGTGCACGCCTAGGCACGTGCGTTGCTCCAAAACAAAATTCGGTGCACCATTTTTTTTGTCGTGGCTAATTTTTACTCAGTTTTTTAAGTGCGAATGCACTTCTTAAGCGAGCCTGAAGCGTCCGCCACCGTCCGCATAGCAACAGCTGCGGGTGCGCGCGCTCCTCGTCTTCCTTGGCAACGGGGGGAGATGGGCGCGCGCTGCCTGGCCGCTGACATGGCACATACCCACGTGGGGGATTGTCCAGGAATCTCCTCGTCTTCCTTGGCAACGGGGGGAGATGGGCGCGCGCTGCCTGGCCGCTGACATGGCACATACCCACGTGGGGGATTGGCCAGGAATCGGGCGTGAGGAGGGCTAATGCACCCGCTTAAAGGAGTACTGACACGAAATTTCAAAGCTGAGATCCGCTCTAGCAATCAAGTACAACGACAACACAAATAGGTGTCTGTGAATAAATGCATCTTTCTTTCTTTGTAGTTGTGTGTGTGTGTGTGATATCTCTTGCGCGAACATTACCGAACCGCGCAAATTCAACTCGTCTACTACTAATTAAGATCACGATATCCACCGTAATCGCGCAATCAACAACCGTGCATTCGCACTTACACACTCTCCCCCTCGGGGAAGTGCGAGGGAATTTTTTTTTACAGTTAAGCGGGACATGCACTCCAAATTTTCGCACACTCTAACAAACCGCATAGGAAAAAAATTTGAAATTTCATGTGTTTTCATCGATACTAGCTTAAAAAAATGACTTCCGCTTCTACAAGGCAGCTGTATTTAAAACAGAACGACCCATGGGCTTGTCGTTTCTGCGCGAAATTGTACAGTTATCAAAAGGAGTGAGAACTACAAATGCATTAGGTAATCCTGTGATATCTCACACGCAAGACTATCCTTATTAGTGCAGCCACGTTTTGAGCTTGGTCATTAACTAGAAGCAAATGTCTTCACCAGCACATATATAAACCCATCGTATAAAAATATATTTACTTCTATTGTGAAAAAAGAATTTACTACAGGCTACAAATCTGGGCCTAGCGAGACGTGGTAGCTGTATTTAAAACAGAACGACCCATGGGCTTGTCGTTTCTGCGCGAAATTGTACAGTTATCAAAAGGAGTGAGAACTACAAATGCATTAGGTAATCCTGTGATATCTCACACGCAAGACTATCCTTATTAGTGCAGCCACGTTTTGAGCTTGGTCATTAACTAGAAGCAAATGTCTTCACCAGCACATATATAAACCCATCGTATAAAAATATATTTACTTCTATTGTGAAAAAAGAATTTACTACAGGCTACAAATCTGGGCCTAGCGAGACGTGGTAGCTGCTGTGCACCCACAGTTGACAGTTGTCTGGCGACAAGACGAGTAAAACTGCCTTTTCTGTCTTCGCATCATGGCCACAGCTTTATTTCTATGCTTCTTATACTGAAAAGAACAGTAAGCATTTCCTATGTTTTGTTTCATTTTTTGATGCCAATGGTCATGAATTCTTATCGCTTCTAGAACAGCCTCAGTTATCCAAAGGCAGATTGGATGAGTATAATATTTTTTACGGCTGATTTTTCGTCACTCTTTAAGTACGGCTTGAATTTGTTCCGTCAGCAGACCGCAATGTTCATTAGCAGTCATAGGCTAAAATGCATTAAATCTGTACTGGCACAATAGCGTTATTGCTTTAGTAAAATTAGTTCGAGTGCCATATTCAGTGTTATTTCTACGTTGTTGGTGCGCATTCTTTAAACGGTACAGAAGGCCAACACCCGGGTGATCAGTAATAGCGGTATCCTATACACCAGACAAAAAACAGGCCGGAGCAAAGTCACACAAAATATGATCAATGCACGTGGCACTTGTTTCCGTTATTCTGGTTGGCGTTGAAATACAATTATGAAAACCATACGAATCGAGGAGGTCTGTGTATTCTTGAATGGAACTGCGTAAAATATCGATGTTTGGATTGCCCAATATAACGGCTCGTTTATTGTTCTCCGTGAGCAGAGCAAACACCGTTTCTAAGTCAAGGAAGAAAAGGCTGTGGTCAGTCTGAGGTGCCTTGTACACGACTCCTAAAACTATGTCCTCTAGCTCAACAAATGAAATTTCAGCGTCAGAACGCACAGAGGAATTCAGCAAATGACATGGTTCAAAAGTTACGGAGCTGCTAATATACAAACCAACGCCACCTCCTCGGTTACTGTAAATTCAAGGTCGGGATACAAATATGCAGTTAGGTATGATGCTGCACTCGGAAGGCATCAACCAGGTTTCTGTTACAGCGATAACATCATACAAAAAGCTGTGCTGGGCAAACAAAAATTCCCCGCATTTCCCCGAGGGGAAGAATGTGAAAGTGCGAATGCACGAGTTGAATTTGCACGGTTCGGTAATGTTCGCGAAAGAGAGATCACACACACACACAACTACAAAGAAAGAAAGATGCATTTATTCACAGACACCTATTTGTGTTGTCGTTGTACTTGATTGCTAGAGCGGATCTCAGCTTTGAAATTTCGTGTCAGTACTCCTTTAAGCGGGTGCATTAGCCCTTCTCACGCCCGATTCCTGGCCAATCCCCCACTTGGTTATGTGCCATGTCAGCGGCCAGGCAGCGCGCGCCCATCTCCCCCCGTTGCCAAGGAAGACGAGGAGCGCGCGCACCCGCAGCTGTTGCTATGCGGACGGCGGCGGACGCTTCAGGCTCGCTTAAGAAGTGCATTCGCACTTAAAAAGCGCACAGAGTGTCAACATTTTTCGCAATACTCTGAGTATTACAGTGCAATACTCATCGCGTCTGGTTTAGTCTGCAAAAATTATTAACAACGCTGATGTTCAGCAGTTGAAACAAGGATGAGAAAAAGAAGAAAAAGAGAAAAAAGAATAAAAGAAAAAGAGACAAAAAAGAAAAAGAAAAGAAAAGAAGAAGAGAAAAAGAGGCCGGGTCTGCTGGGGGAGGAGGAGCCAGAAAGGTTTGCGCTACTTGGGCAAGATCTGCTTCAGTGCTTATTCTAATCGTCTAAGAATTATCAGACGTTTTCATAAGAAAGATATAATTTTAAGTTAGAAGCTTATATAGGAAAACCATTTCCAAAGCAATAAACCTGGTAGCAATGGTCGAACTCCTCAAATTTATTGAGTGAAAGTAAAACAGTAGACCCATTTGCGACACAACATCAATACATATAAGATATCATTAAAGATATTAGCAGAATTCTTTTATTTGAGAAGCATGGCTCCTTCATTATTGCAATAGCATGTAAACATATCCTGTGAAAGTATGTTTTGGCCCAAATATACAAAACGAACTCCGTCGCCCTTCACTGCGGCATCCAAACTGGTCCAGGAGTAAAGAAATTTCCCAGTAGATGACGTGCAAGCAAACGAACCCGGTAAAATTGAAGTCTTCAGCAACCCAGTCTCTACGTACTCCGGTGTAAAAAGCGAGGCTGGGGGGGAGAGCATGGCAAGTAAGCGGGGTACAGAAAAGAGGCATTCACGTGTCAGGGCGGCAGACGAGGCTCGTCTATCGACGACACTGGGAGCGAAGTGGGCAGACACGTTGTCCATCATTTGCAATAATTACACACAGAGATACCGAAATTCCTGTGCTTAGCCCAGGGAAGGAGCGAAGCTCGCACTTCCTCAGCGTAAAATTTTATTGGTAAATTCCAAATGCGCTGATCGACAAATGAAAGGCAAACTAATCTAACTCGCACAGCCCTTCGCTTTATTTGTTCTTTTGATGTAAAAGTGGGCATGCCATTTTAAGCAACATCAAGATGATCAAAGCGTAATATTACCGCTGCGCTTCAATACCGCATAGGCACCCATACATTTTTGTAGCTTAGGCAGCAAAGACATTCGTGATATATATACTGAGTTTTTTTTTAATCACAGCTGCTTGCTTCCAATACCAGCTTTTTCCCTGGATAATGGCTAAAAAGTTAAAAAATGCTATTATACCAAGTATTTACGACTTAGCTATAACTAAAAGCAGTCATAGCAAAAAAAACACTTCTCCCTCGTCCCCCCTCAAATATCCATGGGTGCGAAATCACAGCAAAGAAGAATTATTCAGGGGTAGTTATACGCTTAGGCAATTTGCCCTGTTCTACAACTAGTCCAGATTCCATTGGCGGCCTGTCCGGATCCAGTGATTCTTAGCACCCTCTGCTGCGTCACAGGTCTGACCACCGCCGTGGTCAGTTGCTTCGCAGCCGCTGGGGACTCAGGGCCGAGGGTTAGTTGGCGTATTCATGGGAGGTTGTGGCCGTTACTACACCAGGGTGGCCAATCCTGCTCTGGTGAGGGAGTGCATTACCGGCAATGGTCGCCGGGGTCAGGCCGCACCCCAAGCCCCTTTGTGCAATTCCATCAATACGCGAATTTTTTTTTTTTAATCCGGTGGGAATTGTCCGGCACCGGGATTCGAACCACGGTCCTTCTGCACGCGAGGCGGGTGTTCTACCTCTACGCCATCGCTGGAATCTTAACCTGGCAACGCTTAACGCGCGAACCTTATCTAGCGAAGGAAGTCTCGAAGTGTTGTTCGAGGAATTAGAGGGCATTAAATGGAATGTTATAGGGCTTAGCGAGGTTAGGAGGGCAGGCGAAGCCCTTACGGTGCTGAAAAATGGACACGTCTTATGTTACCGTGGTCTAGAGGACAGAAGAGAACTGGGAGTGGGATTTCTAGTCAATAAAAGCATAGCTGGCAACATAGACGAATACTACAGCATTAACGAAAGGGCAGCAGCTCTTGTAATTAGGCTCAATAAGAGGTACAAGCTCAAGGTGGTGCAGGGCTACGCGCCCACATCCAGCCACGACGACCAAGTAGTGGAACGCTTCTATGAAGATGTGGAATCGGCAATGGCTAAAGTAAAAACGCAGTATACTGTAGTTATGGGGCACTTCAATGGTAAAGTAGGCAAGAATCAGGCTGGAGACAAGGCATTTGGGAACTATGGTCTGGGCTGTAGAAATAGCAGGGGGGACCTACTAGTTGAGTTTGCAGAACGGAATAACCTACGCATAATGAATACCTTCTTCTGTAAACGGGAGAGTCGGAAGTGGACCTGGAGGAGCCCGAATGGGGAGCACAAAAATGAAATAGACTTCATATTATGCGATAACCCTGGCGTCGTGCAGGATGTGGAAGTGCTCGGAAGGGTAAGGTGTAGTGACCACCGTATGGTAAGATCTCGAATTAGGCTAGAGTTGAGGAGGGACCGCAACAAGCTAGTACGAAAGAAGCCGATAAATGAGCAAACAGTAAGACGTAAAGTAGAAGAATTCAGGATCGCGCTGCAGAACCGATTCCGCCCTTAACGAGGAAGCCGAGCTTACGACACAGGAAGCCAGCGACAAGCTTACACGCATTCTCACGGAGTGTGCAGTAGAAGTCGGGGGCACTATGGCTAGACAGGATACTGGTAAACTTTCACAGGAGACGAAAGATCTAATCAGGAAACGGCAAACCATGAGAATCTCTACCGCAGCTGACAGAATAGAACTAGCCGAGCTCTCGAAGTTAATCAATAAGCGCAAGACAGCTGACATACGGAAGTATAATATGGAGAGGATCGAATACGCTGTAAAGAACGGAGGTAGCCTGAAAGCAGTAAAGAGACGTCTTGGCGTGGGGAAAAATCAGATGTATGCACTTAAGGATAAGCAAGGCAATGTCATCACAAATAGGGATAAAATAGTCACAGTGGCCGAGGAGTTCTATAGGGATCTGTACAGTAGCCGGGACATACAGGATAATGCCGAACGAGACAGTAGTTCAGAGGAGATAGACATCCCACCAGTAACGACCGAAGAAGTAAGGAAGGATTTGAAAGAAATGAAAGGGGGCAAAGCACCTGGTGAGGATCAGATAACAGCAGACCTCTTGAAGGATGGCGGAGAAATTGTACTTGAAAAACTGGCAAACCTGTATACGCAATGCCTAATGACCGCAATGGTACCGGAGTCTTGGAAGAACGCGAACATCATCCTAATCCATAAGAAAGGCGACATGAAGGACTTGAAAAACTACAGTCCGATCAGCTTACTGTCAGTCGTCTACAAGGTATTTACCAAAGTAATCGCTAACCGAATCTCTGCAACCTTAGATTTCAGTCAACCTAAAAAACAAGCAGGGTTCCGTAAAGGTTATTCAACAATGGACCATATTCACACGATCAATCAGGTGATAGAGAAGTGCGCTGAGTATACTCAACCCCTATATATAGCCTTCATAGATTATGAGAAAGCATTTGACTCGGTCGAAACCCTAGCAGTCATTCAGGCATTACGGAACCAGGGGGTAGATGAGCATTATGTAAGAATACTAGAGGATATCTATAATGGGTCTACAGCTACCATCATCCTCCATAAGGAGAGCAGTAAAATACCTATAAGGAAGGGTGTCAGACAAGGAGACACAATCTCTCCAATGTTATTCACAGCATGCTTACAAGAAGTAGTCAGAACGTTGGATTGGGAACAGGTGGGAGTACGGGTTAATGGAGAATACCTCAGTAACCTCAGATTTGCTGATGACGTTGCCTTGCTAAGTAACTCGGGGGACGAATTGCAAAGCATGCTTTCCGCACTGGGCGAACAGAGTAGAACCGTGGGCCTGAAAATTAATATGCAGAAAACTAAAGTAATGATCAATAACCTCGGGACAGCACAGCAGTTTGAGATAGATGGCGAGGCAGTGGAAGTGGTAAGCGAATATATATACTTAGGCCAAGTTGTGACCCCAGATCCCAACCATGAGGCAGAGATAATTAGAAGGATCAGAATGGGGTGGGGTGCATATGGCAGACATTATCAGGTAATGAATTGCAGCCTACCATTGTCGTTGAAGAAGAAAGTGTATGACAGCTGCATCTTACCGGTACTCACCTACGGGGCAGAAACTTGGAGGCTCACTAAGAGGGTTCAACTTAAATTGAGAACGACTCAGCGGGCAATGGAGCGGAAAATGATAGGTGTAACATGAAGGGACAAGAAGAGAGCGGAGTGGGTCAGGGAGCAAACTGGTGTTAAAGACATATTAGTAGAAATTAAGAAGAAGAAATGGACTTGGGCAGGGCATGTAACGCGAAGGCAAGATAACCGCTGGTCATTAAGGGTAACAGAGTGGATCCCTAGAGAAGGCAAGCGCTGCAGGGGGCGGCAGAAAGTTAGATGGGCAGATGAGATCAAGAAGTTTGCGGGGATAAATTGGTCAACGTTGGCACAGGACCGAGGTAATTGGAGAATAATGGGAGAAGCCTTTGCCCTGCAGTGGGCGTAGACAGGCTGGTGATGATGATGATGATGATGATGATGACAACGAGTCCTCCAGCCAATACTCCAAAGACAGCTGAGAAGCTAACATCACATGCTGAAGGTGCTGTATGTAGAGCTGCATTTCCGCAGAGCGGGAGAACTTTTGGCAGCGAGCCATTGCGAGAGATGTAAAGAATCTCTGCAGCGGTCTGTCCAGAGACCAGTCCAAAGGCGTCAGGTGCAGCCGCCATGATCCCAAGAGATCCTAACAACACATTAACGCAAGGTTAAACTAGGATTCCCCCTTTACATCTACAGACTGTTCCGAGCTACTCCTGTATATTGTTTGTCACATTTATTTGCTAAACTAGCAATTTCCCGTAAAACAAATATGGCCAGGAGTATTGATCTGGTGGAGGACGATTCAGGGAAGCTGTTGAGGTTTTCTTGGTGGGCAGGCACGCACGAAAAAACACCACTTATAAGAGTGTGCTGTAGAATGAAGGAATGAATTTCGGGGTTCTTGCTGGCTGGCGCTGTACATGTGATGGGCGGCTGAGGTCGTGTGTAGGGTTCACCAATACCCTCCCCCCAACTGCCTAGTCTTTGCACGTGCACTCACCTTCTGTGCCTGAAATACCTTGGCTGCTGCTGCACCGCACTCGTTCCACATTACTATGCTTTAGGTAACGACCGCGTTTTTAGTCCTTGATCTGCTTTTACGCCGTGATTCTCCCAGGAAAGCATTCGGGACCTAAATAAAGGATCTGGATGTAAATATTTTGGCTGTAAACTGTAAACAGGTTCTCGTTTCTTACCAGATGCCACGTGCAAAGACATTTGAGTGATTACATTTACTGCTGCCAACCTCGAAGTAAATGTCTTCTTTCTACATGTAGAGGATAGAAAACATTTTGGGTGCTTCCCTGTGAAATTCCATAGAAAAGGTTTGAAAAGCTTTGTAGGTTTCGCCTTACAAGTGCTGCATTTAAAAGGTTCGTTCAGCGTAAGTGCGCAATGTTTGTGCTTGCTGAACAATTAAGTAGGGGGCTGCCGTGACGTCTGTTTTCGCCCTTTCGCGGTGAATGACGTATTCATCATCACCTAATGGACATAACATAGCGCGTCGGGTGCCGCAAGCATACCATTGTGACCGATCCGAATCTCCCGCGTGTCGCAATACGCAGCGGGAACAGGATCAAAATATGTGAAATAGATTAGAGACAGCTAGACAGTTCATCGAATAAAGTGTAATAGCACATGGAGACAAATACAATAGAGGGCCGCCTAATTTTATCGTGCACTCTTACTTCGTCGAGTGCAATGTTAAATTTTTGCACTATGGACAATTGGGGCGCTGCCATAGTGGTATCTGTGAACATTCGTCATTCTTGTCACAGCTTTATCAGACGTAATGACAGTGAGTTATTCTGCTTATTAGAATATGCGTAGAAAGTATTCGCAACTTTCAGCAGCAAAAAAGCTGATATTTGCCCTCAAAACCTTTGTTTTTTTATCTCACAATACGTACATGTTTTCTGTCGCTACAATGTTATAATTACAATTTGCAAAACAAGCTTAGTTGCATATAAATACGCGTGTAAAGCGGCAGTGTCATTAAAACACAAGTCCAAACACGGCAATTAAATAAGCAAAAACAGAATGATTATAGAAATAGTTTGCTTTTTCGTAGTAGCCCAAAAAAATGTTTAAGATCTTAGAATTTTGGTCAATGTGAGAGGTTTATTACATTCGTCCAGGACAATTGAAACCCTACACGAAAATAAGGCTGCTAAATTTGTAGTGTAAGTGTTTATCTTCATATATATTCAGTTGGGAAACCCGTCCCTTGAACGCCCTCACATTTATGCTGGACTCCTGTGTTTACAAATGTAAAAGGAGTGCCTGATGAATTCGCCGTTCTAACTTCTATTCAATATATTTCTTCCTCGCATGGAAATCTCAAGCTTTGTACTTCTTCTCTTTCCTAAAATTCTGCCCTAAACTTTGTACAGCCATTTGTTCTGGCCCGCGTCGGAAAAAAAAGCACACTAAACTGCGCCGAATTTAAAACTCCATGGCCTGCCAAATTTAGTGTGAAGGCGGGTTTTCAGTAACAAATCTGGGTGAAGAAATTATCCATGATATAAAAAAGACTGACTTTCTATACACGACGTCATGCAGTCTGGGGGAAGCCATTATACGCACGACGCGACGGACGCGCCAACGCGGTAGCCGGAACAACCAGCAGCGCACCATTGCTCCGGCCGTCCCGATCGCCTGGGGAGAGAGTTTTGCAGAATTCCGAAGGAGTTTCGCCGTTTTCCGGCGCACCATGGGGCCCGGAGCGGATTATTGAAATGAATACCATAAAACGCTCATTAAAATGGCTTTTCGTCAACATTCGCGCTCCGTATGGCAGTAAAAAGAAAGCATAGCTGATGCTATGGATGCAAAGCAAGACATAGAACCGCATAAAGCTTTTTTTTACCAACGATTGCTGGTAGCTATGAACATACGGTATGCCACATTACGCCCTTACCACCCTTACGGGTTCCCTTGCCACCGATGGAAAATTTCGGGCTCCTACAGAGCGTTCAGCTGTATAAAAACAACCTAGGTGATAATTTTCTCGTTTTTTTATCCCGGCTTACGTACTATAAACAATGCGCATAGCCAACGCAGTTCAGATGCGTGCGAGTTGCGATCGCATCAAATCCACCATGGATGGCGGTGTTCTTATCTAGCCTTCCAATTAATGCTGTTGGATGTAAGCACCCGACCTATTTTAAATGCAGAGCATTTCTTTAACTCACGATGTTATGCGTCCGTAACTCGGCGTCAGCAGCCAGCCAGCACATGCGCCCCTCCCCCGCTCCTCCTCGCTCTCAGCAACAGGTGCGGGCGCGCATGCGTGAGCTCCGACGCTGAAAGAGGCGTTGCAGCAGCAGGTGCTACCTCCTCTCCCTCTACTGCGCGCGCTACGAATATACTCGTTGCCCGAGCGAAGGATCCGCGGCCCGACGTTGACGTTTGGCCGCGGCTTCTCGTGCACGAAGTTCGGCGTCAACAAAGCGCTTCAGACGCTTCCGTTCGGCGTCGGCAGCGCTCCGTCTGGCCGCCTTCTCTTCTGCCGCCGTCGATGAAGAGGATGGCACAATGTCTTGAATTGGTACTGCAACGCTGACGTTGGCTCGCGTCGCGGTACTGGTTGAAGGTGTTGCTTCCATCGCTTATGAACTTCGACGATGGCGACTGCCCTACCGATAGGGATAATAAGAAAGAAAAGAAAAGAAAGAAAAGAATAATAATAAAGATCCAACCGATTGCCCCGCAGAGAGGGTGGGGTGCAAACGATGGCAATAAATAACATGTTACGTACTTACGTCTCTCGTCTCTCTCTCTCTCTCTCTCTCTCTCATCTCGCAACCCAACTACCCAACCCCTACGACAACAACAACTACAACTACCACCGCCAACTACCACAACCTACGCCACGTGACCACCCCCAATGCTCTGCATTTACTCGTGTCCCTCGCGCGGGGGCATGCCACGGAGGTTTTTTAGAATTAACACGTTTAGGGAGGGTTACGTTGACTGATAGCCTGAACCAGTGGTTCTCAAATGGGGGCCTCAAACCCAATGGGGTCGGAGAACATTTCAAGGGTCCGCGAAGCCTCTCCCGAAACTCACCCCGCCATTCTTTTCTCGATTTTGACAGCACTTGCTTACTATGCAAAAAAGTTGCTTCGCCACATTACATGTACGTTTAGGGTTCGCAAGCCTGACCCGACAGGACGAAATGACGCCGACACAGAAGAAATGGAAATCACCAGTTTTATTCTTTATTTGTGGCAGGGCGATGTCAGCACCTTTTTCGCACCTACCAGAACAGAAACAAATTCCGGCTTTAAAAAGTTTAAACCTCCTAGCTCGGGTCTTCAAATTAATGAGTCCCACAGACTGTGGATGAAAGGGTTGGTTTGCCCGAAATAAAATGAAGGAAGTATCTATGTGTGAGTGCAACACTTAATGCAGAATCAGTGACTATTTCGGTCTTCCTTTTTCACTTTAACACAAGGCCTGTAATAAAATTTAGAAGAAGAAAACATCGAACGTAAATTATCAACTTACACAACCCCATACTTACACAACCACCACTTATCAACTTACACAACCAGAAACCCAATGCCTTTCATTGGGGAAGCAGCATTGCTAAATACTTTATTAAAATAGTTATAACAGTATGTGGGATTGAAGCTTACGAAATATTATAAACTGCTGCGCAGGTACTCTCGAGAATGAGAGCAAGCGTTCATGGTTTGAGCGCTAGTCGTAGTAGGCAAACGCTGGTATTCCTCCGCGCACACATCCTTTTAACGTACGACACCGGCACCAACACACACGTCAAAGACGCCAACAGTACATCAATGGCGATTTAGATTGTACACAGTAAACCACTCTAGACTTCGAAACTTTTTTTGCGGAGCTTGCATAACGCCCCCCCCCCCCCCCCCTCCGGTGCTCTCGCGACGTCACCATTGCTGCTGCCAACAAGGGGCTACGCAGCTTATGTTGCCAGTTTCGAAAACACAGTCGAAGCTGTACCAACAAAGATCCGCCTGAAGAATCGACTTCAGCTCGCGGAGTGTAGACCAACACGAATCACTTTGCCAGGAGACACCCTTCATTTTTAAAGCGCGGATCCAAGTTCTGCAGAAACATTTCTTTCCCATGGTGGGCATCGACATCTTTCCGATGCAACTGCTCACCCATCTGTTCATGTTATTCCGCTGCAGCGAGCGTCTTCTAATTCATGGCTGATTTTTTTGTCTCATCTTTATTGCACACTTCCATCGGCAGGACATTCAAACGGGGCCAGTATCCTTCTACGGAAGAACATGTTATTACACAACAAAAAAGAGGGCAGTGGCGTACTGCGAAACGCAAGCCCGCCGGAAGACAACGACATTCTGAATGTGGCGTAGCCCCCATGTATTTCGTGCCTTCATGGACGCCGTCATCTGCCATGGTTCGTGTCGTTTGTCTCTCTGCCACGTAACAATACTTATGATCAAAATCACAATGGGAATGATTTTAATTATTACGACGGCGACTTGGACTACTATCATGTAGCAATCGGTGATTGTGGCAGTGACTGATGACTGAAG
This sequence comes from Haemaphysalis longicornis, assembly GCF_048455015.1. Lineage (NCBI taxonomy): Eukaryota > Metazoa > Arthropoda > Arachnida > Ixodida > Ixodidae > Haemaphysalis > Haemaphysalis longicornis. The sequence goes on along the minus strand of NW_027526233.1, from coordinate 99,471,837 downwards.
AGCACTTTGATAGCACGTTCGAAATCACATTTTTATATTTATAGCCACCTTCTCCGGCCTTAATTGATTAGCAGTTACGAGTGGTCGTACCTACTTTCAAGGACATGATTGGTCACTTCACATCGAACGGGCGATGTGGCTGATTTGCGGGTGCGAAATATTTTGTCGTTCTGAATATCAGTTTGAATGTTTCTTTATTATAAGGATATTCAATTTACGTGGATAAGTAGTGTTTGGATTTTTCTGGTGAGTCTGTTGAGTGCGTTTAATTTTTTGGCCTTTGCCAAACTGCCAAAATAAAACTTTTGTAAGATAGTAGAATTCCCCGTACACGTTTTTTGGTTGAAATATTATTAAGAGTGTCGAGAGCACGTGTAAAACGTTGGTATTGATTTGTTGCAAAAACGATACATCACGTGCTAGGAACGTCCTCCGTAGCACTGAATGAAAAAGTTATTCGATCTCCCTCCTTACAGCCCGTCTGTTATGCCCCTTACTTGAACTATTATGCTCCTCTAAAATTGTGATTGCGATTCCTTTACTGGGTGGCTATGAGAGCACCAGATAACACAGGGCTTCATCGAGCTGTGAATGTCGTCGTGTTCACTACGGCTTGCGTTTCACCATGAGGCACTGCCTTCCTTCCGCTCATTTTCTTACATATCATTTTGTTCTAATAGAGACTCAGCATTGGCGGCTCTACTCAGAGGACGTATGCAATGGAGATGACAGGAAGATGAGCAATTAGTTATAAAGTGCTCTCGGTGGTGAATGAAGATGAACAGCAGAATGAGCAGTGGCCTTAGAATAACAATACCCATTATGGCAAAAACAAATCTCAGAAATAATTGATTCTGCGCTTTATAGAATTGAGGGGCACTCACTGTTAAGTGATTCTAGTTGGTCTAACGCTGTCTCCTCAAATCCCAGGGTGGTGTTGTGAAATGGGGGACATCGTCTTGGTGGCTTTAGCCGTGGTGTTACTTGGGCGACGGAAACAACCCACATAGCTGCCTTTGGAGCTTCAAGGCCTGGGTCATGCTGAGCAAAGAGCAATAACCTAAAAAGTGCCCGATTGGGACCTTTCTAAAATTGGCATGAACTTAATCTGAACATGGTATATCGAACCAAGAATACCAAGAAAATACCAAGAAAAGCCCGAGCGCTCGTGAGCGCGCGCCTGGTGGTGACCGACAAGTCCTCGCCTCCCACAGCGAGCTTTAGCAAACAGAAGAGACAAAACTCCAGCGCTCTTGAAAAGGGGTACTACGCATCTAAAAAACTGTACCGTTCATGCTAAAGTTGAAAGGACCTCCTATTTGGAAGAGGTCCCCGTGGCCACCGCACTGCTTTGAAGCCAATATGAATATTTGGAGAGATGGCTGCAAGTGTGCCCATCCTTCCCAAGACCACTTGCAAATCGCGCCATCGCTGCCTCAAGTCGATGAGGAAGAGCTGGTCTGCCATGCTGAGGATGACTTTGCATCCCCCACTCGCCGCAAAAAGACGACAACCTCTGCGTGGCAAGTCATGATGATTTCTAAACGCAACAATAAAAATTAGCAATGATTTTGAAAAGTAAGAATGTGTCTGGCAATGCTCATTTAAAACGGCTTCGCCATTCAGCTTTTGTTGGTGAGTAGAAGCTTCCCGGAACTATTTTTTATTCTGTGTCAGGGAGTATGCAGTACACAGTTAAATTTGAATTAGATGACGTCTTGCTGAGGGCGGATTTTTGTGTTTTGTTTTTCACCACAGCTTAAGCCAGCTTTAACTCGCGTTAATCCGCATCATTCAATTTCTATCAAGGGGTACGATCAAACGTCAGCAGAAGTGAGAAAAAACATTCATGTAAAAACAGGGCTATAAGTCTAGAAACTGGATCCCCCAGAATAGCTAGCTACAGTGAAACATTTCCAGTTGACAAGTTGACTTGACATGCTGAGGCATGAAAAGAATGTTTACTGCTCTGGGAAATGTTGTTACGAACTTAAAAAGTGTGGGCAGCAGTTTGGGATGGCGATGCGATTTCAAGAACTCAAAACGTCGAGCTTGTGTTCACAGAACATTTTTCTTATGTTGTCGCGTTACATTTGTTTTGGTGGGTGTTGGTGCGATTTGTAAACGTTTTATACACAAGGTTATCTCAAATATTATACGCGGCGTGTTTACATGCCCCAACTAAACATAACTGGCATTACAGCGGGTAATTTCAACTGACAGAGAACTACAGAAATTAAAAAAATTACTAATTTTTACTACCACCATATAATAAATGTTCTCTAAAACGTTGCACAGTAAGTGAAGTAGTTTGTCATTTTGTGAGAAAAAACTAAAACAAAACACATTTTCTGATTACACTACCAAATTTTAAAACATTGGAAAAATAAATATGCGCTCAATTCTTGCAACTTCTTGTAAATAAAATAATTGTTTATAAGTTCATCTATAGTATAAAGCTGCACGCTGTTCTCCAGTCTACCAACTGTCAGACGCTCACCCCCCATTCTCTGATACTACGTAATTTACAGGGTATTCTCCCATTTAGCAAAACAGCTCACTAGACAATAATCGTTCTGGAAAGGTTGGCATTATAGCTGCACCTACCCCTGTGTGGGCTTCATTCTGTGCACCCCAGGCGGAGGTTCATGCTAAACTTTGATTGAACTGACAGTCGCGGCCGCTGTCTCTCCTGCGCTCAGATCGCGCTGATTTTTTCAAATCTTAAACATTCCCACGTCGCATTAAATGGACTAAAATATTCACCTGTCCGCATATGCCGATGATAATATTAGGTGGCGAAACACTGCAGGTGAAATACAAGTAGTCATTTAATATAAATATACCCTGCTCACCAATGTTATTGAAACATCAAAAAAATAAAATATTTGTATGATGCACTTATCTAGGCGACCTACATGTTACTTCAGATAACAAGAAGGAACCAAGTGGAGCTGTCCTCTACTGTCAACATGGTTTGTCTATGCCAAGGCACTTTGCCCTTTTGACAAGGTCATTCGAATTTTGCGTGCGTCACCTCACAAATACGTTTTACAATCATTTTTCAGGAAAGTGTTTTACACCTAAACGTTGGTTAATTATTTCGCATGTGTTAACGGCTGAGCTTGAGCGGAAGCAAGTCCGGGAACAGAAGACGTCAGTATTCAAATTCCGGTAGGGTGGGAGAGAGGCTTATGTGGGGGTGGCTGCATGGGCATTCGAAAGGACACTATGGCCGCGGAAAAAGATTACGATGTGCACACCTGAAGTATGCTAAAGATTGTGTGACGTCGAAGCCTTCACTGTAGACACCCGCAGCCCATCACGTGAACACCACCGGCTGGTGATAACCTTCTTTTGCTTGCACTCAATTGGGCTCCTCCTCCTATAATACTGTATTGTAGCCTCAAGGTGAGTGATCCAGTTAAAGAAACAACGGGCAGAGGCAATCAGCCACCACATGAATATTTTTGTTACCATTCTATTCTTCTAAATAGCCGTATAGGAGCATAACTTTTACTTCAAAGGTGGTAGGTTTTCAGAAAAATTCTGCAATTTTCATTATATTCTACAAATTTCTTACTAATGACTAAACGTGTGGTGATACTTGAATTGATCGTTAATTTTATTTTTTACGAATTCGGCTAAAAGTAGTGTATATTACATGTCTTTTTTTTTGTTACTTCGTTGTTTTTCATTCCACTTTATTAGGCTACGTCAATTATCGTCCTGTTATACTTTTCTTTGCAGTAAGATTTATTTCCTTTTTCCATGGCATTTCGTATGGTTATGCGCTGAACTAGGTCAGGCGTAATGCGGTGCTTGAGCAAACCGCTGATCCTTCTCCGCCGCTCAATCAGGTGCACCTTTATTATGGCAAAAAAAACACCACAAAACGCAGGTCACTTTCTTCACTCATTTGATCATTCCGGTCGCACCGATGCTTCAGAAGAGCATTCGACTAGCGCTGCCACACGTGATCACATTATTCGCACAAAATGAAAGTTCTAGAGTCTCAAAACTACTGACAAGCAGTTGAGAAACATTTCAAATGGCAGCAAGACTTGCTACTTGCCACGAATTCTTCTTGTGTATGCTGACGCAATCAATAAGACTATATGCAACAACTGTTGCCGCCCACACAACCGAACGATTGCCGTTAGAAACAACAACGCGCAGAAGGTACGAGCAAAAACAAAAGGCTAAATGCCTTTTTGTCTCAACCAAGTATTCCCGTGGCGCTTTGTAAACGTTTGAGATTGCTTTTTGAACTGAATTGGGTGCGCCACTTGAACCCGATAACGACGGCGTAAACAATAACAACACCTAAACTTTATGTTGATACGCAGATATTCGGAAGCACCTAAAGGGGTGAATCGCCTGAACTTGGGTTAGTGAGCATCACAACAGCCACAAAATCAAGGAAAAAATTATGATTTACGCCACTTGTTTTTCTTGATCCCGTCTTCATTCTTTTGCACAGGTTAGGGACTTTCCTGATTAGACTACACATGACCAACTAGACCCCTGATGTCCTCCCTTTCCATGATTGAGTAGAGAGAGAGAGAGATAAACTTTATTTTGAAGCCTCTGTCCAAAGGACTGCTCGGTTTCTTGGTTAGGTTTCAGGGACTATACTCCTGGCTATCTATAGTCCTAGCGTGTTTTTAACATGGTGCACCAGCGTGGTCCAATAGAGCTCTTCAAGCTCCTTAGGGGGTGTGACCCATGCCTCCCAGCATGTGGGGCGCTTTGTGGCAGGAATTGGTTGCAGGGAAGATCTCAGGGTGATTTGTATGTTTGGGCATGTCCAGAGGGTGTGTTCATTGATGGGGTAGTTCTGCTCAGCGGACATCAGGATGCGGCTGGTGTATGCAACAACACGGTCTCTACCATTCTTTCGCTGAGCGAGGATAGCGCTAATGCCATTCCGCTAGCGTCAGTCCGGACTTCGGTGGTGGCAGTGGGATCGAAGTGGGCCAGGATGAGGAGCGCGGATATTAATTTAGCAAACGCTTCTGCTTGAGATGCACCCAAATGGAACTTAGCGTCCTTTTTAAGAAGGTCTGTCAGAGGGCGCGCAATGTCAGCAAACCCCCGTATAAAACGCCGGAAGTATAGGCCAATAAAACTGCGGACGTCCTTGGACGAGCGAGGCTCGGGGAATTGCTTGACTGCGGGTACTTTTTCTGGGTCGGGTTAAACCCCGTTATTACCAACAAGATGGCCAAGGATGGTTATCTGGCGGCGACCAAAGCGACATTTTTTTTTAGTTCAGCTGGAGGCCCGCACGTCGAAATATTATGAGGATGTCTGAAAGGTGCTGAAGATGCGTTTCATAAGAGGGGGAAAACACTATCACATAGTCCAGGTAGCAGAAGAATGTTGACCTATTGAAACCGCGAAGAAGAGAGTCCATCATTCGCTCGAACGTTGCAGGAGCATTGCATAGTCCGAACGGCATTACTTTGAACTGGTAAACCCATCTGGTGTGACGAAAGCGGTCTTCTCTCGGTCCAACTCATCAGCAGCTATCTGCCAGTAGCCAGATTGAAGGTCAATAGAAGAGAAATATTTAGCACTGTGTAAAGAGTCGAGAGCATCGTCAATCCTGGGTAGGGGGTAGACGTCTTTTTTTGTAATATAATTAAGATGCCGGTAATCAACGCAGAGTCGCCAGGTGCCGTCTTTCTTTTTTACCAGCACCACTGGTGAGGCCCAGGGGCTGCAGAAGGCTCGATAATATTCTTGGAGAGCATCTTGTCAACTTCGGCGTTGATGACGTCCCGTTCAGCGCGAGATACCCGATACGGGCGCCTGTGGATGGGGATGGCGTCACCGGTGTGGATTCGATGAGTGACGAGGCTAGTTCGACCCAGCACTAGATTGTCCAAGTCGAAGATGTCACCATACGAAGCCAAGAGCTCACGCAGAAGGTGTACCTGATCTGGGGAAGGTCACGGCTAATCATAGCGTCGAATTTAGTGGTGGGCGGAGGTGTAGCGGGCGAAGCGGGCGAATGGGATATGGGGTCTACGGTAAAAGCAGAAATATGAAAATCGGATACCGGACAAAGAGTAGGGACAGTCATTCCTTGAGGAAGAACCTGGGTCTGGAGTGCGAAGTTCGGGAAAGGCAAGGAGACATGTTTCTGCTGTATGGAGACAATAGTATGGTGAAGGGCAACGTTTCGGGTGAGTAGAACGTCAAGGACAGGCACAACGACGTAGTCTCCATCGGGGGCGGGCATGCTTGAAGAGAGAGGGACATAAGTAGCGGCTTGAGGCGGCAGGCGAATGTGCTCATCAAAGCGTAAGTAGAGGGAAGGTGGGGCGTGGTCGTCGGAGGAAAGTGGGAGCTCAAGTCGAAGCAGACCCGTCGAACAGTCGATTAGTGCGGAATGGTCTGAGAGGAAATCACGGCCGAGAATGACGTCATGGGGGCATTTGTCCAGAACAAAGAACATAACAGTGACGGGGTGGTCAGCTATGCTCACTCGGGCGGTGCATATAGCCGCGACAGCCGAAGTTCCTCCGTCAGCCACGCGAACGTGCGAAAGGGCAGGGATGAGTACCTTGCGTAGACGAGAGCGCAGCTGTGCACTCATGACGGAGATGTGGGCACCAGTGTCGATTAGGGCATTAACAGGGACGCCATCAATTTCAACTGCTAACAAAGTGCCTTCAGTCGGCAACGTCGAGAGAGGATATGCGTGTTCGGACGTTGATGCAGCGTCACATCCAGGGGCTACATCAGCTCGTTTCCCGGAGATGAACGGCGAGAGGGGTGCGGCGAAAGTCGATGAGGTTTCGGAGAGCGAGACGGGTGACGGCTTTGGGAGGTTGTAGTCTCCGGTGGAGCATCTGCTGGTAATTGGGTCTCAAGGTGGGGCTGCGAGCGATAGTAGGTTGGGCGGTGTCCATCGTTGCGGCGGGAGTCGTCCCAAAAGGTACTCCTGGAGGATCAGCGGTTCCGACAGTAGCGCACACGTGCCCAACACGCCTGCACGTGAAACAAATCGGCCTGTCATCCGGTGTTCTCCATTCAGCGTGGTTTCGATAGCGCGTAGGGCCGTACACATTGCGTGGTCCGAGTGGGGCGTAACTGCGGCGGAGAGCAGGAGTTACGGCGCATACTGGCTGGAAGCCTATGTTGGTAATTTCGTCACGAACGACAGCTTGAATGAGCGAAATGGCTGGAACAGGCTTCGGCAGGAGCTGTCGCTACAAGTTCTTGGCGTACTATCTTTTTGACGGTGTGCTCTAGGGGCGTCACGGCAAGAAGGCGCGGGCGAAAACGACTGAGGGGCTGGTGCGTCGCAAGACGTCGCAGCGGTGTTGGGCAGCCGTTGGAACTGCTGCGTGATGCGCCGGCTCTTCGCATGCTCGAAGCGCCGGCATTCCTTCAGGATACCATCGACTGTCACACAGTCCTTGCATATTTGCAAGTGAAAGGCGTCGTCAGCTATTCTCATTCACCGACTCCCTGGGCGGAGCCATGGTGGCAGGGTGAATATGACACCCGCTGCGGAGTAACGTGATGAAGAGACACGAAGCCACGAGCATTTCAGCGCCAAGACGAGAGGTAAGGAATGTCGGGCAACCTCCACCAAGATGTTACGGAGAGGAATATGTGAAAATGAAGGTGTATTTCACACACGCACGCACAGGGAAGCCAGCACCGCGTTCGACATAGCCCGAACCTCTTCTTCTTCCCAGCTGACCCTTAGCACACGTCCGCAATGCTTGGGGCTATATACTGACATTTCGTTCTTTGGCTACTGACACACTGTAACAATATGTCCTTACGCGTTTGTTGCCTGACCCATACCGCTCTCTTATTTTTCCTTAATGTTACACCTATCATGTTCCGTTCCCTTGCTCTCTGAGTCGTTCTCAATTTACGTTGAACCCTCTTAGTTAGCCTCAATGTTTCTGCCCCGTAGGTGAGTACCAGTATGATGCAGCTGTCATGCACTTTCTTCTTCAGGGACAATGGTAGGCTGCCATTCATTATCTGAGAATACCTGCCCAATGCACTCCACCTCATTCTTATCCTTCTCATTATCTCTGCCTCATGAATGGGATCCGGAGTCACAACTTGGCCTAAGTAGAAAAATTCGCTTACCACTTCCAGTGCCTCGCCACCTATCTCAAACCGATGTGCTGTCCCGAGGTTATTGATCACTACTTTAGTTTTCTGCATATTTTTTTTTCAGGCACAAGGTTCTATTCTGTTTGACCAGTGTGGTAAGCATGCTTTGCAATTCGTTCCCCGAGTTACTCAGCAAGGCAACGTCATCAGCAAATCTGAGGTTACTGAGGTATTCTTCACTAACTCTTACTCCCGCCTGTTTCCAATACAATGTTCTGAATACTTCTCGTAAACATGCTGGGAATAACACTGGAGAGATATTGTCTTGTTGTCTGACGCCCTTTTTTGTAGGTATTTTACTGATCTCCATTTGGAGGATGATGGTAGCTGTGGACCCATTGTAAATATCCTCTGTACTCTTACTCGCCTACTTCAGTGGACGAGGAACATTTGTTGTTACCAAAGAAATATCGGCTGCGTGGAAGAATAAAATAAACTTCAACCACGCAATATTTAAGTGGAGCTGTATGGTCATTTGTTTATTAGGAGCCTTTTTGCTAGTGTCCAGATAACCCACGTTTTATTTAACTTGTTCAATATTCTGGTACGCTTCTGGCGTATTTAATAAAAAAATGAAAATTACTTTCCCACAGCACAAGGTTTGTCCGCTATTTTTCTTGCAACTGAAACATTTGTCCTGAAAAACGCTGTTAAAGTTTGTGGGAATTCTGCCTTGTAAATATCTATTGGGGGATGCCTTAATCCTATACATGCGTAAATTGCATGTTTCTGTGCGTAATATAGAAACCTAAAACCATGTTTCTTTGTGACGTAGGTTGCGGTCACCCGGCTAATAATTACAAACGAATTTATACACTTGTTCAAGCTTTGCTTTTTGCAGTCTTTCCCCCGTCTTGGCCTTGCTCCATGAAAGTACAATCATCATATTGCCGCGAACCATGTATAAGTTTATTGTTTGTTTTTGCTGCCCTGCCATGCCCGGCTGTGTTATTTGAGCCCCAAGCGAGGCGCGTCTTCCATTCTTTATTTTTATGCCGCACGGGCTATCACATTCAGGTAAGCAGACTGTCTCGCCCTAACGTCACTACCCCAGAATGAGCTTCTTTGATCTACAATGTTCTGGATGTAAATCGACGGTTCCAGAAACACTCGCGCCGAGAGATAAAAGCCTGCATATCAGACGCCATGGCATTCGAATCGCTGACACCAGCTTACGCATGGCATTTTGTTGATTGCTGTATCGCCGCCTTGTATTCTTTGAGTTGTTAGGGGAGCACAAGCTCGCTCCAATAAAATTGTTTTTCTTGTTGACAACTGCGTAATCTTCGGCAACGTTACAATATCCTTAATCAAAATGAGGGTTGGCAAACGTACTCATGTAACTCTACGCCCTTCGGGCTGCAGATATCCGTAGGCGTTGGCCTAAGGCAACGCATCAAAAGGTTGCCTTAGGCCAACGCTTCGGGATTACGGCTGCTGTTAAGGTGTTAAAAGGCCCGCCACAAGAATTACGCTCTAATAGATTGAATTATATATGCGCACACTGTAGCGTAAAACTATACTGACATAGCAACACATACAACGTTCCAAACTTTGCAGTTGGCGCAGCCAAATAATCCAAGAAGCTCAGCCCACTTTCCCTTAACACGTACAGGTAACTAGATCATTACATTTTATGCGTTGCAGGTTGTTCTCCATTTATTAACAAATAAAATACACAAATTATTCACAAAAAGCTATTTACGTATTAATATCTTAAACGTGATTGGTTAAATAGCGTAATTATTTCCAAATGTGCCGCAAATTTTTGCTTTTTGTGTAAAATTAAAAGTATATGTAAACGTTCTGTATAAGTTGTATGCCAATGTGTTGAGCATTATTGCAAAAAAATAATATTCACTTTTAATATTTCGTCTTACTTTTACATAGGCATTTATAATCTAGTAGACTATCGCGAATGTGGCTTTGTTAAGGTTATTCGTCTTCGCTATTCGCCCTCTTCATACAATAATTTTATAAGGAGTGTTAAAATTGGTAGATGAATAGACCCTATGCAAAATGCGCCCTGCCATCTCACGTCGACTCCGGTAACTACGTCCGCCATTTTGGTACGGTCGTTTGAAACCGAAACCAATTAGCAAAACATAGAAGGCGGGCATTGACCGCTCTTGTTGATGGACTACAATGCCGGAGCATTGCTTCGTGCCGCAGAGCACGCAATGCGAAAATACCGGTTCAAATGGAGAAAAGGTACGTGAAGTTCCACGCTTTTGAACGGACTTTGTGACGCGAACCGTGCCGGCGCGAGCAACCTTTGTGACACGCTGGGCGCGGTGTGCTTGGAGCGAATATTTGTCGTTGGTTCGCTAAGCGCGGGGTTCCGTAGTCGCTGTCCGTATGAAAAATACAGCTGGGTTGGAGTTCTGATGTCCAGCCTTTGTATTCTAAATGAAGCCTGAGCGTGTGCCGCCTATTCACGCGACTGACAGCGGCGCTCGACCGGGAAAACAGTACCACACGTTGCCAAAATTAGGCCCTTTCTTTACTCGTCCCTGTGGTTCTGCGCCCGCTTCATTTCATTGTTAAATGGTAACGCTTAGCCCCTACACGAGCTTTTATCTTACCTAGGGCTGTAAACAAACTTTTCTTGCCGCACTACGCCGTCACGGCGCGGTTGAAAATTTCCTCTGTGGCGGGCGCGCACGGTATGGGAGTGTGTTGGTTTCTTTACGTTGCATTTAGAAGCGTGTCGTTGCAGAAGTGGCGAACACTGTTTTATGATGATCTAACGGTGGAAAATTCGAGCTTTTGCACTTGATTCCCGATTTGCCGGGCTGAAAGATTTGTTGTTACGTCAAGTTAACTTGGTGCCCATTGTCATTCCAGCAACGATGTATTTACTGTCGAATATTTTGCGACTAAAATACACTCACTCCTCTAGTTTGTCACATGCTGCATGCATGCCTCCGACGTAATGATAGTGGCCATTGATGTAGGTAGCTGAGACAATTTTCAAGTTTTATTCAAAAAGAAAAAAGAAAACGTCCACAGTTGCATCAAATCGCCGCGCATCAGCTTGAGTGCTTTTGCGTTTTTGTGGATATAACTGTGGATATAAATGGAACAAAAAGAAGCATTGGCGCAGCCCTGCATGTCGCGGTCTAGTAAACGCGACTTTGTCCAGCCTCTGCCTGCTTGCGAGATGACCATGGCGAAGTGTGGTATGAATGCTTGCTGGTAGCTCATAGGTCACCCTTCAGGTGCCATGCCAATCCTTGTCACTGGGGGGGGAAGGGGGGGGGGGAGGATCGAGAGGCCAGCACAACTGGGGCAAAAAACTCATTCCCAAGGCTACCAAGGTTTCTCCCAAGCGCCTGCACGGCACTTTGTTGCAGCTCGCATTGCTCCTGTACTCGACGTGCATCGAACAGACGCATTGGCAAGGGAAGGGAGGGGCCATTTTATCGCGGGCTTCTCCATTCAATGTTTTGGACACTCGCTGGCTTGATGCCCTTCTGTCTCGGACGTCCCCACTGTTGTGGCAGCTCAGTGCACGCAAGCTCCGGTGGCGCCTCTTAAAACCTTCGGCTTGAAGAGGGCGAGTAGGTGCACAGCAGCCAGGATGTGACTCCATGCTCCACTGCAACCCGCCGTGCACTCGCACGATGCCTCCCAATCGCCCCACTGTTCGTCTCAAAGGTGAGGCACACAACATAGGGCCGGCCACTTTTCTTCTGGGGGCGAAAGCAGCTGCAGAGCACATGGATGAGGCCCAACCTTCAAGAACAGAGAGAGTATCAGTAAATAACACTCAGGGAAGAACAGGACTAGTCCGCTACAGTTTATAGTAAAGGGACAGCGCAGAAAGAAGTGGCCGCAAGGAACAGACTCAAAATGACCAGATTTTGTGTCTTGCTTAACACTGTTGCAAGGGCAATAATCTACACCTCAAACAGCAATGATGTCAAAATTGTTTGTCAAATTCGAGCGTGCAAGTATCTCTGCATGCTTTGTTAATGCATTTTTCAAGAGAAGGAAGTTTAAATTTTAAAAACCTCAGCGTGGGTAATGATGTATACCAGTACCCGCATAATCGTGTTCGTCATAACTTAAGCAGGCAATAATATGATTATCTGGAACTCACTTCCAGAATCTTTCGAGATAAACAGGTAAACATTCGGGCTATACCGATGACCCATCGAATTAAAAAAAAATCTTCTAGTTCAGTGAGTTCGAGCTAACGAGGTTTTACTGTAATATATATTCGTGCACACCAAAAACATGCGTTTTAGAAACAAACACAACCACCCCACCGCCAAAACAGGAGAAGAAAGACACACAAACAGATTTTTGCGCAGAGCATGCGCAATAAATAATGAACACACACAAAAAAAAGAAAATTCAAAGCGTATGTGCGCTTTTGTAGTTGACTTCGCCCCAAAGCACGATTGCTTTGCGGTCACAGAAAACGACCGCCACCTTTCCGTAAACATCTTCGCCAAAACATCATCCCGTAATATCGATGAACAGCATTTGAAAATACCTAATCCACCCACTAGCGGTACGGTCTGGCGATTGTCACTCTCCTCTTTCAGGGTTACTGCAACAGGGTCGCCGCTACGCATTTGCGTTGTAAACAACGATGAACAAAGTGCTCTACAAATGCTCATACCGGTTAACTCGCGTCAAGTAAAAACAAAGAAGGATTTACTTACTGCGAGTCGCACGTGTTTGACCGCACTGATGAAGGCGAGCAATGCGCCTCGGTGGTTAGGCGGCATGCCCTGCTCCACTGCCGCTCGGATGGGTCTTTGGCGCGGCACCCCGAGTGGTATGAGACTTCAGACACAGTCGGCAGCGCAGGCAAGTCCTTCGTCCACAATCCGCGGTCGAGAGCCGGAAAACACCGTCCAGTTTGAGCCATACCGCGTTACCGTCACCTACTCTTCCACAGTAAACAATACGAGACTTCCCGATCAGCGCCCGTACCAATATGGCCGACGGTCTCGTTTACATCAGTGTTGCTAGATCACCAAGCAATTTCGCATAGGGTCTATTATGCTACGAAGTGTACCGTTGCGGCTGGCCGAACTTTTCTAGGTGTAACGAGATGTTCCTTGGGTCACACAGTTCTATCGTTCCGAAAATTTCAGCAAACTTTGTTATGTTGTGTGACAAGGGTTCTGCAATACTTCATCCAAATAGGTATTGCGGAAGCCTTGAACAAGGCGTAGTACCGATATTTGGTAGGTGTTTTGTCTTACTGCTGCTGTATGTCAGACTTGTCAAGACTGCTGAAGTTATGGTATAATTCTACACTGGCGCGTCCGTTGCACTCACCGCCAACGGATCTAAACACCGTAGAGCGCAGTAGGCAAGACAAAGGACGAAGTGTACACGGACGAGCGCTCGTCCGTGTCCACTTCGTCCTTTGTCTTGCCTACTGCGCTCTACGGTGTTTAGATGGAGTACCAACTAACTCGTACCCATACGTTGCCAACGGATCCTTGACTAGGCATTTTCCAAGCTGTAATGTGATTATCGAAGTAAGTTTGCATTACACTTAAGCAAGAACAGATCGTTCTGCAAGCTTATAAGCCTTGTTTAACTCTCGCCTGCCTTTCCCAGCCTCAGCCAATCGCACTGCTGTGCATACAAGTCATATGTGTTAGCATTGGAAATCACGTAGTGAATCACACTGACATTCCCTTTTTTCCTAAATTGATATCTTATTTGTGCTAAGTTCATGTTTAAAATGCTGTCAGTATGATTCTAACAGGGCAATCCTTCGAATGAACCAAACTTGGGTTTGCACGGCCCCTTGATTCTAGTGATGGCGTGCTCACGCACCTGTCGCCTGCTCTTTATAAAGACCGTCTCCGGTTAATACATATTCCGTTTTGTTCTTTGCTTTTTTTAGAAAGTATGTCTTATCCAGTAATGGCTCACACCCACAGCAGTGCTTGAAGTGGTGTGCTAGGTGCCCTGCATGCGCTTGAGTGCGCGCAATTTGGTCTGTTAACTTACGCATGGGCACTTTTGGTTTGCTAACTTCCGGCACGCACTATTATCTTGTTATTCTTTCACCAATGTTGCACTTATGCATACCAGCGATTGTCACCCTCCCCGCCCCCTCTTGCACTTGTTTATTTATTTATTTACTCGTAAGACTCGTGCAAGACTTTATTTACTCGCGGCTATACATCATACGGCAAAGAGGAAACGCCGCTCATATATAAATTATTTGCACACAATGGCAGTATAAAACCACAAAAAGAGTGCGTCATATGAAACCCAGACAGGGTAGTTGTAACAACAATTTTCAACATGAATGCCTCCTTCAATGACGCACACACACAAAAAAACTAACCAGAGAAAACACAGGGTTATTGAAATGGCGAATTTACAAAAATGGTTACCGAGGACGTTTTTAAACAATGAGATATCCGTGATAGCAGTGATAGTGGCTGAAGGTGTTCCACTAATTTGCAGATTTCGGGATGAATAGTTCGAAGTACAAATTGGTGCGGGCGCTGGGAACGCCCACTTTGAACTGATGGTCGCTGCGTGAAGAAATGTACGATGAGCGGTGGAAAATATTGTTGCTAAGAGACGGGCTACAATAGAAAATCTGATGAAACAGACAAAGGCGAGATATTTTACGCCGCACTAAGACAGCGGGTAAGTGAAGATTGGCTTTCCTCGAAGTAACACTGGACGTACGTTAGAAGTTTGACAAACTAAAACCACCAGAGCGATTTTGTATCACCTCGATGCTGTCAGCAAGGCACTTAGTATGAGGATGCCAGACTGATGACGCGTACTCGAGTTTAGGTCTGAATAACGTTTGATAAAGCATTAGATAAAAGTTAGTCGGAGCCAAAGAAAAGCTGCTGTGCAGATAACGTAAAGTGCGATTCGCGTTACTTGTAAGGTAGTCTACATGTGTGTTCCAAGAGAGATTGTTAGAAAAATACACGACAAGGTACTCGTAGGACGAAACCAGATTGAGATTACTTTTTGTATAGTCACATGGTAAATTCTGAGAAATACAACCGGAACTTCTCACGGCCTTGCATTTAGTAACAGTTTCCTTCATTAGCCATCCGTCGTATCATGATTAATTGGGATCCAGGTCTATCTGAAGGGTAAGATGATCTGCGTTATTGCTGATTTCTTGGTGCATTACACATTGATCAGGAAATGATTTCATAAATGAAGAAATGGCATTCCGTAAGTCGTTGATGTAAATAATAAACAGTAATGGACCTAGAACTGAACCTTGTGGAATTCCGGACGTTACAGGGCTAGTCGTTAACCAGTGGTCATTAGCAGTTACAAACTTCGGGCGGTTCGACAAAAAACATTCAATCCACTCTAAGACGTTAGCATCAATGTTTAGCTGTTTAGTTTAAAAAGAAGTAACTTGGGGCAGACGGTATCGAAGGCATTTGGAAAATATATGAAGATACAATCAACAGTAGGTGAACCATCTGCGGCAGAGAATAAAATCGTTAGCGAAGGCCAGAATCCATGTCTCAAATGAATATGACTGTCTAAACCCGTGTTGGTGAAGACTAAAGAAAGCGTTACTTTCAAGGAAACTTCCCACGTGAGTGTAATTGACATGTCCAAGAAGTTTGCATGGGACACCTGTTAGTGAAATGCGGCGATAATTCCCGGGACTATGAGCGTTTTCCGATTTAACAACGGAACCACCTTTCCAACCTTCCAGACCTCTCGGAGAATGCCCTCTTCTAATGACTGCGGGAAAAGTCTCGACATTACAGAGGAATAACATTCAGTATTTTTTTTCCAAACATTTAGGAGAAATGCCATCAATGTCGGTGAAGGACGATATTTTAAAATTTTTGATTAATTTTCGTATGCCCACCCACTAAACATGTACAGAATTCATCACAATGAAGTCGTGAGCTTGAACGCCTGGAAGGGCGGCCGGAGTAAGGCTCACAAAGAAAGAAAAAAACGCATGGTTAAGGGCGACACAAACGTGCTCACTGGAAATTACTTCGCCCGTTTTGGTAGTAAATTCAATCTCTTCCTTGTCGCCCCCGTCTACGACCTGCCAAAATTTTGTGGTAATTGTTTTTCCGTATTGATGATAATGTGCACTGAAAAAGAGACTTATTCGCCGCGGATAAAACATGCCCGTATTCGTCAGTTACATTTTTGTGAACCTCCCATCTTTCAGAAGAATTGGAACGCTTGGCATGGCGGTAAATACCGTTCTTTTTGTAGAACAAGCGTTTCAATGTTGGCGTAAACCAGGGTGATTGACTGTTACTAGCAATTTTGCGTCGTGGGATTTTCTTAGGGCAAGTTCTGCGAGTTTATATTAGAACACCATCCAGTTATCATTGGCAGATCTTAGGGGAAAGTTTTCTAGAAAAGCGGAAGTGAAATGTTCAAGTTCCTTGTTAAAGGCTCCGTAATCAGCTCTATTGTAGTCCCTGAATCGCTTTTCACTTTTTAGTTTATGGGTCGACGTGCAGGGGAGGTTGAAAATGATTGCTTCGTGATCACTGAGGCATGCCAAATATAAAGTTGAAGCGCTTGAATG
Organism: Haemaphysalis longicornis; assembly: GCF_048455015.1. Taxonomy (NCBI): domain Eukaryota; kingdom Metazoa; phylum Arthropoda; class Arachnida; order Ixodida; family Ixodidae; genus Haemaphysalis; species Haemaphysalis longicornis. The sequence goes on along the minus strand of NW_027526233.1, from coordinate 99,455,141 downwards.
TGTAATGCGAGTGGGGCACATAACAAGCTGCATTAAATTGGATTGCGCGCATGTGTTAAGGAAACAGGCGCTTTTAGGGGAGCCAGAGCCGAGTGATAAATGGGAGCTGCTCTACGTGATATCATGAAAGTTAAAATGACTCAGGATTAGAACTGGTGTGGCGGGAAACCTCATGTGCAAGTTGCTTAAAACGTCATGAAAATCGTTGTAAAAACCACATGGCACATTTGGAGGGCGATAACGTGCACAAACAATGATATCTTAGTGACTTCCGCGGATTCGCACGCACACCAATTCAAGAAAACATGCAAAGGAAATTTTAAAAGACATGAATTCATCTGGAACAGCGATCAAGGCACTGCCACCGGAACGCGAGCAACGGTGACACCTAAAAAGGAAAAATTTTTGTCGCGCTATAGGATCTCACGGTTTTCAACATTTGACGAAAGCCAGGTTTCTGTCAAAGCTACCACATGAGATAGGCACGTGTTTACTAACGGAGACAGGGCGTCACGCTTGTCGATAACACTTCTAATATTACAAAGCAAAAAAGAATAGTCTGGATTAGAGATATTACAACTTGTATTGGCATCTAGCTACAATGGGGAAGATCGGCCGAAGATGACAGGATCATTTCATTACATTTCATTTTATTTCCTTAAAGATCCGTTAGGGGTACTACATAAGGGGTGGGTAACAAAAGTGACAAACATGGAAGCCAAGGATTTCACGTAGAAAACACGTATTGATGTTTTCTATGAAGTGTGATGGGCAGGTAATTGTTGCGATTTCGCTGGGAAGGCCGTTCCAGTCAAGGCAGAAAAAGTGGAGTTCCGGGTACGCGGCTGAGCAACTTGAAGCGAGTGGCTCGTGCGGTGAGATATACGTGTTGCGGGAACGACGCAAGGTGGGGCATGCAAGAGATAATGAAAAATTTTGTAGAACAAAGCCTGGCAATACGACAGCGAAGGGCTAGATCAGTTAAACGAGATTCTCCTTTCAATCCAGATACGCTGATAGTGGGAGAGTATGAACAGCGAATAAATCTAGCGGCCCGGTTTTGAAGTGATTCGATGGCATGTGTAAGATAAGATTGTTGAGGGTCCCAAATAGGCGATGCGTATTCTAGTTTCGGTCGACAAAGGGATTTGTATGCTTGTAATTTTACGTGCTGTGGAGCGAGGCGTAAATAGCGTTTAAAAAAACCCAGTGTTTTATTTGCAGTGAAATGAAGTTAGTAACGTGTACGATTCATGAAAGATCGATACTAGAGTGACACCCAAATACTTGTTTAAGTGAACATTTTCTAAGGGGATGGAATTAACTGTGTACGGATACACAAGCGGCATACGGCGACGTTGGAATGAAACAACTTTACATTTATTGGGGTTTAGTTCAATGGGGCAGCGCTCGTACCATTCGTTCAGGCAGTTTAGGTTGGCTTGTAGGTATGACTGTTTTGAAATGTCAGTAACAGTGTCATATATAACGTAGTCATCAGCGAACAGGTGGATTTTACAGGTTAGGTTTGAGGGCAAGTCATTTACGTATATGAGGAATAAAACGGGACCAAGAACCGAACATTGGTGTACTCCGGGCGTTACTGGAAGAGGATTAGAGGTGAGGTTGTTCTTATTAACAGACTAGGAGCGGTTTGTGAGGAATTCGTGAATCCAATTTAGTATGTTAGGGTGAAGATTTCACTGGCAAAGTTTTCATGACAGTCGATAATGGGTATTTTGTCGAACGCTTTGGCAAAATCTAAAAATACGGCATCGGTTTGTAAATTACAGTGCAGGTTAGCATGCAATTCATAAACAAATGAGGCCAGTTGGGTTTCACAAAAGAAACCCCTGCGATAATCGTGCTGCGCGGGATGAAAAAAGCCGATTGAATCGAGAAAGTGTACGATATACGTGTAGATGAAGTGTTCCGTGATTTTACAGGGCACGCTGGTTAGGGATATGGGACGACAGTTTCATGGCGAGTTTTTGTTACCTGAGAGAAAAATTGGATGTTCTGTAGATGTTCTCTTAAAAGTGAATGTGAGAAGAGTAAGAAGAGCAAGCATAGAAAAGATGTAGAAACATATATTGTATTCTTAAGACTCTTCGAGTGGATTTCGTCAATACCAAAAGAGGAGGAAGGTTTTAACTTGTCAATTAAGCACAAAATTCTATTAGTAGCAAATGATACGGTTGGCGTAGCACATTCTATTAAGTGGGTGATACTATGAATGACACGTCCCTTTTTTGGGAAACACGTATGAGAAAGCAATGTTGGACATGGTAGCGCATTCACTATCGGTGATTACGTGACAAGATTCTCTGGTAAGAGTAACTGGGATGGCATGCAGGAAGTAAAAACCTGCCAAAATTTTTTTGTTGTTAGTCAGCGTGTTTGGTAAGTCACTGTTGAAAAAAGAATTATTTGTGTCTTGTACTGCACATCAATCTGCTTTTTGAACTGCGTAATATCTGTGCCACTTTTGCGGGCCTTCCTGTCTTTTTGCCAACCGAAACAGGCGTTTCTTCTTGTTTTTTTCTATTCTTTAGGGAGTGGTAGCGAACCAAGGCTTTTGGCAGTTTGCGCTGAAAAGGGATTTCGGTATAACTCTGTCAGACAATTCACTGACCTTGTGCTTAAACAATGTCCAGTTTTCTTCAATAGACCAGGAATTGAAATTAAATTCCAAACTAGATAAGAATACGTTAGGCTCCGATGGCATTGCTCCGTAATTTCCCTTGTAGTAAAGCCGAATTGTTTTTTGGGTGTTTTGACGAATTAAAGATTTAAATAAGTCGGCATGAGTAACTTTCTGGTCGCTTATTTCGAGGAGATACGTAATCTAGAGCATGCTCTCACGATGACTGGTTAGTATTAGGTCTAAAATATTTTCACACTCTTAAGTTACGCGGGATGGTGCAACTACCATTTGTGGAAGGTTAAAATTTAAACAAACGTCTAAGAAAGCCTCTGCTTCACCTTGGGCTTGTGACGGCGTGTCTTGGTCAAGGTAATTAATAACCAGAAAATTAAAATCACCGATCAGAACTACGAGGGCATTGGGATACTCTTTCGTAACTTCTTTTAATACGTCATTAAGGTTGTTAAGAAAGCCAGGACAGCTATTGGGGGCCTACAACAGACGCCAAGTATAATTGACTGGGGCGTAGCAGAGCACAGGATACAAATTCTTTCAAGGTCATATGACATGGTAACTAACAAGAAGCATATTATCTGGCTTATAGCAATAAGAACCCCTGTTCCCCTCTTATCTTTCCGAGAATTCCTAAATAGTTGAAAATTATGCAAATAGGCTAAGACCTCTTGATCAGAGACTTTATTATTTTGCTTAAGCGTGTGAGAAGATTTTATGGTCTAAAAGGACTTCCAACATCACAAATACGAACTCAGAAAAAATTTGGTTCATTAAGGCGGACAGAAGGGCCCAGTGGGCACTGGGAAACACTTGGCACTGTCTGCCCGTATATCGCTTGAACAATAGAGCTACCTTGATCAGAATGATTTATGGTTCAAGTAAAGATAATAACGTAAAGTTTGTATTGCTATCATTTGTAATAACAACGAAATTGCACAATTTCGGTTACCTGTCACTTGCCCATTAAGCCACCCGCATTCGGTGTGAGTTAACACGCGTAAACAATATTTTAGCGCACGGAAATGCGTGCTGTTCCCTCTTCCTTAATTTTTGAAGGTCCGGGATCCTTTGCCTGTCGATAGATGGTGTTAAACATCGAAAAAACCACAAAGTGCGAAAAAGAAGAAATATGCTTGAATTGTTGCTCCTGAGAAACACTTAGCATCAAAGACTTAACCATGTTTCGGTTCATATAAGCAGGTCGGTTTTGGATGACACAGCCAGATTAGAAATAAGTTCACATTTCGAAATGATATTTCGAATGTTAGTGAAGATCACGGAAAATGAAAAGGCTGATTTGGGGACAATTTGGGGGGAGGTTGGCTTTTGTCGAAGATGGGATGATTGTTATTTTAATTCTGCGGTGACTCGTCAAAGATGCAGCGATTAGTTGCGAGAAAAAGGTTTTTAAACGCACAGTGAAAGCTGTTGACTTCGATCTTGCAAAAGTAATTAGGTGTTTGCGGGCATGACGTAAGGCAGCGGAGAAGTCCTCGCCCACGCTGAAGTTGTCTCCTTGTATTTGCAGCCGTTAAAAAGAATAAGTTCTTTGGTCTTAATTTATTGAAACCGTACAATTATGGGTCGAATGCAGTCTTCTGAAAAGCTCTCGAGGCGGTGCGCACCACCAATTTCTGAGGGAGGAATTGTTAGGTTGAGTGTGTCACAGCAGTGACGAATGATGATTCCTTGCTAGTCTGAAAACGTTTCAGTTCTAGTAGTGTCTGGAATTCCATAAAATATAAGAATTGTTCGTCGCGAACGGTTCTCGCTGTAGTCTACACGGGATTCCAGCCTACAGATTCTGTTGTCGTTTCGATTGTGGGCGTATTTAGGCCATCTCGCTCTGTACGCATGGATGAAAGGGCAGTGCAAGGTTTTTAAAGTTCATTGATTCGTTTGCACATATCTGTTAGTGTTATGTCTGTCGTTTTTCCTTGGTTGGTAATATCATGAACGTCGGAAAGAATTTTATTCTGACCGGCAGATAGATTTTGCAGTTCGGTAAGCAAGTGTTCAGCAGTGGGAGGCCCGGGGTTAGTTTCGATATCACCCGCCAAAAGCATCAATGAGCATATGACCTGCGTACATTCGGCAATTATCACAACGCAGCACCGTGGCCTCGGCAGCTGAACAAAAAATTATTACTCGATTTCTTAGCAAGAATAGCACTTCTGTTACTGACCTGCATGATGAAGGCAAACGGATTAGACTGCGCGTTAGCACAGCTACGGAGCCCAGGGTGCGGCGCGGACAGGGGTGGTTGTTTTGTAGTTGTGGTTGTAGATGATGTCTGTTTTGATGGTGTAGTCCACGTGTGGTCGAGGTTCAAGGTTTTCAGTTGTGGCGCTTTTGCTGAATGCGGTGCGATTGTAGCGGGAAGCCACTTTGAAATGCCATTGTGAAAGAGGGCGCGAATTGGTGATGGTCCGATGAAGCCAGGCATGAGAGCCAGCAGGAACAACATTGAAGACACGGTGAGTACCTGCATGATGAAGGCAAACGGGTTAAGCTGCGCGTTAGCACAGCTAGCGAGCCCACCTAATCATCGTGATTAGGACGATTTGAGGGGTCACCTGCGTTCGTTTCTATTTAGCACACGTGGCCTGAGGATGCGCACTAGGTGTAGATTTTATTGCCAATAACCACTTTATTGTATTTCAGAGAAAATTTTCGACCAGTCGCGTTGGCGAAGTCGATTAGCTTTTTCCAGGTGGTGCGAGTGAACCTAGCAGAAATCCTGGCTCATTGCTGATTCTGTGCCAGGAAACTTAGACGTCTGGACATAACAGTGTATTTAGCTTTGAAAGAACTGAAAAGTACTATCACGGGTCGAGTTGTATCCGGTGGGAACGTTTCCAGCGGGAATGTTTCCAGCCTCTGAGCACGCGCAATAGCCTCGTGAGGTAGCAGCAACTTTAACGTAGAGGTAAGAATCGACCGGACCTTTTCTTCGCTATCGGCCCATGTTTCTGACGCTGAATCTCCAATTCCGTAGAAAATCAAGTTCTCGCGACGAGACCGATCCTCATACTCAGTCAGGTGCCCTTGGAGAGAAGCTTGTTCATTTCGAACAGCTGTGGCTACCATTTCCTGCACATGAGGGCCGTCTTGCAATTCCTTAAACTAATCGACCCTCTTTTCTATATCAGTTAACCGAGTTGTCAAATCTAACACTTTGAACTCAAGCAACTTTTGGTTTTGTGTCACTTTGTCAATGGGTTTAATGAGCGTGTCATACCGTTCGTCAAGGTGTTTTGTTAGTTCTTGTATAACGTCACTGTTTTGTTTGGTAGGATCTAGTTTTGGGGGCTAGGGTTGAGCTCAGCGTCTCCGATGACCAGCAACATTTTACACTCCGCAATGCTGCAGGAAAGAACACGTGGGTATGGGAACAGCAGCACACAAAGGTTGTTTGAGCGTTTTGAAAAAAGAGGTGGTGCGGGACCAACCTGAACAAAAAGACAAAAGGGTTTTCAAATGCCGGCATCACTGCTGCTATCCAATGCCCACAGAAGGGGAAATGGTTCCGTCAGCTGGTTATATGGTCCTTCTGCCTTGATAACGATGTCACACTGACTTCTGCATAGTAGGGTTTCAGTGTGGCGCAAGGTGGCCAACCATGATCGGCACAGGGTGACGAGTCAAGCAAAGGACGTGCTTCGGTCCCAGGAGCGAGTTGCAGTCGATCCGCAGAGGCCGCAGGGCACGTTCAAATGATTTGCAGCCACCCGAACAACAAGACAAAAGGGGTTGTCAGCAGCAGTCATCACTGCTGCTATGCAATGCCTACTGCTATGCGTTCGTATTGTATTCATTTTGTTATAGTTGAACTATTCGTTCTGATATTTCATTTCTTCTATACAAGTCGAGCATAAATAAGCGTTGTAGGCTTTGAATAAACAGAAGTTGGCACCGGTGTCTGTCGTATCTTTTCTTCGTCCCTGTCTGTTCAGCTCGATTTTTTTTCGTTCAGGTATGAAGCAACTCACTCAACAACGAATTTAGTTGAATTTGTCCCTTTAACGCCGAAATCCTGCCAATGCCCATGCTTCAGTCACAATAAGCTAATTAAAGATCAGGAGCTTGAAATGGTGCACATTAAAGAAACACAGATCAGCACGCAAGCGCTACTGTATCTTACATTTGTTCTGGATCAGCTGCAGCAGCGGACGCTGGCAGGTCTGGTGTGGTCTTTGTTGCTCGAATTTTAGACCCACTGGTGAGCTTCGTCTCATCATCCCAGTCCAAGAACTGTCTAAAATTTCCGCCAAACATCTGCAAATCTAGGAAGTGACTGAAACTTGATACAAGAATATCAAACAAACAAGTTTTTTTTCTGAAAAAAAAACATTCTAGCATAATAGAAGGTGCAAAACAAATTCTGACTTCCTGCATGCGGGTTTATATAAGTGGCAGGGAAGAGCAAGGGGGTCGTTGCCCTCCTTCCCCCTCGATATGAGGTATGGGCTGTGAAAAATTGTACTTTCTCTCTTAGGTTCAGATGACAGAATTAGTGGTTGTCAGCATTTTTTTCGTAAAGTAGGGAGTTTTTTTTATGATATATATGTTTTATCTTTTCAAAACAATACAGCTTCCTCCTCTTGGAAAAATCACTGCCGGCACCTATAAAGCAAATTTTACTGCCGTGTTTTACACAAACGTTTATGCCTAATTACCAAATTGTATGCGGCAGAACCTGTTCACCGTAGCCAGGGAAACCTTCTTATTTCTTCGTATGTAAAGTTGCAAGACCAGTCTCGTGTTGCTAAGAACTTTGGTGTTCACAATGTGATTTCGACTCATCCGTCTTTGCATGAAGTATTGTAGACGAGGTAGACGAGAAGTTGTATGATCTCAATTGCCAAATTATGTTTTTATCGCTAGTGGCTTTGTCTGCTTCACCTGCGCGCACACGCAAACACACACACACGAGCGCGCACGCATCCACGCACAGACACTGACACATATGCACATAAAAACAACAAAAAGGAAACGCGCAAGTGATGTGACTGTTTCTGCGATATATTTTTCTAAGGCATGCAGCTGGAAGTTGTAGTCGCGTCCCATCCTTCTCTGCGAGAAGCCTTGGGAACCAGGTTAGACAGGACGAGTTCATGTCCAGCCTCACTGGCAACAAGAGATTCCTGGTTATGGAGGGTCAAAATGACCTATAGCGATCAAACTGGAGACTGAACTGAAAACTATGCAAGAGCGGCCGTGCTCTAGGCTGTTCGCCTCTAGGCAGCCGGCAGGACAGCCTTTGCTGCCAGTCACGTTGACAGAGGGCATACGGCGAGGGCAGTGGCACTCTCAATGAGCTGATATCTGGTCCTGCCTCTACGAACAAATCGATATGTTGAAAATGCATGTCGTTCCCCTTGGTGTAGAAGGAGACTTCGCTCTCGTCGCACTCGTGCACAAGGCCAACATACGCGGTGAGAATCAGCTCGTACTTGGCAAAGGGGCCATCATAATCGAAGCAGCCCGCCTGCCTGGCCGGGTGATGGCCTCTCAACCAGAGCTGGGTGAGCGTGGCCGCAGGTCGCCATTGGCGCAAAAGCTCGCTCCCAAAGCTGTTGAGAAGCCGGTCCTTCGCCGTCGTCTGAAGCGGCATCGCCTTCTGCACGAGCCACATTCCCTCATCCGGGCCCACTGAAATATTCTTCGAGTTGCATGAGGGCTGCTGGGATGTTAGCACTACGACAGTCTCGTGGGCAGCAAATGGGTGGCAACAGCGCAGCTCGGACGCCTCAAAAATATAGTCGCATCCTCAACGCTAGGGTCGCGGTCGGGCCGTTCAGACGTCTCTGGAGCAGAAATCAAGTCGGCGATGCTAGGGCTGCGGAAGGGCCGTTGTGCGTCATCGAAGTAGGACTGCCGTCTGCGACACCCGCGTCCTCCTGGAGCCCACTGACATGTCTCCAAAGCAGAAGTTTTTTCGGCGAGGCTAGAGTCCCGCCAGGGACGCTGAGACGTATCAGAAACGATAGACGCGTCAGCGACGCTGAGGTTCCGGAAAGGTCTTTGAGGCTTCTCCTCGGGGAAGGTCCTTGAGGCTTCTCGAAAAAGGCAGTCACGGAAGCAGCAAGACCCTGACTGAGCACCTCGGCGTCTTTCTTGGCATCCTCAAAGGCCGCAGTGCCTTCATCGTCATTGTTCTTTTCTACTACCCACGTACTAGCCATTGCCCGGACGGGCGGCATGTCACTTGGGACGATTGTTCGCAAGGCCTCCTCAGAAACCGTCCACCGGGCCTCCTTCGGAATCAAGTAGATAGTCGAAGTTGCGCTGTCGGTACTAAAAAAAGGTCGCCTGAGGTTGAGGGACGGGGCTTCCGGATGAGGCTTGGCTTACGGAGAAGCGAACGCGCGTTCTAAAGGCACAGATACGCTTGTCGTATTCGATCTTGTCAAAAATGTCCGCATCAAATTCTTCATTCGCCAGGATCTCCTCAACTTCAGCGTCGAGCTTGTACAGGCTCACCTGTTCATGCAAGATGAGGTCGAGGAGATTCTGTCATCTATGCCCGTTGTTGCGCGACTCCAGAGCAAGGCGTCAAGCACAGTCATCCTGGAAACGGCCACTCGCAGGACATCTCGTCGAATGTGAAGAGAATCCATTGCACCAGTCGGTGAAGCAAGACGCTGGGGTTTATAATACCTAGCGGACGAAGGCAGCTTGGGCACGAGCCCAAAGGGGCAGCGGTCGAGGGCAAGGCTTTCAGGGTAAAGCAGTGCGAATGTATTTAGGCCTCGCGTGCCTATGCGCCACTGCGTCATTAAACGTGAGTACGCTCGTGCCTGGTTTTCGGTTTTTATGGCACCAGAAAATGTGTAGCGAAAGAATACCAGCGTTTGGCATCCAAAATGGTCGGGGAGTGGACTAGAAACGCCGTGTGCGCCTCCGACCCTCCTCCCCCTCTTCTGCTACTGCTTCCCCCCGCCTGCGCTTCTTTATTTCCCAACAATCTTCCCGCAGAAGGTGTGTTAGAATCAAGGAAAGCTAGGCCAGTAACAGAAAGTGCAGTGCATAAAGTTTAATTCCAAATAAGAAAAATTTCATTAGAGGGCGCGGAATAGTGCTTGTTTGTGTGCGTTGTGCCTGTGCCTGTGCGCAGTTTACGTTGACATAATAGAAAAAGGGGACATGGCTTCATGCTGAGGTTAAGGAACTCCGGTCAATCAAGTTACTGGTTGAAGGGAGCTAATAACGGTTCCATACTGGGGTATGCAAAAAAAAATTTATCACAGTAACAAATAACAAAAATACGTGCCTTGTAAGTAATTATTTCTTCGGCATTTTATTTTAAAAAGTTATCCGTAATTTTTATAATTCCTTGTTTTGTTGAAAAGCAATTTTATAATGTTGTTTCGTAGAAGTGTTTCAAACAGAAAGGCAGTTCTTATTACAAAAATTAATAAAACTTTAACTTGTTGCTTGAGATGGAATTTTACATTATGTTTTTACAATATTGCCTGGACACCTTTTTTGTGAGGAAAATTAATTCAAAATATTCTGCATCCAATAACCGTTAAATTATAGAAATCTTGCAAGTCGGGTTATCTATTGACGAAGATGGCATTAATAAACGCTATGGAGGCATGAACGCGTTAATTATGACGTGTCTCTAATTTACCTATCAAATTATCCCGTTAACACGGCTGGTCGCCATGGTATTTGTATTTCTTTACCGACTGCCCGAGAGTGCCGGCATTCGTTTCTTCAAGACCGGATAATAAAATAAAAAAAACAATAGGTTCGGACATATATTTTTTTCGAGTGGCCTTTATTGCCAGCTTCCTAAATAAGGAGCAAATGTATTTTTTGGTGTAAAAAATTGGGTAAATAAATCAGCCATCATATGAAACCTTCCTCTAGCCGATTTTATTTCAGTGCTCCTGATGTGACCCACGATGACGGTAATCCGGCGCTAAATGCTAAAATAAAGGCGCGAGGTTTCCTTCGGCGACACCACCCGTTGGATAACCTAATATTGTTCGCAACATGAAAGCGCTAGGGTAAAGCGTGCACGCCGTGAAGAAAAATGGGAGAGTTCGTGTACATTCCTGACATCCATGAACTTACACACCCACCAACAAGAAGTCTGCACACGAATACAAAAAGGCTACGGACAACAGACATACACCCTGTACCTGGTCAGCAGAGCAGGGGACAGACTTCAAGACCAGACTAATGCACTATCAAAATGCTTTGAACAAGTTTCCAGTTCATCACACTACATAAATGCAATTAGGCAACAAAGTATCCTGTGAAGAGGAAGCGTTACGCGCTTTTATAAGTAAAAGACTCCTTACAAGTAACCGTTTTCGCTCCATTAGCTGAGCAAACCTCTGAGTACCTGTGAAACTTCAGCTTCAAGTGTAAACGACATCACATGCAGTTTGATACGACAAATACAATTAGACACTCTTGACACGCAACTACAATTAAACAGCAAAGCGGGACTGGAAAAACATAGGATTAAGGACAAAGGGAGAATACTTGAGCCATTTATTTGTGGACAATATAGTCTTGCTGAGTGAGTCTACAATGCACATCCAAAGAATGCTTAACCAACTACAAGCAGGAAGCACGCCCGTAGAACTTAAAATAAATACTAATATATCTAATGTAATCAGTAATAAACATGCCACGGTAGTGACACTCACTGACAAGAAACAAGCCACCTGGATGATAGGACAGCCTAGTATTGACGATATAATAGTTCAAATAAACAACAAGAAAAAGGACTTGGGCTGGCCATACAATAAGACGAAGCGAAAACCGGTGCACAATAATAGGAACAGGGTGGATACATGGACATGGGTACAGAAGAATTGGAAGGTCATAGCTCCAATGGAGGGAAGAAAAAATCGGGAGTAACGTGTAGACTCCATAAGCACAGTAGATTGATTGTAGGGTTTAACGCGCCGACGCAACGCAGGCGATGAGGCGCGTCGTAGTGGAGGGCTCCGGATTAATTTTGAGCACCTGGGGATCTTCAACGTGCGCCGAAATCTCGTACACACGGGCGGTTTTGCTTTTCACCTCCATCAGAAAAGCGGCCGTCGCGGCCGGTCCATTAGCACAGTACAGGAGCAGTTCGTGGTATATGGGAGAAGCCTTCGTCCTGCAGTGGACGTGAGTAGGATGATGATCATTATGATGGTGATAATGAATATGATAATGAGCGTGTATTGTATACCATCACACATCATATACAAGATGTCCATCAATCTGCTGACAAGTGTAGCATGCTGCACAAAGTATGCAATTCATGCCTCAGGAAATCCACGATTATTGCGGAATACGTTGTCATAAAAAACGTAACATAGCGCACACCAAGCGCACGGCAGCCATTTTGCACCATGAAATAGCTATACGACGTTTAGACATGCAAAAAGTGCACCATGAACATTTTACTTTATATTAATACCTCCCTGTTAGGGCAGGAGGAGATAGGCAGTAGGGTTCGGTGTCATGGATGCCTAGAACGGGGTTGGGCGCTTTAATCACATGATTGTGTGCACGATGCATGGGGGCTCAACAGCACATACCCAACGGAGGGAATTCTACACACTCCCGCCGCCGCGATATGCGCCTGTCACGAACAACTACATAGTGGCAACGTCCTGATGAACCACTCTCGCTCGCAGTTCGACGCTCTTTCTGTTGGCGCTGGGTACCGATGGTGTTCTGGTGTTGCAGGCTGTTGTAGCCGTCCTTAGCAAGCTCTTTTCGGAGGAAGACTAGCCCAGCGAATCCTGCAGCTATTGGAAACGCCTGAGTCGTAGCTCCTCCTAGGGGTTTACTCTGAAGCACAGCACTTGACATGCCTCAGAAATGGGCGCGCTATGTCGCGGCTTCACGCTCAGAACGCGGATTGCGTACTTGTCAAAGGGAAGCACAAGGGTCACTTTTCTTGTCGAGGGCCTTTCGACGCTGCTCCTTTGCTCGGCTGTCCGATGCTTCTGCCGCTACGTCTTACAAAGCGAGCCACACGGTGGTAAAATGAGTTATGTTGGTTCTTCACTGACGTCTTCGTTAACGTTCACAGTTGTCGGCGGCTTTGTCGTCTTCTGTTCGGGCAGCCCGAGTGAAATATCGTTGGTCGTGTCTTGCCCCAATATTTCACTCCCTCCATTAGTCACCAAGGCACCATTAGTACGTAGTCTTAAAACTTTGGTTTTCTGTCCGTAATGTTTCTCCTTCCAATGGCCCTCAGGTGTGGTCATCCCTTTCACTTCCAGCGGTGCTTTAACCGTCGTCGCAGCTTCAGCAGGGCTGAGTGTTGTAAAGATGAGACGAACAACAGACGGTTTGTATTGGCATGGAAAAGGCCAGACTGAACATTTCCTCGAGGTCGGCACTGATGGTGAACGTCTCTGGCAGGAGCAAATGCTGTTTTCCGAAATTTCCTCTGAGTCTTGAACCTGAGTGTACGGTCGGTTATGTTCAGTGATAGACGTCGGCTGTATCTGCAGTTAACGGTGCTCAATGTCTGCGTTCACTGTTTGTCACTGTAAAGGTGTTGGCAACATTCGGCTGACTGGAGGTTACACGTCGACGAAGCTTTCTCTTATACAAGCATTGCTTATAGGTTGCCACGTCTGTGTGGACTGCCTTTACGCATGCCACGCCTTCTGGGCCTACGCTATCAAGCCGACCTTCTTGAAACGCAATAGCAGCTGGAAAGTAGTCGCATGCGTGCTTAGGTACGGCTTCAAGATATTCAGGCGAGCCTTCGCCGTACATGAAGTCTGGGACGAAGAGTTACTCAAACTGATCTGGTGCCCGCTCAATGCACGTTTCTTCAGAACCTTGCACTACGTTCAATTCGATAGCGACTGTTTGCGTTTCTCCAACCTCCACGGCAGATAAGTTCTGGTCGTCGTCTTTGACAGCCTTTAGCAAGCTTTCGGTGAATGAGTACAAGTCTCTGGGCGTTTCTAGAAAGGCTGCCTTTTCGGAAAATAATATATATTTTATGTTTAAATGTTCCTTGGTTCTGAGGCACCGTAACCAATGTTTGGGGTAGGCGTTTGCTCTAAAAAATTTGAGCGTGTATCGATCCGCCTCCTGGGTCTCCTGCTCAATTTCCACTTCAATCAAATTAAATACATACAGAATCCAATTCGATAAAATTTTTTCTGATGTGGTGCAGGTTCTCTAAGTTAGCTTTCAGCTTCGTCAGGTCGCAATATTCTGCAATCAACAGCTGGTCGCTACTGGTAAAAATTCTCTTAAAGTAGGTACGGATATGGTTTCGCAACGAACGCAGGGCGTCCAGCTCACCAGCTTGCTCCAAGCCAGCTGTAGCGTTCGTGCCAAGCATGGACGGTGCACGGGACGGGGCTTGTCTGCGTCGGCGGGCAAGTTGCGGTCGGTTTTTGTTGGTGCACCGGGGATGGCCGCGGCCGGTGTCTGTCATGTCTGGTTAGTCACAGGTTCCTCGAGGCCAGCGGTAGGAACGCCAGGGTTGGTGTCGGTGCCTTTGAGGAAGTCGGTCGCCGTTATGCGGTCGCTGTCAGTCATGGTTCCAGGTGGCTCAGGGTAAGTCGGCGATGAACGGTTCCGGTTCTGACTTTCCCGAAGCCACTGGCATCCCTGCTGCTCTCCCTATCAGTCCCTTCTCTTCTTCCCGGGTTTGTTGGTAATAAATGTTATGGCAGGCGGAGGCAGGAGGGTTCGGTGTCATGGCTGACTGGAACGGGGTTCTGTGCTTTATTCACATGATTATGTACACGATGATGATGACGGGGATTCAACAGCACATACCCGACGGAGGGGATTTAACGCCTCCCTACACAACATAATTTCTCATATTTGATTTATGGTATCATATTAACTTGCCTTGTAAATTCCACTTCATTATGGCGTTCTTAGAATATTTATTGGCAACATATTCAATATTCCTAAAAGGTAGAGCCAAAAGTGAGGCACAATATTTTTTTTGGACAAAACATAAACGTACCGAGCGACCGTATCTGTTCCTCCTAATCGTTGTCTGCAACACAGATATGTGAATCTACTGCAGGCACTCACTCAATTTGCTTCGAAAAACTGTAAGCATGCCTTGCAGACATCTATCTACTGTTCATTTAAAGGTGGGCACAAGCAGTTGATACACCTATATTGTGCACACGTGTACTGCAGGAGCAGTTCATATAGAAAGCTTTTGATGTTAGAAGGAAGTTGTTACAATAGGAGAAAATATCTAAGTAACAACGTTTTCGAGATACAGTACACTACAAACCCGTTTCTTGTAATTTTTGTTTCTTTAAACAAAATTTAAACTTTGTTTAGCCTGCGGATATTCATTCCATGTATTTATGGCAACGTGATTCGAACTGAGTCATTCAGTTGATTCATACTTTTTACTTAGTTACACCGAAAAATATGTGCTACTTTAGCACCATTTGTGTCCGTGTATCACTACAGCAGTACTACAACTTAAATACACGTACATCAGGACCTCAAAAAGAAATGATTTAAGGGCAAACAATCTTTTCAAATCAATAATGAGCTTAGGGTAGACCAATTTATCCGTACTCACTGTTTAGATGAGGCTGTATTCAGAGTTTGGTCATTTTTAAAACACTCAATTCTGACGCCACTTGAATTATTACAAAATCCCCCTCTTCTTATATAGGCAGCTTCTTTCTTGTCTTGAGAGGTCTACTGAGCAGTAGATAGCCAATAATGCAGTTGTGGACTTTTCACTTGTGCTCAAGTTGTTTTATGTAATTGAGGTACAGAAATGCTTGCAAAGGTGATTTATTCCATGCCCAAACATAACGTTCGCTATCTTCTTGCCTGCTCTTATATGTATGACCACTTTTGAATATTCAAACCTACCCTCGGGGTTCAAGTTTGAAATAATGTGAGTAGAATGTGCGTGCAATGCAGAATCAACGATTACTGTATATTTTGCAATGAGCAATGGGCGCAGAAGAACCGCACTTGGTAGTTGTCTTCAACAGTAGCCTACTTGGCTATGTGGAGTGAGGGCTTAGTCTTGAATTGGAATGTGTAAGTCACCCACATCTTTTAGGAGCGGAGTACCTTAGGACCGCACAATGTCCGTCCGCGTCCGCGCACATAGCATTTACAATATCAAAAAATCACACAGGCACAGGCAGGATTCGAGCCTGTGTCTGGTAGACCAGACAGAGTTAGTGTCAGTCGTCAACCACTTGGGGTACGACCGTGAGTTAGTAGCCGAGAGTCAAACGGCTTACTCCCTCCCCTGTAATGGTGCGGAGTACCTTAGGACCTCCCAATGTCCGTCCACGTCCATCCATGCGCACACCACCATCAAGTTAAAATCAAGCGAACTCGATTTGAGCCGTGAGTCGCAGTTTCATTTAGGGAATAATCAAGGTGCAACTCACGACTCAAATCGAATGACGGTCGGTGGGGAAATCGGATGTCACTCGGGGCGCTACTTGGATGTCCTTTCGAGTCCCCGTACTCCGCACCCTGGTCATCATCCACGGAGTGGAGAGGCTGCCATTTTTAAGTGCGAATGCACTTTATAAGCGACCCCAAACCATCCACCGCCGGCGGCGGCGTCGGCGTCCGCAGTGCTCCTCTATATTTAAAAAAGAAACAGCATCCGGCGCCAGGTTTCGATCCGAGGACTTTGCGGCCGCAGCGCGACGCTCTACCGACCAAGCCACGGACGCGACGCTGATATCAGTGTTAGTGACGCGCCTTATATCTTTAACGCATTCAAACTACGTCGTCAGCGGCGTGCGTTGGCGACTCAGCGGCGTTATAGCGGCTTGATAACTGCGTGGTGTACACGTGATACTACAAACCCGATGGAAGAGATGGAAGAGAAGGCGGCGAGGCGGTGGGCTGCGGGGGCCGAGCGCAAGCGCCGCAAGCGGGCCGACAACCGCGCATTCGCACTTTCACATTCTCCCCCTCGGGGAAATGCGGGGGAATTTTTTTAACGTAGTTCTTTGATACGTGTTCTTTGGGGTGTTACTGTGATTCTCGCCCCGTAACTGCCAACTGCCCCGTAACTGCTTGTCGAATGGCTGTGTGTGTGTGTGTGTCCGTGCGTGTGTGTGCGTATGTTTGAGTGTGTGCGTGTGTGTGTGTCAGTGTGTGTTTGTGTGCGTGTGTGCGTCGTGCATGCGTGCCTGTTATGTGTGCATGCGTGCGTGCATGCGTGAGCGTGTGTTTGCCCCGTTTGTTGGTTGTGCCTTCTGAATGCATATTCTGTGTACATGTTCTTTCATTAGCGTTGCTGTGCTTCATGCACCCTTAGTGCAACTTGCTTGCAAATTTTAGTGTTTGAGACATTCCTTTGCTTCTTAATGATTACTGCGTCCGTTCTGGGTCCTCTACTTCTTCAGTCTGTTACCCCCTTCACTAACCTCGCCACACTCGGAGGCGTTCCGGCGCCCACCCCAAGCCGTCAACCGGCACATGTGTTGGTTCGTGGACTATCTGTTTGACCATTACGTCTATCATTGAGTCAACTCAGTTGACAAGTCAACTGAGGCCATTTATCTATATCACATCTAAACGACGCAAAAACATATTCAGGGATTTCCACTACGTTTGTAACAGAACAAAAATTAAAAAATTTTTATCATGTTCTTTGAAATTTGCATACCTTGTGGCTTTAGTGAATGTTATGGAGCTTACACAACATAAATAACCCAAGTTTAAACTTTACAACAGTCCAATAGGAATTTGCTTATTTGAAACCACCTGCTCATACCTTAATCAATGAAAGAAGTGGGGTGAGGCTACTGTCAACGTCACCGGCGCAAAGATAAAGTTTTTCATATACCTTCATCTTTTTTATTGAAGGGTATCATATGCAGCTGCACTATTCACTTTCAAGTATTTTGTTGCGTATCAACGCACATGGCCGCGTATCCACCAACGTGCGCTATAGATGGGGGATGTAGACGTTGTTCTTCTGAGTAGCCACACTGTCTTTTCAAGATATGCCTTCACTCATTACACAGCAAGCACAGTTTCTTGTTGCTGCAGCCTTTTTTTGTGAATAATAAACTGAATAAGCTATACAGATATCATCGAGGGCAAGTAGGTAGGATGTTATTTTTTTATTGCGGAAGTTTGCTATTAAGCATAAGAGGAAATTAAATGTATAGATACACCCCGGATTCCCGAAGGAATCGGAGCAGGGGGCCATGATGTGGTCCTTGTATCCACGCCATGAAGTCTGGCGGACGTCCGGGGCGCGGGTCGCAGGTGGCGAGTGCACAGCGCGGAGGCTTCGCAGAGCAGGGCAACTCCACACCAGGTGCTCTGCTGTAGCCTGGTCAACTGGAGCGGGGCAAAAGGGGCAGGTGGAGTTGAACGGGGCATGGTATTGAGGAGGCCAGGACCTCGTCACAGCTGGCGTGAGGGCGACTCCCAGGCGAAGACGTCTGAGCAGGACCTCATCTTGGCGAGAAAACCCGCCAGGGAGATCTGTACCGCGCGGGGGTATGAGAGCGCGCGCGGTGCGCCGTAGACGTTCTTTTGCACTGGCAAGGCGAACACCGTTTGACGAAGGTGCAAGAGGAGCTGGATAGTGCACACGCACGGGGTGTGCTCCGGCATCTGCAGCCTGCATTGCGGGGTGGCTATTCCATTGGCGCCATGACACGGGCACACGACATGGATAAGTGTCCATTATGTCCTGGATTTCTAGCAGAAGTTCGTTGGACGTGAGAGTTTTACGAAGCTCTCGAACAGCTGCCGACGAATCAGTGTAAATTGTACACTGTGGTGAAGCGTGGTTGATTAGCAACGATGTGTGTAGCAGAGCATCCCGCACTGCAAGGAGTTCTGCCTGCGTTGATGCCCACTTCTTCGTTGTTATGTAAGTGCAGGTCACTGGATCGGGAGCCACAGTCGGGCAGAGTAGAGCCGTATGAAGTAAGGTATCGGAAGCACTGGCGTCGACAAACATCAGCGTAGACGAAGGGCTACCAATCTCCATAGAAGGCGGAACCGGAGCACCAACTGTCCGGGGATGAATACGGGCAACACGTCGTGTATCCGTTAATTGGTGGAACTTCCATGGGGGCCGTATATTGGTGTTTGATAGTGGTGTGGCTGGTGAACCGGTCATGTACGCTGCAAGAGCGGCGGAATCAGGGTCAAGGGCTTGTTTTTGGAGGCGGGCTTGTCGACGCTGATGCACTAGCTCATCAAACGTGTTGAGCTGCGCTTCCTGTTGCAGAATAGGAACGGGGGTGAGGGCTGGAAGACCAGTTATAGCTCGCATAGCCGAATTGTTTATTGATTCGAGTAGTGCCCAGTCTGAGTTTGTAAGAAAGTGGAATTGCGCTTGATAAACTATGCGAGGCTGAAGAATGGCTCGGACAAGCATGCGGACCATCTTGGAGGCCGCACCGCCGGCTTTTTGAGACATGCGACGGAACAGATGCAGCGATTGTGAAGCTTGATGCTTTGCAGAGCGAATCCAAGGTTTTGCAGAACCGGTGGCCGTAATATCCAAGCCCAACACCCGCAGGGTAGATGCTGTTGGTATAGGCGTGCCTTGAACCGAAAGACGGATTGGGGAGGTTGCCAACCACCGACGGTCCCATGCGTTGGCCACGGTGAGAAGGGCTGTTTTGTTAGGCGAAAGCGTGAGGCCAAGATACCTGCACCAAGAATTGGCTTCATCTAGAGCTTGTTGCAGGCGGACACTTTGGACGTGAAGGTCCAAATGAACAGACCATACCATGATGTCGTCTGCATAGATGATACTATAGATGTGTGGAACAGCACCAAGTCGCCAGGCAAGAGGTACGGCCATGTTAAAAAGCAAGGGGGCCAAGACAGATCCCTGAGGCACACCACGGCGGGGCTGGAAGGAACCTGTGGGAGATCCGTTGAGACGTATGGAGAAGGTGCGTTTTCGTAGGTAGAAGGAAATGAAATCACATAGGCGGCATGGCAGGTAAAGGAGATGAAGTACCGCAATGACGGCGGCTTGGCCAAGGTGGTCGTACGCTTTGTGAACGTCCATGCCCAGCACAGAGCGAACACGGTGGGATCGGCCGCCAATAAGGATCATCTCGGAGAGGTGGCCCAGACCATCCTCTGCACTAAGGTGGGGGCGAAATCTAATTTGGCATGGGTGGTATAGATGGTGCTCGTCGAGCCGCCACTGAAGGCGTGTGGCAATCATCCGTTCCAACAGCTTCCAAGTGGTCGCCGTAAGCGCTATTGGTCGGAGGTTGCGGATGTCTGTACTCGGTTTACCGGGTTTCGGGATAGTGATAACATCCGCTTGAAGCCAGGCAGGGGGGATTGTACATGTGAGCCAAACCCGGTTGTACGCCTCTAGGAGTCCCTCCAGAGAAGAATGGTCGAGCTTCTTGAAAGATTTAAATGTTACTCCGGCGGGGCCAGGAGCTTTGCGGAGTGCCCCCGTGTCAATGGCCGCGGTTAGTTCCGCAGTTGTAAATGGTGACAGTATGCCCTCGGTTGCTGCTTCCGATGGCGGCGTACCAGCACCGGACGGAAGAGTGAACGGAGGGGGCATGATGGCCGGGTACAAGTCAAAATCGGGGTATAAAGTATGGGCCAGCGTATCTGCAAATTGCAAAGAAGTCTGGTTGGACGTAAGGAACGCTGACGCAGCAGGATCTGGGGATCGTAGTCCAGACTGAGGCCCTAACGAAGCGCACATGTCAAGCCAGCGCTGGCGGGACAGCCGGCGTTCATGGCGACGAGCCGCGGATGTGAGCTGTTTAAGGCGGATTTGGCAAGTCGGAGAGTTGGGATTGCGACAAGCAAACACTTCTGCCTGGCGGCGCTGCGCCCACAGCTGAAGGAGGCGCAAATCAGGGTTAGGGCGGCTCTCGTCAACCCAGTTTACAGTTGTGGAATCTTCAAGAGCCTTTTGTATGGATTATAAAGGTTCCTCTTTGAATGCTGATATCTGCCTAATCGACTTCCGAAACTCGTCCCACTTGATAATATGGCATTTACGACGTAGGCGACGAGAGGGCGAAGATGAAATTACCAGGTAAATGGGATGATGGTCGCTAACCCAGCAGTCTGGCTCCCGCCACCAAGTAACGGCCGTTGGACCAAGCCACCAAGCTAGGTCTGGCGAATGTGGAGGCATACGAGTAGACGTGAAGCGGTGAGTTGACTGGGTCGTGTCATTAAGTAGAGTGAAGCGCGCATTCTCCATGATCTTGAGGAGATCTGAACCTCGCGCACTCGCCATGTTATAGCCCCAGGCTGGGTGCGGAGCAATAAAGTCACCGCCGATGAGGATGGGACAACCGGGATGTTGTGCTCGTATATGCGAAATCCACCCAAACCGAGCCCGCGGGGCATAACCACTGTGAGGACGCACATATCAGGATACGAGGATCACTGCACAGTGACGTAGTTGAACTTTCACCGCAACAGTTTCTTGCCACGGGGAGCACCAGCTTTGAAGGTCAATAACTTGCTGGGGAAGGCGCGTGAGGACATATACCACCGCTTTACCCCGTGGCGTTGGTGGGGCGTTACGGTGGTCAATGATTGTTGGAGACGCATAGCCGGTAAAAAAGGGGATACGGGGTAGGCCATTCGCTTCCTGAAGCAGTAGCGCCCATGCACGAAGTGAGCCTAGGCGAAGGCGTTCTTTAAGTTCACCAACTTTTGGGGATGTTATTTCTTCAAGGCCATCAGTCAATATGTTTCTAACATGCGTAGGTTTCTCGTACAGGGCGCCTGCTGCGAGACTGTGAATTGATATCTGCCATGTGATTAGACTCTCCCTGTTTACATCTGCGGTTACCTGATTTAGTTCGACTTTCAAGTTCAATATGCTAAATAAGCAGCCTTGTTCCTTCAGCCGCGGCAGTGGAAGGCACTTCGAATTTTATGCAGAAATGCATTATAGTCGGGGGTTGTCGTGCGTCCCTTGGCTGGCGTGCGCAGCGCGTCTGATGATGATTGTGGCATGTTGCTCCTAGGGATTGGCCAACCAAACAATCCATCACGAGATAGCTTCGCGTTCAACCACCATCGTCATCTTCCCGTAGGGGAACCGCTGAAGGAGAAGGAGAAGAAGACAAAGCTGCGAAGAGGAGGGCTGCGTGAGTTTTGGCTACCGTTATCCTCCTCGGCCGGCGCATCTTCCCGATCTGAACCCGGTCGAAGAGCGGCTCATCGCGCCTCGACTCCCCTTCATGAGCATCAGGCGGCTGACTCGAAGCAACGGGCAGTTTGGAATCAAGGGACAGGCGGTGAACGTGCCCATCGACGTATCGAAGGTTGTGCGGTGCCTTCCTCGCATGGTACCCGAGGACGTTGCGTTCGACGTTCACATCAAGCGGAGGCTGATGAGTCCGGCAACGTACAAGCGCGGGTTGGTGAAGCGCGGCAACATCCTGGC
The DNA here is from genome assembly GCF_048455015.1 of Haemaphysalis longicornis. Classification (NCBI taxonomy): domain Eukaryota; kingdom Metazoa; phylum Arthropoda; class Arachnida; order Ixodida; family Ixodidae; genus Haemaphysalis; species Haemaphysalis longicornis. The sequence continues at coordinate 99,433,086 of NW_027526233.1, read as the reverse complement.
TTGGCTCAAGCACCTGGAACACACCCCGCTGTATCGCGCCATCAACGTTCGGGTCGATTGGATTCGGCTCGATCACTTCGATGACGCCGGCGAACGAGAGGAACCGCAGGAAGACAACGTCGATGATGCTGACGGTGAGTTCGAAACGATTCCCGACCACTTTGACGTGAACGATCCTCTGCAGTTGGCGGTTGCGTTCAACGCGGTCTCGAAGACGCTTCTCTATAACGTAGCGGAAATAACGGGTGTGGGAAAAGAAAAAAAATAAATGATTACGCTCACACTCTCGCCTCTCTCTTCGCCATTAATCGCATCACACTCATCGGTGCACCCAATGCATTTCTGCATCCTCACAATCCCCCTCGGGGAGGTGCGGGAATTTTTTTCGCCCTGCACGTTGAATGGCTCACACTTCTCTACACACCTGCCCACTACAACAACAGTACCGTTCAACGCAGTGCTTATTTCTGGGATACAGAAAATAAGTAAATATTTGTTAGGCAGTGTTGGAATCATCTGCAGCAAGTCGTCAACCGAGTACAATGGAAACACAGGGGCAGAAACAAATGCAAGACTGGTGACAATTGCGGCTACCTTTTGAACGGCTGCTTCATTCGCCTTCTGGTACCCCCTTGCAGCATCCCCACAAACTTTACGAAAAGATAGACTCATAGATTTTCTCTACTGCCCGCACTCATTTTACCGGGTTTGCTCCGCCTCATACGGCAGGAGTGACATCGCTTGTAGTATTACCATGATGTGTCCAGTCTGTAAGATCCGTGCGCGACGAGCAAGCGTTATCAATGCCAGAATTCTATCGGCGCATTCAATTTCTTTCGTGGCTACGTGGCTTGCGGGGAAGATATCGGAGATGATCTGCGATGGGTTTTCTTCAGTTAAATAAGGGAGGCTCGGATAACTCGCTTGTAGTGCTAGCATATTCCTTGTCTGCAAGATCACTGCGCCTGCAACAAGCATTATAACGGCCGAAATTCACAAATATGAACGAAACTACAGAGAAGCGACAACACCCGATGACGACCCGGGTAAGTATACCTAATCCTGTGACACTCTACAGTGTCTCTTTTGATAGCGCGGTGGCGCGTGCCTGTTCTTTTTAAGGTCCACGGTTCGATTAACATCAGAAAACTTCTTTTGCGGTAAGGGTTTGATCACCCTGTTCTTTTACCAGGCTACACATTCGGCACCACCATTCGTAATCCCAGAGCCATAGAATTGTATCCATCTAAATACACAAAAATAAATAAAAGAAATGAATAAAATAAATAAAGAAAATTAGATTGGAAAGCCCACAGTGGAAGAGTTTGTTGGAAACTTGCATCTATATGCTTTATACTACTGACCGTTAGCACTTATTTTAGCTGTCTTATAATAAAACACATTTATTTTACCCTGTTCCGCTGTTACCTAACTTACTGTTGCGAATCATGGGAATTTACATTAAGAACACACCTCGAACCTCTGGTTCTACTGAACAAGCGTGCTTTAGGCACCATACCTTTCTCACCCTGGTGCGCATCAAATGCCCGGCTATTTTACGACCTACAGACTCTTCCCTTGACACTCCCAGCTGAAATGAAAGTTTCAATCATAATAAATAAGGTTATATACAATATTTACCCATTGTCAGTCGATCTGTTTACAATTGGAATATTTAGATGACGCGAAATGCAGACGCAGTTCGTTCCTTGCTGCCATTGCGGCCTCCCCATCTGTCATTCACCACCGCCGCCACCGGGGTCTCTCAACCGAGATCGGCTCAGAAGACCCGTCAACTTAGAAGAGACGTCAACAGCACGTGACCGGATTATCCGTCTTGGCGGCGCATCCACACGTGCGGAGCTACGTGGAGTGATTAGCCGACGACAGCGCGGAGGAAACAGGGGATTCTCGGCGAGGCACCCTGCTGGACCGGTTTTTTTTTTTTCTTCCTTGCTCTCGTTCGCCCGTAGCGCCCCCGAACGCCAAGGCGCGTTTCTGGCTTCTCCCTGTTTTCCCGACAGCAGTATACGCCTCGAGCGCGGCCTGTAGGGGCGCCACTGAAATCCCCCTAGCGGCCCGTTTCGAAAGCAGCCGCGGGAGTCCGCGTCCCGCTCCCTACTGTCACCGCTGCTTTTGCGGCACGTTGACGACCGAGATTTACCGTTTGCGGGCGTTTGAAGTTCATGTTTATGTGGAGCAGACACTCTGTTCGCACATGGGGTGTGTTTACGTGAGTGTGAATGTTTCTGACGTGATCACAGTGTGGTATATTCGGTCTGTATAAGCGCCAGGTGTGCGTGACAGGCCAGCGTCGCGGAACCGGCGTATCATGGAGCCGATTGTAGTTACACTGCCCTGAATTTACTAGCAGTGTCTCCGTAACCACCGGTTCGTCGGATGTTCATGCTACGGCTATACACTACGATGTAAATCAGTTTTGTGCGCTTACATAATCAGCGGAGCCCTCATGCCTGACAGCACGCCAGTTACGTTTGCCAATATTATACCTCAGATATTGATCACCACCGTTTACAAGCCATTCTGTGTTAATTTCGGGAATATTCAAGAAAAGTACGATCGACAATGCATAATTATATTCGGGGATCAGCACACGACAGAGTCGTCTTGTCGTGAGGTGGGCGTCCGCAAACATTCATCTGCTACATATATCCTCTGCGAACAGCGCGGAGATCGGCTTTGAATATAATCCGCGTCCGCGATAATTGCTTCTTCGAAATATCTTCATATGGCACAGGGAGCCTGCAGAATAAAGCAGAAACTGAAATCAGAGGGCCTATCGCATGCCACACTCTTCAAACGACACCTTTCATCGCTTGTTGAACTGCCTACACTGTATACTTCTAAAACTGCGTCCGCCGTACGATCAGCTGTTCGTTGAAATCGAAAAACAAAAGGAAAGTGAACGCGAGATTGGTGTGTGTGATTACTAAAACATTCATTGCTTGATTACGCTCCGCATTTGTGCACAGCGTACCCCTACCCTCCCCCCACCGATGTCTGGCGAAAAGATCAGTGCATTTCGCGTATAGTTGGTCTGGTGAGCCCTACCTGGCTTAAGTTTCGACGAACGTCTTTAGCATGTCAGAAGCTGCACTGTATTTTTTTTCATTTCCGTTAGAGCTATTTTGTTTCTTCCGCACTTGCACACTATTTATTTTCCCGCGATTCCATTAACTTGCCTTGGTTCTTGCTATAAGGCGTGTGTGGGCACATATTTAACGACGCACATGCTTGGAATATACTTAACATTTTCGCATGGTTTATATTCTCATAGAAGGCACAAGTTATTGTCCGGGATTAGGTAATCAAATCCCCGAAAGATATTTTTCTGCGACGTATATATTCGAAGCGAAGCCGCATTCATTGTCCACGCTGCAAAATGAAGTTGCAACCTCTCACTGTGCCAGTATCAGGTCTAAACGAGGCGACAGCAGAATTCATTTGTGCTTGACGTATTTGGAGATGACAGGGGTGATATGTTGCTACCGTCGCCAAAGCCCGGAAGAGCGGCGACGAAGCGCGCAGAACCGCGTCCCCGGGTAGCTCTTGCAGACGCTCGCGTACTCTACGAAGACGCAGCTGTTTAAGTGACCTAAACGTACTCTTTGCTATAGACGTCACCATAACATGTTTTTAGGGCGCGGAAAGGCGAACAGAAGCAAAACAGAACCAGAACACTGCACCAACCCCTATCAGCCACGCAGCGCAAATCCCGTCAACGCCGCGGAGAACCGGCGGCAAGCGGCGCAGCGATCGCGAAACTCGAGGCGTATAGGCTCCGGAACGATCGCCGGATGGCGCTGAACTCTCCCTTCCGCAGGAGTACGCGGGTGCTGCCGCCGCTTCGGCACGTGCGTTTTTCCCTGCGTGCGTGCTGCATTTCTCGCGCTAGGAAGCGGGCTGGGTAAAATCTTCTTTCGACTTATGAAACCGTACGCGTCAGCACATGTCCAGAAAGTTCGGTTTAAACGTAGAGTATATAGTGAGTTCATTTTTGTCGGCGCTTGTCTTGTCTGCTACGGACACGCCGTCTGCTACCCGCCGCTCGACCGGCAGACTGCCCCGACAATTTCAAGGGGGGAAGCGCGTTGTTCGGTGGTCGTCGGCTGCTGTCTTTTCGTCTGCAAGGCGACAGCTGTTCAGCTTGTCACAGCGTAGTTTTCTCTTGTTTGTTACTTCCTTCGCGTGTTCGCGCTTCGGACAATCGGATTTTATGTACTGCAGTAACACTGAGGCTTCCAAGAAATTTAAGATAAACGTGATTGATTATGCTTAATAGGTTATTTCTCAATCTTGAAACAATCAGCTGCATCTTAGAAAAACGCATTAAAAAGGCACAGGCTAATTAAAGTGTGCCCTACACTGCGCCGCATTTCCATTTCAGTTTTCCCTGGTGGAATTTTTGTTCGCAATGTTTGTCACCCGTTTGGAGTACAACTATGGGTTAGAGTGACCGTTCGCGGAAACAACAGAACAGCTTGTGGTGTATAACTTTTAATTACAATTAATACGCAGAATTTGGTGTATAACTATTTTAATTACCAGTATTTGTAAATGGTGGGAGAAACCAAAAAAACGAACAACACGCAGTCCCGTCGAGAACACAAATTATAATATTAGGAATGAACGGAGCTACTACAGCCAGTCAAATTGCTAGAAACTATTTTTATTTTTTGCCCATGCAAAATGTGAACCTATTGTGCCATATCTGAACGATATCGAACAGCACCAGCTAAACAAATCCCAAGTTAATTTATTATAGAGGAAAACAATCATGGGCAGCACGCATTTAAAAAAATAGTAGAGGGGAGGACTCGTTAGAACACCAGTTCGCAATTTCAAATCTGGGAAATGTAAACTGAAAGTGCACCATACAAACAGAAATGGGCCAACTTATTTCACCTTTCGAACCACAGTGATCCATGCATACCGTCTTTCCTTTTGGCGCGCCTTCGCCGGGAATTCGTAGAATTTAACGGATGGATTCTTTTCTTCCGCCTTCTTGTTAATGTCGTGGCAGCTGACCATGCAACAATATGAGGGGTTTGCTTGGCTTTCAGTTTTACCACCTCAGACATCGCGAAACGACTGCGGAGCGTCCGTGCACCCGATCCGAGGAAGACGCCCGCCGGCCCGCGCGGTCCGTCTTACAACCGCACGTGCAGCTCGCTGTGCACGCTGTCGCACTCCCGGATCCATTTCCGCTTTCACCGACCGCTCGAAGTACCCGTTCCCCGTACTCCGGAATGCGAACAAAGCGACCGGCGGCTGCACGAGCCACTTAAGCCAGCACGTACAAAGGGCGGCGGGAACGCCCCTCACTCCCCCTAAACCAAAAGAACGCCACTTCGCGATAGAATCAGCGCTGCCCTCGCCCGGCAAACTTTATAACAGCAGCACCTGCACGATGGAGGAGAATCGAAAGCGTCGTTTGGCTGCAATGGCTGTGTTTCTTTCGGAGTTGGACGAGGAGGAGCCATGTGCTACAAAACGGAGTTTTGTTGGGTGAAGGACTGGCTGGCCCGGAAATACCTGGGAATATAGAACCAGTTTTCCAAAGAAGTCCTCATCAGTGATCCTGATGAGTACCGCCGTCTGCTCCGACTTAAAGGGACACTGAAGTGATATGTAAACATTGTGGGATTACTAGCGCAAATTGTAGTCCGGAGTCCCCAGGCCATGTTTCGACCACTCTAGGCGCGTTTACGCGATTTTATTTAGTAGAAAAACTACTTCGAAAATGCTGTCCTCCTCTCTTTACGCTCGCCCATTTTCTGTGGCGTTTTCGTGTGACGTCAGGAGGGGATGAGCTGGCAATTGGCTGCGCTACTGCACGGCTCCCCGGCCTTCAGACAGAGTCAGTCGGCCCAGAGTTTCGTCCGCCGGCCGCCGGCGGGTCGTCGCAATCAAGGAGGTTAAAAAAATTGCTTGGTCGCAATTCGTTCGCTTAGTTGAAACGAAGCCAGGACACGTTTGTGAATGGAAGAATGTGCCTTTCTTTACTTGGTTTGTTTGTACACTGTATCTAGCTCCAAGTCAAGGTCGCTTCACACAAGCGCTGCACAAGCGCACATGCGACGCTTCGCTGACTGGTACGCCAGTAGGAAAATATAGGGCCTCTTGAAGGCGGGAGAAGAGTCAGCGAAGTCAATATAGGTACTAAGGAAATAAAATCAACTGATATTTTTACCGTACAGCGTAAAACTAGGGCGCGGAAGCACTTTTTTGCGCTGGGCGAACAAGCACAGCGGTCAGCAGCACGACTACGCATCTGCGAACGCTTTTACGTCTACGAAATGCAATTGCTAGACGTGAGCTACTGTGGAAACTCGGGCGACGCTTACTGCACGAGCATAGTACAACAAATAGTCACCTAAACTGCTTGAAATGACAAAACTAAATAAAAGTGTAAACTGGTTGTACAATATATACTCTATATTAGCAAGGCCTTCGCATCCCCCTCCGTGGCTCAGTGATCTGGGGCGCTAGGTATGTCACCGTAGGTGTTTTGCAAGTCACGAGTTCGAATCCCCGCGGGTGCGTGCTTTTTTTTGTAAGTTAACAAGGCCTTCGCATCCCCCTCCGTGGCTCAGTGATCTGGGGCGCTAGGTATGTCACCGTAGGTGTTTTGCAAGTCACGAGTTCGAATCCCCGCGGGTGCGTGCTTTTTTTTTGTAAGTTAACTTTTTTGTTTGCCGCCGATGTTTTCCATATTGAGTTCACCTTTTTTTGGGCCGCAACGTTCATGGCTACACGAACTAGTTCACAAAACGCGCGCAGGCTGGCACTGGCGCGCTAGCGAGTTCTCGTTGGCGTGCTGTTGCCATAAGCACCGATTGCTTGCAGGCAGTGGGCACAGGCCAGAATGAACAGACCCTTGGCCTGGTGCGAACACGCTTTTTACGATACAAGCATGAGGGAGGCAAGCTCCAAATATGGGGGAAAAGCGCATGACATTTGGGCGTCTGCGGGTACGCGGAGGGCGTTCATGCACTGCGTAGGTCTCGGCTAGTGAATGCTACGACTACAAGCCGTCCTGGGAGGCTTATCTTGTGCATTTTACAGCCGACAACATGGCAGAAGCGCGGTACGATGATTGCTGAGATATTGAGAATGCCCATCCAACAACGCCATTGGTTATGTTTTACAGAACCGAAACCGAAACCGAAACTTGTGTGATTGCTAACCTTGGGCATCGTGCAATCACGGCGCCCCTCCTCCCAACGTCACAGCCTTAGTTGGTGCGGCCGCCGCAAACCGCGCATGGTAGTTTTTCTTCTTTCGCGCTTTGTAAAATAATTACCGATTTGTCAACCGGATAAACGATGAAAAGTGTGCTAATTTGAGCCAGTCTACGCAGTGCAAGCAAAAACGGGAGCTTGACAAATTCACTTCAGTGTCCCTTTAACCATGACTAGTTCGAGCAGCTCCTTTGTCGAGTTGGCCCCAGAATAGCTCGGCAGAACGCGGTTATGCGGAGCTCAATCCATCCGAGGACTTGTTGGCAAGGGACCCTGCGTTACCTTACCACTGGTAAGTACTACGCTCGTTTTATTTCTCCTTCATGTGTACACCACCTGGAACCTGTGGGTAGCCTTTGCAGCTGTGCTGCGTACGTCTTGTTATGGCCAGTGACAGTTCACGTAACAGGGAGGGGGGTATAACTAGGACGCGCGATTTGCCTCTCCAGGCTGTTGTCATACGGTGGCTGGGTGGGTTTATTGACGATCTGTCCCTGTTTTCTTATACATTTTTTTCTTCTATAACAGGGTAGGATCACTTCTCTCTAAGCAGGCAGTTCAGCATTTGCTACTCCACTGTCACTGACATTGTTCACGAGACTTGCAGGGAGATTTATCTTGAACTCGAAGATGAGCACCTGCAGATGCCGAACACGCATGAAAGATGGGTCCAAATTATGAACGAGTTTGAAAGAAGTTGGAATTTTCCCAACTGCATTGGAGCACTGGACGGGAAACACATATAGTAATAAAAAACGCCGAAATCAGGATCAATGTACATAAATTACAAAAAGTCATTTAGCATAATTCTTTTGGCCGTGGTGGACGCCCACTACAAGTTCATTTACACAGATGTTGGAGCTCCATGGTCGCAAGGGGTTGCCGGTGCTTGGCCGACGACGCCGTTCCAAGACGCGGTCCTAAACAAGAAAGCCGGCCTGCCCAACGAGGCGAAAGTTGCTTTTGCCCCGGACATATTGTTTCCACCAGTGTACGTCGCCGACGATGCTTTCCCAATCGAAGGGAACATGATGAACCCTTTCGGCGGGACGAGCCTCACGGGGGACAAGAGGGTGTTCAACTACAGGTAAAATTTGTCAGCGCAAATGCCTATTAACGCATAATTTAGAGTGGTTTATTGTCCCATTTTATTTGAGGAAGTGCAAAAAGGTGGCCATAGACTTGTTCGTGATTTGCATATTGATGTAATTATATAGAACTCGTTTTGAGTTTGATTTTGAAGGCACAGCAACAACAATTTAAAGCAGAGCGAAATTTCGCTCTATGTTGAGACTACGGTCGTAAAAGCCATATCGTGCGCTATGGGCGTAAAAAAACGGCTTTTCACGTGTTCGGTTGGCTGAGACGTCAAATGACGTCATTATTTAAAGAATTACGACAGTTGCGACAACAGTTTAAACTCTGCCTAACTCTTCGAGCAATAAAATACAGCGCACTCTATAGAGTTCGCTGAAAGTTTAAAAGGTGTTGTGCCACCAAATTTGTTGCTTGTGCATTCTTTGTTGCAAACGTTTTGTATTACTTTAGAAAGCATGATACTACTCTGACATACACATATTCTGAATTAAAAAAATTATTATCGCACGATTCATGTGACAGGATTCTGTTTCGGTTTCAGGGCGCCGATTCAAGCAGTGACGTCACAGTGTTGCGAGGACGCTCTGCCACATGTGTCTACCTTGCGGCGCTGTGGTACGCTGCGACTTTACAGCGGCGTCTGCTCCCGCACACACGTTCTCCACAACGGAAGTAAACACGCCGACTGGTCCCGTAGAGCCGCGACAGCTCCGACACGGACTCTTTGTCTGCCATAGAAATGCAACTGGATATGCAAACCATGCCCTTAAAAAAGCGCTAAAAAAAAGCTTCCCCTGTCGCGAATTGAACCCGCAACGTTGACGGAGCGGGCGCGACGCGCGAGACCACTACGCCACCGCACAAATAATGTCCCACTGCGAGATAGCCGGTGTACTAGATGGACGCCCATCCTTTTAGTACATCGGCGACATCGGTGTTTACTAGCTAGTTTAAAGAATTCTTGGCTAGTAAACTGAAATTTCTTAACTAGCGCTTGCGCAGCAAGGTTCCGCGTAGCCCCCGCAATAGCTTATTGTCATCAACTCTGCTCCTTCGCAAATGCGCTCGCGAAAATAAGTGTGCCCGGCTGCCACTGCGATTTTGCACTGTAGGAATAGTGCTTGCCGTACTTTCGTTTTACGTTTTACGTTAAAAAACTTGGCCGATATTGATCTCTTATTACCCACATTACCCCACGTAACTCTTCTTCTGCACGAAACTGATATATTTTCTACAGGCGAGCCGATCACACACGCATATGCAGTTTGCAGCTCCGGGGTAGCGGCGTTGCCGAAGAGCAGGGCCGAGGCGTCGAACGCCAAAATACGGATCGCATTAGCGCTAGTGTTGATTTGTATGGGCTTCATGGACGCTTACTAAGTTTATTACACTCCAGAAACTAACAAAATAGAGCCGCATTTATTGCGGCACGAATACTGTCGGGCGCAGTTATCGCTTCTCGGTCGATTCCCGGCGATCGGTTTTGTTGGCGTCTTCCGTCGGCGAGCCAGTAACACTACGGCGACTTTCAATCGGCAGACTTGCTTGTGTCGCCGTCAGCGTAGTGTGAAAACGCGGTCTGGCAATTCGCAGGGATTTATACCCCCCCCTAACACCCCCCCCCCCCCCCCCAGAAGAACTCCGACACTTCCCCAAAAAGATTCCGCAACCACAAGCACCCTGCCTAGGGATTTATACAACACCCCCCCCCAAACATCCCACCGACACCCCCCCCCCAAAATCGAAATTCTGCATAAACCCCTGGCAATTCGGCAGTTGGCAGATGGTTTGGCGACTTGTCGGCGTCGCCGTCGTATCGGCCTAGTGTGTCTAATGCGACCAAGCGACCAAACAAACTGTGGTAACTGGAGTTCACGTTGACGTCGCTCAAGTCGCTAACGTGGTATGACGTCACAAACTTTGTTATTCTGGCAATTCACTGACGTCATGGTTAGTGGCGCTAGCGATGGGTCCCGATCTCCAGAAGAGCATTTAGGTACTTTTTAGAAGCGAATTAAAATATATATTAAGCGCTTGCTGTACCCAGCACTTCGTGTTGAGGGTCCTTGCATAAAGAGAAAGCCTGCAGCCGGCTTTTTACAGACTTAAAATTTGGTGGCACAACAAATTGTGTTATCTGATTAGTTTTTTTTTCTTACAGGCTGTTCAGAGCTCCCCGCGTTGTTGAAAATGCCTTCGGCATGTTGTCCAGCCGGTTCAGGTGTCTGCTAAACGTCATCAATGCCTAGCCAGATAGAGTGAAAGCCATCGTGGACGCCGCATGTGTACTGCACAATTTCCTCTCCCAAGATGTGGTGCGTGCTCCCGAAGGAAACGCGGACGTGATAGGAGATACTACCGTTTTTGGCTTTCGTCCACGCCGTGGACGCAGGAATGCATACGGGGCTGCCATACGAGAGAAAATGTGTGCATTTTTCAATGGCAAAGGAATCCAGGGGTGCAGGCCCGTGGCAGGGAGAGAGCGCGCATGTGGAAATTCCCGGCCCCCGCATGCGCCGCGACCAAAGCTTTCCTCGCAACAATCTGAACTGGCTGTCATAGCTTAAAGGAGCACTGACATCAATTTTCGGCGTTAATATTATTGCACAGTTCGCTTCCTTCACTCAGCAGAATACCCTGGGTGAAATATGAGCGGACTGCGACGCGAACAACATAGTTAAATTGGATCTCATTTATCGCGCCGACGGAGCAGCGCGCAGAGCGGCACTCAGCAAATGGACATCAGCGTGGCATCATCCATGGAGAGCCAAAAGAAGGGACGCGCCAGCGCTCGTCAAACGCTCGTGACGTCACTTCATGCGCGTGGCCCTACGAGCGGCGAGCGGGCGCAACACCTTCTCAAGCGGGCGCCGGTGACGTCCGCACAAAGCGGTGAGGTCAGGCGCCGTTCATATGCGCCGTTCGGGATGAAAGCGGGGGATTTGAAACAAACAATTTTCAGGCCGTTCAATGTAATTAACTATCGCGCGCTGAAGTATTTGAAGTGCTGTTTCAGGTTAGCCAGGCCATTAAGCATCGATAAATCAATAAAAGTGTAACATAAAATTTTCGTGTCAGTGCTCCTTTAAGTTTTTTTAACTTATTCCCCCTACTCTGCATTTGAGAGCGGAGACATTTTTTCCTGGCTCTGAGCAGTGTGATTGCTTTTGTTCCGTCCGCTACTGTGGACGCGTATTGAACGAAAACACCATAAATCAAAATAAACAGCAAACAAAGTTTATTGCCTATGTTTTCATTTTAGTTTGTATTGGGACCACCGTAAAACCTTTTGTATACAGCGCACACTTCCATCTGGAAGGGCACCCAGCTGGGTTCTGGCAGTCGCCTAATGTACGAAGCCAAAAGCTGACCGAACTGCTCCGGAGCACCGTTTGGCTGCCAGTCTGTTTGCATGGCATCGACTATTTTTTCCAGAACACCCTCACAGCTCACTCTTTTCATGGCAGAGAAGTTTTTGAGTTCCTTGGTCGCTTCGCACTTTCTCGGAGTCTCTGGCTGCGTCAGAATTCGTAGTCGGAGTGCTCGATGTTGTCGCTTGACTTTCCGGGCTGGAGTTCTCGTCTTCGGATAGCACCTGCTCCACTGGGCACTCTCCGAACGTGGTTCCCCTGACTACAATGCAAACGCGCGAAATACGGAATAAAAAAGAAGACAACAAGTAGTACAAAAGTAAACGTCTTTCAGTCATTACCTTTTAGGCCTACCTTTATTTGGCAAAAAAAAATAAACATTGGAATGCATGTTTACACGTATTCGCAACCCTTTCTAAAACAAGAGTACGTGTTGAGGTGTCGGTTGAAACGTAGCGAGCTTCATAGTAGCAATAGTTGACACGAAACTCGCACCAAAGCGCGGGCTCTTCGGCTCAGTTGGCTCTTCTTGCTCCATGGTTGGCTCTGCTTGGGCTCACCCCATAGAGTTTCATACAATCATTGTATGAAACTCTATGGGCTCGCCCCGTTCGACATGGATCACTGAGCGCGCGAGAAGGGGCTCCCTCTCTCCAAAAGAATCGTCGCTCACTTTTACTACAGTGAACTAGTTCACTGTACTTTTACTGAGCCACGGCTCACCTGCTCTTCAAAAAGAGCGGCTCAAAAGATCCGGCTCGCTCCTGAGCCACTGAGCGACGCATCTCTACCACTACCGAAGTATTCTAGTTCTTAGCAGTGTTGGGCGCGCGCGTCGTGACCGGCAGCGGTGGAACAAAAATGGGTGTCCCAATTCGCACGCCCCATGGGGACAATTTTTATTTTTGGTTCGCACGCTGCGTGGGAACAATTTCGCACACAACTGAAATGGAGGGGAGCAATACACGTCCAGCCTGTTCACTGTTCAGCCAGCCGTCCAGCAGGCGACTCTGTGGAAATGTGGGAGACCTCGTGTTTGTGCTGCTACAGGTGCTACAGGGAGGAAATAAGAATTATTTGTGGTTAGCCCTCAACGTGTAAGTACTAGGTAATTGTATCGGCGCCTTTGTTACTGCATTGTAACGCTACTTGTGATACATTCAAGCAGTGCTCAGAGATTTGTTTTAGTTTGGCGGGTGAATTTGTGACGACGGCGAATGGTACCGATGTTTGTTGTCCCGCGAAGGTTTGCGTCGTCTCAAGTGTGCGTTCGTGTTACGTGCCCAGGGAGTGTCGTTTTCTCCGCGCATGTGCCAGCTTGACGCGGTGGGCAATTCGGCTACCTACGCAAGTTATGTCAACGCCACCTAAAAATGCGTCATTTGGCATTGGAGGCAAGTGAGACAGTAAAAAAAGGAATTAAAAAAACACGCAAAATGGCCACTTTTGAGCGTTTCTAGCATACTGATGTCCGGCGTTCATCATCCTCGTTGCACTTTCAAAAGTGCCTTTTCGGCGCCAAGTAAACAAATGGTCCTGTTGCCTGGCCTGTTTCGTAACTAATATGAAATGTGATCGCTTCGTGGTTGTTGTGATCTGAAATGTTATTGTTTTTGTATTGTGTTTTTTATCAGGCGATATGCACCATCTAGCCCCACAGCTGAAATATAATATTAGTACAAAATTTGTAAGATAATGGCAGTGGTTTTGCTGAAAACTTTTTTATTTTCATGTGTGGGGCAACACTTTCATGTATGTTGCATGGTGTTGCAACATATAAACTGTATACTGCAACACCCTGTATATTTCTCATTAGAGGGCATTATTATAACTGTAGATCATTGCGTAAAAACAGACTTTTTGATAGGTCTACAGGATGGGACCCTAGACAAGCGCCCTTCCCCTCTTGTCTCAAAACTGTACCTGCGGGCTGATCGGCAAATATGCGCATGAGCACAGCACTGAATGCTGTTTGTACTGATTAGCCTCCTCTATTATAACTTTTTTTTAATTTTTGGTGTATCTGAAGGTACTCAGACGTACCCGTAAATTTTTTTAAATTTGTGTTGGGCACTGGACTGCTTTCGACCTCTTCGATTATCAACCACTAATTGTTTGCCACCTTAGCGAGCTGATCCAGGAGCTTTACGCCACTTGAGCCACCGGCATGGTCATAATTGTTCTAATGCCACGTGATCATCTTGTACAAGTCGATGCTTTCCATACAGTTCTGTCCAGACAGAACGCCAGCTGTCAGTCAAGTTCTGTCTAGAGGAAACGCAACTCATGGTGGGAGCAATCTTCCTTGCTTTTACTCTACCGGCCAAGCCCTTTCGGCGCACTGACAAGCCATAATCACTGCTAATTATTATTCAATACTAATAATTACAGTCTAACCTCATTATAACAAAGTAGTTTCGTGGCAGTAGATTAGTTTATTGTACCTGATAGGCGTTCTAATGGTAGAGGTAAAACTTGGCTCCAACGAATTGTTCATCTGGTTAGTGGAAAAATCTTATCCACAAAAACGCATTATTCTAGGCTTTGAACTTACTGTAAACGAGTTAATCCTTAACTGTCTCTTTGTGACATTTCAAACTAAATGAACCCAAACATGAGAACGAGAAATTGCAACAGGGCAAAGATCATTTGACAGAACAGGCCTGCATTATTATTTATTTGAAGGAGGACTTGATCATACAGCCGATATTGCGTGCAACTCTTGCAGTTCCACTTTCCGGCACTGAAATGCTACGTGACCAACCAAAGTTTGTATTTAGTTCGTTATACCCGATAATTTGCTATATTAGTGTTCATTATAATGAGGTTCAACAGTAAAAATGATTGGACTAACGCTAGCTCAGTCCAAACGGGACTCCAAACCGCTACCCATGCCCGCTTCGCAACAGCAACAGCAGTGTTTCTTGATATTCACTCAAACTGCCAAAATGCGTCCCTTCACTGACTAGCCAGGGTCCCTGTTAATTAATAATTATTGTTATTATTGATGATTGGACTGACTGTGGCTTATTCCGGGTGGAACTCCAAGCTGCTACCGTACGCCCATTTCACAATACAAAGCAAGAGCTGTCTGCCATGATTTTACCCAACTGGCAAAACCACTTCCATTCACTGACTAGCCTGAGCCACTGTTATTAATAAAGACAGATGATTGCACATAACTGTTGCGATGGCTACGTCAGTCTTAACTTCAGTAAGCAATAGCGGTTTGGCCAGTTGTGTAAAAATCGAGACCGACTGCTCTCACTACGTGAATTGTAAAGCGCGCATTAAGTATAGCTATTACAAAACGCTATCCACGGGCATGCACACACTAAAGGAAAACTTGTGAAGATTCGAATGCATCTGAGTTCAACCTAGTGCTCCAAACTACCTTTAAAAAATTTTGCATGCAGCTTTCCCGCTCATGGCAGTCCTTTCAACAGTGATTACTCTGTAGTTATTTATCGAAATGTTAATTTTTTTGCGCAGCTAACATTGGGGGGCAAAACTTGCTTTGTGCAAAGTTTCAAGTCTCGCACGTTGTGCGACTAGGTTCCTGAGTCATGGAAACTATCCCATAGAAATGCATGGGGAGTAAGATTTGACAGCGAATTACACAAAAGTATTCAGAATCCTGGACAATTATTTTACTGTTTTCATCGTCACATTGACTTCTTGCTTTATGCCAAATATCACTTTCTTGAAGTGGTTTTGCTAGGTTCCTGAGAGGTCGGAATTTTGAGCGAGAAAGCTGGGTATGTCTGACGTATCCTTAAGAAATTTTGCGGGCATGCCTGCTGTACCTTTAAAAAGTGTTTAATTTTCTGCCCCTCCCACCTACTGACACAAAGATCAACTTGCCAGAGCTTTTCCACTAGATGACCTGCTTATTTTCGTCCATTAAATACTCTTATTGTTGTCCTGCATGCATGCACATTTTAGGTGAAAGATCGGTGTTTCTGACCCTGTTGCTTGGACAGCTTAAGTGGTTTAGCTGAACATTTTGAGTATGGGCGCTCATATTTTTTTCCTTTTACAGATTTTCGTTTTCTTGTGTAATGCATAAATTTAAATTCATTAGGCTGCTGTTCTTCGCCATGGTTGAATTTTCTTCATATGCAGGCTGTCCCTGTCGACGTTTGCTTCAGCGAACGAAGGAGGGCCATCGTTGTGGCTGGTTTTATGAAAAACAGCTAATTCAGTGCCTTCAATTAATTCATTCACAAGAAGCTACTGTGTGTTTTATAATATCTTTGAGGTGAGGTTTTTCAGCAGAGGTGGAATTTCGTCATTGGGGCATTCCTTCCTCTCAAACTTGCATGCTGAAAAAGTGTGGTGTGCGCTATAAACTGCAGGGACCGCACAGCTACTCAGAACAGGCATCAGTTTCTCATTGTGACCACCACTTTAGCTGAGACTTTAGAGATAAAGGGCAGCTATATATTTCTAGGGGCAAAGATTAGACATATAGATAGAGTGTTGTAAACTTTTATTGAAGCAATAGAGGATGGGAGAAGAAGCTATGGGCAACGAGTGGCCATCTTAGTTCGATTGACTGTTGCTCGATTGACAGTTGTTCGATTGACAGTTGCCCGAGTTCAGGGCTTTGTGGTCTTTGAGCGGGTAATAGGAGAGATTTTTTCAATTGATGCATTTATGTTGAGCAGCTATCTGACTGTGGCTGAACTGACACCAGATTCTCTAAAATAATGGTCGTCATTTTGAAGTGATGCGGTATTGGTGCACAATTGCATGTGTGCCTTGGTTGGAAGTCCCGCAGAGGAGTGGAAGATTGTAGAAATCCCACAGTACGTCTTGCTACTGTGCACGTCTACTCGACCTTAAAACGACAGACAGAACAATGCACCCTGATTCTCCTGCTCTTCCACAGGATTCCCTAACCAAGGAAAACGTGCACATTAATGCCACATTGCTTCAAAATCACAGCCATAATTTTAGAGAATTCAGGCCCTGGTGTGTGGTGTTCCATTACTGTGCCCTATAAATGTAAAAACACTGCTTGACTCGGTAAGCTGAAATCCGGCATCGCAACAGAGAAATTGTGGGCAAAATGGATGACAGTCTGGTCACACACACAATGCACCCATGATCTTTCCAAGATCTCCAAATACTGTATAGGAAATAGGCTCTTACCGTCAGGCCCAATAGACCGTATGCGAAATTGCTTGGTGATCTAGCAACACTGATGTAAACAAGACCGTCGGCCATATTGGTACGGGCGCCGATCGGGAAGTCTCGTATTGTTTACTGTGGAAGAGCAGGTGACGGTAACGCGGTATGGCTCAAACTGGACGGCGTTTTCCGGCTCCCGACCGCGGATTGTGGAAGAAGCACTTGTATGCGCTGCCGACTGTGTCTGAAGGCTCATACCACTCGGGGTGCCGCGCCAAAGACCCATCCGAGCGGCAGCGGAGCAGGGCATGCCGCCTAGCCACCGAGGCGCATTGCTCACCTTCATCGGTGCGGAAAAACACGTGCGATTCGCAGTAAGTAGATCCTTTGTTTTTTACTTGACGCGAGTTAACCGGTATGAGCATTTGTACAGCACTTTGTTCACCGTTGTTTACCATGCAAATACGTAGCGGCGACCCTGTTGCAGTAACCCTGAAAGAAGAAATAGACAATCGCCAGATCGTACCGCTAGTGGGTGGATTAGGTATTTTCAAATGCTGTACAACGAATTTACTGGATGATTTTTGGCGAAGATATTTACGGAAAGGTTGCGGCCGTTTTCCGTGACGGTCGTCCGCCCGCGCGTTTGCCGCCAAGCAATCGCGCTTTGCGGATAAGTCAACAACTACAAACGCGCACATACGCCTTGAATTTTCTTTTTTCTCATTATTTATTGCGCATGTTCTGCCGCAAAAATCTGTTTGTGTGTCTTTCTTCTCCTTTTTTGGCGGTGGGGTGGCTGTGTTTGTTTCTAAAGCGCATGTTTGTGGTGTGCACGAATAGATAATACAGTAAAACCTCGTTAGCTCGAACTCACTGAACTAGAAGATTTTTTTTAATCAGATGGGTCATCGGTATAGCCCGAAAGTTTACCTGTTTATCTCGAAAGGTTCTGGAAGTGAGTTCCAGATAATCAAATTATTGCTTGCTTAAGTTATGACGAACACGATTATGCGGGTACTGGTATCATTACCCACGGTGAGGTTTTTAAATGTTGTACTTCCTTCTCTTGAAAATGCATTAACAAAGCATGCAGAGATACTTGCACGCTCCAACTTGACAAACAATTTTGACATCATTGCTGTTGGAGGTGTAGATTATTGCCCTTGCAACAGTGTTAAGCAAGACACAAAATCTGGTCATTTTGAGTCTGTTCCTTGCGGCCACTGTTTTCTGCTCGGTCCCTTTACCATAAACTGTAGCGGACTAGTCCTGTTCTTCCCTGAGTGATATTTACTGTTACTCTCTCTGTTCTTGCAGGTTGGGCCTCATCCATGTGCTCAGCAGCTGCTTTCGCTCCCAGAAGAAAAGTGACCGGCCCTATGTTGTGTGCCTCACCTTGTGCCTCACAGTGGGGCGATTGTGGAGGCAGTGTGCGAGTGCGGGTTGCACCCCAGACAACGCACATACATCCTAGGTAAGTGCCAGGGATGTCCCACCTGGGAGTTCGGGAACTCCCAGGGACATCCCACTTAAGTTCCAAAAACATCCCAAGTGATACAAAAAAAGACCTCGCTGGGATGTCCCAGACTAGGACTTTGCTGGGACGTCTGACATCCCATGTAGAACAAAGAAAGGAAATTTTTGGGATGTTCCAAAAAGGTGCTCGTAGGTCCTTTTCAGGACACGTTTGATTAATGCTTGTGGTTATAGCTCAACATTCCATTGCAATGGAGCTTTTCCTCCACTCAAGTGCACAATTAGAACTCTGCAAAACCTTGCAAAACCATTTTATTCGACGAATTTCGTACATAACCGAGATCAGTGGCAAAATCAAGCAGCACTTAAGTCTTAAAGGTACACCATACACTTTTATAGCACAAACAAAAGTTCTTTATAACTTGATGCATGACTTTACTTCTGTTTCTGACAACAAATTTGACTAGCTGAAGCAGAAGTGAAATTTCACATGAAAAATTTCTAAAGGTAGCACGAGTTATGTACAGAAAGATAAGAGTCGTCTCTTCTCTTTTACATGAGAAATGTGCCATGCACCTGAATAATTCATTTACAAAATAGAGTGAGCCTAATTTCTAAGCAATTTATGGCATAAAGAATAAGGTCTGAAAGTGCTGTACTTTATGAAATACGAAAAGGTGAAACATGTTACACGACACAGGAAAAGCACATTAGTGCACAGAAAGTTACTGAAAACCATTAAAAGGGCCATGCAGACAAAACACAAGTTTGGTTCATTAGAAAGATTGCCTCGATAGAAACATTTTGACACGACTTTAATGGGGCCATGAAGACAAAATACAAGTTTGTTTTATTCGAAAGATTTCGTGTTCTATAGTGCCCCAGTGCTTTTCCAGAAGCAAACGATGCTTTGTTCACTGTGAAATTAATCAATTTAAGCTAAAATTTTGATTTTCACGCCAAAACGTGTGTTTGAATGACGTTTGCAGTGATATAAGAGCAGGTCCTTCAGCTAAAGTTGGTGTGGAGCGGAGACTTGTTTACTGTTAGTTGACCTAGATGGCGCCACCACACCACGGAAAGCAGTCTTATGTTTTTGGTTTGTTTGTGACCGTATTTAAACATGGCTTGTTTTTATTCATGGAGAAAATAATCATTTTGTGAAACATGGTGCTCGCTCGACAAATACGGTCACGTAAGACATCGTCGCTTGCGTCAGTTGGCCAGTGTTGTCTGAGACAATTCCAAAACCCCGCAGTGCTTTGCATCTAAACGAAGCATAGTGCGTGCAGTACCAACAGCAGTACGCAGAGGTACTTCAATGTTTACGTGTGCTTTCCTAACTTCCACAGTTTGTCCCACCATTCTTACCGATATAAAAAGAATGTGCCCTAAATTTAAATGAAAATAGCACTTTGGGCATGCTTATGAACTCTGCCTAATTTGCATTTGCCGGCCTCAGCCAATCACACAGCTCGGCATATGACATCATAGGTTCTGCTGCGGTAAATGAGCTAGTGGGTTGCATGGCCATTCCATTTTTTTCCTAATTATGTAGCTTATTTGAGTGAAGTTTACGTTAAAAGTGGTGTCAACCTGATTCTACCGAGGCAATCTTTTGAAGGAAACAAACTTGACCTGTCTCCATGGCCCCTTTAAATGTAAACATTGCTCAAATAAGCTACATAATTAGAAAAAAGGGAATTTCCATGCGACCCACTAGCTCACTTCCCACACTAGGACACATGACACCATATGCACAGCCGTGCGATTGGCTGAGGCCAGCAAAAGCAAACGCAAGTTAGGCAGGGCTTATAAGCTTGCAGAATAAGCTATTTTCACTTAAGTGTAATGCATATTCATTTTATAGCAGTAAGAATGGTGGGGTGAAAAAATGGAAGTTACAAAAGAAGAATCAGTGTGTATTGCTGTTAACTACTGCGCACACTGTGCTTGTTATAAGCAGCACAGCACTGTGGTGCTTTGGGGTTGTCTCACACGACACTGGCCAAGCGGTGTAAGCGACATTGTCTTACGTGACCCTAATTGTAGACGTAGACTTACCCCATGTTTCACAAAGCAATTAGTACCTACCGTAATAAAACCAAGCCAGGTGCAAATACAGTAAAAAATAAAGCAAATGTGAAGACAGTATGGTGGCGATATTTAAGAGGATTGATGGTAAACAAGGCTCCACAGTCCGCTGCAGGCAGGACGGCGCACTTCAAATTAGCTTGAAGACCCTTCCTTGTGATGTCATGGCAGACGTCACAAAACACACGATTTGGCGGGAGAATCAAAATTTTAACTTGAACTGATTAATTTCTTGGCGAATAAAGCATCCTTTGCTGCCCGACACGTGCAAAGGGCACTACAAAACCCCAAATCTTTCGAAGAAAACAAGCTTGTATTTTGTCTGAATGGCCCTTTAATGTGGCAGTCACATTAGGCCGCGCGGCCACTTTTGAAAATTACGGGACTACCGTAAGGCATCGCTTTGCACCACACACATAGAAATCATTCGAAAGGCCAGCTGATCTAGTTCTGATTGATATAAAATACTAGTTCTTAAACCTACTGCAAATGAAAAAAAAAAAACTTATAGAATGAAATTTTGGATCACGTGTACCTACATTCGAAATATGTAGAACTATTCAACGTAAAGGGAGGACATTTTCTGTGTGCTTAGAAGACATGCCAATTGGCCACATGATGACAAATTTGTTCTCAGCCAAATAGGTTTTCACCTGTCTGCTAAAAGGCAAATAAAAGCTAACAGAAGAAAATTGATGGACAGGTATTTGATGAACAGGTAACATTACACGGCTTAGAGCAGAAGAATAACACTTTGCACGTGTTAGCTGTATGCATATTTTCCTACCTGTAAAATTTGACTGCATTTTGTTACCATTTCACGCACTGAGGTCTAAATGTGGAAATATATGTGCAAGCATACTTATGAGTAAGCGTTGAAAATGTGGAACCGTGTAAGGATGTATATTGCGACATTTTAACCTTGGCAATTAAAAAATTCCAAATAAATGCAGCCAAATTTTGACAGCAAAAAAATCAGTCTACACTGAGTCATGTAAATATCGAGTAGAGAATTTCCCTTTTTAGACTTTTTAGCAGAAATATGAAGAAATTTTGAAACCAATTGAATTCCATCATGCAGCCACTAATTGGTATGTATTATGAATGCACAGCAATCTATCCGATTTCTGTTGAATTGTTTTCTATAACTTCGAAAATACAGAGGCAAGTGAAGCAAAGTAAGATTTCTCGAGTTTTACATTTGAATTTGTCTCTCATACACTCAGATAAATAATGTTGATATCACTCAAAACTAGACAGGCTGCACTTTTCAATAGTAAATTAGCCATGTATGTGGTGTTAGTTCACTCACAGCAGAGACCATACAAACGTCCAAATGGACAACAACCACTTACCACACACACACACAAAAAAAAACAGTTTAGATTAGTGTCAGGAAAATATACATGAGCAATCAAGAAAAAGGAAATCAGATTAAACGACTTTCATATCATTCCTTGGCAGTCACTGCATTGGAGCTCCAAGGATCTTCTAGTGTGCCGCAGCTCTTTCTGCAGCACGTCAGAACTGTGTTGCTGTTGCTGTCTTCTTATCCTTTGGAGTTCCTTGTGGCTGGGGAGGCTTTCCATGGCCCATGAAGCTGCCTGCACATAATTTAGAAAACAACTTGTAATGAATTCAATGAACAGTGCAGACACCGGCTAGCTTGAACACTGCCAGTAAAAAAAACACAACTCGAGCATTACCGAAGTGTACAGATAAACATTTACCCATGGTGATTTCACACCATGGGTAAAACGGCATGCTTACGAGTACAAGCTGAGCTGAGCTGATCTCTCACAATGCCCTTCCTGATACATGCTCTCGTGATTGCGCTACAGTCAAAATAAACCTCGCGGCCAGAACTCACAACACTAAAGCAGCCCGCCGCCACGTGAAACCTTGAGGAGCTTGCGGGTTGTTTTGCGCAGAAATTTGATGTGTGATAGATATTTTGCTATTTAGTTCTGTTTCATGGACATGACCTTTACATTCCATGATTGCCCAAACATTTCACCTGCTTCAGATGTAAATGAAACAGTTTTTCTAAATAATTTTCAGTCGAGAGATTTTGAACTGGCTCTTGCAATCATGCTTGTTGGCACAACGCATCACACACATGCAAGCTACTCAGCCATTTACCATTAAACGTTTGTCAAATGCGCCATTACATTAGTCTTCCCTGGGACCAATGGTGCAAAGCACAATGAAATATAACGGAGTAACAATAACAAGGACGACACTAGACACGGGAGTCGCAGTTTTCTGGTAATGCCCACCAGGTTTAAAGCTGCCTGTAAAAACTGCTAACTGCATCTCTGAGTGTCTGCTTGCCGACAAGAGACTACAGGAAACTGGCAAAAAGAAATATAGCTGCTTGGCAGTTAAAGACTGACTGCAATACCTATATTCAGAGCATATCGTGCAATTTGAGAAAGATTACAAACAAAATGAGTGAAAGGTTGTGTTTACTGCTCATGAAAAATTGTTAAGGCTTTTTAAGAGTAACCGCACTGTGAAGTCAGTCTTCCCAGCCCTTTAAACATGATGCACAACTACCCACACAGTGCCCTTCTTTAAAACAGTCGTCAAAGCGGCCCAGATCACGTTGCCATTTGTTGCATAGTTTGCCGGAATTCTCTTTGCTGTGGAGGTTGTGTAGTCGCCAACATGCCCATCTACAAACGGCCGCAAAGTTACAGCAGCAAGCCACATTTAGATTGCAGCACAGTCATTAGCACATACAAGGGCAGGCGATCACGCGAGCTGAGTAAATTGAGCACATCACACACTGACATGCTATTCAGTGAAAAATGTTAAACGCGTAAATTATAACGCATAACGCCTGCGCTATGCCGCTCTATCATTTCTGAAAAAAAAAAAAAAAGAAAACGCAGTCAGTACCGAGGGCTGTCACTGGACTTTCTCACGCGTTGACAAAACCCGAGACGTGGTTTTATCTAAATACATGCGAGAAATGAGTGATTTCGTTCCGGGTAGCGCGGGACTGATGATTGAGGCCTAGAACCAGGAACTATAGCTACGCGAAAAGTTTTAGTTAGTCAAACTATTGAGGCCCAATAATGTCTCTTTGTCTAGAGTTGTTCTTGCTCGGCTTTCCGGCATCTGCGGCGTTTTTTTTATGTGTTGCAGTGATGCCCTTCTACACTAGTTGTATAATAAATTCATGTAAAATAATCAACAGCTAGAGGTACAAAACAAGTTGAGCGACGCGAAACAGTGCAGCAAGCGTTGCAAATTCTCCCGCGCACTGAGCACCCACCTTCGACTACAGAGCAAGAAATCATGCATAAAACACAAGAGGGGCATTGGAAGGGTTTAAACACTGAGTGGTACATATAAACGACTTGCAATAGTTACCTTGTGAAATGACGTTCCAGTAGCACGGGAGCACGTCGCACATTTCCATCCGCGGGCGGCCATGTTATAAAACTGCGATGGCTGAATCGGCTGAATGAATCAGTTTCGTAAAAAGCTCACAGACGTCTCTAATGGTGTAGAATAACAACGAAGCTTTAAAAATGTATTGAGATATATTTAAAATAAAATAGAAATTTTAGTTTTTAACTTATAGTTTGAAATATTGTACATAAATACGAAATAAAATGGCAACAAGGCAGACCCAGAACCAAGCAGCAGGCCACGGTTCTAGAAAGTTGCCGTGCTCAAAAGCAGCGTTTTCAGTTGGTTTAATCAGTGTACTAGCCTTTCTCTGAAGCACTTCCTGTAACAATCACGCGCTACCTGCGGGTACGCGAGGCGTTTGCTTATGGAGGAAAGAAAAGTTTTTCTTCCTCCATGCATTTGCTTTACGGCTGTACCTCCTTCACGCGCATTACACGCGCCTATGCGTTTTATTCATCTGTGCACAAAAACAAAACATTGGGCTGACCGAATCAACAAAAAGCACGCATGCGCTTCCGCATACATCCCAATCACAGCGATTCGAGGACATTTTTAGGACACTCCCAGTGCGGAAGTCCCTGGGATGCCCATAGGCTGTGCTGTTTGGGACATGGGATTTAGGGCCTTTTTTGGGATGTCCTTAGGATGTTTTGTGTTGTCTGGGACTGGAGCATGGAGTCACATCCTGGCTGCTGTGCACTTACTCGCCCTCTTGCAGGCCGAAGGTTTTAAGAGGCGCCACCGGAGCTTGCGTGCACTGAGCTGCCACAACAGTGGGGACGTCCGAGACAGCAGGGCATCAAGCCAGCGAGTGTCCAAGACATTGACTGGAGAAGCCCGCGAGAAAATGGCCCCTCCCTTCCCTTGCCAATGCGTCTGTTCGATGCACGTCGAGTACAGGAGCAATGCGAGCAGCAACAAAGTGCAGTGCAGGCGCTTGGGAGAAAACTGGGTAGCCTTGGGAATGGTTTTTTTGCCCCAGTTGTGCTGGCCTCACCCCCCACAGTGACAGAAACAAGGACTGGCATGGCACCTGAAGGGTCACCTATGAGCTACCAGCAAGCATTCATGCCACATTTCGCCGTGGTCATCCCGCGAGCACGCAGAGGCTGGGCTACGTCGTGTTTTTGCTAGACCGCGGCATGCAGGGGTGCGCGAATGCTTCCGTTTGTTCCATTTATATCCACAGTTTGCTATACTGCACGCGCTATAAATCAGCGAAGTAGTTTAATTTACTGAGATTTTCACTGTGGATACAAAAAATGCAAAAGCACTCAAGCTGGTGCGCGGCGGCCTGATGCAACTCTGGCCCTCTTTTTTTTTTGAATAAAACTTGAAAATTGTGTCACCTACCTACATCAATGGCCACTATCATTACGTCGGAGGCATGCATGCAGCATGTGACAAACTAGAGGAGTGAGTGTGTATTTTAGTCGCAAAATATTCGACAGTAACTACATCATGGCTGAAATGACAATAGGCACCAAGTTAACTTGACGTAACAACAAACCTTTCAGTCAGGCAAATCGGGAACCAAGGGCAAAAGCTCGAATTTTCCACCGTTAGATCATCATAAAACAGTGCACGCCACTTCTGCAACGACACGCGGGTAAATGCAATGTAAAAGAAACCAACAACACACTCCCATACCGTGCGCGCCCGCCACAGAGGAAATTTTCAACCGTGCCGTGACGGCGTAGTGCGGTAAGAGAAGTTTGTTTACAGCCCTAGGTAAGATAAGGGCTCGTGTAGGGTCTAAGCGGTACCATTTAAAAATGAAATGAAGCGGGCGCAGAGCCACAGGGACGAGTAAAGAAACAGCCTAATTGTCGCAACGTGTGGTACTGTTTTCACGGTCGAGCGCCGCTGTCAGTCGCATGAATAGGTGGCGCACGCTCGGGCTTCGTTTAGAATACAAAGGCTGGACCACAGAACTCCAACGCAGCTGTATTTTCCATCCGGACAGCTACTACGGAATCCCTCGCTTAGCGAACCAACGACAAATATTCGCTCCTAGCGCACCGCGCCCAGCGTGTCACAAAGGTTGCTCGCGACGGCATAGTTCGCGACAGAGAGTTCATTCAAAAGCGTCGAACTTCACGTACCTTTTCTTTATTTGGACCGGTATTTCCGCATTGCGTGCACTGCGGCACGAAGCAATGCTCTGGCATTGTAGTCCATTACCAAAAGCGGCCAATGCCCGCCTTCTATGTTTTGCTAATTGGTTTCGGTTTCAAACGACCGTACCAAAATGGCGGACCTAGTTACCGGAGTTGACGTGAGATGGCGGGGCGCAATTTACATAGGGTCTATTGTTATAACCAATAATAAGAATAAGTGTAATTAATAAGCGGTTTATTTTACCATACAACATATAGCGAAGTTGATGGTGCTGTGACTTCATTGTTATGTCCAATGATGTTATAAGTGGGTTGGACACTATATATAGTGTTCCTGTAGGTTGTTTTTATTGGTTCGAAATAATCTTTGGCTGCTACAACTCCCTTATTTTTTCTCTCCAAAACAGACTTATTGCTGCTCCCAAACAGTTCAAAATGACTGGGGCTAACCACATCACTTCCAGTGGGTTCCAGTTGCTTTGAGGCCTCTGGACAGCTTGGAAGGTACCCCAGAGCTTGCGACGTGTGGGTAAACCTTCGAGCCAATGCGTGATCCAGCTCATCCCTGCCTGTCAGCCAGTTGGCATGGCATCTGGAGGCAGCGCGGTGTGCTTGTAGGCCATCCATTCAGCAATGGGACTTGGAGCAGTTTTCCATACTTTCCACACTGCCGCCTTCAGCTGCAGTAACCTCTGGTCCAGCTTGACACTGGTGACATGGCACAGTGGACCAGATCCCGGAACAGCTCTACCCCCTTCACCAGCCCCACCATGGCAAGGCACTTGCTGAACGAGACCCCGTAGGTGACATGGTGCTGTGTGGAACGCAGGGCTGGCTTCCTGAGTGGTGTAATGTGCAGTTGTTAATAAAGTTCTCATAAACGCGAAGTCTCAGCTGCAGAAACTGACGACACACTGTGGATGAATTCTCTGAGGTGCTGCTCCGTAACCAACATGGACTGGGCCTCATGCAATTTGCCCACCATGAGGCAGCACATGTGACCTAACCCTTGTTGTAGCTACCTTGCAGCTGTCAATAGAAGCATTTATAAGGAATACCTTTTAAAGAAGTCATGAAAGTTAATCGCGAGCCTCACTCGTTGCGGCCAATGCTGTGCTTCTCGGCACCAAAGGTGATTTTACGGTCAGTAATCAGTTCTAGTACCAAGGGCTCTTCAGAACTTTGAAAAAAAAAAACCTGGTTGGCAAATGTAACAAGAATGGTGTCAAACATGAGGAATGATGGTGGTGGCATTGTCTCTAGAAAAAAAGCAGCATTTTTTGCAATACTTCGGGCAGCAACGTCTGCTTAACACCTCGAATTTGTCTCCGAGAGTGAGTCTCTGTGACTGTGTTCTCTGTGACTGTGTTCTCTGTGACTGCACAATGGCTTCGGACAATGAAAAGAACGACAATGATCATGATGATGCACTGGTTAATGCTTGTGAGTAACTATGCATAAGTAATGCAAACCTACTGTTCCCTTTTTGTTTGGTGTCCGGCAGGCATTCAGGCAGAGCTGCCCTTCATAGCAGTTTTTTCTTCACATTTTGAAGTAAATTTCAAGCTGAAACCCATCTTTTCAAATCATAATGAAAAAAATACGATTACAGAAGATTTTGAGAATTGAATGTTTTTTTAAAAACAATGTGGAGGAGCAAGGTGCAAACTTGAAAATGGGGAGTAGAAGATTAAATTGGCTATATAATGTTTTTTTAAAAACAATGTGGAGGTGCAAGGTGCAAACTTGGGAATGGGGAATAGAAGATTAAATTGGCTATATACCCAAAAGCATGTAACGATAGAAAGGTGAAGCCTTATGAGATTTGGGTGCACCCATTGTGGTAAAGGCTTGGGAGAGTTCGGGCGATGCAGTTGTCCCTAGTTGACAAGGTAGTGACAGTGCAGTACAGCTGGTCAACGTCGTCAAGGAAGAATCATCATGAATATAGAGCTTGAGCAAGGGCCAAATTTTCACGGGTTTGATAGACACGTGGTAGTTGGGTGAACCGCTAATGACAGGTGTAGACATTGGGTAGGACACCGCAATGAGATCTGGCTGCTGGTACCCTATGCCACTGCCCTTCCATGGTGCCGCCTATAAGACAAATGGAAGGTTGTTCGACAGGCAGCATCAGGTACAATATGGGGGCCTAAAGTCGTAAGTACACTGGATTTGTTGCAGCATTTCCTGCCTCACCATCTCATTGCAAATGCGCATGTAGCAAAAAAAATGCGTTATAGTGCAGTATTGCATCAAAATTCCGCGCCAGGCACTTGCAATACATGCAAATTAGGTAAGAACACTAGACAAACCAATCTTATAACTGTTCGCCTGTCCCTCTCAATTTCAAACATTTCAACAAAGACGGTAAAAAGAAATGCACGTCGCAAACCTGTTTGCTCTTTGCTGCTAATTAAAGACAATATACCATTTATGTCCGTGTAGTTAAAGGAGCCATGAAGAGAAAACAAAAGTTTGTTTTATTCGAAAGATTAGGTGTTTCATAGTACCCCAAGCGCCTTCCCGGAAGCAAATGATGCTTTATTCACTGATAAATAAGGCAATTTAAGCCAAAATTTTAAATCTCCCGCTAAAATTGAACATTCCGTGACGTGTACAATGGCGTCATAGAGCCGGTCCATGAAACAGATACTTAGTATGTCGACTCCATATAGCACCCGCACGCGGGAATCAAACAGGAACCGGGCGACCATTTTAAAAATACTAGTAAAACCTAGTGCACCCGCAGCCCTAGTCATGGAATCGCCTGATCCGGAGAACAAAACTCTCGCCGAGGAGCTCGGGCTTGCATTTAACAACCTCACACCACAATAACGCTCAATGCTTCTAAGTGCACGAGCGGCAAGAGTTGTGGGATACGCGGTGGACGGGAAAGCGACCATTCCGCGATAGCCACAACAGACGAACGCCCAGCCGTCGGCACCGCTGCCTCGTCAGCCCCGTCGCGACGGACGAATATAGACTGGTACGTATTTGCCGTATTTTGATTACGGTTAATAATAGTTCAATTTCAGTAGCAGTATCACTTATGCCAGTTGGCCGGTGTCGTGTATGGAAAGCCGTTCGCGCGAGCTCTCTGCTTCGACCAGAAAGATACGAGCGTCAATGCGCGGTGTTTACGGCATTTTTTTCCCCAAGGTCAGAGCGATTTGACGAAGTCGGCAACGAGCGCCAGCATGTTCCAGGAGTGAGCTAACGTAAGGGTCCCTGCCGTAACTGAACAAACTGAAGTTTTCAGTGGTTGTAAACTGGAAACGAGCTCGTAACGACAGCAGCAAACCAACACCATTCGAAACTTACGCGACGACTGGCACTATCTCGTCGCTTCTTGCTGTTCCTTACTCCCCTCGTTTCTATATTTACCTTTGCTGGTTGGCGATATGACGGCCAACCTCCTGTGAAGGGATTACGATATGAAGCAAGGTCGCGGCTGTGCGTGCTGGAACGGTTCGTTGGCCCCGAAGAGCCTCTAACCCGAAAATTCGTCTGCGCGACGGCGAGATGTCGAGCTCGGCCGGCGCGCTAGTTTCGTACGCATTGGCGCACACGCTTGCGAGTTCGTTCGGACCTTCAACCGTTTACTCCACCGTTCTTTGTCATAAAAAGAATGTGCAGTATGTTTCACGGGCATTTAGCTCGCTATGCAAGCTGTAAGCCCTGCTTAACATGCGTTTGCTTTTGCCGGCCTCCGCCAATCGCAGAGCTTAGCCCATGTGACGGCATAGGTTCTGTTGCGGGAAATGAGCTGGTGGGTCGCATGACCATTCCCGTTTTTCCTAATTATGTAGCTTATTTGAGCGAAGTTTGCGTTATAAGTGGTGTCGTTATGGTTCTAACGAGGCAATCTTTCAAATGAACCAAACTTGTGTTTTCTCTTCATGGCTCCTTTAATATACTGGTTACACTAAAATGTGTGCAGGGCCGCTCCCCCTTGCTGGTTTACAATTTCCCCTATCCCTCTGTAGATATCCACAAATCTAATGGTCCTGTGCATGAAGTATTAGCTGTGAGTAAATGCATTAGCTCCAGTTGGTTCTACCATATTGAACGCAATGACACGACAGCGGTGCTTCCTTGGCGAAAAGAACCTGCCAAATTCTAACCTCTATTACTAAAAATATTTCCTACCAACACAATAGATATTTGGATTCAGCAAGCTGACACCAAAGCCACAAAATTTTGATACATCTTTCACATTAAAGTTTCTTCTATTTATTCCTACCTAACTGTGGCTTTAAAACGTTGAGAAGTTCGTGTTCTGCAAAAATTTCCGCCCCCCCCCCCCCATTTCGTGTCTCTAAAAGACATATGGTAAACAAAACACACAATGTAAAATCAATATGTACCACCGCAGCATCTTGGACGTGCAGCTGTACTCACATAAAGTATCCAGCGCTCTATTTCTAGAAATATGCATATTGGAATGAGCAGCACTTGACCGCTGAACACGATGGTTCTCCGAGAACTGCTCATCGGTCGCAGATGATAGAGCCCAGAAAAACTACAGGGGCAGAGATTTTCCCGGTGGAGCAACATCAGAATGCCTACCGGAATTACAAAATGGAAAAAATAAACGACGGAGCTCAGTCAGCTTCAACACTGAACTCACCGAAACACAATTCAAGCATTCAACCAAGCACAACTCGACGTGTGGCCCCGCGGATCCAACATGTTTACCAACGTGTTTATAAAATTTATTGCTGCAACTAATAAACTATTGAGCTACTTACTAACACACACTAGCCAACAGCAATGCGGGCAGCTTGATAATCCTAAGCTTGAGGTATGCCAATACAGACCAGAGTGGTTCGAAAGGGACACCGCAAGCCGCGCTGGTAGCGAACCAGGCGAAGCGGGTGAAGGCTCAAAGGCGTGCAAACAATTTTTATTTTTTGTTGGCACGCGGCGTGTAAAATAAAAATAAAAATTGTTCGCACGGGGCGTGCGAATTAGGACACCTGCTCGGTGTTCGTTTTGCCGAAACCTAAACTGACACGAATAAACGACGCCGTAAATGAGTGTTTACGCTGCCGATCAACCGTCTAATGTGCCATTGTAGGATTAATAGGCTGGTAGGCACCCATAGCAGTGAAAACACGTAACAGGAAAGTTATCCGCGCTAGGCGGGCTCACGATTTTAAAAGTTCTCGCGCTAGGCGTGCGAATAGGGACAGCCCTCTTGAGCAGAGTTACCGCATGCAGCGCCTCTGGTCTCATGCGGCACTCCACCGACTAAGCGTAGAGACGGCTCGCCACACTATGCTGTGTATTCCTGCTGTTGTCACAATTCATGGAGGAAAGTCACAATTGTTTGCTAAGTGCTGAATTTTCTCGAGCGTAATCCGTGGTTCTGCGCCGCATCCCGTTTCTTGTGCCTCATTTTCATTCTGCCGGCCCTGCGTGCGTGAAAGTCGTTTGCGCCGGAAAGTGCAGTTCGCAAAAATGCAGCCCAGGGAGCGGACTACCGCTGTGTCCGTGCTTGTCAAGACGGCCGGAGGATCTCGTGAGCTACTGGGAAATCATCTTTGTGGGCCTCGCAGCAGCCCCTGAGCAGGTCTGGCTGCCTGCACTCGTCGCGTTTGTCGTGCCTTCTGCTTTGCGGTCTGTGCCGAACCTCTGTTCCCGCATCGGACGGCCCGAGCCGACTTCATCGAGCAGCTCATCTGCCTTCGTCAACTACACGAATACGTGCCGACGTCCCGGGGGCCACCTTTCGACCGGCGGGTTCGTAGAACGGAGTGGCATACATCAGGAGTATACCACAGACGATGGTCGAGGTGAGATGACGCCGTTTTCGTTCTGAGTGCCACACTTGGGCAATTTTACGCGAGCCATGCTAATTAAACCCGGCCCGCTCAGTTATTTTAAGGGCGCTTTCGAACCAAAGTTATAATTCAGCGCCCAGAAACTAACGCAAATATCCCCTGAAGATCTACTTCACAATAAAACGACACCTGTGCCTATGTGATAATTTTTACAGAGCAAAACGCGCGGAATGCTTAAGCGAATAGAACATATTAATCTGCAGATTTTGTAACAGAGGACGCCTCTGACTGCTGTGCAAAGCAGCAAGCGACGTCTTCACGAAGTCTCATGTGCAAAGAGGAAGCGCACGTTCTCGCTGCTTCAGCCTCTTTTCCACTCAGTTATCTTGTGCTTGGAGCATTCAAAAGAATGCAAGGTTTGAGCAGTAGCCCTTTACAGCTGTAATGAAGACAAAGTACAGCTTTGCTCACTTTGAAAAAACTAGGCCTTGGTAACTCGCTCAGCACCATTACAGAGCGAAAGCCGTCATTTTAAGTGGAACAACAGTAGCAATATTGAACAAAATTCAAATTTCGCGCTGCAGTGACGTGTAAGTGGAGTGACGTAATAGGGGCTTGCACTCAGAAGCATTGTTTTCAGTATGTAAATTGCATTGTTAGCACTCAAGGGATGCAATTAAACAGAACTAGAAGCCCCGTTACAATCGCCCAGTCATGTTTTTTTGGTGGTGGCTTGGGCTGAAGGTCTCTGAATGTGCAAACAATGTTATGTGGCGACCTAGAGAAAGCAGCTGGGCAGTCAAGACTAGTTCATACGTTTTCCTTAACATTTCAGTTATTTGTTTTAAATTTGCGATACAATTGGTATGATTGCTATTTGGAGAAAGCAGTCCTACCGAACCAAATTTGTATTTTGTCTTCTGACACTGACCAAGAAAGGAAGGCGGACTTGATCAGGACCCTGAAAAGGATGTTCCGGAAAATTGTTCAGGCATGCTGGATTGAAATGAGCGCTGCGTTCAATCTCAGCTATGACAAGAACTCCCAGTTATTTATGGCTTGGAGACATCCTAGCCAGTAAAGGATGCTACAACAATGACAGAGGACGATGGGGATGGAGCATCAATGACTGTAGCAATAAGTGATGTTTATACAATGCTACAACGAATACAAAATGTGGTGGCCAGTTCCCAACTTGATCACTGCTTAGACACTAATGCTTGTGTTGTTGTTTACGAGGACACAAACCTTGAAAGTATTACTCCTAAAGCACGACATGGTCCCTAGATCCTTTGCGAAAGCGTCTTGTGTATTGCACATGTTCCACTTACTGCTACTGTTATGGCATATTCAACTCCTTCATTACTAGGGTCCTTTGAAATTGGGATTAGCGGTTAAAATGTGCTTCACATTAAAGTAATCGGTCTCTTTTGTAGAAACAGGTGGTTCGTTAAACTCTGCGTGTTTACTACTTCGACACTGCAGTGCTTTTAACCTTTTCAGTGAAAAAAAAAAGCTTGTGGGACTTACGTCTGCAAGAAATCTGAAATAGAAAACATGCAGGACACATGCAGAGTGAGAGTGTGACAGATCCTTCAATCCAGGCTTGCACAGAAGGACTGAAGAAATGTGTGCATAATTCTTCGTCCTTTGGTTCTTTTGAATAACAATGAAACAAATGTTTAACCGTTGGGTCCCCGAATGCATGCCTGGTGGCCAAAAAGGCTCTGCATGCCATGTCTGCCAGAAGTGAGACTAGCAGTAGTGTTACAGATGTCTTGGTGTTTGTGTGTCTTAGTCGTTGCTGGTGGTTGTTTTTTCCACTTCCAGGAGACACACGCTGACAGCAAACAAACGACGTGCAACTTTCCGAGAGCTGCATGGTAGCAATGCCTGTGTATGCAGCCTCCAGCTGGGCTGCTTCCTGCAGACAAACACAAGCTGCCATTACTACCAGTGCCACAGGTACCTGCCTGCCTAATACCCATGCCACACGTACCTGAAAAATGCCCTTGAAGGGGCGAAGCCGACAAAGCACAAGTTTGGTTCATTCAAAAGATTGCCTCGCTAGAGTCATACTGACACCACTTTTAAAGTAAACTTCGCTCCAATGAGCTATATAATTAGGAGAAAAGGATGTGGTCATGTGGCTCGCTAGCTCATTTCCTGCAGCAGAACCTATGGCATTATGTGCCCAGCTGTGCGATTGGCTAATGCCGGCAAAAGCAAACACAAGTTAGCCAGGGCTTAAAAGCTTGCAAAATGAGCAATTTTTGCTTAAACGTAATGTGTATTCATTACATAGCAGTAAGAATCATAGGGTAAAAGTGGAAGCACATGTAAACATTAAAGTACTAGAGCATAGGGACTGGGCAGCTGGACGTGTAGCACCACCACTCGGCATGCCCATCGTTAGTGGAATGAGCTGGTGCATTGGACTACACAGCCTCCTGTTGTTTTTGCCGTGTTCGCTTCGGTGCTTTGAATGTTTTGGTGGTGTTGTGAGTCAGCGGATATGTGTGGTGAAACGATGTCTAGACCGATGTGTTAGGTTCTTAGATGCAGTAACGGCTACGTAAACTTGTCGCACGCTTCCAAAGTTGAGTATCGGGTTCAATGACATGAGTGCTTTTTGTAGCGTTGTACTCTTGGCTGCACCTGTTCTGAGTACGAATAAAGCTACTATTATTAGTATACATTTCTTAAATGCACTAATGGCCATGTAAACTTATTTGACGTTTCTATGTTTGGGAATGGGCTACATTGACATGAGCGCTTTTTGCAGCGCTCTGCGCATGGCTTCACGCGATCTGAGAGTTTTGGTGAGCGACACTGTGACAGCATGGGAGCCTGAGAGCAGAAGTGGAGCTCCAACATTTGTAGTGGCCATTTCATCAAGAGCCAAAGTTATTCAACCACGCAACAGCCGAAACTACAAACCATCCTTCCTCCCCTTACCGTTTTACCACTTGAGCGGAATAAACGCTGGCACCGATAGTTAAAAAACGTGGCAGTGATAATGTCAGCCTGTGTTTTTTAATGCTTAAGTATTCTTTACTGAGCACCTAAAAAATCTTGTAATGGCTTGTGAAAGCACCAAAAGCGCGCGATTAGTTGCCTCAAATATATGGGTGTGTCAGCCCGAGTCCTCCAGCAGAGACACACTTCCGACACGCTGGAAGCAGTTTGGATTTGGGGATGGGTGCATGGAAGTTCAAAATGAAACAACAAAATCATCCAGTCCTCTGTCTAACAATTACAATGGTTAAATGCGAAGCTTTCTTCGTGCGAAATCGAATGGGAAATGGTCAAAAACGCTGCGATCAAAAAACCAAACTGCGTGCTGGTCAAAGCTCAACTAGTCAAAGTGTAAATCCAGAAGGCAACCAAGGAAACCCACACGAGAAAGCTTTGCTATAAACCATCATCGTCGTTAGACGGAGAAGTGCATAATTTTTCAAGCGTAGGTGGCAGCTCGTAAACTGACCACAGCATTTAGTTGTGAAACTGAGTACACGTTTTCGGCAGCCTCCTGCCTCGCATCCTTCAGCCCCGCAGGAATTGGTTTTTGAAGACCATTAACCAGCTAGCCACAACCATTGCAGTTCTTGTAAAGCAATGATTTTCCACAACAAGCAATATTGTTCTACTATCATGCGGTAATTATTCCGTAAACTATTCCCGATGACTGCAGTAAGAGAATTTCTGTGCAATTAAACACGTTTCAACCGTAGTTAATGACGTTACGGAAGCATCGTCCATCACAATTTGTGTTTTGAGGTAAATCTTAGAAGGCACCCCCCAACTTTGTTTTTCGCTTGTGCACCACGCTATTTCGCGATCAACTGCCAAAGGCCAGCGCCGCAGCATTCCTGGATCAGTTGCACATGCTGGCTTTGTGGGACCATTTACCTGCAATATAGTTCTCGATACGCCAAATGCATGCAGGTATGAGAAAATTGCACAAAGGAACGAGCTTTCACTTCCAGCTTGGCGCATTCAGCGTCATCTGCTATTTGTAATTACTGAGTATGGCGTAAATCACACACATGGCAGGCCCTCTATTCCCGGCTGCGGCGGGCGCTTTTCTGATGGAGGCGAAAAGCAAAAACGCCCGTGTGTACGAGATTTCGGCGCACGTTAAAGATCCCCAGGTGGTCAAAATTAATCCGGAGCCCTCCACTACGGCGCGCCTCATCACCTGCGTTGCGTCGGCACGTTAAACCCTACAATCAATCAATCAATCAATCAATCAATCAACACATGGCAGGCCTCGTAAAAATCCCCTCCACGCTCAAGATTTACCAATCTGAAAAACGTCCTTGTGGTTATGTACGCTTTGCAAGCCACACTGCAGCAGAACGACAGAAAGCCGTGCACAAGAATGCTGAGCTGACCGCCACCGGCATTCCACTGACGAGTGGTTCACCATGGGCGGCGCTGTTCGCTGAAGCGACAGTGGTGCCATACAACGGCCGCCCAGTCCCTATACTGTTGTTAGTACTGCAAGCACTATGCTTGTGATAGCTGCAATTCAGTACGGCGCTTTGGGGTTGTCGGACACGACATAGGTCAGTGGGCTTAAACAACGTTTTACATGACTCTGTTTTTTGAGCATACCCCATGTTTTATATGATTACTACCCACTGTAGCAAAAGCAAGCCAGGGGAAAATACGGTCAAAAAAATTACACCATCTTCCCGTGCGGGAACCCTGAAGGGATGCAAAGCCGTGGAGTAGTAGCGTGTTAATTGGTTGTTAGAGTAAAGACACATGTAGTAGCATATTAAATGTCTTCTTTATTTATCGAGTAGTAGGGAACGTTTTGCGGCTTCTCGTTCTCAAAGCGAGGAATCCGCTGTTCGACACAGGTGTTTTGAAGCGTTGTCACGTTGCCGAACGTCATCTGGATTAGCTACTCGCCACTGGCGTTTCAAAGCAGCTTCTTGTTCTCGAAGCAAGGAATCCGCTGCTCGACGCTGCCGTTTACGTTTGGCGTCGCAAGCTCTCCTCTGTGCAGCCTTGTCTTCGGTGGTGCTCGCGGTTCTGACAGTGTGCTGGCTGGCGCTAGTTGAAGGTGTGCCAGCCAGTTTGCTGACGGAATTGTTAGCTTCCATTTCCCGTCATCATACGGCGCAGTACCGAAGAAGCAACTGAGTGGAGCACGGACGGGGTTTATTTGCAGAGCAGAGGGAGTGGACAGGAGGAGCAGCGCGCATGCGCGTGATTGGACAGCTGGTGGGGAAAGGGGAGAGGAGGAGAGAGAGAGCGCCGTTATCACAGCTGTTGTGGAGGGGAGGAGAGGTGTGGACGCTGGACGACGGAGGGTCGACTAAGAGATGCTTTGCATCTAAAACAAAGCAAAGGCTAACAGCGGTGCGGAGCAGCATGGCGGCCCCCTCGAGGAGGACTGATGGTTCCGCAGTAAGCGCGCGCCACCGCTCTAGCCCGGCCATGCCACAGTATGCTGCAAAGCCTAACGGCACACTAACATTCGCTTGAAGACCTGCTCTTGTTACGTCATCGCAGATGACATCATGAAACACACGATTTGTTGCGTGAATCAAATTTTACATGATTGATTAGTTTTTTAGCGAATAAAGCCTTATTTGCTGTATTAGGACAAGCAGGGGCACTATGAAACTCCAAATCTTTCAAATAAAACAAAGTTGTATTTTGTCTGCATGGCCCATTTAAGTGTATGAGACCTAATTTTTAATGCCATTAATTCTCTCCTACACGCAAAAATTTAATAACATTCACTCTAATGCCATTTTTGTTTAAGGCAGCCCGCACAATTCATTCCCCTTTACAATTGCCTTAAATCTGCCTACACTTGGACGCGATGGGCACCAAATGAATCCAACGAACCAGTTAGCACCAGTGTTGATATGGAGCTGCAGCAAACAGATTCTTTGTGCCTCTTTGCAACCTATGTTTTCTTTCACAAAAAAATGTTCTTAACCCTAATAACATGCTTTTATCCCCAATAAGAACTTCTTAATTTCCCATGCGCTACCTTTCTGGAAGCGGATCTGCATGCCATCATTCAGGTCGTAGACTTCCCAATGTTCGACTTTCACTCTTCCATCCCTTCAACGATGTGCATCCTTACAGACTCATTTGAAGCCCTACAATTTCTCAAAAGTCCCACGTCGACCAATATGATTGCCAACAAAATCTTTCCTCATATCTCCATCCTAAAATCTAGCTGCATTGATCTTCTCATCGACTAGTCGCCTGGACGCGAGGAATTATCAGCACGGAACCAGGCAGGCCACTCGTCTGTACGGGAGTGTACAACCTCTAGGCTTCCGCTGCTAACCGACTTGGCTGCTCTACCTTCTAACTACCAGCCAGAGAGCTACAGTAAAAAAAAGATCGCCTCAAGGCCCACCCTCCAACCGGCTTTTTAACCGCTCTGCTCCACTCCTAAGATCAGCCGAAATTTTCAATCAGATATTTTGCCAATGCTTGCCTTCCCTAGAAACCTTCCATAAATGGTATACCCCATTACTCTCGCCTCAATGTCCCTTCTGTACCTCCCTCACACCCTCCAATCTGCAGCACCTAATTTGCCACTCGCACGCTACAGTACCTTCAAGCCTTCTCCAAATTCCTCCTCTTATGTGTCGACTCTCATACACTGGAACCCTTCATGCTGGTTTTTATTGCAGATTTTCCTCTAAAAAGCGTTTTAGTGCGACCAGCTTAGAGTTGTGAGCCTGCTCTTCTCAACTCACCCCACCCAGCCGCTCCCTTCTTCTCAAGGAGCTCACGTTTTTGTTTGAGCTGTCCGCCTCCAAGATGTCCTAACACACAAACACCCCACTTTCTGCTCACACTTTCCCCACTTGACGTAGTCTTCCTGCCACAATAGAGGCTATCTCCCTCTCTCTCTATTTTTAGTAATTACCACCATTACGCCTAACACCTTTTTTCCTTTGCATTTTGCCGTGTAGCACAGCCCGCTTAAATGTCATTTGGTTCCTTAAGGCCTAAAGCACTTGTTGTTTTGTGACCTTGTGGCACGGCTTATATTTTGATGTAAGTGTTACTTGTATACACTACAGGCTTTTTTTCAGGTACGCAGTGTGGTCTTGCATTCCTCATCAGCACAAGCTCCCAAACAGAAGAGAAATTTCCAGGTTAGAGGTCATGTTTTTTGCTCTTGTATGGACACCCTAGTATGGAGTGGTCAACCAGGTAAAAAAAAAAGAAATTTGTATATTTTCTTTGCACCATTCTGGCGGCATGCATGGTGATAACCTGAAGCCATTATTTTTTCCTGCGTGGAATACCAGTCCCACGAAGCATGGCGTCGATACCATGTGATATGTGCAGTAATTTTTGTGCTATTGACTCGCCATCCCAAAACGATTTAGGCAGGACATATAATAGCCTTCAAGCTGTAGTCAAGGCTGCTTGGGATATGTCATTGTAATCACTCTTTTTGGAGATTCATATAACCCAATTTTTGTGCATTGAAAGAATTCTATCTCTGATTATTGTACAACGGTTATTGCTTTTAGCTGCACAGACCATTGTTTTTTTTTCAGTTCAGGATGTGGACAATACTGAAGACGTTGTCTGGCATATATTCTCTGCTTCAGGAGATGGTACTGACATTGCGGAAGAAGCTGGTCCCCACACCTGCTCCTGCCCCCCATGTTCTGGTAACACAGGGTAGGTAGCAATGCTTGCAGCGTTACTGCTTCTCGGAACACCGTGCAGAGCCCAGGTTTAGAACAGGAATTTGCCTAAAGTGTCATGAATCTGATGCAGCAAATACATATAGATATGTATGCTCTTGATCAAAGGAAAATAGAACTTCATTGTGGAACTTTTGATGCAATAAATAAACCTACCTTTAATGTTGATGTCAATGACATATCAAGGCCA
This sequence comes from Haemaphysalis longicornis, assembly GCF_048455015.1. NCBI lineage: Eukaryota > Metazoa > Arthropoda > Arachnida > Ixodida > Ixodidae > Haemaphysalis > Haemaphysalis longicornis. Next base: position 99,393,406 of record NW_027526233.1, on the reverse strand, counting down.
GGATTTTACACATTCAAAATGGCGTTTTTTTTCGCGCGTGCAGTTAAACTGCATCTTTACAAAGTGGGGACTAAGGTGATGGGTTTGCTAGATCACGTTTAAAAAAATTTGAAACTGCTAAGAAAACACCCGCGCTGAATCAGAACTGAAGATTTAATCTACAGGCTGTCCAAGAAAAGAAGGGAAAGAAGCAGAAAGATAAAAACAATAAATAAAAGTTATGCAGCCATGCAACTGAGAGACGTGCCCAATTGATGAAGTCAATCGCTTGCATGGGCAACATATGTCAAATATTGTCATGTATTTAAGCACAATGCTGGTTTTTAAAGGAACGAAGTTTATTGGAACAAACTTGTGCTCTGCTAAGCACTCAAAGAACATGCAAGTGACAAAGGAGCACTCAACAAAGTGACGTGAACAGTTGGTTTTCAGCTACCGTAAAAATCCTCGCAAGCACCCTCCTGCAGACAAGTCGAGATGGAGTTTCGGTCACTGTTTGGGACAACCTTGTAAGTAATTTTGCAAACACATTGTTCAATTCTGCAGGGTCCGAAATACCATCGAAGGGGCTTCTCCCGAGTCTGTGCCATCGATTTGCAGTCCAAACCAACACATGATCACCCAGGTGTACTTCGTGTCTCAGCATTGAAGGTTGTCCATTACATGCCATCGACCAAGTTGAGGGCTCTCCTTTGTGTTGTAGGTACCCGTGGACGTTGCTGCTGGGGTCGTCTTTTAGTGCCAGCATGATGGTGTCACCCATCATAGTCGGCTGTTTTCTGCAACGAAGATCAAACAGAATTGTTTGTGTTTTCCTAGATAGCTGTGTTGTACGCAAGCATTACTTCAGGGAGAACTCCATCCCACACCCTATGTTGAACGTCGACGTGTATAGACAGCATGTCCGTGATTGTCTTATTCATGCATTTCCTTCGCCCATTCGTATGGGGGTGGTACGCTGTGGTTTTTCAGTGATCCGTGTTGCTGTAGCATAGGACTCCTTACATGAGCTCTGCAGCGAGGTCGTTCATTGATCCGTGATTAGGGCTTGAGGGGCTTCATCTCACAGCAAAACTTGGTGGGTGAAAAATTGTGTGCATTTCGTTGCAGTTTTCTTCGGAAGAGTAGCAGCCTCTGCATAGTGTTATGTAGCTCTGACAACCTACTTGTTCCCGGCTCATGATGTAAAGAATAGGCCAAGAAGGCCTATTCCAATTCTTGAAAGCACTTTGATGGCACGGCAGGGGGCTGGAGAACTAGGGCAGGTCTTGTCCCCGGCCTTTTCCTTCACTGGCAGTCATGGCAGCTCTGGAAACAATGGTTGACATCGGGTGTTAAGCAGGGCAAATAGTACGTCACTTTGATTTTTTTAAGTGTACTAGCTGTGCTCTGGCGTCCGCAACACGGGTCGTGGCATGCTTCCAAAATTTTATCACGGAGCTCTGCGGGGCTTGTGACAGGGTACATTAATCTTGTTGCATAGTGGTGTTTTACTTGATGAGGACCAAGTCTTCAAGGCAAAATGCTGAGATGTTTTGCTAGAAAGCCATTGGCACTGCAATGTTGTGTTCTTCGATGCGGTCGAATATGACATGCAGCTCAGGGTTGGCATGCTGCTTTGTGGAAAGGTTGCTCTCCATCAAGACACCAAAAAATGCGCTGGTTTCGTCAGACCGGTGGCAACAGGTCTAAGGGGGCACGTGATAAGCAGTCGGCATCCGAATGTTTCCTGCTGGATCTGGAGGCGATAATATTGTCGAATGTCTGCAGGTTTAAGCTCCACCAACAAAGGCGGCCAGTGGGTCCTTTCCGTTTGCGAGCCAATGCAGCCCGTGGCAATCTCTTATGCTTAAAGGGGTCATACAGACAAAAAACAAGTTTGTTTTATTCGAAAGATTTTGTTTTATAGTGCCCCCAGTGCATGTCCGGCAGCGAATGATGCCGTATTCACTGAGAAATTAGTCAATTTAGGTTATAATTTGATTCTCCCGCAAAATGGTGTTTTCGGGGCAACAGCAATGAAGTCATAAGTCCGTGAATACAAACGAACTTCCACTGCGTCATTTGGCTATGCAGCCTTGCTTGCTGCAAGCCAGTCCTCCCAGATGGCACTACCGTACTCATCCTCAAACCGTTCTCTCCACCGTTGCTTTGTTTTTGACCGTATTTGTACCTGGCTTGGTTTTGCTACTGCAGAAAGTAGTCGTTTCATGAAACATGGGGTACGCTCGACGAACAGGGTCACGTAAGACAACGTCGCTCACGCCATTATAAATTAAGAGAATTTTAAGAATTCTCTTCAAAAATCGTGCCGCCATTCAATGCAGAGTAGCTTCAAAGAACAAACAGAGCACTTGCTCGCTGCTGCGTATCCGGAGCCCACACTAGTATCGGTAGCGGAGAGTGACCTCAAGCATTTAGAACAGGGAAGGGGCCGGTTAGAGGAGGGTGAAAGGAAAAGACTATCAGTAATTCCATATTTGCACAATATGTCTCACCATCTGAAAAAGATTGCCAATCAGATGAACGTAGAGGTTGTTTTTTCTGCACCTAACAAATTGAATAAAATTTGCAAGTTGACTAACCCCTTCAATAAAGCACCGGTTAGGTGTGTAAAAGGACATAGGAGGCCGTGTGTAGAATGCGCAGTCAGTGTGGTATACGAAGTTCCCTTATTGTGCAGGAAGCGATATATAGGCCAAACCGGCCGATGTCGTAACGACCAGTTAGGTGAGCACAGACGGAATGTCAGCAACTACAGGGATGGCCATTTCTCTGTTCACTGCCACGACTGCAGCTGCGTGCCACGGTTTGAGCAATGTGCAGTACGTTTGAAACATAAGGAACAAAATGTAAGAGAAATATTAGAGGCAGATTTGACTAGTAAAGCAGGGTTGTCCTGTGTGAGCGTGCCGTCACTAAGTTTGTCAGATAAGGAGGCAACTTTTCTGCGCATAGCTGCAACACGTCAGCATTGGCGGTGAGAGTGGGAAGTGATTGTGGGTAGGCTGTGGATAGTTATATGTGCATGTATGTGAAATAAAACTAGTTGAAGTTAGCGCTGTGTTATGTGTCCTCTTTCATGTCCTCGCTCTTTGCGCTATGAATTTGTCAAAGTACTTAATCAGGGGTTGTCTGGAAGAGGAAAAAAGATTGTGAAATGCTTCACAGTTCATTTGTGTGCTGTGGCACTTGACCGACAAAAATAAGAACTGAGTGTTGGCTACAGTGATCCGGTGAGTGAAAACATTGTCGTTTTAAAATATTTTAGGGCTATTGTGGTTGGTGTTTTATTTGGAAAATAATTGATCCAAGTCCATTTGAGCAGTTTTGCTCCTGGCTTGCATTTCGTAATAACAGAATAGGCATGCTGGAATACCTTTTGTAGCTCTCTTTTATAGCAGTATTAAAAGGCTGTTTTTTAGTTCTTTAGGACAGGTTTTTCCAAGTAGACCTTTCAATAGTCAAAAGCATTGAGGTGAAGCAAATGTTTTTGCAGGATACTATCATTGAATCTGCCACGTAATTTCTCAATATTGTAGAAAATGCAGAGTAAAAATTCTGAGCACTTTTTTTTATTGTAAATCGAAGGCGAATTTGAATTAACGCTTTCTTCAGAAAAGTGATTCTAAGTTGAAAACAGTAATTAGATGGGGGACGGTGGCATCGTAACATCGGACAAACGTGTCTGGGAGGTTGAAGAGGTTGGTACAACCATAATCATTCGGGCCCCTGATTCGTCAACCATGCAAATAGTGAGTTGTTTTTTGGATCAATGCCATACCCATTTACACAATTCGAAACTTCATTCTTGACTGAGCAGGTTGTGTCTAGGATGTTAATGCGCCCATTGCAACAATATTTTTGTTGTCAGAAGGGGGAGAACGTAATATATTATTGGTTACGTTTAAGAAAAAAATCATGTCTGCCTTTGGAGTTGATTTCTGGAAAAAATGAATGCATCTGAACCACCCTGACGATGTTGCATCATGGTTTGAATGTTGGTGATGTCAACTTGATGTTGATGCTACTCTGCACGGTATGATGAAAAGCAGTAGGTTCTGTCAGTCATTATGACAATTTTCAGAAATGAAAATGATTAGAAAATGGGTAACCAGACAACAGAACAGAATGAAATTTACCAGAATGATTGGATTGATTGTAGGGTTTAACACGCCAACGCAACCCAGGCGATAAGGCGCACCGTAGTAAAGGGCTCCAGATTTTGACCACGTGGGGATCTTTAACGTGTGCCGAAATCTCGTACACATGGGCGTTTTTACCAGACTGTTTTCTCAGACTGCATGCATTGAAATGTCTAGTGATATGACAGTTAGAAAACGAATGTACAGTTCCTGGGTGCTAATTAGACATGGTGGCATGTGATAACTAATTTGTTAGCCTCGACTAGTGAATCTGGGAAGCTTTGTCATTGCAAATGCTTACAGCCTTGCTATTAGTCATGTTCCAGACTTTTATTATGCGGTCAGTGCAAATGAACTGCAAGTTCTTTGCTTTTTTTAATGAAAGTGCCTTTGCAAATAGCCTTTTCGTTTCCTTGGTGAGATACTGTTTAGCGTACACGGGGGTTGGGTCATTTTTCTGGGAGCTAATGTCCTGTGCTCGGGAATATCTGGCTTTACAAAAGAAGTCTGCTTCACACAGTGGCAAAACCTACCAAGTACAAGTTTTGTTGCGGAGGATGAAGGCATGCAATGAGCTGAGTTAAGGTTGCTTTCGTTGATAAGGTACTTAGCTTTCATCCCAATTTCTTCAAACATCACTCAAATTGGGCGAGTTGGTTTATAAGGAATTTTCAGCTTGAACAAACAACCACAAATGGCAGAAAGGAAACATGGGCACTGCTGTGCTATGCGTTGAAAGATGATGACGACGAGCGTGGGACACTATCACCATCATTGGCTATTAGAAGACGAAGTGGAATGAAGTCGTTTTGAGTTGCGACTTGGCTCTGGGTCCAGTTGCTCTACACTATGAAGTGAATTTACTATTAATAAAGTGCAGATACGTACATGAACCATTGCAAAGTGTTCAGAAAGCACCATATTTCTTCACCCTGCGACATAAGTTTTCAGGATTATCCTGGAGATGGTTCATTTCGCTTTGGCCAATGCCACGTAAACTGTGCTGATGTAGGTATCACCTGTCTTGTTCATTTCAGCTGCCTGATCAAGTTTTGTGTGACGCATTTGTTTTTGCAAAAGAATGTTGATGAGTCGATGCTCGTGATGCATGAGGAATCGTGGCAATAAAATGAAGGTTACTTAACAGCGTTGTCTAGAGTGGGGTGGCGCATTCCATTTCCCTGTCGTTCATGCACCGGCAGGTTTGTTCGCATTCGAGGGACCAACCTGCAGGTCTCTTCTATGACCAGGGCATACATAGAGGTCTTGCCGTCTTGCACCATCTTGTCCAAGGGTTTTTTTCAGTGCCCTGATGCCAGTGTGCAGAAGTTACTGCTGTCAGTGCAACAGTTGACAACATTTTTGTTGCTGGGCACCCTACAAGGTTATCACCTCCAATGACACCAGTAAACAGGCTGCCACAAAGCTTTAAGCTTCCAAATTTCTTCCAAATAAGTGTTGGCACTTTTTTGGGCCTTGTGCCTTCATTGCACCGTCGTCGAAATGCCCACCCTAATACGAGTTCCATCTCAAAGTGACGGACATGCATTCTTGCATCGTACCCGCCGCGGTGGCTCGGTGGCTAAGGCGTTGCGCTGCTGAGCACGAGGTCATGGGTTCGATTCCCGGCCGCGGCGGCCGCTTTTCTGATGGAGGCGAGAAGCAAAAACGCCCGTGTGTACGAGATTTCGGCGCACGTTAAAGATCCCCAGGTGGTCAAAATTAATCCGGAGCCCTCCACTACGGCGCGCCTCATCGCCTGCGTTGCGTCGGCGCGTTAAACCCTACAATCAATCAATCATCATTCTTGCATCGTAAAGTATTATCTTAGAAATCACTCGAATTTTGTTTCCAGCTGTATTCAATTTGAATTGATATCTTTTGAGTGCAACTGTGTTTTATACATGTTACTTGGTCGTATTTTGTCATATTTGAATGTCAATATCTGTTATCGATATCTAGACTGAGTAGGCCATTGCCATTGTACATTCACAGTCACACTTGACAGGTTTGCAAGTCATTGCAAACCAAGGAAGTATAATAAAGTGAGTTTAGTGGGATCACACTGACCGAATGGAACTGTTCTTGGAACCTGCATTTTATGCAAACAGTTCCCGAGCCTGGGCTTCTTCCACAGAACAGGTTGGCACCTGAATGCTTTGCAGAAGAGATATTGAGGTAGTTTGCCAAAGTTGTGTTCTGTAACATCTTGCATACATTGGTACTCCACAGTGCGACTCAAAAGATGTGCAGATGCTGATGTTAAACTTGCAACCACTGTAACATGAAGAGAAGTTTTGCCATGTTTTGCAGATTGGTAAACCCTGATAGTTTGTCCAACTCCTCATAACATATTTCTAGTTGGCCATCTATCTAGTGAATGTTTTATTCATAGAAAAGATCACATGCATTTTTATGACTGGTTGTCATGGTTAAATCTGAGCTGAACTTGGAATGTTGCCAGTGCATGGGACCTACCCCAAGGCTTTTCATAGCTTGTCAGTCAATCTGTACATTTGGGTAATGAATGCTATGTATATTTTCAGACACATTTGTCCCACTTTGCCTGTGTACTGCGGTAGTCATCACATCAGCACCAAGCATTTTTGTACAACACAACTGATTTGCTAGATGAGGCAGTTGATGTTTGGCTTTTTTGCATTATTCTTGAACGATTTTTCTAATCCTGTGTCTCCTTTTGCCCACTTAGGAATTTTCCCACCGACAGCAAGAGTATCCAGTTGGGGGCAAAGATCTCTTCCTGCCCATCCTGTGAGCAACGTAACCACCAGGCCGCTGCTGGGGTAGTGTGTGCTCCTGAGGCATCCTACGTCTGCACTGTTTGCAAAAGAGCTTTCCGTAAAAAAGACTACCTGAACAGGCACATGAAAGTGCACACCGGCAAGAAGTCACACATGCGTAGCACCTGTAATAAGAGCTTTCCACGGAGAGGCCACCTAGTTACTCACAAAAGGGTGCCCTGTGGCAAAAGTAACACCTATCAGAAGAACCGTACTCAAAAAGATAGGTTGCTTCCTCATGAAAGATTGCACTCTGATGAAAGGGCCTTCGTGTGTAGCATCTGTGAAAGGAGCTTTAAAAGAAAACGCAATCTGATTGTTCATGAAAGATTGCACTCTGGCGAAAAGCCGTATACATGTAGCATCTGTCAGAAGAGCTTTACTCGAAGGGGCCACCTGGTTATCCACGAAAGATTGCACTCCGACAAAAAGCCTTACATGTGTAACATATGCCAGAAGAGCTTTAATGAAAAACAGGGCCTGGTTGATCATGAAACATGGCACTCGGGCAAAAGTCCTTACATGTGTAGCATCTGTCACAAGGGCTTCAAGTATAAACGCAACCTGGTCTTGCATGAAAGAGTACACTCTGGCGAGCGGCCATACATGTGTAGCTTGTGTTCAAATACCTTTTCTCAAAAAGCCCACCTGAACAGGCATGAAAGATTGCACTATGGCATCTAAGGACGATGGTAGTATGCTACAAAAGGTCATGGATTGCCTGCATCAGTAGAGCTCTAGAGAGCACACCTGCAGTGCAGCAAACCGCCCTGATAAGGAACAGGTGCTCACAACTGGGCTGGTTAATTTCGTGCTGGACTTGAGTTTTGAAAGCTTCCCTTTCCCCTGTTGTCATTTTGACAGAGGAGAAGTTGATTATTTATTAGGTCTTCCCATCCCTAACTAGGTCACAACTACATATTTGGTTGGTACACTACCAGGATGGCCTGCAAGCAGATGCAGTCTGTGTACTGCTAATTTCGAGTGGACCACAATAAGTACCGCTTCTGGAGACATTCATCTTCTTTCCATGGGTATTTGAAAAGGACGTAGACCAAGGCTTGCCCTCCAGGCCCTGCACCAACATTGTACAAGCCAGGTCCATGCACTTTTTTTTCCACTCGAAGCACTCCTATGCAGATGCTGCAGGAAAAGGATTGAATGCTGTGTCAGCACAACTTAAAGCTGGGTGAGCTAGTAATACAGCTTTGAAAAACAAACTGCGTAAAAGACAGCAACGTGGAATAAGACCAGACAGCACAAGCCGCTAAGAGAAAAAGAACAGACAGCGCATCGTCCTGCGTGTTCTTTTCTGCAAAAGCAAAAGTGGGCAATTTCTGCTGCATTGTTAAAGACAAGGATTGTCCGAGGAAAGGGAGGAACGTGTGTGGTGTTAAACATGCGCAGCCTTTAGTTCGCTGTACGATTGGCATGGTTTACAGAATTCCATTCTCATGTAAGTCTGTGTATGTGGATCAGACATGACGCTGTCTAAATGTCTGTATGAGAGAGCATGTGTCCAGGATAACGAATTCAAATAGTGCAAATCGTCCTGCACATTATAAAAAGTGTGGGTGCCACCCTTTGTTCGATGAGACTGCGTGGTTGTACAGGCATAATGATCAGATTGTTAGGTAAATGGTTGAGGCCTTCTTATCAATGAACAATGTAACAAGTGTGTCAGCAAATCGTCTATCACTCAACACGGGCAGGAGCACCCGCTAATCGGCGCCACGTTTCCCTAATTTACGATTTCATTTTCTCTATAAATTTTGTTTTTTGATAAACCAGCAGTTGCGAGTAAGTGCTTGTGTGTGTCCCTCCTGTCTGTACCCGCTATTTGGGTGCTTTCAAGTTTTCAATGGCTTTATGCCCTGCCACGTACTATTTTCCCATTAGCAGCTTCTTCCCGTCACCTTCAATGTACACTTTACTGACGGTTGCTCCTGGTGCTTCCTCATAACATTGCCAAAATGACGCGTAACCTTCCCAGCCGCTCTGAGTCTGCCGCTGTCATTTGTTATATCATCTCTCTCTCTCTTTCTATTTTGGCTAACAATTTCACGGCTTTTCTTTTTTTTTTTTTTTTGCCGCGATCAGAGTGTCGGAACGAAATGTTTTTCATTTCGTTTTTTGTTTCCTTCCATAGAGAAAAGTTCCGTTTCGTTTTAGTTCCGGAACAAAAAATATAACGGGTCGTAACGGCTCATGTTTGCGAAAAAAAAAATGAGAACAAAATTTAAAAAGAAAAACAGAAAGCGGTGATTATTAATTTTTGGTAAAAATTAAAAGAGCACTCACAACTGCACACAAAAACTGAAGCACTTCAGACACATCTTATGGCACTGAACATTACCTCAGAAGCTCAACGTCAGGTGTCACAACTGCACACAGAAATTCAAGCAATTTTTCAGACCCATCTTATTGCACTGAACATGACCTCAGAAGCTGCACGTCCTCAAATTTCACTCACAAGTGCACACAAAAATTGAAGAACTTCTTCAAACACATCTTACGGCACTGAATATGACCTCAGAAGCAGCACGTCCTCAAGTGTGCTAGGTGAAAGGCGTCTCTGGTCAGATAAAATAAACTTTAACGACGAGAATGCCTGCTCCACGCTGACTTGAGTGGCTGGAACACCAAGGGCTACCTGCGCTAAAGCGTACAGTTTAGGTTGGCGTTCTCTGCGCTCTTCCCAAAATGCCAATACATTTGCGGGTCTCGGAAGACGCTGTTCCTTTTCTAGCCTTTCATTCAATCAGCCTCAAAGCATCTGCACAAGAGCTCACGTACTCGAATGCACTTTGTACTCGAACCGAAAACAAAAAAAAAACGGTTTTTTTTTTCGGTTTCGCTCCGGAATGAAATTATAAATAACGCTTCGTTTTCCTTTTCCTTTCGGCCAAGAATATCGTTTTTTTTCCGTTTTTCGTTTCCAGTTTTCATTTCGTTCCGACAGCCTGGCCGCGATATTCTTATGCTCTTGGCACAGAAGCGACATTTTCTGTTCATACACCCATGACGCTGCACTAAGCTAGTGATGCAGGCACATGACATACTTGCGAGATTAACGCTATCAAACACATCCGTACTTACGTTCGAGACACCGCACACAGATCGAGGACTGCACTTCGGGGAGTACACGCCATCCGTTCGACCAGCCTTCAGCAATGTCACGGCCTCCTACACAAAAGGAACAACAATGAAATGCTCGAAAGTGCGGTCAGAGTGTGTGGCGACATAGCATTGCTCACAGCATTGTAATTTGATTTTAGCGTGTGCAGCGTACTTGAACGAGAAATACGGTCAGTGGTAAAAGACAAACCACGCGTTGGATACACGAAGCAGGTGTTGGTTTGCGCACCAATGTCTTGTTTGCCTTTTTCCACTGTCTCTCTTCCTCGTCTAAGTATGCAGCACACACTAACTTTTAATTCAAGATTGTACAAAAAGTATTATAGGCGCCAAACAGCACCCAGAGAGCGGCACGGAGCCCGCGACACCCAGCGCCCCCTTCAGCAGATATGCGCAACACTGGGTCGGTCCTTGCCAGCCAGTACGCTCCTGGCTGGGGGGCACTCCTCTTTTTGCAGCGCAAATGAAACAATTAGTAGCCTGTTTTGGGTTTACAATGAAGTAAGAGATTGTACAATGATCCAATGATCCTGCCACATAGTGCAGGTGAATGAAGGGGGATTTATTCGGTTGAACTCTGTATGGGTAGGCATATAAAGGCCCCATAGGCATGATGCACAGAAGAGAAACGTGTCTACAGCTGGCCTGTGGCAAAACTTTCTCAAGATGAGCATGTTTCACTTAAAAAAAAAGCCTAATTTATATTCAATCCACAAAAGAGGAGGCTTTGTCTACAAATATATCAGACGTTGCACAATGTTTCCTCGCAAAGTATTCCATCCATGTGAGTGCTCTTACGACTGCAGAACTACTAATTGGACCACATGGGTGTTGCATATGGGTATTGAATCCGAATGTGATGCTTCATACACTTAACAGTATGAAATTAACATTTCTTTGTGTATAGCGAAAGTGGGGGCGGCTTTGCCAAGAAATCTTTGGGCTTCCAGTACGTTAGCTGCATACAAACAGCTCAGTACGCTAGCTGCATACAAACACGCTCCGAAAAAAGAAACTTCACGAAAAGGCTATCGCAAGAAATTCCTTTGGGTGGGGATGGAGGGTGGAGTTAGCAGAACATCTGATAAGTGTATCGGAAAAATGTGCAGTAACTACACTTCAGAATAAATTCAAGTAATATTAAACTGGGTTGCAAAAATAAAAGTCATTTTATAAATTATTACAGAGAGTTACTCTGAGGGAGGTAAACATGCCGCTAATTTTTAAAATGAGTTTGCTGATTAGTTTCAATTTTTGCGCCACTTCCGGTCGTGTAACTTCCATCTGCCATGACACCTATATTTCGCTGATTTACAACAGTACGCAAGAGACAGCGATGTTTGGAGAGGTGGCCAAATGGGTCTCAGACTCTTGGGACTCCGTTTCTAAAAAAACAGTTGTAGCCGGGTTCAGAAAGGCCGGAGTGATCCGTTCCGCGGGTGGTGACGATGTCGGGGAAGAAGACATCAGTAAGTTGGAGGACAACAGCGACGTGCCAGCGGAACTCCCGCTTGAAGTTGCTCAATTGTTTGTTAGCGAGTCGGAAGAAGAAGACATCGATGGTTTTGCCTAAATTCTGTCTGTACACGCCATGTGTGTGTATCAATAAACCATTTTTGAGAAGTTCTGTCTAGACTTCGGACAGTATACGCCTCGAGCTTCGCGATCGCTGCGCCGCCTGCCGCCGCTTCTCCACGGCGTTGACGGGATTTGCGCTGCGTGGCCGATAGGGCCGCGTGCAGTGTTTAGGTTCTGTTTCACTTCTTTCCGCCTTTCCGCGCCCTGAAAAAAACTTGTTATGGTGACGTCTATAGGCAACGAGTACGTTTAGGTCACTTAAAAAGCAGCTGGGTCTTTGTAGAGTACGCGATCGCCTGCAAGAGCCACCCGGAGACGCGGTGGACGCGGTGCTGCGCGCTTCGTCGGCGCTCTTCCGGGCGTCGGCGACGGTAGCAACATATCACCCCTGTCACCTCCAAAACATCAGGCACAAATGAATTCTACTGTCGCCTCGTTTAGACCTGATACTGGCACAATGAAAGGTTGGCTTCACTTTGCAGCGTCGACAACGAATGCGGCTTCGTTTCGAATATATACGTCGCAGAACAATATGTTTCGGGGATGTGATTACCCAATCCCGGACAGTAACTTATGCCTTTTATAAGCTATACACCATGCGAAAGTGTTAAGTATATTCCTAGCCCAGCTGTGCGTCGTTAAATATGTGCCCACACACCAAGGCAAGTTAATGAAACCACGGAAAAATAAATGCTGTGCACGGCGGAATTAAGAAACATAATTCTCTAACTAAAAAAAAAAATAGTGCACCTTCTGACATGCTAAAGACGTTCGTCGAAACTTAATGCACTGCTATTTCGCGAGACATCGTTTGGGGGGGGGGGGGGGCAGGAGGGGAAGCGTGTACATATACCGAGGGGAATCAAGCAATGAACGTTTTAGTAATCACACACACACACAAATCTCGCGTTTACTTTGCTTTTGTTTTTCTACTTCAACGAACAGCTGATCATACGGCGGCCGCAGGCCGCATTTTTGGAAGTATACAGGGTAGGCTGTTCAACAAGCGATGAAAGGTATCGTTGGAAGAGAGTGGTATGTGATAAGGCCCTCTGATTTCAGTTTCTGCTTTATTCTGCTGGCTCCCTGTGCCATATGACGATATTTCGAAGAAGCATTAGTCGCGGACGCGGATTATATTTATTCTAAGCCCGTTTCCGCGCTGCTCGCACAGGAGCAGATGAATGTTTGCGGGCGCTCACCTCACGATAAGAAGACTTTGTCGTGTGCTGATCCCCGAGTATAATTATGCATTGTCCATCGTACTTTTGTTGAATATTCCAGAGATTAACACAGACTAGCCTGTGAATGGTGGTGATCAATACCTGAGGTATAATATTGACAAACGAAACTGGCGTGCTGTCAGGTATGAGTGCCCCGCTCATTATGTAAGCGCATAAAACCAATTTAAATCGTAGTGTAGCATGAACATCTGAGGAACCGGTGGTTACAGAGGCACTGCTAGTAAATTCAGGTCAGTGTAACTACAGTCGGCTCCATCACGCGCCCGTTCCGCGACGCTGGCCTGTGACACACACCTGGCGCTTATACAGACCGAATATACCACACTAAGATCGCGTCAGAAACATTTACACTCTCGAAAACACACCTAATTTGCGAACAGAGTGACTGCTCCACATAAACATGGATTTCAAACACCCGCACACGGGAAATCTCAGTCGTGGACGTGCCGCAAAAGCAGCGGCGGCACTGGGGAGCGGGACGCCTACTCCCGCGCCTGCTTTCGAAACGGGCCGCTAGGGGGATTTCAGTGGCGCCCCTACAGGCCGCGCTCGAGGCGTATATGCACGTGTCTAGCCCTCCTCAACGGTTGAAGCGTTGATAGGCGGCGGCCGCCGCAACCATATACTTTCGCCGCTCTTTCTAACCATCTGATTCACTATGAGTTTACCTAATTAACAAGTGCGTCTTGTACACCGGTGCGTCTTATACGCCGGTGCGACTTATACGCCGGTGTGACTTATATACGTTTTTTTTTTTCAGAAAAACTGTCATTTTGAAGGGGGTGCGACTTGTAGAAAGGTGCGACTTATAGACCGGATAATACGGTAGTGCTTTTATTACCTCAACACCTTCGCAACAAAAGTCACGGGAGAAAAATTTAGTTCCCTGAGGACACCCCTCACTGGTCAAGAGTGACCGCAATCACAACGGATTGAATAAACAAACTTTGTCCTCCTCCTCCCCCTGGAACGCAAAAGTTTCTGCGTTCATATATTTCCAACTTTTATTGCGATGTTACGAGGAAGGCGCAAGGAATAGTGGTGTATTAGCAGGTATGTACAGAAAATCAGTCCGAGTGGGAAGAGTCACCAGTCGGGCAAGGTGGCCGCTATACGAGTGAGAGCCAAATCCTCGTCTTCCTCCTCGTTCCCTGTCAGGGCTAGGCACATAGCAGGCATGGCGCGGGCACATAGCCCCATGGTCTCTCACGCAGGAAGCATGAGGTTTCACTACATCATCCTCGGAACACAACCCCCGGGACGAAAAGCACCGTCGCGGTGCTAGATAGCAGGAAGAGGTGTGGGCGCGTGGTAGGGCTTGAGTCGTGTCACATGGACGATATCTGACTGACAGCCACTTGGTGAACCCGTTGGCAGTACTGGGGAAATCTCATAGGTCACATCTGTTACCTGGCGCAAAACACAGTACGGCCCATTGTAGTACCACAGAAGTTTTTGAGACAGGCCCAAACGACGACTGGGGGACCATACCAAAACGAATGTTCCAGGGGAATAGCTAACACTCCTGTGGCAGCGATCATACCGATCCTTTTGCGATGTTTGGGATGCTGAGAGTTTTGCACGAGCCACTTCGCGTGCGAGTTGTGCCCGTGTGATTGCTTCGTTAGCGTATTCCGTTGCAGCCGGGCAGGAAAGAAGCAATGTGTCCATCGGTAATGTCAGCTCACGTCCGTAAAGATAAAAGGGGGAGAATCCAGTCGTGTCATGCCGGGAAGAGTTGTAGGCAGATGTGACGTAAGGTAACGCATTGTTCCAGTCTCAGTGGTCAGCTGACACATACATCGAAAGCATGTCCGTGAGTCTGGTTAAGACGTTCTGTAAGACCATTTATCTGAGGGTGGTAGGTGGTCGACATCTTGTGCGCGGTAGAGCAGGAACGAAGAATGTCGCTGACAACTCGGGACAGAAAGTACCAACCTTGGTCGGTAAGAAGCTGTCGAGGGGCGCCATGCTGTAGAATGACGTCACGGAGTAGAAAATCTGCGTCAGTCGCACAGCTTGTCGGAAGGGCATGGGTAATGGCGAAACGCATGGTGTAGTCCGTAGCAACCGCAACCCATTTGTTGCCTGAGTTAGATTCAGGAAAGGGACCTAGTAAGTCCACGCCAACCCGATGGAACGGTTCATTGGGGACGTCTATCGGTTGTAGCGGTCCGGCTGGCAGCACAGGTGGGGTCTTGCGCCGTTGACAAGTCACATGCGCGGACGTAGCGGTGCACTGACTTGTACAGACCAGGGCAGTAGAAGCGCCGGCGTGTGCGGTCATAGGTGCGAGTTAAACCAAGGTGACCAGCTGTGGGAACGTCGTGGAGCTGCTGTAGTACCGACAACTGCATGTGGTCGGGAACAACAAGGAGCAAGGCTGGACCATCAGAGCGAAATTTCCGACGGTAAAGCACGGCATCCTGGAGTAAGAAGGCGTGAAGCGACGGGTCGGCATTTGCCGACTCAATCTGTTCAATTATGCGTCACAATGAAGGGTCACGGCGCTGCTCCTCCTCTATGTGCAGGAAATCAGATAAGGCCATGACACACGCGTCGGAATCAAACGTGGACGTATCAGGTGGGTCGACAGGGTAGCGGGAGAGACAGTCGGCATCTTGATGTAGATGGCCAGACTTGTACGCGACGGAGGTGTATTCTTGAAGGCTTAATAAAGCCCAGCGGCCCAGACGTCCTGTCGGATCCTTCAACGAGGAAAGCCACCATAGTGCATGGTGATCTGTTACAAGAGAAAGGTCAGCCGTAGAGGTAGGCGCAAAATTTGGCAACTGCCCACACCAAGGCGAGACACTCGCACTCTGTGATCGAGTAATTTTGCTCGGATGTGGACAGGAGACGACTCGCATATGCAATAACTCGCTCACGACCATGTTGTTTTTGTGCCAGAACAGCACCTATGCCGTGGCCACTGGCATCTGTACGGACCTCTGTTGGGGCAGATGGGTCGAAATGCCCCAATATAGGGGATGCTGTAAGCAGAGAAACCGAGGTTGAGAATGCTCCTGCTTGATCGGGGCCCCAAGAAAAAGTCGCGTTTTTTTCGGAGAAGCTCGGTGAGGGGACGGGCGATAGTGGCGAAGTCCGTTATAAAGCGGCCAAAGTATGAGCACAGGCCGACAAGGCTGCGCACATTGTTGGTTGACTGCGGGTTAGAAAAGTGCTGGACGGCGCGAATTTTCTGAGGATCAGGTCTTACTTCATTGGCGTCAACAAGGTGGCCAGGAATGGTTATTTCGCGGTGCGCGAAGCGACATTTCTTCGAATTTAACCGAAGACCCGCCCGTCGGAACACATCAAGTACATCGGCAAGTCGGTGAAGGTGAGTGTCGAAATCGGGGGAAAATACGACGACGTCATCTGGGTAAAAGAGGCATGTGGACCATTTTAAGCCATGTAATAGAGAGTCCATCATGCGTTTGAATGTGGCTGGCGCATTGCAGAGGCCGAACGGCATGACTTTGAATTGATAGAGGCCATCTGGTGTTACAAAGGCTGTCTTCTCTCGGTCAAGGTCGTCAATCGCAATCTGCCAGTATCCGGATTGGAGGTCGATGGAGAAGTATTTTGCACCATGGAGGCAAACATCATCTATACGAGGCAGAGGGTACATGCCTTTCTTGGTAATCTTGTTAAGTGGCGGTAATCGACACAAACGCCAGCTGCCATCTTTCTTCTTTACTAATGTTGAATTCCAATGGCAGATCCGGAGCACTTTCGGAGCAACTTTTCTGGTCCGTCTGGAGCAGACGCGTTCCAATGGCAGATCGGGAGCAACCAAATCCTGTTCCAATGGCAGATCGGGAGCGCCATCG
Source organism: Haemaphysalis longicornis (assembly GCF_048455015.1). Taxonomy (NCBI): domain Eukaryota; kingdom Metazoa; phylum Arthropoda; class Arachnida; order Ixodida; family Ixodidae; genus Haemaphysalis; species Haemaphysalis longicornis. The sequence continues at coordinate 99,376,664 of NW_027526233.1, read as the reverse complement.
CAGCCGAGATCACTCCGTGGAGCAAGAAAAGTTGCTCCGCCGAAATCGGCCGGAACTCACTAGGGCGCGTACTTTTCCCGCGTGACGTCGCCACCGTATGCGCTTCCGGCCAGTGCTCGCCCTGAGCCCCCTCTGCCTCAGCCATGGCGCCCGCTTCGTCACGAATGCCCTCCGACGTTGAGCGAAGCACAGCTGCTGCTCGCCGAGTTGCGCTCGCGCTGTTTCTGCTTGAGGAGAGTGAGTCCGAGACGAGCAGCTCAAGCTCGGACTTAAGTAGTGAGGACTCAAGCTCCAACGATGACTGGATGGACGGGGCGTATGAGCGCGCCTTCGAGGTTTTCTTTCGCCTACCCGCGAAGAGGCCGAAAGTTGTGGGCTTCGTCGAGACCGTCGTTCGCCAGTATTCGGATGCCGAGGTAAGACACAGTATGAGCTAGGAAGCAAATTGAAGCGCCAACAGTTTTCATTCAGTTTCGCAGGCACTTCAGGATGTCGAGGGCTGCGGCGAGCAAGCTGATTCTCGGGTTCGCCGTGTCTCCTCTGTGCCCGTCAAGTGGACACGGTGGCGTCCCAGCCAAATCAGCAGAATGTCACATTCTGACATTTATTTGGTGAGTGAGCATAGGCGGTATGAATTTGTTGCACGGGTTGTTTTTGTTGTCATGTAAATCGCGCAAGCTTTCCACATCGCTTACATCACCCATCAGACCGCGTATATACAATGCTGATTTGCATATTATCTCTGAATTGGCTTTTGTAATTTTTCCCTGCGTATTTTTCCGCCTCGTGACTCAATGAATGCACGTTTTCTTCCTTTTTAGCATGTCGATACGATGTCATGTAGCCAGTTAGGTAATGTCATTCAGCTGTTAGTCAGATTGTCAATGACTAAATAAATTCAGGGCTGAGCCAACTGAAAGTACTCAAAGCCCCTTTCTTGTGCGATATTATGCCAAGAATGTTGGCAGGGGGGACTTGGCTGATAAAGTGTAACTGGTGACTAGCACTACAAATGGGTCACGACGAATTGTGACATGATACAAACACCGCCGTGTGTGTTTGTTTACAACCTGTCCCGTCTTTTGCATGGTGGTTGTAGTGAGTATGTATGAGCCAGCTCAATCTCTTGCACCTTGTTTAGTGGGAATTGAAAGCTTACTGCATTTTGACGTGCCACCCAGTGATCGCGTATGTATGATGGCTGTGTGTGCATAAGTTAGAACAGTTATGGTGGAGAAAATATTTTTGCTTTGCTGTCTGCACGTATGCTGCCAACAAAACAAGCATGCGTGCAGGGGGCAGCAGGTTCGACTTGTCTGAGAGTTCAGTCCACCGGATACTGCTGCGGGTGGCCAACTACATCGTGAGCCTCGGTCCCACCACCCTGACGTTTCCCACAGACCTCGAAAAGCTTTTAAAAGACTTTGAAACGGTTAGTGTTGTTGAAATGCTTCCTTAAAGGGTCCATTCGATTCGGCCCACACCTCTTGAACCAGTTCACTGCAGTGTAAAGTGGGTTTCGCCATCCTGATTAATTGGTAGAACCAGATCTGCACTTTTTTCGTCTGCTTCTGCACCTCCTCGGCAGGGAGTGCAGGCATGAACTCGTCCTGCACCTGTCAGCACCACCGGTGAATCAAACGGCGTGGTTCATGTTGCATGAGCTGCACCACTGAAACGAACAGCACAGTGCTGCACGGCCTGAACTGGTTCACGTGGTGCAGGTGACACAAACAGACCCAAAGTCAGTATCTCTGGCAAATGCGTGATTTTTATGCACAGCAGGACATTTGTAAAAAAAATGCTCAAGTAGTTCTCAATCATTATTTTCGCAGGTGTCTGGGGTTCCTGGCGTGATAGGCTGCATAGATGGCTCGTACATCAACATTCAGTGCCCCCAAAAAAAGATACCGTCAACCTATTGCAACCGGCACCAAACGCTGTCAATGACTTTGCAGGCTGTTTGTGACCACAAAAGGCACTTTGTTGACGTCCTTGCTGGGAACTCCAGCAAGAGTCACGACTCCCGCTGTCTGTGTCGGTCAGAGCTTTTGAAGAAGCTCCCAGGCATTTGCCAAGGTGACAGATACCACCTCCTGGGTGATGCAGCCTATCCGCTAAGGCCCTACCTCTTGACTCCATACAGAGATTTTGGAAGACTGTCCAAGCACCAAAAAGAACTCAATGCAAAATTTTCAGCCACGAGGGTTCTCATTGAGAACGCATTTAGCACCCTCAAAAAACGTTTTCGTCAGCTCATCTATTTGGAACTCCATACCGTGCCTTAGCTCAACAAATTTATCATTGCTTGCTGTGTCTTGCATAATCTCTGTATCGAGTCCGGTGACATAGCAGCGCCTGATGACATGGATGATGACGAGGATACCTCAACCACTGTGGAGTGGGTCCCCAAAAACCCTGTCGAGGACGACGCCGATGCTGCGGAAGATGCCGCATTGCGGCAACTTGGAGAGGCCAAGCGGGACAGATTGATGCAGGTTATGCTTCGTGCTCGCTGTTAGGCGCCTAATTAGAACCAGAGTTTTTTTTCTCACTTTTGCAGAAAATTAGCACGTGGCCAAATTGTTTGTCTTTCTGTTGTCCTTTTTTACCTTGTGTGTTATTTGTTACTTTTGCTTTGCTACCATAGCTTTTTAAGGCCTTTTTTGATGCACTGAACTCTAGTTTTGTTTTAACTCAGGAAAATAGAGATTTGGGCCAGTTGGTACGGAAAAGTCTTGTCTCGTCCTTAGCGTTGTTTCACCACTTTACGTGCTTTTTTGTGTGTGCCTTTTCCTTTCCGTGTACAGGGACATTGAAGTGAATGTGTGTTGTTGGCAGCTGTATTGTGCGGTTCGATTTATGTAGTTTCTCATCAAGGTGACAGCCATATGCCTCTCATCAAATGCGAAAGGTGGTTGTTATCAACAGGAGGGCAACGAAAGTCAGCCACGTGACCTCAGCAGTGAGAATGGCTCAGTAGCAGAGCGCCTTGGTGCTGTTGCTCCGCTATCGCATCCTGGCATGTAAGCAAGCGTGTGTCTGCTGAATTTTTCACGATTTAGAGAAAACATGGATCCTTAGTTCATTTCTAAACTTATGAAGATTGGAAAATGCCATGCGCTGTTTGTAACTGCCTCATAAAAAAACACTATTAAATCACACTTCTTTGCAGCTTTATTTGATGCAAATGTAATTACAGTCTCCCGTATTTCGTTTCTGTAGAAATTTTTGCCATACGTACAAGTGACACCATGAATTGTTGGTTATAAATGCTACATCTGTTTTGTAACTGCATGCTTTTGTTAAACGCACTGAAGCCCCTTCTTGATCATACAATTGTAATGTGAAAAATAAACAACTCTTTTGGCTCGTCTCAACCATGATTTGGCAACATTTATTGCATGATAAAATTGTACTATACAAGCTTTGGACCAGCTGACAGTCGTTAGGAACCATTTTCTGCCCAGGAAGGCTTGAACTAATTTTTCTGTAGGCGAAAACTGAAAACGCCTGTGTGTTCGAGATTTCAGTGCACGTTAAAGATTCCCAGGTGGGTGAAATTAATCCGGAGCCCTGCACTATGCTGTGCCTCACCATCTGTTTAGTGTCGGCACTTTAAACCCCATAGTCATTCATTCGTAGATGAGAAAGTTTTGTTTTATTATGCATTGAGGCATTACAAAAGGGAGTATCAGATAACAAGGTTTTTAGTGTTACAATTGAACAAAACAACAAAAGGAATGAAAGCACAAGAGCAGAAAAAATACAACCAAGGAATATCTAATGAAAAATCACACACTGTACAAAAGTAACACTGAAGGCAAGCAACAAAACAACACATACAAAAAAGTTGAAGCATCATGTGACAGTTTTTCGGGGTTAGTATGAATAAAGATGCTTTTTGTTGTTGGACGTGGCTTTCACAGCTCATCCTTCTCCATGCCCAGGATGCGGTTCAGGACTGCCATTCGCTGGCTGTGCTGCTCAGCCCTTTTCGACGTTTTTCTCTCATTGCCTCCTTGTGCTCCCGGTATTTCTTCTTCTCTTCAAGCCTGGCAGCACGCTGCTGGGCTCTTTCTTGTGACAACGCATTCATGTGGTCGAAGAAAGCCTTCATCTCTACTGAACGGGCACTGTTCAGTCTTGGCACGTTACCCTTTGTCGTCTCCTGCTCAAAGCGAAGAGTTGGTCCGGGATATCCTGTATCCTGGGTATCCTGCATCCTGTCTGAATCCTGGGGCTCTGAGCGTGTTAGCCCGCTACCTGACGAGCCATCACTGCTCGCTTGTGTATCGACACACGGGGACTTCTTAAAAATCACACCATAGCTGTCCTGGAGCTCTTCTGGCTCGAGGCTGTCGTCCTGCGCCTTGATCTTCTCAATCTCATCTTCAAAGGGAATGTCTGTTGGGGCCATGCCATATGTGTTGTTGTGGCATTTTGCTTTCGTCTTCCTTCTAATAACAGTCTTGTAGCGGCTGGAGCACTGCTGTCCCGTTCTTGTGACATTGAAAGTCTCTGTGATCATGTCTGCGAAGTACTCAAACATTTCTTTTTTGTTTTTGAACTTCTTCATGGGCCCTACCTGGTCCATGTACTGCACATAAAGGTCTAGTAGGAACTTGGTTTCTCCTGGGGTCCACTCACATGCTGAACCTAAAAATATAAGTAACTTGAGATTTGAACTTGACAGAATGGGTGTTACAAGTAGAGTTAATCGCGAAGTAACTTACTGGTGCAGGTGCTTGCCGTTCGTTTCTTCTTTCCTGGAATTTTCCAGTGCTTGAATGAGTAAATACGCTTGCATTCTAGCAATCACAGACAACTTGAGTATGCATAAAGAGCTAGACAAGATAAAGGGAAGTAAACGGCTTAGCGTGTCACATTTTTACAGTTAGCAAAAAATAATTATTTTCATAATTTTTAAAATCTATCTTGCAGGGTGCATCCTGTCATTATATTTAAATTAACTCTGTATTTCTTCGGTCATTAAAATGCAGTCAGCTATCACTGTCCACACAAGGTGGACTTACCTGACACTGATGTGCTGGTGCATCCAGAAGTGGTTCCGCTGGCATCACCTAGCAGTGCTTGGACTGCTGGAGCTGGTGAACTTGACACGGATGTGCCACTGCACCCAGGGGTATTGGCGTCGATGAAGATAGCCTGAGGGGCCAGTACTGGTGCTTGTGTACCTGTACCAGTAGCAACGAAATATGGTGGGGTTGAACGTCCCTGCTATAGACGAAAAGTAATTCTGAACGAACACGAGATCCATGAAATGCTATTGGATGATGAATGCATTATTAAGAACCAGTTGTCAGTATTAATCTAGTGACATGATGCCTCATGCCTCAAGAAATGGTCTAGATTCCTCACGGCGCATGGAAACTAAACCAAGAATGGGTTAGAGCAGCTGGTTTACATGCTTGAAATAAATGAGGATAAGGAAAGCGCTCAAGAAAGGTAATTGCGAAAAATCCCAAATGCGAACCGAATGATCACAGTGCTTATTAAGGCCCAGGTTTTATACACTCTCGACCATCCGGACTATAATGTAACGCCGGTCTGTTTTGCTTTTTCTGAAGCAGACAGCAGAGTAATTCAACAGTCCAGTAAACGAGTTTTGCACGTGTACGCTGGCGTCATGCACAGTACACTTCGGCCAGTTAGCGTTTCTTGTGGGCGTACGTATGGGGGTGTTTTGAGAAGATCCGCTGCGGCCGCTTTTCTGATGGAGGCGAAACGCGAAAATTCCTTTGTGTCTGCGATTTCGGCGCACGTTAAATATCGCCAGATGGTCAAAATTAATATCTAGAGCCCACCACTACGGCGCGCCTCATCGCCTGCATAGCGTCGGCGTGTTGAACCTCATACAGTCGAACACGGGTATATCGAATTATTGTCTATGTCATAGCGTCGGCGTGTTGAACCTCATACAGTCGAACACGGGTATATCGAATTATTGTCTATGTCGAACTCATAAATTATCCCCTTGAAAATTCTGTGTAAAAGTATAGGAATTCGTACGTTTATATCGAACGGTATTTTTATCGAACGCCGCGCGAGTTGGAAGGTGCTCTTCGGCGGTCGCTGCACTCCCGATTGAGGTTGGGGAGGATGTGGAGGAATGCGCGGGCATGGCGAAGACTGGCTCGCGGAACTAATCCCCCCTACCTGAACGAATTTGCACTTGCCCAGTCGGGCCCCGCTACCGGCCGCCGTAGCGTTAGCGGACGGAGCCCGGTATGCTAAACCTCTCTAGGCACACAAGCCCGAACGCTCAGAAAATGTGACAGTGCGAGGTAGGGATGCCCCGACTGCGCACGTCCCTTTTTTTTTTTTGCGGCTGCGTACGTTCTTTGGCTTGCCGAAAAAGGTTTTTTTGTTTTTCTCTCTCTCTGGGTCTGTCTTCCCACGATGTCGTCTCAGGAAAGGGAAGAGGGAACGAAGGCGCTGGCGGCCTCCTCCTTCTTTTGCATTTTGCTGCTGTTGCTGCTGTTTGGCGAGTTGTCCCGCACCTTTCGGAGATCACTGTTTCTCTCAGAGATTACCATCGCCAGTGCTTTGTTGGAGTCCGTTCAGAGAGCCTTGGAATTGTTACCTTCAAAGTTCTTGTGGTACGTGCGAGCTGTTCTTCGTTTGCGTGCGTGTTGTGCATGGTGTGCGAAGGCGCAGCGTGCTGCTGGAATTTTCTAGTTGTGCAGCCTCGAGAAGATCGAGACCAGCGTCTTTAATTTCATTTCCAGGACGAAGAAGAAGGCCAAGATCAGCGATTTTTTTTTTCACGGAAATAAAGTGTCCTGTTGCGTCGTGAGTGCGGAATTAGTTGTCATTCTTGAATGCGACGATCGGTAAGTGATCATCCGCCATAGGTGAGGTCTCAGAGCCCATATTTTTTATATCGAATTTTTCATATATCGAACTAATTTGCGATCCCCTTGGAGTTCGGTATATTCGTGTTCGACTGTAATCAATTTTAGGAGCTTGTCGCTAGGCCAAGCGCAAAGAGGCGCAGATTATTCTGTGCGCGCGTCTTCAGAAAAACGTGGTTCATCGTAGTGAAACATGTTCGCGGCAATTTTGCAGCGCGCGGTTAAAAAAAAAAAAAAAAACAAGGCACTGACCTTGGGGAACTTGCGCCGCTTGCTGCAGCATTGACGCGATGATGCGACTGACGGCAGGCGTGAGGTCCATATCGGCAGCCGGCAAAAGATCCATGGTGATCGGAAAAGTGCAGCGCGAAATGAACTCTCCTGCGGGAATACTATACGCGGGAGCAGACGATTTCGGGAAGGCGTGACGCAAAGGATGCTGGGGTTTTCTGTTCTCGTCGCGGTGTGGCACCACTGGCACTGCTCCGGCGGGAGCGGCTGCGTTCCAGTGGCATCTTCGGAGTACCTGCTCCTCGCGGAGTCGGCGCGCTCCCCGGTGGAGCACAGTGACCACTCCAAATCTGCCATTGGAATTCAACATAAGATGACGGGGGAAGCCCAAGGACTTGAAGAAGGCTCTACTATATCTCTGCGGAGAATGGTGTCCACTTCCTCCTGGATGATTTGACGCTCAGTGTGGGAGACGCGGTAAGGCCTTCGGTGAATGGGGCTGGCATCGCCGGTGTTGATGCGATGTTTCACAGTGGTTGCCTTACCGAGTGGACGGTTGTCAAGGTCAAAAATGTCTCGGTAAGAGTACAGGAGATGGAGGAGCTCACCGGATTGTGCGGGTGGTAGGTCAGTGGAAATCATCGCAGCGTAACGGTGGTCAGGTTTTGCAATGGGTGATTTGTCGTTGGAATGGTCAAGGTTATCATCGAGGGTCAGGAAGGCAACGTGGTAGTCTTCGAGAAGGGAAATCATTGCAAGAGACATGCCCTCCAATAGGAGCTGCGCAGAGGAACCGAAGTTGATGAACGGTAACTCAATGTGGTTGTCAATTATAGTGACCAGGTTGTGAGGCAGCGCCACATTGCGCGTGAGCACCTCAACGATGGGCGAAACCTCGTATACGCCATCAGCCACAGGAGGGCTCAGCATCAATGGGACATAAGCGGCAGTATACAGTGGTAACCGGGTGTGATTCGCAGATACAAACCGTGAGTTCTGGTCAATTTCGTCAATCTTCTTCTGCTCAATTTTGTTAACGACTTACATGACGCAATTAACAATATTCGAAACCGTTTTCCTTTGTCGCCTGTTTTCTTACTCGGCGATTTTAATTTTCCTAACATAGATTGGCACGCCGAGCAGCCTCACCTTACCTCGTTTTCTCAGGAATCCAGCGACTTTCTTGAAATGTGTTCTATATTCTCTTTAAGGGGGGAGGTGGGTCTTTAGACAATTTTTTTTATTTTTAGTGCCACCTAGATGAAAATGGGCATTCTTGAGCAGTTTTTTACGCTGATTTCAGATCTGTAATTAGTTTTTTGATAGCTGCAGCAGTTCAGAAAATATTGAGGTTTGAAATCAAATTAGTGTCATACTCGTTACGGGGCTTTATGAAAATTTAGTCTTGCTAAACCAAAAACTAAATGCATGACACCGTTGCTAAAGATCTACTGTAGGGGGTGATGCTATTTTTATTCATTCAGAAGCATTTTACATGTAAGAAAAAGATCATGCAATTACTATGAACATTTTTTTCTAATTAGCAGCCACTGCCATGCCTAAATGTAATTTTCATGGTGGTGCACGAGTAATAAAAATAGCATCACCCCCCAGACCATTTCAGTACGAATAAAATGATACCACTTTTGTCATTTTTGCTCAAATATAACGCAGGAAAAACACCCGTAAGGCTGAGTACGGTGTGCAAAAACATCGAACTGAGAAAAACGCGTTTGAAGTTTCAAACGAACGTAGCTTTTGCTGAAATGGATCTACAGCAATACAAATGGCACTGTTTTGTAGCTCTGTGTTTTGTGAGTATGGCCATACTAAATGTGTGACTGCACACTCTCAAAATAATAGTTCACTGGCGACCAAACCGGCACAAAAAACTGTATTTACTATGTTGTGCGTCTGTTTCAGTACACACCAAGCAAAATAGCACTTGAACAGCATGGTAGCAAACACTTGAATAGCCTAATCAAGTGGCTCTTCTATAGACAGCATACATACGCACAATGTTCCAGTCCAAAACGCAAATTTTGCCAAAAAATTGCCATCGCGCTCTACTGAAACTGCCCTACAGCAGACCAGGACTGTAGGCCGAGTCCCTTGCTTGTTTGTGTCGTCTTGCAAGTCGTGTTGTTGTTGAACGGCTGTCCATGTGCTTCCTCTTAGACTTCTCCAGCCTGATGTTGTCTTTTTCGAGGCTGCGGAGCACTGAGCGACCTCCCGGGCTGTATCCTAACTTTTCCGCAATTTCAGCATTGCTCCTCGTGATACCTTGGTTGAAGCGGCTGATAGCTTCAGCCACTGCCCTTTCAACGCTGCGCAATGAGGCGTGCTGCGTTTTTGAAACCTGCTGCCAAATCACAGAGTGCAAGCTTTCACTGGGGTTTTGTGTGATGCCGTCACTGCACCTTTCCAGAAGGGCTGTCTCGCTAAGCCGCGTAAACACGGGCTCCAGTGCCTTGGACACAAAGTCGGGCAAGCTATGGTCGTGCGGCGGCAGCTCCTCATTGTTGGCCACAGCCCTGTTGAACTTGCACCACGACTCGGGGCCTTCAGGGCAGAGTTCATGCCTTGGTGTCTGGTCAGTCGATGACATGTGCTTCAGCGTGGCCATCACAGCCTTCTGCATCCCTGGTACATCATGCTTATGGCTGCGCAAGGCATAACCATAGTAGGAGGCAATCTTCTTGATTTTATCCTGAGTCAGCCTGCCCTTCCCACCAAGTGGCTCACCTTGAGCTTTTTTTTTGTCGCTGAGGGTACGCAAGGCGGCAAACATTCGTTTATGCACATGGTTTATGCAGTCTTTTTTTGCCACCTTGATGTAGCCGTATACTGCATTTGCTGTGAGGGCGTGGTACGTTTTGCTGTCCCCATCTGAAAGCATTGTCGTATATCGAAGCTTGTGCTTCTCGAGTGACCGCTGGAATAATAGAAGGGCTGCTTCCACTTCCATTTGACCAGCCTTACAGTCAACATTTCTTTGGCACACAGGTGCATGCTCAACGAGCCAGGCAGCGTGTCCTTCATCGTTTTCTTTAGGACCCGTGGTGCACCCCAGGCAAAAGTTTGACAGGACAACATGGTCTATTACTAGACCTGTATACATTTAGATGATGCAACCAACACATATGTGTGAAGTGTGCCCGCGGGTCAACCAGGTGCCATCATAGATCACGTCGATGTTCCCGGGTGCGTTGCCCAACTCCGCATACAAGTCCTTGATGCAAGCTACACTAGCACCTTCGCATTCGGTGGCAGTGGCACTGCAGGCTTTTTGCATTGTTTTCATGTGGCCTTGGTAAGTTTTATGGTGAAGGCCTCGATGAGAAACATTCATTACGGCAAAAAAGTCCGATAGAGCTGTTGCCCCCTTACCGATGCTGTTGATCGCCTTCATTGCACGAAAGTTGACTTCAAAAGGCCTTATCTTGGCCCCAATGTCACCGGCTGCTACTCTTGGGGACGAAAAACGTTCCTCGCGGAAGTCGCAGTCACTGCACGAGAGCACAAGCTTGGAACACAGGCCATAGTCTTTTTTTCCCCTCGAAAAAGTCATGCTTTTCGCGCCGCACTCGGGGCACACGACAAGCCCAAACAACGAGTTTATCACAGCTATGTCGATGATTGAGAATTCCGTGCCGTTTTCTTTGCCGTCGTCCTCCAGTTCAACGTCCAGTAGCTTGAACTTCCGTTCCGTCGCGCACTGTGATGCCAACGTCTCCTTCAAGTCCGCCGCATTTCTAGGGCGCTCGGCTGTCTCCTCCGCACTGAAGAAAATCGTGTCGACGCGGTCTTGAATATTGCTTGAAGTGCCAGGTGACCCGCTGATGCGATTATTCGAGAAGGTGCTGCAGCTAGGGCCAGGCGAAAGCACCACCGCTGGCACCGCTTTGGCTACATCAGGTAGTCGCGGCAGTGCGCCGTCGTCGGAATGGTCTGCCTCGGTCGCTTCAGGAGATCTTTGCAGCACGATATCATCTTCTTTTCTTCGTTGTGCATTCCATGCACGCCTTCGTTTCTTTCCGTACGCTTGACGCGTCTTCTTTTTCAGCCGAGGGTCTCCGCTCACACCGGCCATAGCGGCAGAGCGAAAAGCAGAACACCACGCGCGCGCAACAACAGCCGCCGCAGCGACCGGCGGAGAGCAAGGAAAAAGAAAAAAAAGAAAATGGCGGCTGGCCTTGGCCGCGCCAGCCAATGGGAAGCGCGAGACGGGGGGCTCGACTTGCGAGCGCGCGCTCTAGCCAATCGGCGGTCCGGAAGCGACCTTCAGAAAAGGGGCGAGAGCTGTCGTTCTCTTGAGGCGACGCCATATTGAGGGGCCGCAAAATGAGCACAAAGAAATCAGCTTCAAAACAAGGCCAAGATGGCGGCGATCGGCCGGCTGCTTTGCCGTCGGTACGCGCGGGAAGTTTGACCAAATATTCCGTGTTGCGGAGCATTTCGCGACTCCCATGGTGTTTTGAAATGCGATTTTTTCATATTTACCGATTGAATTCAGCGTTGAAATTTTGATGACAGGTAGTTATGGGTGCAAACATTCGAAAAATGCGTTTTTCTCAAAAACGACTTTTTGGCCATTTTTGACCATTCTAAGACCCGCGTCCCCCCTTAACACAATTAGTTTCTGAACCGACTAGAATTGCGGATAACTGTGCAAATACCCTCGACCTTATCTTAACTAATCGCCCTGATTTCGTTTCCCCAATCACTTACTTGCCTGGAATAAGCGACCATTGTCTTCTCACTCTCGATATTCACGCACCGATCTTAAAAACAAGACGAGTTAGAAAAACTGTACACGACTACAGCAGAGCTGACTTCGCTTCCATAAATAACGCCTTGTCACAATTTATTGAAGTTTTTTTTCAAAATTTTGATGAACGTTCGGTCGAAGAAAACTGGGACATTTTTGCGCGTAAAGTTCATGAACTAACCGAAAAGCACATTCCGCAACGTACAATCACCACTAACACGCATGCACCTTGGTACAATATTCATATCAAACGTCTAGCTAACAAAAAGAAGCGTCTTTATCGCCAGGCCAAACGAAATCCTACAAACACGCGCTGGTCCGCCTATAATATTGCTTCAAATGCTTATGTTTCAGCTATTAAAAATGCCAAATTGTACTTTTTAACCAATACACTACCAGCCATGCTAAAAAACAACCCTAGACAGTTCTGACGAGCTATTAATCCGTCATATTCTTACAAAATTAGCTTGGTTGACCCGTCAAATAACCCGATCCCTGAAGATCAAAGTGCTACTGTCTTGCAAGAGGTATTCGTTAACATTTTTTCGGATGCAAAACACAACTACCTTCCTGTGACAAATCACTATAACTACACCATCATGCCTCAAATATCTTTCGACATAGCTGGTATATATAAATTAATTAGTGGTCTTTGTAATCATTCCTCCCCTGGTTATGACATCACAACAAAATTTCTAAAAAACACGTCCACCTACAGTGCCATCCTACTAACAAAAATTTTTCAACAATCATTAGATATGTCGAGTCTTCCCACATCATGGAAAATCGGAAAGGTGGTTCCAGTTTACAAATCGGGGAACAAATCTAATCCATCTAACTACCGTCCTATTTCTCTTACAAGTACTTGTTGCAAGCTTTTAGAACACATCATTTACTCCAACTTGGTAAAATTCCTAGAATCAAACTCATTTTTCACATCGGCACAACATGGATTTCGCAAATCATACTCATGTGAAACTCAGCTTGCATTGCTAACTCATAAGCTGCATCAAATCCTAGATCGCTCATCACACGCCGACTGTATTTTTCTGGATTTTTCAAAAGCATTCGATAAGGTATTACATAAACTACTACTCCATAAACTAGGAAAACTAAACATAGATCGGAATGTCCTTAGATGGATTGAGTATTTTCTAACTAATCGTACCCAATTTGTTTTAGCTAACGGCCATAACTCCAAGCTAAGTAATGTTGATTCTGGTGTACCCCAAGGATCCGTCCTTGGTCCGCTTTTATTTCTTATCTATATTAACGACCTTCATAATGTCGTGACTTCTAATTTACACCTTTTCGCAGATGACTGTGTTATATTTCGGGAAATAACCAGCGAAAATGATAGTCGAATACTTCAATCTGATCTCTCTGCTATTAATAACTGGTGTAATACCTGGCTAATGGAACTGAATACAAATAAATGTAAAGTCACGCATGTTTCTAGGATTAACGTAACTCGATGTTCCTACTACCTCAATAACGGATGCTTGCAATCCGTTGACTCTTACAAATACTTAAAGGAGCCATGAAGAGAAAACACAAGCTTGGTTCATTCAAAAGATTGTCTCGTTAGAATCATACTGACACCACTTTTAACGTAAACTTCGCTCAAATAAGCTACACAATTAGGAAAAACGGGAATGGTCATGCGACCCACCAGCTCATTTCCCGCAACAGAACCTGTGATGTCACATGGGCTAAGCTCTGCGATTGGCGGAGGCTGGCAGAAGCAGACGCAAATTAGGTAGAGCTTACAAACTAGACGAACGAGCGATTTGCGCTTAAATTTAGGGCACATTCTTTACAAAGCAATAAGAATAATGGGACAAACAGTGGAAGTTACGAAAGCACATGTAAACATAGAAGTACTGATGCGTTCTGCTGTTCATACTGCGCACAGCATGCTTTGGTTTAGCTGCACAGCACTACGGGGCTTGGGGTTGTCTCAGACGACACTGGCCGATTGACGCAAGCAACAGTGCCTTACGTGACCCCATTTGTCGAGCGAGCACTGTTTCAGGGAACGAATATTTTCTCCCAGAACAAAAACAAGCCAGGTTTAAATGCGGGCAAAAACAAACCGAACGCTTGCCACGGTATGGTGGCGCGATCTAGGTTACGGAACGTAAAGAAACGCGGGAACAAACCAACACCGCTGTACAGGGTGGAGACAACCTTTGAACGGTCCCGTGCCGCCGCAATTGGGCCAACGGGCTCAACGCGTTATTCTTTTCGTTTCCCACGAGACCTAGCAACGCGAAACAGACAATATGATTCAAACTTCTTCAGTAAACAGCGTTGCGGCGATAATTTTAGCGCGGTTTTGACACAATGACTTGCTTCGGCGGCGAGCGAGCAACCGAACATGGCGGCGCCAGCGTTGTGTCTCTACCCTGTACGGCGGATGCGTGAATGAAGGTACCCTAGGCTGCAGAGCGGTCGGTTCCCGTGATGTCACTTGGGACCACGAAAACGCACGATTGAGCGGGAAAATCAAAATTTTAACCTAAATTGTTTAATTTCTCAGTGAATAAAGCACCGTTTGTATCCGGACAAGCGCTGGGGGCACTATAAAACACGAAATCTTTCGAATAAAACCAACTTGCATTTTCTCTTCATGGCTCCTTTAGGTGTCCATATTACTTTTAACCTAGCGTGGGATGCTCACGTGGAATATGTTGCTAATAACGCTAACGAATGCTGGGCTACTTGGGTAGGAACTTCCATAACGCACCATCATCATTAAAACTACTACTGTATAAAACATTAGTGCGCTCTAAATTAGAATATGCTTCATCAGTATAGGACCCCAGTCACGATAAACTAACCTACCGTCTTGAAATGGTCCAGAATAACTCTGCACGCTTCATTCTTTCCAATTATAACCGTACAGCCAGCATAACTACTATGAAGTCCAGTCTTGACCTGCCGTTACTACAGACTCGTCGTAAAATTTCTCGCCTCAGCTTATTTCACAAACTATATCATCATAATGAGCTACGCCATAAATTAATTCCCCCTCCGTCCTACCTTTCCCATCGCATTGATCACGCTCACAAAGTAGGTCTCAATTCATGTCTTACGAGAATGTTCGCGCAATCATTTATACCCCGTACATCACGAGACTGGAACCACCTTCCTGCAGAAGTTGTATCGATTACTGATAACCATTTTTTTCACGATACCCTACCTAACATTGTATAATAAGGTAAACTAATCTTTACATAAAACTGATTGCTTTATTTGCGTTTGTATTATATCTGACTGCTTTTTTATTTACCCGAATTGTTTATTTACTTGAACTGAATGTATCTTTATATAACAAACTGATTGCTTTATTTGCGTTTGTATTGTAACTGACTGCTTTTTTATTATGTTTGTATTGTAGATTGTAACCACTCCCCTCTGTAATGCCTTCCGGCCCTGAGGGTAAATAAATAAATAAATCGCGGCGTCGGAACACGGCAGCTCAAGATGGAGCAGGCCTTCGGAACAGTCAATTAGGGCAGAATGGGCGGAAAGGAAATCAAGACTGAGAATAAGGTCGTATGGTAATTGGTGCAACACTGTGAAAAGAACAACAGTTTGTTGGTCAGCAGTGTTGACATGGGCAGCACATACTCCGGCAACGAAGGCATACCTCCGTCAGCGACACGCACAGCACAAGAAAGGGCAGGGGTCAGTAATTTATGAAGACGACAAAGGGCAGCACTCATAAAAGAAATTTGCGCACCAGTGTCAATGAGGACCTTGACGGTCACACCGTCTGTCTACCTGTACTTCCAGTAAGCTATGTTGAGCCGGTATCGTAAGAAGAGGATTTCGGGCAGGGGTTGAAAAGGCAGCATCACCTCCTGGAGCTGCATTTCTCAGTTTTTCCAAGGAGGTACGTCTGCCCGGAACCGGTGACTGGAAACAGCGAGGCTGAGGTAAGCGGGACTGGCGGTGCTGCGGAGATGGAGAACGGCTAATTCGGAAGCGTGGGCGGAAGTTTCGGCATACGGTGACGAATTGGGATTCATGAAACGGCGAGGTCTGGTGTCGACGGGACGAGAATCAACAGGAGGCTGTAGGCGCGACGAAAACCAGCGGGACCGGCAGTGACGGGCCACATGACCAACCCGACGGCAGTTAAAGCAAATGGGCCTACCGTCCGCTGTGCGCCATAGCAAGGCTTCTTGTCCGAGAGCGAGCAAGGCCGAAATCAGCCCACGGTTCGGCGAAGGCGTAGTTGGGGCGGACATTTCGGCAATTCGTGGAGCAGGTGGTAGGAAAGCCCATGGTCGCAATTTCTTGGCGCACGACGGCCTGGATGAAGGGGAGCATATGCATGCCGCTATCAGGCGCTTGGTTGGAAAGTGCCGGGGCCATTGCCTCCAGCTTCCGACGTATGACCTGAGTGATGCTTGCGGTTCGGGTAGGACTAACCTAAGCTGCTAAAGCAGGGAGGGGACGGTCCTCACATGACGAAGTCGCGGCAGTGTTGGGGAGGCGGGCGTGATTGATTGATTGTAGGGTTTAACGCGCCGACGCAACGCAGGCAATGAGGCGCGCCGTAGTGGAGGGCTCCGGATTAATTTTGACCACCTGGGGATCTTTATCGTGCGCCGAAATCTCGTACACACGGGCGTTTTTGCTTTTCGCCTCCATCAGAAAAGCGTCCGCCGCGGCCGGGAATCGAACCCGCGACCTCGTGCTCAGCAGCGCAACGCCTTAGCCACTGAGCCACCGCGGCGGGTGGGGGGAGGCGGGCGTACTGCGGTGCGATGTGGCGACTTTTCGCCTGCTCGAGGCGACGGCACTCTTTAATTATTGCGTCGACACTCTTGCAGTCCTTGCAGACAAGCAAGTGGAAAGCGTCGTCGCCAATGCCCTTCAACAAATTCGCTACTTTGTCGTCTTCAGACATCTGGTTGTTGACCTTTTGACACAGTGCGAGAATGTTCTGAATGTACGCAACATACGATTCAGTAGACGTTTGCGCACGGGAGGCCAGCTTGTTTTTGGCAGCAAGGCGGTTAGTTTCGGGCTGCCCAAAAATGGCGCGGAGCTTCTTGCAATCGTCCCAGCTTGTTAACGTGGCCTCATTGGTTTCGAACCAAGCATCTGCTGCGCCCCTCAATGAATAGGAGACGTTCGCCAGCATCAAAGTGTCGTCCCAGCGGTTGTGAGAGCTGACTCGCTCATACCGGCGGAGCCAGTCTTCAACATCGAGGCCATCTGTGCCATTGAACGTACCGGGTTCTCTTGGATGGGACACGATGATGATCGGTGCCGAGCCAACGGGTGCTCTATTCGATGATATGGTCTTAAGACCAATGTGGCGACCGCTACGCGGCTCCGTGTCGCGTGAATTTGACTGATAGGGATCACACCGCAACCTCCACCATAAGATGTTATGAGGCAGGCGCAAGGAATAGTGTATTGGCAGGTATTTACAGAAAATCAGTCTGAGTGGGAAGAGTCACCAGTCGGGCAAGGTGGCCGCAATACGAGTGAGAGCCAAATCCTCGTCTTTTTCCTCGTTCCCTGACAGGGCTAGGCACATAGCCGGCATGGCACGGGCACACAGCCCCATGGTCTCTCAGGCGGGAAGCATGAGGTTTCACCACATCATCCTCGGAACAATATATTTCGAACTTTTATTATGGGACATCCTAGCTCTATTTTTCTCTGCTTTTGAGTGGCTTAGACAATTTCAGTGTTTCTTTTGCCAGAAGAGGCGGTGATTTTATGCTATCCAATAGCTCGCAAAACATTTGGGAACGTTAATGCCTAGAAGTGTTCCCCCCATATGTGGTTATATGCATTTAATATGGCAATATAAGCATGTGCAATGTTAGCTGAAGCAGAGTACAACCGCTGGGTGATAAACTGTGATGCTATAACTAGGTTGGGGGACCAAATTTAACGCGCACTCATGTGTATTTACCGCCTGCTAACCAGCCTACTAACAAGCTGATCGTACACCACGACATTATGTAATGTGCTCGTCTAATGTGGGCCTCTCAAGATTCAGTAGCCCCGCTTCGTATCTCCAAAAAAAAAAAAGAATCCACAGGAGAATACAAAGCCTTGAACACGCTTCCCAGTTGTGTTAACCTACGGCTCGGCAGCAAGGTGACAGAGTTTTGTCAGCACCCCGTTATATTTTTGAGGCTTCCCCCTACGATATAACATGTCTGCGTGGGTTTGTTGCAGTGTGCAGTACAAATACACGGAAATAATGTTATGACACATTTTGCAAAGTTGCGCTCACGGGCACTAAAGGCGGTCGGCACGGCGGGACCGACCCAGATTTGCACGGGTCTGCCGCGGCTGGCGCTGCACTCGCCCCGCAAACTTCGCTGTCAGGAGTCTATAATACAATCGGGAATGAGCGACAGCTAGGAGGCCGAGGTGGCCAGACAAACAAAAATTCACGCAGCTTTAACTACACAGTACAGTAGTATAAACACAAAAACTACAATGAAGTATACAGATGTTACTAACCTTGGTGGGAAAATATGCGCATAGATGTTCTCTTTCCTGCTGTCTTGTCTGTAACAGCCAACCCAGGAGTCCGGACGGCATGGCTGAGCTACACTGAGCCCATGCTGCAAGTAAATCATGAAATGTCGTTAGTACACAACATCGGATAGGGAGCTCGCACCAATTTTAACATTCATGGTATATTTGTGTAGCTGCAGCTTCCTTTGGTCATACTTAGGTGGCACCAACAAACCTGCACCCCAAAGTAGAAAAAATGCCTTGATTGTGAATTATAATAAAAAAAAACTATTATAAAGGGCACTAAAGGCGGTCGCCACGGCGGGACCGACCCAGATTTGCACGGGTCTGCCGCGGCTGGCGCTGCACTCGCCCCACAAACTTCGCTGTCAGGAGTCTATAATACAATTGGGAATGAGCGACAGCTAGGAGGCCGAGGTGGCCAGCCAAACAAAAATTCACGCAGCTTTAACTACACAGTACAGTAGTATAAACACAAAAACTACAATGAAGTATACAGATGTTACTAACCTTGGTGGGAAAATATGCGCATAGATGTTCTCTTTCCTGCTTTCTTGTCTGTAACAGCCAACCCAGGAGTCCGGACGGCATGGCTGAGCTACACTGAGCCCATGCTGCAAGTAAATCATGAAATGTCGTTAGTACACAACATCGGATAGGGAGCTCACACCAATTTTAACATTCATGGTATATTTGTGTAGCTGCAGCTTCCTTTGGTCATACTTAGGTGGCACCAACAAACCTGCACCCCGAAGTAGAAAAAATGCCTTGATTGTGATTTATAATAAAAAAAAAACTATGTCAAAGCTTGCTTTACTTATAATTTGGTATCATTTTACTGCCAAAGACTTCTGCTTAATTTGATTGTTGCGTTATTGTTTAAACCAAGAACTCGACGGCAGCAGTGCCACGCAGCACAGTGAATGATTGTTAATGCTCTCAAATGCCATTGAAATTGCAGTGCAGAATGGCAGGTTATGAATAGCATTCGCAGCCCCTCATTTGAGTAAAGTGACACTTGGACGCCAGTGTAGCAGGGGTATGAAAACCCCAGCATCTCAAGAACCCTGAACATTCAACGCAGTCAAAAGGTACACTGCTCTTCTGGGCTCTCAACTGACTCCAAGCCCCATTGCTCAGTACCCAATTTTTCCCTTTTCCATAATGCCTCAGTTTTGAGAACAGTTTTTGTGATCTGGGCCCATTTGCTTGTACGCATAAGTTCCCGCTTACGAATAAGACGGCAATAAGTCAAAGTCAGCCACGGCAAATAAGCCGGTTAGAAACCCCGACGGAAACGCAACCTTAACCGAGCGTTTGTATCAGTTTCGGGCAAACGACTTATTACCTAGACTGCGCTAAAGTCGTAGTTGAGAACTTATTCATTCACTTATCGCATTCGGGCAAACGGACTCACTTATCGCGTTCGGGCAAACGGACCCTGGTTCAGAGCCAGCAACTATGTGCAACAGCCAACCAGGAAATCATAGACACATACAGCACTGCCATTGTGAATACCTGTCGGGAGGTGCTCCTCTTAATGAGACTGCTTCCCCAGAACTGGCTGGTCTCTCGGGAGGAAAAGGGGTGTTGCCCTTACCAGAACAGGACGGAAGTGGTGACCTCCTGGCAAGTGGAGGGGGTGGGGGGTGGAGGGCAACAAGAAAGCATCCCACATCAGACTTTCCGCACGGCAATTATAAAATGAAAAGGGACAATGTGTAGTAAGTTGCAACCAAGGGCGTCCGCAGAACTTTTTGCAAGGGGGGGCATCCATTAGCCAAAGGGGGGGGGGGGGGGGGTACGGTTGGATAGCACCAAAAAGGCGCTATTTGAGGTTACAATAATTACAAACCGCGAATTAGAACCAAACTTGGTGAATATACATTGGATTTTACTACCGAACAAAGAAATAAAGTTAATAAAGAAAATGAGAAAAGTTACTGTCACTTTGTAAAGAAGAGTGGTCAGTCTCGCTGCATGAGGGTTCTCGACTCATGGCAACTGATCACCAGCACAAAGCACGATACGTTCACATACATAAAACTGCACTCCGTCAATCTTCCTTGAATAGCAGCTACAAACGCCTCGAATTTTTCTTGGCAAATTGCAAGATGACATGTGTGATGAAGTCTGTTAAAATGGCTCACACAATAAAGATACTACTGGCGTCCCTAACTTTCAATGCACTACGGGCGTACAACCGTTTTGAGGGGCTGATTTATAGGTTTTGTTTCGGGGCTTGGGTGGTGCCGACATTTCGCAATTTCGAAAAAAGGGTGTACAAGGTGATGGAACGGCACGGCAGGATGTTATGCTCTCCCTACTAAGTGTAGCGGTGAAGATTTCAATCTAAATATAGCTGCAAATTTGTCCGAAAACTGATGTTCTTGCGGTAAGACTGCATAAAAAAACAACAAAACGACAAACTTTTCAGAATTGTTCACAATCTTCAATAGCCAGCACAGGCAGTCTGTTTCACTGCCATCACATGACCGGCAAGGTTAGTGAGGGGGGCTCTTGGATTTACAGTCTCGGAGCCACCGCAAAGAGTCCGCCGGTAGTCCGAGGATTCCCCGAAGCCATAGGTATACATGGGAAAAGCGAACGCCGGACTGCTTCTCGGGGAGTCCGTGGCAAGTCCGAGACTGTAAATCAAAGAGCCCCACTGTCTAAAGTGCAATGTTGACCGCAGTCCTGAAGGGCGTTCCATACGGATACGCAGGACCTGAGTGTGCTAATAATTTGAGTAGAACGGATTGTTGGGCTAGATGGTTCACGTACATAATTCTTTGTGCTAAAGGACGGGACAAAGGAGACAACGCCGGTGTCATTCTCTCCTATCTTCCGCCCTTCAGGGTAAAGTTATTTTCATTATAGGCCAACCAAGCTGTGCAGCTTTTTTGTAGTGCATAAAAATATCCCACTTTCCAAGGGGGGGCAGTTGCCCCCCCTTCCGGACGCCCATGGTTGCAACTTGTTGTCCAGCAGTGTGGATGACAGTACGAGGAAAAAGAATGATGAGCAGTTCGCTGATACACGATTTGAAAAAACACATGCGACCTGAGGCTGCCAATCCAGCGTCATCAGTGATGCGCAGTTCAAAAATGTTGCCTCGCACATTCTACACACCTACACGCTTCCATTCTGGGCACTAAGCCAACAGCACAGAAACGCTTGGCACCACCACCTCACTTTTCCAACTTCCTTTCAAGCTTCCCTTATCAATATTCGGTCTTTGTTTGCAGTTTTACCAAAGAATGAAGAATTTTCCGAGCAGGGTTCAGCTTCGGGAACCAGGCAGGCCACACTGGCGTTTGGTGCCAGCAAAAATGTCGCAAGCTGCCGGCCGCCGGCAGTGCAGCGCAGCGCCTACCTGCAAAAACTTCCCCTGACGGCGTCTTTCACTTAATCACTGCAGAATGGCTGCTCGGACGGCTCATTATAATTGCCACGACCGCTATCTACCCTCTTTTTTTCAGACAACCCCCCAGACTCACCCATTATTTGTTGTCATCCGATGTCCCGAGCAGCGGCATCACGTTGCAACCACGTTGGACGCACTGACCAGCCCTGACACGAGTGTTTTCAGTAGCACAGGCCATGAACATGGCACACACCACGCTAGCTCTAGCCACCACGACAAGACACTCGACATCTGATGTGCACAATGCACGTTCGAAAACGGTGGGTTCCGTTCGTCCCCGGATTGTGAGCACATGCACCGGTGCGCATGTTCAGCACACGCCCGTCAAACCACGGAGTTATCACGACTGAAGAAGGTTTCCAAGGAGCCGATACATGTACGTACAAATTCTTCCAGAGGTGACGGTAACAAAAATGCGTGGCAACAAGCTTTGAATCTCAGCCGCCACACAGTCTCTTGTGTGCTGCTGATTTGCCTGCCCAGTCAATTGCGCAAAGACCTCGCCTGACCTCACGCTGAAAGTTGGCTTGTGGCGGCGCCACTAAGCATATTCATCTGTAGCCTATTCAACAAGCGAATCGGTTCATGACAACCTTATTACAAATGATGTCTAAATTCAAAACAAAATCCACCAACCATCATCCTTTTCGTCATCATCGTCACTTTAGGTTTGGTTAAATCGGGTTAAATAGCCATGGAATGTTAGTAGACCATCCGCATTCAGCGCCGCCAATCCCGCAGGGCACTCCACCAACTAGCCTTGGAGACGGCTTTCCACACTAAAGTGTTTGCTAGACCTGTGGCTGTCACAATGGTTAAAACAACAAAGGGGTCTTTCTGAATAGTATTCCGTGGTTCTGCTTCGCATTCTGTGCAGTATTTCTTTCTCTGTGTCCTGTGATTTGTGCTCCGGTTTCATGATGCTGGCCGTGCGTGCGTGAAAGTCGTCTGCGCCGAAATACGTGCAGTTCACGAAAATGCGTGACGGCCAGCGGACTACCGCTGTGTGTGCTTATCAAGACTGCCCGAGGATCTCCTGATCTACTTGGAGAACATCTCTGTGGGCCTCGCCGCAGCCTCTGAGCAGGTGTGTCTTCCTTCGCTCGTCGCGTTTGTCGTGCCTCGTGCCTTGCGCTCTGTGCCGAGCCTGTGTTTCCGTATCAAGCGGCCCGAGTGGACTGCCTCCAGCAGCTCGGCTGGCTTCTTCAACTGCACGTGTCGATTCCCGAGGGCCGCCCTTTGGCCGTCGGGGTCGTAGAACGGAGTGACATACATCAGGAGTATCCTACAGACGAAACTTGATGTGTTATGACGCCTTTTCCGTTCTGAGCTAGCGTTCAGAAATATTGTTTTCAGTGTTTTAACCGCATGTTCGCACCCAAGCGAGGTCGTGATAATTAATCGAACACCGTTTCATCAAACGAAGTTTTATCGAAGGCCTGTTTGTTTCATCAAAACAGTTTCTTCGAACACCGTTTCATCGAAGTGACGTCGCCCGTTTTGTCGAATGCTGTTCGAAGGGTGCCGTCGCGATTAGTAACTTTGCTAGTAAAGTTCAAGTTTTTTCGCCATAAAGAGATGCATGCAGCATGAAAGGCTTTATAATTTAGTGTCCCGTAGAAACCGCGCGTTATCCAAGCACGAGTCTTTGTCATTGCCACTTCCCATGACGATATAGGCAACTTGCAATGAGTTGAAATCGCCCCGGGTGATGCATGCCGATTTTTGTGAAGGGATTAATGAAGTTTGTTGTTATTTCCTTTCTCTCGGATTTACGGAGTTGTGTTTATGCAAAGTAATTGAGTGCAGAAATCGCCAGAAAGCACACATTCTCAGGTGTGCCTTCTGGTACTTTAAACATCCATTCCTGCACGTTTCTCCTGTGGTTCGAGATGCTCTCGAAGACCTCTGCTCGGCTAGCACAGAATTCCTGTGCTCAGGCGGCTGCTGGCTACGCAAAAGGGATTTCACCCGGTCGTCCGTAGCTTTTTGTTGCTGTTACAGGGAACTGGGGAATGGTTGAACGCCGGTTGCGAGATTCCAACAACTTTTGAAAACCTGCCAATTTTGTACAGATATATTTTCTCTTGGTAACCGTTGTTCTGCTAAGTGCTTAACGGACCAGAAGGCAGGTTAAAATCGAGGCGGCGTGCGAATCGCCAGTACCTCGAGCAGCTCAGGCAGCTGGCGTGGCTTCACCACGACGTAATTTCTTTTTAACCAGCCTACCATGTTCAAGACGGTTTGCGGCAAGTCGTTCTTCAGCTAGTCAAACTCCTGCCAGCGAGCAAGAATTTAGCAATACACGCAGTCTCTTCAGTCAATTGACGTTTGGTCGAATTCTGTGCTGGGGCAGGGAGGCCTAAGCGCGGAATTATCGGACGGACGCCGAACAATTGGCGTAGCTTGCTGAGGCTGAGACGCTTATGTAGCTGCCAGTGTCTAGCGAACTCCTTAAAGCTTATCTACATCCCAAAGTGCTTGGTCCCACGCTTGAAGAAAATAAATCTCCAGTTTCTTGCAAATTAAAGTGGTGATATCAAAACAAATTACCACGAAGATAGAAGCGTGCGAAAAATGAACTATCTTATTATCACTGTCCATGTGCCACAAATTGATTCATTGTAGGTGTTGTAAGTCGCAGGGGTAAAAGTAGGTTGGTTACTTTCCCCATGTAATAGCAAAACCGGCGACGAGAGACACTAATCAGTCTTTGTCTTCTCATTTCGCCCAGCTAGCAAGCTATCTCTCACCCCGCGACTGCGCGCTGTACCGCGCCAGCCGTGGCAGGCCGTGGCTCAACGGAACAAAGGAAGTGACAAGTGTTTTCACTCATTGACATTTATTACTGAATAATAAACATACAAAGAGCATGCAGGCTAGCTGGTTGACGGCGAGGATCTAGTTCCTCGCCCGGGCAATTTAAGGAAATCGAGAGGTTCGACTGACTGCGACAACAGTCATCTCCGGAACGCCTTAGTGCGCTCGCGTTTGCCTCGCCAGGACGCCGATGGCAGCCATTGCGCCCTTCTTTTTGCCCGATCCTCAAAGGAAGGAGGTCGCTAGGCACGTCCTCTCGCCTCGCTTCCCGAGCTCCAACCTTCCCCTTCTTGCATCCCGCGTGCTCTCGCTGGCCACAAGACACTCCTTCGGCGAGGAGGTAGATCCCCCTCACCGACGTCTCGCCAAGCAAGTCCCCGCGAGAAGCAAGCAGTGCGGCAAAGTTGAACGAAAGGGAACGCGCTAAGGTCGCGTTCCCACATCCCTCCAACCTTAAACCTTCCCGTACGGTGGCAAGAACACAGCGTGGGGACATCTAGACGCAATGTTCGTAACACTAAACAAAACATGAAGGTTTGCCCCGCGTAGTAGCTGCTTCGCACTCGCCGTCATCAAACAGGCATCGTCAGCCACATGCACAATTTAACGCCCATGCACAATCTAACGCTCAGGTGTTGCAGGTAACACCGAAGTTAACACAGCTGCTCTGGACGCTCAGGTGACGGTGAACAAGTTGGCTCGAACAGGCATGCCAGGCACACAAAGTTCCAGGACGAGAATTCGACGTAGCGCAGCACTGCGCAGGCTAACACGAGCAATCGTTGCACTGGTGCTCTTGTCAGTCGGTAATGATGATCAGTAGTTTCGGTCCAGCCCTGGCCGAAGACAGCAGGCCAGGGTCTGGAGGGGTAGGGCTGAAGCCAGCCCGAGCAAGTGTAGCGACTGCGCTGACAGATGACGCCTGTACAGCGGCTGCTCTCAGCCCGGACGCGCCGAGGATGTATCAACAGGTCCAGGTGCCTCCCGACCGCAAATTGCGGCCCAGGCACCGCAGTGATGCCATGCGATGCAGCACAGGACGGCACCGCCCGCACCAGCATGCCCTCCATCATGGAGAGAGACAGCAGCTGTAGGGAGCTCCCACGGAGCTGCAGCTAGGCCGCCTCCAAGTAGCTGCCACGCCAGGGCAGCCGCCAGTGGTCTACAGCTTTCGAACGCTCGCAGACCCGGAGCAGCAGGTGGCAGCACAGACATCGCGTAGCAAGCAAGCCTGGGTGACTCAACTCGCATTGCGCATCACATCAGCATTCCTGCAAGCCCTGAACTCAGGCAAGGAAGAAATGCTATCCGTCAGCATCGGCCGCGTGACACGATGCTTAAAAATTGCGGCTGTCAAAAGACGGTTTCCGACAGCGCACACAAAAAATTCACTTTCTTGAGGCAAAGGAGATATTCCCTCACTACGTGCAGAACCACTTAAAACGAGCATTCCGACGGCATGCACCCCGCCATTGAGTGGAGAAGAGGGGCCGTTTCCCGTCCATCTGCTCCTGAGCTATGTCCCCCTTGGTCGTGCCCTCTCCCATGTGGTGCCGGCTCCGAAAAGCCTTCGGGCTACACAAATCTTTGGCAACGACCGCAACCCAGAGACTTGCTCTACTGCCCCATTCGCAGAGCCGTGAAGGAGACATCGGCTTTGTCGTCGGTCCTACCCGCTCGCTGCTACACAAATAGCTTAATGAGCGGTGGCGCCCATCGCGTCTTGCGATGTCGGAATGCCCGGTGCCGAGCCGCAATACCAGACAGCCCTTATGGCACCTGTGGCCCCTGGCAACACAACTCCCAGAGCCCCGACTCCCGGAGTCGATAAAAGAGACAGCAGGGAAAAAGAAAATCGGGCCAAACAACGCAGCTTCCGTACTCGCTCAGTTCGGGCTTGCAATTACAATGGTACAGCGCGGGCTGTATGCCCTAGCGCTTCAAGGGTGTGGGACTTCTAGTGAAGAGCTTTTCAAAAAAATTTTGTTGGGGGCATTACATTATGGTTTTCTTGACCCTGAATTTGAAAAACATGTTTATTTTATGTGTAAATACACCCAAACCATCTTTTTTCGTCAAAACAAACGACCCCTGCCCGCGGGCGCGGTGAGAGCCCTGGCTGCCTTTCGCGATTGGCTGGCGGCAGGTGACGTGATATTCGGAAGTGCCGGCGCTGCGGTGACCGCTCAGCCTGAAGATCCCATTCTGTTCCCGTTCAGATACGGGCCAGAAGGTCCTCTGGTGAATGGAGGGCTCACACAATCTTTCCTTGGAATAGGAGAGCCTGATGGAAGTATAAACGCAACAGCTTCGCTCGCGGCGAGCTTTAGAAAGGGGTTCTCCCCCAACGACTCATGGCTGACTTGTTTTTCGGGTGCAGGGGAGGTGCACAGATATTGGTTCACCGCTTTCACTACCAGCGGTAGTCACAATTCCTAGCACAATTTTTCAACCCACCATCATCCCCATCCTCGAATGTGGAACTTTGTTTTTACATTTCGACAGGTGGCAACAAGCTCTGTGCAGCAGCCTGCGATGCGCACAGGTAGTGCGGCCGCCGCCGCATCGCGCAGAGGTGCTGGTGCCGCGTCGCTGCTCGGCCAATCAGCGGAACGTGGCATTGCTGCACATACGCATGTTTTAGAATAGGGGAGCCGAACGTTGGTCGCCCCCCAAATGGTAGAGGAACCCAAGCGCAGCTCGCTGGTCCCCGACAAGCTTTAGAACGCCTTCCCCAACAGCTCCAGCCGGCTCAGGTAGCACGGAGTCACCACTGATGTTGGGAACTTTAGGCTTAGCACCAAGGGTCGCTGGTATCTCTTCAATTGCGAATGACTATCCTTAACACAGTTTTTCACCACACTATCATCCCTTTCTCGCATGTGGAACCTTATTCCTACGTTGATAGTCATTCTAGTGATCAGTGCTGTGCTCATTCTTGCGCGCAGGTAACGCCATCCATCGGCCTCTCGCCGCATCTCGTGCTCGGGCAGATTCGTTTGCGGCCGTCGACGAGCCTCCACGACCGGTCGGCACTCCGCATCACGATAAAAATTCGATCACCTCTTTCGAAATCACCTTGGATGAAAATCCCTAGCACAATTTTTCACCGCACTATCATCCTCTCTTGCACGTTTACCTTGCTTTTCGCGACGGCCTTGATTCTGGACGGTAGCGAAGAGCGGTCGCTGCCGCGGCATGTGTGGTGCGAGCCGTTTCGTGCGCCGTACGGGCATGCACGACCGGCGAGTGTGCGGAGCGCTTCTGCGCTCAGACAACGCTTCATGCTTTCAGCTTGCTTGATTTCTTCTTAAAATCTAGCTATTCAGCTAAGTTGTCGTCACAGCCAACAACGTTGATCGGGAAAACGAGCAAGAAGTTCGGGAAGCCCAGAGCGCTGTGGTCCCAAAAATTTTCTAATCCCCTAATAATAATGGATCAGAAACTTGGGGTACCTCCGTATTTGTCTGAGTCCGTCGCTTCGCGTATGAAGCACAGAGCACCGGACGACACGGCCGGCCCCGCGGACTACTCGTGAAAGCAATGTAGCCACGGGCGCTCGGGCAGGAAATCTCTGGTATAGGAGCCGCTTTAGGGAATCACACAGTAGCATTACAGTTAAAAATCGACGCGGAAGCAACTCTAGACAATGATGATTAATGAAGTGCAGATTACACGCCTGCTTAATTCGTAACTTCGCCCAGAAAACTGGGACACAGCGAAGCGGCGGCACACGTCGCTGGCCGTCTTCCGAATATGACGTTACTTCCGGTCGCGGCCTCGGTTTCTCGCTCTTCCGGCGATGCGGCAGGGAGCAGTGGGTGGGGTGTAGGGTCAACTTTAACGACGAATACCGCTGTCCCCAAGCTAAAAATGACGAAAAAAACTTTACAGGCATAAACTGACCAATGTAACAATTGTAAAAAGCAGAGTTTTGCCCTGCTTTAAAAGCGCATCAGTAGCCCTTTAATGTTTTCCGTGCCTCAGCTTGCCGCGGCAGAAACGTCCCGCCTAAACGGCGCACTGAAAAACCTCGGCGCTGACATGTTCTAGCCTGATATAGCAACGTTCACTCCGCTCTCAAGAAAGTATGCCTGCCTTCGCTAGCGATCTGATTCACGCTAGCAGTAACACTTGTCAGGTTCGGACAAAGAACTTTTCCACGCCCAACAAAGACATGTTGCATGTTCCGAGAGCCAGCCCCACATTGATGCGCCAGATGTGGGCCGCAGGGGTAAAAGTAGGTTGGTTACTTTCCCCACGTAATAGCAAAACCGGCGACGAGAGACACTAATCAGTCTGTCTTCTCATTTCGCCCAGCTAGCAAGCTATCTCCTACCCCGCGACTGCGCGCTGTACCGCGCCAGCCGCGGCGGGCCGTGGGTCAGTGGAACAAAGGAACAAAGGAAATGACAAGTGTTTTTGCTCATTGACATTTATTACTGAATAATAAACATACAAAGAGAATGCAGGCTAGCTGGTTGACGGCGAGGATCTGGTTCCTCGCCTGGGCAATTTAAGGGAATCGAGAGGTTCGGCTCATCGCGACAACAGTCATCTCCGAAGCACCTCAGCGTGCTCGCGTTTGCCTCGCTGGGACGCCGATGGCTGCCATTGTCGCTCCAACTTCCCTCTGCTTGCATCCTGCGCGCTCTCGCTGGCCACAAGACACTCCTTTGGCGAGGAGGTAGATCCCCCTCACCGACGTCTCGTCAAGCAAGTTCCCGCGAGGAGCAAGCAGTGCGGCAAAGCCGAACGAAAGGGAACGCGCTAAGGTCGCGTTCCCACAGTGTTTAATGCGCCGATGCAACGCAGGTGGTGAGGCACGCCGTAGTGGATGGTTCCAGATTAATTTTGAACTCTGGGGGATCTTTAACATGCACTGAAATCTCGTACACAAGGCGTTTTTGCTTTTCGCCTACATCATAAATGCGGCCGCCACAGTCAGGATTTGAACCCGCGTCCTCGTGCTCAGCAGCACACCACCTTGGCCACTGAGCCATCGCTGCGGGTCCATGCACCCAAAGGCTGTTCTGTACGACCAAATTCGATATAATGTCCTCGATGAAATGCCCTTCCACCAAAGCGCGTTTGATGAAATGGCTTCTATGGAGTGCCGTTCGATGTAACGGCATTTGATGAATTGTCCACAACCCCTCAAGCGGTGCAATCAAGCAGAACTGGAGGCTGCAATCACCCAGTGATGTGTTTTTGGTGTAGGTCTGGTCCGGTGGCTACCAAATGTACGAACATTATTACCGTATTTACTCGCGTAATGAACCCTCCCCCCACTTGTCTTCTTGAGAATTTACTTTTTTGTCACTTTGAATAGGAAATGCAGCGGGGATATGTTTTTATCTGAGCATAGTTGCTGACCCCTTAGGCCATCACTGTAACTTGGTATCACGCTAGAGTACACACAGAAATGTTAAAAACGCATTCCAACAAAAGGAAATCTCAACAATAGCAAGAGACGCGAGCGCAAATGCCGTGGCTTACAATTTAAAAATTGCGCGCTTGCGAAGTGCCCCCTGCTGAACGCAAAACAAACCGTGCGCCGTATCAACGTTCCTGCGTGCAAACAAAGCACAAAACGTAATCCACACTCCTTCTCTGCTCATTGTTGCTAAAGCTAGTTTTTTTGGCGGCGTGTGAACAAAGCATTAAACGTACTCCGCACTCCTCTGCTCATGAGGTTCCGCGACTTCGCCATTGTGCTCGTGGTTTTGCTGTTCAGCTGTGTTCGGACCTTTCTTTGTGCTCCTAGTGCACGCCGTACAATGGGCCAGTACATGGGCAGGGGTGAGACAGCTGCGCATATTGCGCAGTTTTGATACAAATTTGTTTTCCTGCGCCAGGCTGCTCCAAAAGCTTGAAAATTGCAAAAATTGCTCGAAACTGCTCCAAAACGGTCTGAGAGCGAAGGATTTTAACGCTCCCGTCATTCTCAGTGGGGAAAAATGCTTACTGACGGCATAATTTTACAGCACCCCCAAGGTGATGCTGTTGTAAAGGCTTAGTTGATTGATCATTCAATAAAAAACCCGCATTAAACTGCCTTCGAAATAGTTTTTCGAAAGTCACGTCCGGTTGCACATGTAACATTCTGTGAGTTTTAAAGTTTCCCCAAAACCATTCTAAAGTCCCGTAGAAAAAATACTTATGTGTACTGAGGCGACAAAGCTACTTGTGCAAGTTAACAAAAAAATCACGCCATATCCACGGAATGAATGATGATAAGTGGGGCGAAGCTCGAGAGGGGGAGATCATTGGTAACCGTAACTCTCCCATGAAAGTTCGCCCATTACATCATTAAGAAAGACGTAAGACTGTGTGCGTACATTGTACAAATCAACTTTATTTTCGGAGTCAATGCTCCCAGGCCCAGACCTGGTGAAAGACCCTGCGCCACCGAGGACTACCCCGCACCTCTACGACAATTTGTCACGTAGGATGGGACACAACGGTAAAGAAAGAACTTTTATTTAGGGCGAACTTGTGCCCGAACAAGACGAGAGGAAACGATCAAAGGTCCTTGCGTCTCGTTCGATCTCCGAGAACGACTGCCTGCGTTCGTGGCGTGACCTCTTGCGTGATCTCCCCCTCGCAGTGCACGTGCGCTCGCGCCTCCGTTGGCGAACACAGACAAGCTCGCGCTCCCGGTGCCGAGTTTACGCTGCCGGTTGCAGCCGGTTCTTGCGCGTGCAACGCGGCCCACTTTGCGACACCTCCGAAAGCATGCGGCGGTCACATACCACGAGACACAAGGCATGGACAGACCCATGACTTAAGGAGCTTCGCCCCTAAAAAATGGCAATGTTGGAGCGCCGTATCTCCAGAACGGGGCACCGCCATCTTGGTGTGGTGAAGATTGGAAAACATCGCCGCCAGGCGAAGCAGTTGCTCGGGCGGAGTGCTCTTCGCCGATTTGTACCATGGTTCTGGTTATGAGGGTGGCTGGGCTTACATGTAGTCGTTTGATCTGTTGCGGGAAGTTGCGCGACTTGAAAGACGGGAGTTCATCAAAAACAACGTGTTGCCCGAGATTTTGCCGTGTTTCGGTCTTGAGTGTGAGGTGCGGTGCAGGCTTGAAGTGTAATTTCGGACTCGTTGGGGTGTTATAAAACGCTGAATTATTTCTACCTCTGACAGCAAGCTTGCGAGCGGCGGGAATGGGACGGGACGATAGACACTGCAGAAGTGGCGGCGCAGGCTACGTCATCGCCAAATGTTCACGCAGTGTCTGACAACGGGACGGGCTATTGTTGCACGCTAGTAATAATGGTTCATCTATCTGAAGGGAAATTCGATGCCAAGAATTAGGTGGCTAAACATACCAACGTTACTCAAATTACGATCGTAGTGAACGTGTACCTTGGGGGTTTGAAATGGGGGTGGGGGAGGGGGGTGCTGGTGTGGTGCGACGACTGTCACCTCGCTTTGCACAACTTTTGCCGTGGCTCTACACTTGTCTAAAGCTCAGTCTGGGATTGCAAAAATAATAATTTGGGCATTCACAACATAATAACAATGCCTTACAATTGCGTAGTTTTTCAATTCGATATTCTCAATGGTGCTCCACGCTATCTATGTATAGAGCCTAGAAATTTAAAAATAGTTTGTAAAAATGTAGTGCAGTTCGTAACTTGTGATATTCTGGTAGAAAAAACTTTATTGATAGCTGTTTCAGTGTTATGTACATTCAAAACCGATTAAGAAAAGCACTTCCCTTTTCTCCTCCCCCCCCCCCCCGAGTTGCCAAAAATGTGATTTTTTAGGCTCCTAAGGTGACAATATAAATGTCGTTCTTCTGTTCCAAATCAAGGTTCTCCTGCTCCGAAATCGAGATTTGCTGCTCCAAGAACTGCTCCCAAATCTGGTTCAGCTGTCTCACCCCTGCATGAGCTACACAGCCGGATTTAAACTGAAGGTGGTGGAGCGTGCGTTCATGCAAATGGAAACCGCGCAGCTGGGCGGCACTTCGCGTACGCTACGGGTGGAAACGAGGTTCTTGGGCGGGGAACAGGGATCGCCGTATGTTTCGTGGGTACAAAGAAGGGAATTTTCCGGTGTCGGAAAAGAAGTTTTGGAGTGCCTTGATGGCACGCAAGACGGTGCGCTGTGTGCCGACAACAATTGTAAGGCGGGAAACGACTTTAGTAAGGAGGACAGCTCCATGGTGAGACCCACTAGCATGTTGCAAACAAAAAAGAAATTTGATTACATAAATACCTACGTGTTTTTACGAAAATGGCAAGGCTCTGACAGTGCTTCTCTTAGCAACTTTATTGTATGAAATTTCAACCTTTAAAACTGGTGCAATTTCTGCCCGCATAATGAACCCTCCCGTACAAATTCATGCCCATTTTCTGGAAAAAAAGTGGGTTCATTACGCGAGTAAATGCGGTACGTGGTGACCTAGAGAAAGAGGCCAGGAGTCACCACTGATTCATACGTTTTACTTGATATTTTATTTGTTTCAAGCTTGTGAAACAATTGGGATTGTTGTTATCTGGAGAAAGCAGTCCTTTTAAAGAACCAAACTTGTATTTGGTGTTCCTGGCTCCTTTTACTGACACCGGCTGAGAAAGGAAGGGGGACTTGATGTGGGCCCTCAAAATGATGCTCCGGAACTTTTTCAGGCAGACTCGATTAAAATGAGCGCTGCCTTCAATTTTAGCTGCCACAAGAACTCCCCGTTCTCCAATGCTTAGGGATGCCCTAGTTAGTAAAAGTTGCAACAACAATGATAGAGGATGATGGCGATGAAGCAGCGACGACTGTGGCAATAAGCGAACTTTAAACACTGCTACAAAAAAGGGAAAACGTGCTGGCCAGTTTTCAACTTGATGACTGCTTAGACGATAATGCTTGTATTGTGGTTTGCAAGGACACAAGCCCGGGAGTTACCGCTCCTAAAGCACGACAACCAACAATAGTTCCTAGATCATTTGCGCAAGTGTCGTGTGCATTGCATGTGTTCCGCTTACCGGAACTCATGTCATATTCAATCTGCTCTGTTACAATGGGCCTTTGAACTGGGAATGAGTAGTCAAAAAGTGCTTCACATAAATTTAACGGGTCTGTTTTATGGACAAATGGGTTTGTTAAACTCTGTAAGATTTATTACTTGAAAACTTAGTTGCTTTTCATCTTTTCAATGAAAAAAAGCTTGTGGGACTGATGACTGCGAGACATCTCAAACAGAAAACATGGATGGCTGGCGCGTGCAGAGTGATAGTGTGGCAGCTTCTTCAATCCAGGCTTTCACAAAGAGACCTAAAAATGTACTATGCATAATTCGTCGTCCCTCATTTGTTTTGAATAATCACGAAACTACTGTTTAACCATTTGCTTTCAGAAGGCATGTCTGCAAAACCTCTGCATGCCATTATCTGCCATAAGTGAGACTATACTCGGTGACAACTTAAAAACGGCACCGGAAGTTGCCGCTGTGCCTTATCACCGTAGCCGGATGTTTCTCCGCACGGCGCTAGTAGGGCATTACTGGGAATATTTTGAACATGGCGTGAGCCATTCCCGTGATTTTTTGGACTTAATATGCTTATAAACGACTCCAATGACGACAAACAACCTGTGTCAGACAAGGCAGACGATATCATGCATTCATAGCATGATATGCTCCGGCGCTTTGGCGGAGTGATACACTACATGAGGTGGTGCCGTTCTTGAGTTGTAACTGAGTATAGCAGTAGCTTTACGACGAGATGTCTTTGTGCATGTCATGGTTTTGTGCGTCTTAATTGTTGCTGTTGATTGTGTTTTCCACTTCCAGAAGACACGCTGAGAGCGAACATACCACCTGCAACATCGATTGGCGAGAGCTGCGTGGTAGCAATGCCTGTGGATGCAGCCTCCAGCAGGGGTGTATCCTGCAGCCAGACTCAAGCCGCGATTACTACCAATGACATAAGTACCTGCCTTATTTGATGTAAGTGTTAGTGTGTACGCACTACCAACTGAACTTTTCTTTTTTCAGGTACACAGTGCGCTCTTACGTTCCTCATCAGTGCAAGCTCCCAAACACAAGGGGAATTTCCAGGTTAGAGGTCATGTTGTTTGCTCTTGTACGAGCATTGTAGTACGTAGTGGTCAACCAGGTTGAACAAAACAAATTTGTTGACCAGATTTGGTGGGAATACCCAAGGCGGAGCAAGTTTCTGTGAAGGAAAGTTTGACATCCACCTCAATGCAGCTGCACAGCTACAAAGGAAACCTGTACAGCTTTCCTTTGCAACCGTACGACTGCATTGAGGTGGATATCAAACTTTCCTTTGCAAAAACAAATTTGTCTATTTTTTTGGCTCCCTGTCTTCTGACTATGTGCGGGGTAATATCCTGAAGCCATGATTTTTTCCTGTGCAGAATACAAATTCCACCAAGTATGGTGCTGACACCATGTAACATGGGCGACAATAGGTTCGGCCGGCACAGGCTTGTGGGCCACTGTCTCGTCATTCCAAAACAATTAAGTTATGCTTGAGTCATGACTGCTTGGGACATGTCACTGTATTCACTCACTTTGACGGTTTCTATAACGCAACTTCCATGCATTAAAGTAAATACTATGTCTCGTGATAGTGCAGCAATAATTGTCTTTGGCTGCACAGACCATTGATTTTTTTTTCAGTTCAGGATGTGGACAATACTCAGGATGGTGTTCTGCGGAAATTCCCTGCTTCAGGAGATGGTGCTCACATTGAGGGAGAAGCTGGTTCCCACACCTGCTCCTGCACCCCATGTTCTGGTAACACAGGGTAAGTTGCAATGCTTGCGGTGTTACTGCTTGTAGAATATGAACCCAGTGCACAAGGCATGCTTAAAACAGGAATATGCTTAAAGTGCCATGCATCTCATGCAGCAAGTACATATAGATAGAGTCACTAAATAAGGTTTTAGAGTACCGTCACTGAGGTACGCAAGTGAGCAGCGGTGGCCATTTTGGTGCTTATCAGTGTTGCCAGATTGTCTCTTCTACCTTCTCGCCGCTAACTTTGACCGGGTCGCCGGGGTCGCTTGTAAACAACATGGTGGGGCTGGCGGGGCCGGGCGGCCGGCGGTGGTGCCTCGAAGTCAGAAGCTACTAGCTAATGGTCTCAAAATAATACTTCATACGCACAATCTTTTCATTTAACACGCCGGCGCTACACAGGCGAAGAGGCGCGTCATAGTGTAGGGCTCCAGATTAACCTTGAAAGCCTGGGGGATCTTTGACGTGCGCCGAAATCTAGAACGCACGGTCGCTTTCGCCTTTCGCCTGTGCAGGATCTTTCAAGTGCACTGCAAGTAATGTATAGTAACAGAGTGCCAACACCACGCAAGCATTTGTAGTAGCTCACAGTAACCCTTTATCTGCCCGGTTTCTCCGAACTTTTGCGGCAGAAATGTCGCATACGGGCGCTGCGAATTAGCGAAAAACGGTTATTTCGGCAAAGGCAACCGCGCCTAAGATAAAATAACGCTCAGTGCAATGACGAGTGATCCACCTAAACGACCGTTTAACTTGGAGGCGAGCGATAACGATCCGCAAGCCCAAATATTAGCAACTTAGCCGGTGTACGTCACCATTCCATTTGTAGCGTCAGTTTGTGCGCATGTAGCTAATTTTCCGGTTGATTTCCGAAAAGCAAGTTTTCCGCGGATTCTGCCAGTCACCTTGGAAATCACTTTCAAGAAGCAGGCATTAAAATTATCAAGAACACAAAATTGTATTTTTTTTTTCCGGGGGAAACTGCGAATTGCATCCGCAGGTATGTATTCCGGGCACAATCCCTACTCTTGCTAGTCACTAAATAACCTTATGCAGTGAAGCTGGCTTTTACCCAGCAACAAGCGCAGGTTAAATTTCGGTTAGCAATATTAGAAACTCATACACATAATTTAGAATAGCTTGGTAACGTTTTTCTAGTCTGCAACTTAGAGGACATACCTAAGATTCTTCTCTTATCCCCTCGCAGCCTCCTCTTTCCTTCTGGAACAGGATGGCGATTCGCATGGTATCTTAACTATAGCTGCAGTCTGTGTATGCATTTATTCTGAGGGCCTGTTAAACATGGTAAATGCATTCCTGGTTGTACTAGTGTCACTAGCTAGTAGCACTATATAAAGTTTGCGACACCACTTGCGGCTAAATTTCGATGAATTGAATTCAAAGGACTTGAACATGTTTCATTTGTCAATAGTTTCCTTTACAAAGAAAATGCAACTCAGTCATCAAGTGTCAAAATGGATGCTTTCAGGAAATAAAACTCACCAGTAAACCCTACCTGATGACAAAACCCCCATATAAGTGCTGGTCTTTGTACGCACTGAATTCAGTGAACTTTAGTGAGCGGCTATCATTTAGCGGCTAAGAAAAATTCAGTAATGCAGCCACCTCTTTTTCTGATAATGGACGTTACTAATGTCACTAAATAAATTTAGTGACACTAGACGTTACTAGCTAGGTGATGCAGAAAGATGCTTGAACTCTCATTTGGCTCGAAAAGTTTTTAACACTTCAGTCCGTTCAGCACTAACGCCCAGGTCATTTTTAGCTCCAGTTAATGGAGTGCAGAAATGGTTCTCATTTTCTGGGAGTATTCTTTCATTGCTGAAAATCAAAATACTATCAGAAGGATATCAACGATGAGCATATGAAAGCAGAGCGGGCAAAAAAGAACAACTGAATGTAAAATCAATATTTATTGAAGACAACGGCCTCAAAAAAAGAACACAACCAATCACAGTTCAAAAAAATCTGGAAAAATTCATTATGAACTCTAGCAAGCGTTTCCGAAGACGATGAGGACGATTCCGAGGACGACTTATGCCAAACGGCATACTATCGCAATAAAAAGAAGAATGCCTCGAGATCACAAAAACTATCATAGCAGCAGAAAAAACCACACTTTCCCCTGAAAGAAAGCAAAGTGATTGCCATGTAAACAGGAAAACTCTGCTGTTTATTGCATAACTGAACACAAAACTGGTACAAAAGAGAAAGCAAAGACCCCATGACTTGCACACACACACAACGCACTTATCCAACAAATATTCTGTGCACAGCACACATTTGGGCGCACATAACAAATATATAGGTTCCAACATCCAAAATGCAACACACCCTGAATACACAGGGGAACCGAACGAGTTACTAGACCGCCCTATAACGCTGGCTGAAGTCAAACAAGGACTTGCCGCTCTCACCCGCAACACAGCTCCGGGCATAGATCAGGTTACAAACCAACTCCTAAGAAATCTGGACGACTCTGTTCAAGCTCTAATGAAATTTTACAACAAATACTGGGAATCCGGCACCCTACCAGAAGATTGGACACACGCCCACATAGTACTCATCCCGAAGCCCAATAAACCTACGACCCTAGACAACTTGAAACCGATATCGCTCACGTCGTGCCTAGGGAAACTCCTCGAGCACATAATTCTGAACCGTCTACAGCCATACTTGGAAGATCGCGAACTTCTTCCTAAAACAATGTTTGGTTTCCGACCGAAACTATCAACCCAAGATATTCTGCTACAACTAAAGGAGGACATCATCCAGCAGGCCTTTCCACACGGCGTCAGGGCAATTTTGGCGTTAAATCTGAAAGGAGCCCTTGACAATGTAGCCCATCATACTATCCTCGAAAATCTAATGGAAACAAACTGTGGCGTACGAACGTACAACTTCATCCGATCCTTTCTGACGAACCGAACGGCCACAATAGGAATCGGAAATCTCCGCACAGACACCATAAGAACCCCGAACAAAGGCATGCCACAAGGCGCTGTACTCTCTCCAAGCCATGATGAAGCTCCCATCGAAACTGCACGAGATTGAAGGCATCCATCATGCTATTTATGCCGATGATATAACGATTTGGACCAACACGGGATCGGATGGCAAGATAGAAGAAAAATTGCAAAGAGCCGTACACACAGTGCAGCAATACGCACAAGCGAGTGGGCTCCAATGCGCGCCAGAGAAATCGGAATTCTAGTTAAACGCCGGCGACGAGGGTTCGCACATGAGCAACCCCAGATCACACAGAGTTTGGACGGGCAAGAGATTCCCATTGTCGATCGAGCACGCATCCTTGGCTTGCATATACAGCAAAATGGGGAGAGCGGATATACAGTTCAACGAATCACACAATCAGCAACCCAAATATTGCGAATGATTGGCCGAATTACCAACAGACATCACGGGCTCAAGGGATCAGACGTGACGAGACTTATTCAAGCCCTAATTATCAGCCGGATCGTGTACGCAGCTCCGTATCTCCAGCTCAAGAATTACGAAAAGGAAAAGCGTGATACCATCTTCCACAAGGCTTACAAACAAACAAGTCTACCACCCAGCGCAGCAACTGGCAAGCTCCTCTCCTTAGGCGTCTACAGCACGGTGGAGGAGCATATCGAAGCACACCTTGTAAGCCAGCGGGAACGTCTCACGCTCACTCCTACCGGAAGACATGTACTCCGTCGTCTGGGATATTCAACCAACGCTGGAGGGCACACCGCGAAGACGGAGACTTTACGCCTCGAGCTCAGAGAGAAACTGAACGTGGCACCAATACCTCGGAACATGCACCCCGAGCATCATACAGGGAGAAGATCGGCAAGATCCAAATATATTCAGTGCAGATTCGGCAGTCACCCAGATTCGAGGTTCACGGACGCAGCCAAATATCCGCATCGGTCAGCGATGGTAATTTCCGTCATCGACCCAGACCTGCAGGAGATAGCTTCAGCCTCCGTCAACACAAGCAGCCCAACAGAGGCAGAAGAGGCAGCTATAGCCATGGCCATAGTATCCAGCGCGTCAAACCAAAAACACGTACGCGTCATCACCGACTCTCAGGCCGCCTGCCGGAGCTTTGCAGGGGGAAGGGTCTCTTCTATAGCGCACCGCATTCTCGCCAGCAAGGCGCCAGAACACCTCCGAAGTGTTACAATATTGTGGACTCCTGGACACGACTGTCTTTGTGGCAATCAGCGAGCTAACGCTGTCGCCCGAGCCCATGCTTCCCGGGCGCCACTGGAGAATTATTACCCGGAGCCCATAATGCTGCAATACAACACAATTCTACAGCACCAGCGACTCACCCGACAAGCCTTTCCTCCTCCGCACAAATCCTTAACAAGAGAAGAAGCGACATTCTGGCGTCAACTGCAAACAAACACCTTCCCGCACCTAGGAAGGCTCCACGCCATGTATCCTACAATTCACCCTTTGAACAAATGCCCTTTTTGCACAACTCAGTATGCCTCCCTTAACCACGTTACGTGGGCCTGCCCTGACATTCCAAACATTCCCCGAATACCCAACCCAACTCTTGAGCAGTGGAAAGATGCGTTGCTCAGCTCGGACCCGGAAGATCAGCGACGGCTGGTACAACGGGCCACGAGTGCAGCCAGAGCTACAGGGGCCCTGTAATAGGGGCACCTCCCCTCCTCAAGCTAACGACACCCTTACCTAACCAGCGTAAAATAAAGTTATTCCTCCTCCTCCTCCTCTACCAAGTGAAAGGCAACCAAGTGAAAGGCAGAATGCCCACCTGTGGCCATCAATCTAGCGAACAATGCAGACAACCAAGGAGTTGTCTCTTTTTTTTGACCATGTGTCGAACACTGTCCAGTCAATCTTCACACTGGTTGTGCGCGTCACATGCGCGCAAGCGACATTGCAATGGCTTCTCCCACACCAGCCAAAATGACGAAGTTTGAATGAGGACTTGGCAGCGAAGGTAAAAGTATTGAAGGCGCTGAAAGTATGAGAATCGCGAAAAGAAGTGATGGAAAAGTTCAACATTGAGAGGAGCCTCTGAGCCCTAACGTCAAGAACCAAGACCAGATTATGCAAACAATAACAGTGACTTGTATGGCAGTGTGACGAAAAGGCTTCAAACCCTGTGCTGTGTGAGAGCTTTGTTTGCTTATCAACATTAACAAGCAATCACTCACTCATGCCATCGCACTAATCCTTTTCATCACACAGATGGTCGCTCCTGAGCCCGTGCTCCCTGTTTGCACTCCTTTTCGTCATGTTTGTTGCTCACCACTACACATCTGGTCCACACACATGGTTATTCCCAAGCCCATACTACTTGTTTGCACTCTTTTTCGTCGCGCTTGTCACTCCCCACCACACACCTTGTCCACGCGTGGTCACTCTCAAGCCCATACGCCACTCATTGCACTGGTCTTCGTCGCAGTTGTCACTCTCGAGCTGTCTTCTTGCGGCACTTGTCTTTGCTGCACTTCTCACTCTCCCATCACATGAACCCTGTCACACTCCCGGGCACACTGCTCGTTGCATTCCTCTTCCTTCAACTCATGGCACTGAGCCGGGGGAGCTAAGACATTGTGCAGCTGAGCACGACACAGCAGGTTCAATACTCCGGCCACAGCAGCTGTCTTTCCGAAGGAGGTGACAAACATAAGCTCCTAAGTGTATGAGATCCCAATGCACACTGAAGATCGTGAGGTTTCCTAAATTCTTCCTGAACTGACTTGCCGCGGTGGCTGAGTGGCTAAGGCGTTGCGTTGCTGATCCCAAGGATTTGGGTTTGATTTCTGGCTGCGGCGAAAAGCGAAAACATCCGTGTGTTCGAGATTTTGGCACACCGTAAAATCACACAATCAATCAATCAATCATCCTAAACTGTACATCGGTGCCTTAAGTTTGCCTTTTGCTCTCCAAACTGCTGCCAGTTAACACACTAACGAATCTGAGAGACAGCTGCCCTCATTCCAACACTTTTGGATCCACATTTTGCCTTTGCAGTCTTTGCCTTGCTGCTGAGCTTTCGTAGTGTGATCCGCAACCGAAGCATGAGGAAAGCCTGTGTTAGGCGCTTCTGCAACTCATGGCAATGCGGAAAGCTGTTCGCAAGTTGGCACTTGTCCAAGGCAGCATTTGTGAGTGAGGCGAGAGAAACTGTCAGAGCGTCATGTTCGTGTGCACGGAAAACACTATCCGCATGCTGCAGCAAGCTCACGACAAGACCTGATGGACGTGTGAGAGGGTTTGGTTGTGACAGTGAGCGGTAAGACTTCAGCTTCAAAAGCTGGTCATTCTGCTACACGGGCTCTGCCTGGAGACATTCTCTGCATGTGTCACAAAGCTTGAATTTCTTGCTGACACTATGCGTTATGTACCCCGCCACATAGACAAGAGACTCCATTTGTACGTCATCAAGTGGGGGAGCATCATCGTCAAGAAGGCTGTCAGTTAGGAGC
Organism: Haemaphysalis longicornis; assembly: GCF_048455015.1. Classification (NCBI taxonomy): domain Eukaryota; kingdom Metazoa; phylum Arthropoda; class Arachnida; order Ixodida; family Ixodidae; genus Haemaphysalis; species Haemaphysalis longicornis. The sequence goes on along the minus strand of NW_027526233.1, from coordinate 99,334,762 downwards.
TCAACTTCTGCTGCCTCCACACTGTTCTTCTGAGCTGCCTTCTTCATCTCGACAAACTCGAGGAGGTCCACAGAATCATCTATGTCGTAGCTGCCCTTGCGACTCGGTTTAAAAAACTGGCTCAACATTATGAGGCGGAGCATCAGCTTAAACTCGAGTGCCCTCGGCACTGGGTGCCTCGACCGAATGCAGGAGAACAGATTTTCCAAGGCATCCTGCGTCAGCCTGCACAGCAGCACGAACTTGAACTTGTACACACTCAGAAGCTGGGGCTGAATTTGGAGAGCACTTGTTGTGCTAATGAGCACACCTGCTTGTACGGGCTTAAACTGGTCCCTTTGGTTGCTCTTTTTTATGGAGACATGAGCAAAAATCTCCATAAACTCCTTAAATTCATGCGCGTAAATTCATGCGCGTTTCACGTCTTTCGACAATCCCACCCTCGTATCACCTGGATCACATTGCTCTTGAATCAGTCCCATCGTACAAATGTAAATTCATGCGCGTTTCACGTCTTTCGACAATCCCACCCTCGTATCACCTGGATCACATTGCTCTTGAATCAGTCCCATCGTACAAATATCTCGGCCTTCATATAACAACCGATCTTTCCTGGAAAAAACATATTGATTTCATCACCAACAAAGCGAATCGCATGCTCGGTTATCTTAAACGAAACTTTCAGTCTGCTCCTTCATCTATCAAGCTACTTTTTTACAAATCCATTGTCCGCAGCCAACTCGAGTACGCCTCATCGATATGGGATCCTCACATAGAAATACTTGTTCATCAACGAGAAATGATACAAAACAACTCTGCGCGTTTCATTCTTTCAAATTATCAGCGAGCATCCAGTGTGTCTACAATGAAATCGAACTTGGGACTGCCATTGCTCACCACGCGTCGTAAAATCGCTCGGCTCTGCCTTTTCCATAAAATCTTTTATCATGATACCCTTCACGACTTTCTTATAACGCCGCCGTCATATCTATCTTCACGTCTTGACCACTCCCACAAAGTAGGCCAAATTTCATGCCAAACAACAACTTTTTCTAAATCATTTATCCCGTCAACGTCAAAAGACTGGAACCACCTTCCCCGTGACATTGCTGCAATCGTTCATTCCGAGTTGTTTAATGCTGCTCTTCATAATACCGTTGTGTAACCTTATTTTTAACAAAGCGGCGTGCGTTGTATAAGCACCTTTTGCTGTTGTTATCGCATGTACGTGCAATTTGAGCCACTGTACAATGTCTATTGTTACATATTTTGTACTTACGCTGCTACGTTTTGTTATTGTTGTATTTCGTACCCCACTCCCCTCTTCAATGTATTCACACTGAGGGTATTCACAAATAAAAAAAATAAAAAAGGAATGCCACTGCCTCATCATGAGCGTCTGGCTTAAACATGCTCATAGCGGTGCCGATGTACCGCGACGTCATCAGGGTGAACCACCGGTACACCCGCTCAACAAACCACGCTGTGGTTAGGGCCTCCTCCTCCATCCGCCCAAGACTCACTAGCACGCGTATAGCAGCACCAACACTATGGTTGAGGACAGCCACCGCAGATGCCACGTTCATTTTGGCAAAATGGTCCTGGTCCAGGTAGGCCGGCTTGAGGTGGGGGGCCAACTTGAGGTCGCGTTCGGCATCAATATCCGCCAGCTTCTTGATGTGCTTGACTGACACCTGCGAGATGCACAGAACATATTTGAAAATGGTTTAGCTTAAACTGCACTAAAATCCCCTAGCTCAAACACTAACACACTATCCCTACGTTGATAGTCATTCTAGCGATCGTTGCTGTGCTCATTCTTGCAAGCAGGTAACGCCATCCATTGGCCTCTCGCCGCATCTTGGGCTCGGGCAGGTTCGTTTGCTGCCGTCGACAAGCCTCCGCGACCGATCGGCACTCCGCATCGCGATACAAATTCGATCACCTCTTTCGACTTGGATGACAATCCGTAGCACAATTTTTCACCACACTATCATCCTTTCTTGCATGTTTACCTTGCTTTTCGCGCCGGCCTTGATTCTGGACGGCAGCGAAGGGCGGTCGCTGCCGCGGCATGTGTGGTGCTAGCTGTTTCGTGCCCCGTACAGGCATGCACGACCGGCAAGTGTGCGGAGCGCTTCCGCGTGCAGAAAACGCTTCATGCTTTCAGCTTGCTTGATTTCTTCTTAAAATCTAGCTCTTCAGCTAAGCTGTCGTCACAGCCAACAACGTTGATCGGGAAAACAAAAGCCTAGAGCGCTGTGGTCCCACAAATTTTCTAATTCCCTTATAATAATGGATCAGGAACTTGGGGTACCTCCGTATTTGCTTGAGCCCGTCGCTTCGCGTACAAAGCACAGAGCACCCGACGACACGGCCTGCCCCGCGACTACTCGTGAAGGCAATGTAGTAGCCATGGGCGCTCGGGTAGGAAATCTCCATGGTATCTAGGAGCTGCTTTAGGGAATCACGCAGTAGCATTACGGTTAAAAATCGACGCGGAAGCAACTCTAGACGATGATGATTAATAAAGTGCAGGTTACACGCCTGCTTAATTTGGAACTTCGCCCAGAAAACTGGGACACAGAGAAGCGGCGGCGCACGTGGCTGGCCGTCTTCCGAATATGACGCTACTTCCGGTCGCTGCCGCTGTTTCTCGCTCTTCCGGCGATGCGGCAGGGAGCGGTGGGTCAACTTTAACGACGAATACCGCTGTCCCCAAGCTAAAAATGATGAAAAAAAACTTTACAGGCATAAACTGACCAACGTAATAGTAAAAAGTAGAGCTTTGCCCGGTTTTAAAAGCACTTCAGTAGCCCTTTAAGGTGGCACATGGGTTTTTGGGACCAAAAAATTGCCCAGAAAAGCATTTTTTAGGTATCACTTTTCTCTTGATTTGCTGAGTCTTTCTTCCAAAAATTCCGCACTTGAAACAGTACCAGGTACTTACAAAAGCCATAGAGGCCCCTTATAAGAAAGAAATAATTATTTTCCCATAATTCCCCACGAGTGGTACTGCAGTGATATGAAATTGTCGAGGTTCATGCCAGCGTGCACAGTGCAGCTAAGAAGATCAAAAAGTTCTTGGGACCAGTGTGCTTCCTTAAGGGACACTGAAGTGAATTTGTCAAGCTCCCGGTTTTGCTTGCACTGCGTAGACTGGCTCAAATTACCACACTTTTGATCGTTTATCCGGTTGATAAGTCGGTAATTATTTTATAAAGCGCCAAAGAAGAAAAACTACCATGCGCGGTATGCGGCGGACGCACCAACTAAGGCTGTGACGTTGGGAAGCGGGTGCACAATGATTGGACGATGTCCAAGGTTAGCATTCAAACAAGTTTCAGTTTCGGTTCTGTAAAACAACATTTTTGACATCCGACAGCAGCATTGCATGGGCATTCTCGATATCTCAGTAATCGTTGTACCGTGCTTCTGCCATGTTGTCGGCTGTAATATGCCTAAGATAAGCCTCTCAGGATGGCTTGGCATCGTAGCAATCACTAGCCGAGGCCTACGCAGTGGATGAACGCCCTCCGCGTCCCCGCAGACGCTCAAATGCCATGCACTTTTCCCCATATTTGGAGCTTGCCTCACTCATGCCTGCATCGTAAAAAGCGTGTTCGCACCAGGCCAAAATGTATAAAATTCATGCCTGCACCCACCTCATCAGTCGGAAGGTTATACTTCTCCTTAATGGCATCAGGCAGAATGAAGGACTGGCCCTTGACAAGGTGATTCCTGATGTTCTTAAGCACGTGGGGTGCGTCGGCTAGGAAGTGCAGCTGCCGACCAGTATTGGCCGCACACGGATGCTTGCATGACACCACAGGCCTGGTAGAACGAGTGGCAGAAATCCCGCATCTGTTCCACAACGCCTTGTTGCTGGGCCCCATGTCGGAAATCATGGCATCAACAAGACACCCAGCCGCTTCGCACTTTTCGATAATCGAAAAGAGGAAATTTTTTAAAAAGGTCCCATCAATGGAGTCTCCTGCAAAGGGGGGGAGGGGGGGAGACAGAGAGAGAGAAAGAGACAATGCAGCACTGCAGATACATATATCTTTACAGTCACAGCTTTTCATGCAAGAAAGGCACTGGCAAAAAAGCAACAGCCCAGCACAATGGGACCTCACACACTGTTGCACCTGAGCATAATGGTAATAGTGGTTTTGCATGCTGAAAGTCCCAGCATGGTTTCTGCAACTACTATTTGATACAGGTCTAATTAAAATAAGTGAATTTTCTTTTGCCTGGTGAGGAGTGTAAAAATTTCTAGAATTTTTATAAAATACTGGAACTTTTGGGCAACTTCGTCTTATGTTTCGTAGACTTGGCTCAGGAAAGCCTAATGACATCAGGACAGCCACAAATACCAGCATGAGGCTACATTACTTTGGCTCGCACTGTGCACATACAAGAAAAACTATGATCAGGCTTACCTGACAGATGGTAGCCAACAACTTGCTTCCACCGAGATGACAGTCCGGTCAACATGACCACCAGACCGTGTGTGGCGAAGTCAGCTGGCCCTCAGGCAATGGATTCGCAAGGGGCGCAGTTGCCAGGCCGACGGTTTTCTTGACCGTCGGGTCAAAGTCAAGGCCAGTGGTCAGTTGCATTTCATCAACCAAAATGGCGCAGTGTCGCTCTTCGGGCCGCATTGTGTCAAGTTTAGCCTTCAGAGGAGGCAGCAGTTCCTCGAGGATACCTTAAAAATAAAAAGAAGCCTGTTCCTACACTGCCACCTTACAAATCCGCAGTGGTGACACGAGCCAGTGAAACCTGCTTACGCACCTGTTTCGAACTTCACGTCTTCAATACGCCTCTGCAGCGTGCGCTCTGAAGGCAAGGGAAGGACATCTTCCTTCAAAAAACTGTAGCCCCTGTTGCCACATGCCAAACGGATCTGCAGGAATTTCTGGACGCTTTCATTTGTTCACCTGTTGCCACGTGCGTCAGATTTGGCAGCATTGTGTACCTGGTCGGGGGCAAGGTGTGGAAGCTTGTTGCCTGAAAAACAAGAACAAGTGAACAAAGTGTCCCATACACTTAGTTTTATTTTTATTGATGACAAACTACTGAATTATGTATGCGTGCCAGCAGTGCAAGCTAGGACATCTTAAACCAAACAGTGCCAAGATTACAAACTACAGTAGACTCTCGATAAACGGAACTTGAAGGGACCGGAAAAATTAGTTCCGTTTAACAGGAGTTCCGTTTACTGAGAGAGATGTTCTAAGGTGCAAATTTATGTGCGTACACACTTCTAAGGGCATTTCAAGGAACTCTTACCACTAGAAAGTGACTGTAGCTGATAGTTTTCAGAAAGCAAGAAAACTACAAGAGGCGTAGGCACAGCATTCACAAAGTTGATTTGGCAACAATGAGTCGCTGTGCACTACAAAATGCGTAAATTATTTTTGTTTGAGTCCTTGCAACTGCATCTTCACAGAGGCTAGAGGCCTCAACTTCACGAGTGCTTACGAGCCACCGAATTCAGAGTCTATAATCGAGACTGAACAACTGGAACAAGAACTGCGATGTTGCATTCGTTGCGCTAACACGGCTAACCACTTACGAGACGAGGCTTACGAGGCCAACAAGGCTAAAAAAGCATGGAGGGAAAAAAAAAACAAGAACGAAACAGCCGGAACAGTGGATTTCACAAGAAGTTCCATTTCTGGTTCCGTTTACACGGTGATGCGGATATTTTAGTTCCGATTACCGAGAATATTTTTACATTATCTGAATACAAAACCAACCAAATTCCAGGCGACTGTTCCGTTTAAGTGGCAATTCCGTTTAAGCGATTTCCTTTTATCGAGATTCTACTGTACTCAAAAATACGTCAACAGCATTACAGCCAAAGTACCGCCAAATATGATAAGTCCAGACACTGCAAGTTTTTCGGCACCAAATTATCGTTTTCATTGCTACCATAATTAAATTTGCTGCTCCAAAATGACTGTATCGAGTCATGCCCCTGCACACCCTGTTTACAGCTTACCTGTTTGTACCAGCAGCATGCTAGCACAGTCACTGAGTCATAAGGACAACATGCAGATGCAGTTTAAAATCGGATGCTCACCAACAATCGCTTCTAACTGTGTTTCAAGCTTACGAATGTGTTTTTGCTGCAAATCCAGTTTGCGCCTGAGGTGCTCCACGGTATCTTCGTGAGAAGATTGACGTCCACTGCACGGGTCTTCCTGAAATGTTAGCATGCAGACTCTAATAAATGCACACTGAATTGCTGCAGAGCTTTTAAAGCGAAAGCTTTCGTAGCGCGACCGATGGAGGCCTGTGGAAAAACCAATGCAATTCCCCATACACCGGTCGATTGACCAAAAAGCTCTGATCAATGAACACACGGCATGGGCGTGAAACTGGGCTTCCACTGGGTCAAAATGGTTACTTGAAAACCGTGAAAAAGTGATGGTTCCAGATCAGACAATACACGCATTGACCACAAAGGAGGAGTACAACAGCATACCTCTATTTCATAAACCACGTTATCGGTATGCATTCAGATCCTTCTTAGATGCGGTTACTTATTGCACAAAAATTTTTCCATGGGTTCATTCTGTGTTCACGATGTGGGTCTTTGAAGGTTTCACGGTCCATTGGGCGTGCTTTTAGCTTTCGCGCTTGTCTCAACTTTAGGAAACGATGGTAATTTTATTTTAAATTTTAGCATGCTTGGAACTTCAATAACTGCGAATAACAAGAAATGCGTCAGGAGGGAAAAGTTTTATATCCCTGTTTCAACTTTAATTGAAAGTGGGATGTAAATATTGGCCACGATACTGAAATGTATCATCACAACACCGTGGCAGTGCGCACCTGCTGAAGTGATAGACTGCGTCAACAAAGTGCAGCCCTTCTCCTACCAGTTAAAATGCGAGTAGCGTTTGCATAGCAACTCCAGGTCCTATTGTACTATATATATATTATTAGGTATTGAGAGTGCATGCTTTGCAGCTGCCTTATGAAGTCATCTGCTTTTAGGCAGCTAAATTAGATTACTTGTTTTATTACCGTTTCGGTGCCTTGGTTCAGCTTCAAGGTAGCATGTTGGTTGTCGTCACGTCCGGCACAGTTGCACCTCACTCCACTCACTGAAAGTGTAGAGTGCAAGTTAGACGCTTCTGTGCACATAAACATAACTTTTATGCAGGGATTTATCCATGCAACACAACGCCAATGGCACTCCGCTTGACACCATCGACATTTATTGCCATTTTTCGTACTCAATCATTCTGGTATTAAGCCACGGGCCTTGCATGCTATGGTGCCTTACCTTGCTCATCAGGAATGGTCAATGCATCCTGATACCCTGTCTGCGGGGCAAGTTCACCTGTCAAAGGTTTGCTGTTAGAATTCGATTTATGACAAGCAGAAAATCAATGGTTTATAAGTCGTGAATACTTACTAGTCGAGCTTTCAACCTCTACTTCCATTGCCGGCAGTGACACAGCACTTTCGTCGGAACTAAAGCACGGGGATGAGGTCTTCGGGTACTGCACTTCAGTGATGCATAGGGTCTCTGAAATGCAGAAAAAGAAGATCATAAAAGTAAACTCAGAATATTCATTTTCATGCTTTTTTAAACACTTCACGTCGGAACTATTAATGGCCGGGCCTATTAATTCAAGTCAGTGCCACGGGCCGGGCCCGTGGCACTGAGCCCGGGCCCGCCGATAATCGACTTCGGGTGGCCCGGCCCGGCCCGGGCCCGTGCAGTGCTTTAGTCAGCATTGTTCTGCTCGCATTCATCGACGCGCAGCGAGGTGCCACAAACTCTGAACTCCGAGCCGGTTGGTGTCCCTCGGAGGGTGAAACATGCGTTTTGTGTTTGTTCTTGTCTGTGCGCGCTTCTCCTTCCCTCTCCGAGCCGAAGACAGCCGGAAAAGGAATTCGGCCCGTTTCTCCCGCTGTCCTGCAAACCCGGAGAGGTGTTGAGTTACGTTTCGCAGAACCGTGCCGCGCCTGGGTCCAGAGACGCCACGACCAACTGTGTGCTGTTACCAGCCCTCGAGACAGCACCACTTTTTTTACGGAGCTAACCAGAGGAAGGAACCTTTCTTTTCTCGGCTTTTTTCGACCTTTTCCTGTTTTTCATGTATCCTTAATTAAAGTTTGCCTTTAAGCCTTCTACTGTTTACCCGTCATCTTTATGGATAGCGGACGCATCGACCCCGTCGAACAGCGTACCACGAGGCCAGAATAATTGTTGTCGCTTCATAATTTCAAAATGCACTGTTTATGCTTCCTACAACTGCAGACCTGAAGTAAGCCGCACAACAAAAGCAAGTTTATCTTCTTTTCTTTTAAAGCAAAGGCTTGGGCAGTGCTTGAAGATGGTCTAACTTCATGCAAAAAATTAGCAAAGAAGTTACCGATGATGGGGCTAATTAGTAATGAATCAGTGGCACCTGTTTCATTTCAGGTTGGGACGATGCAGCATTGAAGCTTTTACCTCAGACCTCTTCACATGCTTGAACTAGTGTCACTAAATAAGGTTTAGTGACACTAGCTTGAACCTTTAACAGAGTGCTTGAAATTTTCACTAATTACGCTAGCTGGCATACTTTACGGACAAGACGAGCACGGCTAGGTGCCCAGCCTTAACCTGGACTACTTTGGTTGTTTTGAGGTGAACACACGTACATGGAATGCCACGTGCAAGGTACACCTTCAACTGATGTCTAATGATCAAACGTGTACCATGATAACATACTAAAGCTTGACATTCGGATAGTTAGGCACCACAATTTGAATATTTCTAAAACAGCGCAGAGACGAAGGTGTATGGAGTGACAAACTAGGGCGCTATGATTTGTCAATTGTTTCTGGGCTGTTTTTGAAGCAGTCAAAGCGTGTATTGTGCTCTTGGTCTGCTTATAATTTCTGCTTCGTCTACATAAAAAAATGAAACAATTAAAATCTTCGGTTGAATCTTTGTCGTTGCCACGCCTAATTTCATCCTGTACATACCTCGTGACTGCTTCCACCCATACTGCTTGCCAAATCGCTTAGCTTCATTGGGGCTCAGGTGAAGGACGGTCATGCATTCAACGCCTGAGAACACTGTCGCCAGAGCACATCACCATCTCTTATACTCCTCAAGAAGCGCACAGCAGGCCTAGGTGGCATGTAAAACCACCGCCTCATCTCACACGCCAGAGCCACATAAAATATCGTCGCAGCCTTGGGTGGAGACGTTTTCCTAACTCAAGCCGCAGCGGTTTGAAGCAACGCAAGACATAAGAAAATCCCCGCACAGCGATGATGCTGAGATAGCAAGAAGCAAGCCGCGTTATCCATGGCGCTGTACGCACCTGCCCAACCGTACAAATGGAGTTGGCGCCATTGCGCAGGTAGTGCCGCCGTGTGCACCCTCCAGAAAAAAATTTGTGGGCAATTCATACTTCGTGTTCACTGGACAGAAATTACACATATGAACAGAGTACAGCCTGCGAGACAATGCCATGTCTCCTGCTCCATTCCTCCATTCCACACATACCTACATCTTATGAAGCTATGTTCACTTCCACACACACATATGCTTACCTGTCTCAATTGGCTGAGCTTCGCCATCCAATGGAGGAGGCCATACTCCATGTGCTTCACCTGGGAATGGGCTAACGGCAACAGAGGCAGCAGAGACAGCAGGTGCATCGGCGGCATCCAGAGTGTCTGAGGTGCCAAAAAAATAAAAACCACCATACATGTCATCGAGATAACGCATGGTACAATGCTCAGCAGTGCATCAGCTAAGTGACATACCGTGGGCTTGTTCACTGCCTGGCCTCCTCGGAACCTTCCCCTTAGCCCGTTTCTGCTGGTTGTTGGAGGCTTCGAGCGTTGGCACAGCATTCCACTTGAGGAGCTTTCGGCCATCAGCCCTGCCCGCTTCAAATTGGCTGTCTTCGAAGTGGTCCTAACAAACAATTCAATACAATAAGCAAACAAGAAAAGTCAAATGCAGAACATTGTGCGAATGCTTTCTCGCTTGAATGTCTCTCTGTCAACTTCGCATGAAATTGAAACTGCTAAATTACGCCCCACAATACGTCTAACAGCCTTATTCGGCAGCATCATGTCGTAAATTCCGAGTTTACAAGCCACAGAACAGATCGCAAGCAGTATACCTGCAATTAGTGATCAAGGCATTTTAGAACATGCCAGAATGCTAACGCTCAGTGGCGTTATAAATGTAGGCTGCGAAAACGTCTTGAAAATTTTAGTGTACGCGTAACTTAGTGCACACAGAATGCTTTTCTTTTGTTCTTATTTGTTCTGAGAGTTTCATGTTATACTACAGAATGCACAACCTAGTAGAATTTATCTAAAGTGAACAGGCCAAGCTTTATACCAGAATTGGCAACAGAATGGGGTGAAGGCGTTTGTGACATTAATAACACATATGTGGGGCCTACTTGGTGCCGCATAAATGAGTGGGAGAGCGCCTAAACATTAAAAAACGAATGAGGACGAAAGAACACGGCGAAACAACACGTGCGATTTGTAAAGTTTAAGCGCTTTCACTCATGACAGTTCGCGGTGTACATCAACCCAAAACTTCCAAAATCTTCTGGGGAGTTCCGCACTAATTCCCGTGACCCCTCCGTGAACACTAAACTGCCGAATTAAAATTTATCCAACCATTTCGGATTCTCGTAATGGCAGTCGCCCAACGGGATGGAACGTCCCACGACATGCAAACGTCCGGGGCGGGGACGAAATAACTTAAACGGATGGCGGTATTTATTTTGGCAGGCGCCTCATAGGTGTTGTGAATTCCACCCCTCCATATCCTGAGACTATGTTAATTCCCTGCGAGGCCACATGCGCGCATTTCACCTTCAATTTCCACGTATGTGAATTCTATGCCGCTATGAACTCTAAGACAGGCGTCGTCATATGCGTGCCGGATTGTAAAATTGCCGTACTCGCTCGCTGGCGCGCGTCCCGAACTCTCTCACCGTTTCCTTCCCTTGCATACTATTTTCTCCCCCCTGCACTTTGTAAATTCTCATCTGTTTAACTACACCTCCTGCGTCCACATCTCTTGCCTACTTTTATTGCAGCACAACTCCGCCAGCACCCGGCCGACGCGTACGTTGTCGGGCCGCGTTGGCGAGCGAGCGAGTACGGCGATTTCACGACGCATATCGCGGCCCGAAGACCGCGGTCGGACGTTCGCGGCGGCGGCGGCCGGTCTCGCGAGTTCATTAGCTGCAAAGCGCTCTGCACGGAATTCTCGGGTAGGGGGGTATTTCACAACGCCTACGAGGCGCCAGCTCTTATTAACTATCGCGAATTCACTTCAAACAATCTCGCCTCACAAATCCTGGAGTACGGGGTGGGCACAAATTTATCGCGGCTGACGAGTTGCAGCCACACGCGTAGCCGCTCGCCGTCCTTTTTCCCCAGCGGGAAGCGCATGAAGCGTTTGCCATCATCCTCGGAGTTGTATCAGCCGAGTACGCAGCAAAACGGCATCTCCGGACACACTTCTGCAGCTAAAATGCTGCGAAGCGTGCCAAGCGCGGGATGGTTTGGTTCACGTTCGGAACGTCGGTCGCGCGCAGTCACAGGGCAAACAGCTAGGACTACCACAGTTGACCGACTGAAAACGCACAAGCAACAAAATGGCAGCGCCCATGAACCGTTGCAGTGTAAACAAATGTCACGTGGCGCGAACTGACCAATGATCTTGGCGGCGGCACGGAACAATGGGAGAAAAGAGTGCCGATACTCTAAAACCTTATTTAGTGACTCTACATATAGATATGTATGCTCTTGTACAGCTGAAAATCGAAGTTGGTTGCTGAGCTTTTGGTGCAATAAATAAACCTGCACTTAAAGGGACAGACAAGTGATTTTTGTGAAGATCTTTTTGTCTAGCTCATATGAAAGTCAGCATTTTATATACTTGGATAATCGCAAATAATAAATAAAAATGACGGAAATAAATTTAGTTTTGCACTAAAATTTCCAGACTAAAAAAGGTGGTACCTTGTGGCATTTAAACGTGGCACTATTACGCGTCCGAACAACTTTGCCTTTTTCTACTCGTGATATAAAAATTGCATGTAGGAATCTGCAAGGCCACTCATTATTATTGTACGAACAACTTCACCTTTTTCTACTCATGATATAAAAATTGCATGTAGGAATCTGAAAGGTCGCTCATTATTGTTCTTTTAGCTGGGGACATGTTTCTAAACACCTCTTTCAATCTCACGTGCAGTTAAACGTTCGTTTTCGCATGGCTCATGGTAATGGCTGCGTGCATTATTTGTGGCGGAGCTTGTACCGCTGGTAGATTTAAAACTTCAAAAGCTCTGACCCCTTGGTGGCCTAATGGTTAAGGCGTTATGCTGCTGAGCCCAAGGATGCGGGCTCTATTCCCGGCCGAGGCGGCTGCGTTCTGGTGGAGGTGAAAAGCAAAAACATCCATGTGTTCGAATATTCGGCACATGTTAAAAACCCCCGGGGGTCAAGCCCTCCACGGGGGTGTGCCTCATTGCCTCTGTAGCGTTGGCGTCCTAAACCTCACACTCAGTCAATCAATCGATCCCAAAAGCTTTAAGGTGCTATCAGCAACACTGTTTTGAGATAAGGTGTTTTAAGTAATGTTTTTTAATTTGCAATAGAGAAATTATACTTGACAAAAATTGTTTGCCTGTCCCTTAAACATTGTGTCAATAATATCACA